>NW_026262723.1:41135754-42335754 GCF_021869535.1 Mytilus californianus | reverse complement strand
TACAATGAATCATTTCTTTTTTTCTAAAATTACTTTACATTCTGAAACGAGATGTTTATAAAATGGTGTCGACGGCATTCTTGATAAGTTCTGCCGGGACTACTTTTTTTAGAACTGAACTATTTGACCTAATTTGAACTATTGATCTGACCTGTATTGAGATCAATCTATCGATACAAATGTCAACAATGCGGGGGTGGCAGTTTAAATTATTAAAAACATTTATAGTGAACATAAAATTCACTGTAAAACTTATAATAAAAATTGATTAATTAAATGTACATATATTATACACTCTAGATTAAACATTTCATTTTAAATAATGAAATAGGGGAAAAAATCTACCACAAAACAACAACTCTCTTTCTGACAAGTCTAAAATACTTATTTCGTCTGCTAAAACAAAACAAAACGAAACAAACATACAAAATGGCTACTGACAAAGATAATGCTTTTGAAGACCAATCAAACAGACATGTTTTACTTCAATTCGGGGGAAATTCAGCAAATGAAAGTCAAAGTCAAACTGAGTGCATGTACATACATGTATCACTAATGTCGAATTATTTGATCCTGAATTACATATACAAAGTTTTCTCAAATTGCTTGCAAAACAAAGAAAAATAATTGTTTAATAAAAAAAGCACACATACAACAATTTATTATCATGTTCACTGCATATTAAATTGGCATCCTGAAAAATTCAACAAAAAGTCACAATTTAATGTTTTTGTTGTGAAAAATGGTGTAAATCACATATATTGGCTATATCTGTATATGTACATTGATAATTCACATGAAATAGACTGAAGAGGGCAAAATATTAAATGATTAATACATGTAAAACATGTTAAGATTCCATTTATAGTATTTACTGTTTCAGTGTAACTAAGTTAGGATTTGAACCTAAGACCTTCTCATAAAGAGATGCTCTGACCATTGAGCTACCTAGTTGAATACACTGAAAGCATAATTTTTTTCAAGAATCATAAACATGATGTACCTTGTCATTCTAACTCCAAGTCATCATAAGAATGATATATCAATGTACATGGACAAACAGAATGCAGCGAAGCAATTTTGTATAATATTTCAAAAATCCAGGTGATCTGGTTCTGTTATTTGTCAATACAGAAGAAAATATCTGACGGAAAATTTTTACATGTTTGAACCAAATATGTTTTCCTCAATAATAACATTTGGCAAAGCACTTATAGGAAATGGTACCCCATAACCTGAACCAGAATACCGTCCCAATGCAATTTGGTGGGGTAGTCGTTACAAAAATAACACCTACCTTCCTTGTCTTCTCACGTATCGTCCTGGTACCTGTTTTGACGCGGACCAGAAATGACGCACCGATTTAGTTTTCGGTTTTATATTTCTAAACAAAAGCCGTGACGTCATCAACATTTGCTGTTCATAACGTTATGGTGAAGGTCGTCTTACTACAACGAAGATGCCTAAAACTCCGCCCAGAAAGGTAATTATTACTTAAAATATTATAGACAATGTAATTTCCGCCATTTTATTAAGGTCAAAAACATCCTACCTTTCCCCGAGTGATTATCAGTCCTATATCCACTTTGGTCAATAAAAGTATGTAGCCGTCTGCTTCCTCATTTTGTGTTTTTCAAGTCACGTGACTGTCATGTGATGTGTTTTTACATTTTAGCGGGAATCACTGTAGAACAAATGATCGTCGCTTATATAATTTTCTATGGTTTATCGACTTTTTTCGTTCGATGTATGAAGTATACATTTATAATTGTATTATTGCCAATGCTGTTTTATTAATAAAATTACTTTTTATTGTCAAATATATTGGAAGATATATCACTTTCATAAATTTTGAACAATTATATATTAAATTTGAATAAAATTATAGGTAACAATTAAATTGAGATTAAAAAAATAATTTTTATTTTTTTTTTTATTTTCAGAAATTTACTAAAGCGTACAGAAAATATTCACCATCACAATTGAATAATGCATATCAGATAGTAAAAGAACAAGGCATTCCTATCCGGACAGCGGCACGTACATATGAAGTACCTGAAGCTACTCTACGACATAGACTGAGTGGCTATGTAAATCCTGAAGCTGTCAAGTCCGGACCAGCACCTTTATTTAATGAAGAAGATGAAGCAGATCTTGTTAATCACTTGAAGCTCATGGCTAGAGTGGGATATGGTTACAGCAGGTCAGAAGTAATAGATATTGCAACAAATTATGCCATTTACAAAGGATTAAGGGACAGTGAACATCCATTATCAACAAAGTGGTATAAAAACTTCATGGCTCGTTGGCCAGATTTAAAAATCATTAAACCAAGAAGTCTTGAAATGCAGCGTGCAAAAGCTACATCTGAGGTCAATGTGCAGAACTATTACTCTGAACTTCACAAAATTTTGGAAAAATATGATCTGTTTGATAAACCAGAAAGAATTTACAATGTTGATGAAAAAGGAATATGCACTAACCATAAGTCTCCATATGTTATTGCAGCTACAGGATCTACACCACCAGCTATTACTTCAGGGGACAAACACTTGGTCACAGTCTTAGGGTGTGGAAATGCACAAGGCCACAGTGTGCCACCGTTCTTCGTATTTCCTGGTAACAGGATGAGACAAGAACTTCTTGAAAATAAGTCAACAGGTGCAGACGGTGATGTTTCAGAAAGCGGCTGGTCTAATACAGAAATTTTCCGCAAATACATGGCGAATCATCTTTTGAAATACATACCCCACAGAACATCTGATGTTCCAGTATTAATTCTTTTTGATGGACATAAATCCCATATTTCATTGGAACTAATTGAATGGGCAAGAAAAGAAAATATTATTTTGTTTGTCTTACCTGCACATACAAGCCACATTCTCCAACCTATGGATGTAGGATGCTTTGGACCTTTTGAAAGGATTTTTAATAATGAGTGCCACAAATTTATGCGGCAAAACTGTTCACAACCAATAACACGTTATAATATATGTGGTCTGGCTTGTAAGGGTTATCTCCATGCACTTTCACCTAGCAATTTGCAAAGTGCATTTAGAAAAACTGGGATTTACCCGTATGATCCTCACATGGTTGATCGTTCCAATTTTGCACCAGCACAAGTGTTCATTCAAGAAGATTCCATAGAAGAAACATGTGAAACTGAAGACAGAGAACCTGTACATGAAATTGAACCAATTGAGAAAGATATAGATGTACCTGTTGAAGAAATTGAAATTAACATAAACAATGTGAAGAAAATGAACATGCTTTAACAATCAATGAAACACAAGAAAAAACAGTGTCGGAGAAGAATGACACTTTTTTTGAAGATCGAGAGAAAAACCTATTCAAAAAGAAACCTAGAACTAAACAAAGACGCTATCTGAGCAAAGTTGTAAGTGGGAAGGCAATTACAGAGAATGATACAATTGAAAAAATTAAAGAACATAAGGAGAATGTAAGCAGAAAACCAAGTCAGAAAAGTCAGAAAAGTAAATCAAATGAGAAAGGAAAACAGTTAGCTAAACCTTCAAAATCATCAAAACAAGTGAAGTCAAAAAGAGTTCCAAAAAAGACAATAACAGTTGTTGATGGGCCGTGTGCTGGTACTTCTGGACTTAATTTGCGAGGAGGGCCCATAAGTATTGATGATTCAATGGACTCTGATGTAATAGAAGATGAAGAACCTTGCTGCGTATGCAAACTTACTGGCCTACCTCAAGAACTCAGGAACTGTAATTTTATAGTGTTTGCCAATTGGGGACAGTGTACACTCGAAAATTGTGGTCATTGGGTACATCTGAAATATTGTTGTGACAAAACCGTGCTTAGGAGGCATGACACTTTTTTATGTCCTTGTCACAGTACCTCAACAGAGGAATAAGAGAACCCATAGCTATAACATTCTATTTTTATCAATCAAGGGAACAATATAAACAATTAATATTAAATTCACATTGCTTTTGTGTTACTATTATTAAAGTGAATGAAAATCTCAAAAGTTGTTAATAAAATTGAATTTGTTAACAGTGTTAACTTTAAAGAATCCAGACTGAAGCAATTTTTCGATTATCAGGTACGTGTAAGTGGTTTTTACTGGTTTGTTTACAATGCGTCATTACTGGTACCCATCATTAGTTGGCAGTCCGTACGTAATGTTAGCAAACATGATTTTTATTGCTGTTACCGTTTCAAATATCAACTGCTTAATGACTGAAATATATTAATAGTTATCAATCTTTTATTCCATTCCGTTTTTCTAATTCTTTTAAATGGTGGATTAAATGCAGAGAAAAAAACAACCTTAGGTGCGTCATTACTGGTTCCTCGGGGATACAAATGGCGGTACAAGGTGCGAGATGTCGAGGTATTTACATACAAGAAGGACAATTTATCAACATCTGTCTTTCTCAAATTAACTTTTCCTTTACGAATTACGACTACTTAAATATATATGTGTACTTTTAGTATTGAAAACAAACAGCATTTTGATGCGTTTCTGGAATTTTTTTATGAAGCGTATGCTGTTCAGCAGTCAGCGGGTAGACATTTTCTTCTTCTGGTGATTTGAAATACTACGATCTTTCAATATAATCTTTAATATTTCTTTTTTTTTGTATCATCTTCAAATATTATACTCTCATATATGCATTATTATGTACACGAAACATTTTTCTAATCTAGTTAATGGGAATATTTTCAAGTACCCTGCGTATTTTGGCCACAAGTGTATCCGCGGTTTAATATTTTGATGACGTGGGTTGCCTAGTAATAACAGAGACACTCTGGTAATAACAATTCCCGCGAAATTATTGAAAAAGGAAATTTTGATAAAAAACATTGCTTTGAAAGATGATAAAAATGTTATCTGAATGTGGATTGTATAGATATTGAAAAATATCAGCCCCCTCGACAGAAAATGAAGCTAAATGGCTCGTTCGCTACGCTCACTCGACATTTAGCTTCATATTCTGGCTCGCGGGCTGATATTTTTCTATATCTACATATCCACATCCAGGTAACATGTACTTATTGTCAGCGAGTACATAGATATTTGATTATATAGAAAGCAAGCACGATTCCATCCGTCTTGACACAGATCTAGAAATATAAAGCATGTAAATAGAAGTAACTAAAGAAATGTAGGATTAAGAACAAGATGGAAAACAAAGATGTTATTTGAATGCCACATGTTGGTGGAATTTCGTAACGCAAAATCGGCAACAGTCAAATTAGCTGGGAACGACGTTAAGTTCACACAAAGGTATTACCGCGTTATTTAACGTTTACAACAATTTTTTTTTAGAATTTTAATTACTGTAAGTACTTTTTCAGGTACGTCAGATTATACCAGCGTAACAGGATCAAGACAAACATCCGAGAACGTCACAGGTACGAGTTAGAAATGTTATAAGTTAATGGTAATAACACGCTTTTACCATCTTGTTATTCCGTTTATTTCTTATACATGAATCCTTTCTTCTTTACACATTTCACACCAATATGGAAAATTTTAAAAAAGAAAAAAATACTAAGGGGACAATCAAAATAGATAACTTGAAGGTAAACAACACTTTTCCAAAAAAACTAAAGTTGGAGACGAAAATAGCAAAATTTAACAAAACACTTCACAAAAAAATTGTAATTGTAACAAAATAACTACCAAAATCCTTGGTGTAAACTTACGTACAAAATGAAGGCTAAGCAGCTAATGATTTACCTAATAGTCAAGTGAAAATCTGTTGATATGTCACATTCGATGAAAAAAAAGAAAAATGGTGGCTCAAACTATGGTATGTATTCGTAGTGACACAGATTTTTTTAAACTGCCTACCAAAACATGCTTATCATTATAATTTAGTAGATAACTATCATGTAAGAACATTAGCTCGAAAAGTCCCGTGTTGACTATATCAAACAAAGATTTATTTCAATTCCCCTTAAAAGTTTTTTATACAAATATTATTTACAAAATATAAACTTCTGTCTTTTATTAATGAATTGGAAAAAGCGCCAACTACTTAAATTCTACATGTAAGTGAAATATTTGGTTAATTTTCTCATTACTATATATATAACATTTCGTCTCAACACTTCCATATTTTTCAACCAATTTTTCGATAAAACAATATTTGTGTATTTCTTATGAAAGTATATATGACCATCCCAACACTACACATTAATGATATTGCAACTAAAAAAATAACATACAGACAACGAGAACATTAAAGATCCAACAAAATCTTTTAATTGTGTGGACTATCATCCTGGTCTTCTTAGAAAACAGTATGGTTACCATTCTTGAAATGCTGGTTCTTTCTACCTTCTAGTATAAAGATAAGGAAATGTGAGTAATCGACGATGAGACATCCACGTCGCCACAAAATTAGATATCTGTATGTCAATCTATAATTGTAACAATAGACATTTGTCTCTACAATTTGTCAAGCTATGAATATCAACATGAGTATTACTTTTTTCAGGAATAGTTGTTGGTAGTGTAGCAGGCAGCGTCCTATTTTTATGTATAGTCTTTATTGGTATTTGCATCGGAAGTAGGTAATTGAATATGTATTATATTATTAAGACTTTTGATTCTAACAGTTATGTACAGCTACCTTTTTTAACACGAATAATTATTAGGTCTTTCCATTTTTCTGTGGAAAGACCTATTGGTTTTCTTCTGATTATTTGTTTTTCTTTTTTTCTTCTTCCGCCAAGTTTTGTTCTTGCGATAAATTTTGTTTCGCAAGATGTCGCTTACATGTTTCGTATATGATATCGAACAGTTTATGCGCCTTTGAAATTTACCCTGCTTAACCGAATACTTTTCTTTGTAGGAGTTATCTCCCCGAACACTGTTTTCCTTGTATGTGCATCTCCTCCGTAACCGTAAAAGAAAGCGACAAATTTATTTTACCAAATTGGTCGTTATATCCTCAGGATGTTTTGTCCAATTTTGACCGAAGCGATACGTAAACTCCATATGAGAGTTATTTCCCCTTCTGTATTTGACATAAGATATATAAATGTATAGCATAAATGGTAATTGATAGAGACCTAAGGTATATTGATTTGAGTTCCTTGGTTCATTTAAATGAAATTGAGGCCAAGGTCAAAGGTCAAGGTCATATTCTAAATTTTGACTTTTCCTTGTTATTTGATCTCCTCTGTCACTTTTAAAATTACAAATTAAAGAACCAGTGCAAAATGTTTGCTTAATTGTGATTAAGATATGATACATCTGGTCTGAAACAATCCAATGATATCTTATAGGAGTTATTGTCCCTGAAATGATTCAATTTAAGGTTAATTGATTATTACTCCAACTTGGTACATGATAAAGCCATAGGGTCTTTTGCAAACTGTTGGTTGACATATGATCTTGAAAAAAATAAACCGGAAGTGACCTTGAGTGAACCGGAAGTAGTATATTTTGCATTTATTTCATGGAAAAGTACATAGGAACCATATATTTTTTGAATGATCATAGGTTAACCTATCATTTGAGACCGAAAGTGACATTTAATAAACCGGAAGAAGCATATTATCTTCCTTATTACAGGCATAAGTATATACAAACTATATATTTTTGGAATCAGTGTGAATAAAGCTATCATATGAGACCGGAAGTGCCATTTTCTATACCGGAAGTTGGCAATTATCTCCCTTATTTCAGGCAAAAGTATATAGAAACCATTTATTTATTGAATCAGTATGAAGAAATCTATACTTTGACGCTATTAATAACTTTAAGTAAACCAGAAGTAGCTTCCTATCAATTATTTAGAAAATTGACGTGGAAAGACCTTCAATTGTTCTTTGAACAATTGGTTTTTAATTGTATTTATTTTGTTAATGTTACATAAATCAATTAATTTTTATATAGTGTATTCAGAATCAATGTTAAAATTTCATTCCTAGTGATGAATATAAACAGAGAAAAATTTCCACCACATAGACGAAATTTACTTAAGAAAAGAGTACTTGGTTTTGTGGATTCTTTCAAAGAATTTTCTTTTTTCTTTTTTTATTAATTCTATTGATTGGTTATACATACAAAAACATACACTTTTGTTGTTATTATAGGCTTGTGTCATGTGATAAATCCAAAGAAAAGTTAAGAAACAATCCCGAAACGAATGACTATATTGGGAACCAAAACATAGCATTGCCACAGGCAGTAAGTCCTACGCGTCATGTGCAGTATGAAGATTTGCATACTACGTCTGGAAATAGAAGTACTCGTAATTATTCAAGTACAAATATTCATTTACAAAATATCGATGATAAATATGATTACGCCAAGAACATAGTAAAAAATAACTCCAAGACATCTAACGACAAGTCGAGTACACCTACATATGTTGTGCTTCAGGATGATAGTTATAAACGCAATCCGGAAGCAAACAACGATGAATATGCCGTTGTTGATCCTACAGCTGAATCAAGTTTCAAACAAACACCAAAAACCTTAACCCAAGGGGCAGAAAATTATATGATTTTAGACCCAAATCAGACTGGGATCAATAGGTCCAAATTTCCGAATGCTGGCCAATCGTACGAGCTTGCAAAACCTATCCGTGATACAAAGGACCGGAAGAATGATCTGTATGCTCTGTCTTCAGAGGGTACTTACGATCATTCGGGAATTACTCGTCATCACAAAGAACAAGATACCATTTATACCCACGCCGTCGACAATGTTTATGATTCTACAAGTCGAGGATTGAATATTGACAGGAAGGAAGACACATATGATCATTTCTTTGGACAAGAAACAGAGGATGAATATAATATTTCTATGCATTAATAATCTTTGGTTACTACTATCAAGTGTTCAATCACATTCAAAAACTTAAAATGCTCACGTTGGTTGACTTTTTATCGCGAAGTTAACATTTTAATTAATAATGAAGTGCTTATTACTACAATTGATAATGTCAGTGCTGATTTCATTATTTTGTTTTAATAAATTTTTACATTGTCAAGTTAAATTAAATTTTGATCAAATGTGTTTACTATGAATACAACATTAGTTAATAATTACATCACATGTATATTTCATTAGAATCTCTACTTTTGATTGGCTGAAAGCAATCGCGAAGCATTACAAAATCAATAAAATTCAAGATTCATGACTGCGCGTGCTTCCCATGACAACGGAAAGTTTAACAAAAATTTTGATATAATTCGTAATTTCCTAGTTGTAGCATATAAATGTAATTCATTGAATTGAATGCTTCTTTTTTATCATTTTTTAGGGTTGTAAAAGCGTTGATCGTGCGCACATTTCTTGATTATAGAAAATTATACAAATAATAAGAGATATTATATGAAAACAAAACTTCCGTGTATTCATTTTTGCACGACATCATATGATAAGGATACCTTTTAAGATAAAAAAAAAACAACAAATTGAGTGCGCATATACCGAAAAAAAAATATAATGATAGGTATTTTATACTCAAAACGCAAATAGAAAGAATGAAAAATGAATAACAATAATCTCAGATCTAATATATGATATTTATAATATGCGTATAATGTGTTGCTTTATTAAATGATAGTAACAACTCTTTTCGTGATCTTTCATATTAACCCATTTCTCTGACGTCAGTCTATTGTTCTAACTGTAGATTATTTTTCAAGAATCCACTGACCACAGTATTAACTTAAGAGAACTTGTATTATAACTTTAAACTTTTAACTTACGATCTTTTATCCTCTCAAAAACGAGTGGCATGTGTAGGATTCGAACCCGTGCGTATTTTCTTCATAACCAATAGAGTCTTCAGTCTATGCATGATACCACTAGACCACGATGGCTGACATCAATCAGTTTCTGAATAGTACTATTAAAGCGCTTAATTGTCAATATTTGTCATTTTACTGTATTTCTGTCTAATTGATTATTCGCTTTTGTAATCTAATGAAATATATATATCTTGGTTTGTTCATGTTTATTGAATTTGTTTTATTTTGGGTGTTATATTCTTTTAAAGAAATGGACTAAAACTACTTCTTTGACAGTAAAAATAGAAACAAAATCATCGCCATTATATGAAAATGAAATATATAATACTTCTACATGTTCTAGGATTAAAACAATATTTTGGTCCAGAAAAAAATTGCAATGAAAAAATTCATTCCGGGTACAAGGTTCGAACTTTGCACTGTTAATATCACCGTTATGACCTTCGTTACCAACGACTAGACGATCACAGCTATGAACAGCTTGATGGTAAGTTTATGAAATCAACATAATTATTCATTGTATATCCGTAGCAAGAGCAATTCTGATGGGGATTCAGAATGCATACCACAGATAAAACTAGTTTATTGACCGGTGAACGATATATGCCAAATGCAATAACTTTAAAATAAGCTTTATGAAAATGCAGATTTATGACATCTACGCAAATAATGTCTATTTGACTATGAACGGTTTAACGGTGTCTAGTTTGAACAAGATATACCAAATGATGTTGCTAAATAATATTTATATAAATTTTGAAGGTTCTAAATTTTGGTAAATAAAATTTTTTAACTTTTCAAAACAAGATAAATAAATTCTGTATATTAATATATGTCTTTTTGAATAAATTAGATATACCAAAATCTATTCAATTTAAATAATTTGTAATGATTACACATTAAATGAAATATGTATATACAAAAATGAAATCTGGTGTTAAAATGGGGAGCTAACACCCAATTTAAGTTATATTAAACTTATGTTAACTTGTCAAATGTCTATATATAGATGCGAACCGTGTGGATATAATCATTTCCAGCTATTATAGAATAAAAAAGACAAAATACGAAACTATTTTTATGAAATATCGTTTATTCATTGTCAAAACGTAAAACAGACTGCGGTTTTACTAGAAATGGGTTAAGCTAGAGAATTGATAAGAAGTAGTGGATTCGGAACCGATATTCAACTTGCGACTAAAGTCGCTCGTTGATTATCGTTTACGAATCCACTACTTCTTATCAATTCTCTACTACATAATATATTATAAAATGTATTTTGTACCTTTCTTATTGTAGTAAATCCTTGTTACAATTGTTTAAACTTGCGGAAATTATTACACTATGGTTTGATTATAATTATTTTTTATGCATCCACAAAACAAACAACTATATAATAAACCATTTTTAGCATATTTTTGTTGTCTCTTTTTTGTTTGTCTTATGATTCAATATCCATCAAATCATGGTGAATAGTCAAGGACTGACATTTTGTTTTATTATTATTTTTCAAGATGAAATTTATATTGCATATTATGTGTTTGGATTCATAAAATTTAATTCTAAAACATAGGAAACTTCAAGAACTGAGTTTATAAGTCACTCATCAAACATACATGTACTTTAAAATATACATGACGTATTTAAATGGGGTATTATATGCCAAATTCATAACATCCGAGTTGACTCGACCTCTCACATTTTACAAATAATGTACTGAAATCTCTATTCTAATTACGAAAATTCCATACGATACAAAACAATGCATGAACATGATGGAATCGAAAAACAAATGTTGGAATAAACGCAACCGAATTAACCATCGACATGACCTCAAATATATATCACCGAACAATTTGTGAGTCTGATATAAATATAAAAAGATAAGCAGATATAATTAATAGCACGTGCCAAAGTAACTATAATGACGATTTTCTGTTTTATTTCATACAATAGATAAAAAAAAAGGTACACCATCGTTTTATCTGTAATCTGGATAGATTGACTTTTTGTCTCGAAATCAGCGTTACTGTTGAATACCTGGTTTCATTTGTTCAACAGCCATTCGTTTCAATAACTGAGCCTGCTTATCGCATGCATATGCATATGGATCCAAACGAATTATTGTCTTCCAGTCAATTATGTATCGTTTTGTGGTTTATTTTGAAAACAAATTGAACCAAATTAAACGCTAATACCGAATAATTATACAATTCAATATTCCGCTGTTGTAAATGTTTGAAACAAAAAAGAATCATACCATGATGAATACTTTCAAAATCGTACCTAATACCGATTTATTTTAACAAAAGGTTTTCAAAATTAAAATAAAAAATTGGGAAATTTATTAAAAGCTTACAACTTAATACTTCAAACCATAAAATACTTCAGTTATAAAAGGAATGAAAGACTTCATCAATTTAGAAATTAGCATAACCATAATCCATAAGAAGTTGTAGTTCGAAAACCTATCTTATAAAATTGATAATGGAAATGGGGAATGTGTCAAAGAGACAACAACCCGACCATAGAGCAGACAACAGCCGAAGGCCACCTAATACACATTTGACCGTTATCCTCCAGTATTAATTGCAAAATTTATACGATATTCGATAACTCAATAGATAGTCAAATTTATTTTAAAAAAATCATTTTTTTATATCATTTTGTCTGTCTTAGGTACGAACCGTGTTGATACACATAAATTACTCGTAGCAGACTATTCACTTGCTGCAATTATATCAATTTTCGGTCTATATCTTTGAAGGTCTTTACACAATAAAGAACTATCCACTGTTTCATTGTTCTGATGTAATAACGAAGAGAACAGAGAATCATTATATCTGAACCTAAGACTGACAAGTCTATAATTCGACACTCAATAGTTTACACAATGAAATGATCAATTTCAACTAATAAAAATAGAAATATTTGGAAGGTTAAAATACCGAAAATTTGCTTTAACCTCGACAAAAGATTTGAGCCTGTTGCAAGCCCTAAAACGTGTCAGTAGTTGTCGAATGTCATGGCTCAATTTATTTTGTCATTTATATCACTCGGTATTTATGGCATATCTTTGACTGTTTGTGCTAAATTTATTCACAACTTTCATTTATAGACTCGAAACGATTCCGAGCTTGATATATTGAAAGGACACCTGTATGTTTTTGAAGATTGCATCTTGCCTCCTAAAAGTCAATTTGGTTGATTTTTTTCGACGGTTGGGTTCCTCATTGACGTACACCCCACATCTCCTTTTTTCAAAGTACAAATTAATACGTTGTTCACATTTGGTGTTTAAACAGCAGTCCACATAGCTTATTTATGACAGAACATCAAGTGTCAGGTTGGATACAGAAGTGGTAACCACAAGTGTTTGTAAAAGGCCGAAACATAGGAAAGGATTTTTTAAGCGCATTGTCTTTCGTACAGGGAATCGGATTTGGTTATCTCCCGAAAAAGTACGGATTGCATTTATGATATCATGATTTCGCCGTCTTATTGTGATCTATTCCTTGGTACGCGAAAGCGTCATCCTTTGAGGGAAATAACTAATTTTAATTTTAAAAGCTGGCCTTAATAATTTCTACATAATCGCTGGTGTACGTTGATGTTTTTGAGAATGCATGTTGATGCTTCTGATGAAGGATGCCCTTGATTAATTCTTGTCCTATGCTACTTTCGTTTTCTTGCGAGTATCTCAAAACACTTTGCTACCTCTGCTACCCTGCTAAACTGTCGACAACGTGGTCCATCACCCGCTCAACATATTATCAAGGGAGGACGTATGATCAGAGCCATCTTTTGGTCAAAAACATTTTCAAAATGTCAATATGAGGCTACTTTTGACAGTTTTTCACTAATGAATTGAAGCACTTTGCAAATATCATGAATATATAAGGCAAAGAAAATATGAAATATCATGACTGTACTAATGACATCTGAAAGGTTGTATTTGGTAGATTAACAATACGTTCTAATTTTCATATTCAAGGGGCTCAAAAAAGTGGCCTTTATAACATACCTTCTCCGTTTAAAAGCTAAAACCGGTAATATTTTCAAATGAATCACAGCGAACAAGTGTGACATATGACAGAAGTAAAATGTCACGACTAAAAGTTGCTCTACTAATCCAAGACACTGAAACATATTTCTAGTTGAAAATTGTGCAAAATGCATGCATTGTACGCATGATTTTAATAAAATGTTAGGGAAATTTTGTTACCCTGTTTTCTGTAAGTAGATGAAAAAAAATTATTTCCCTAGTTAAATTAAGATCTAATCAACATTTGCACTTTAAAAAGATGAATAAAACGTTTTAAAGTGCATTATAAGGATGTTAAAAAAGTTTAATCAAGTATGTCATTTTAGAACTTACCTTTAGCCTTTTAATAACGTGCATACATTCTGAATAATAGAAAATGATACGTATCATACAAATTTGAGGTATCACATGAAAAAACTTCCGTGTGTTTACTTTTGCACGACATGACATATAGAATAAATGATAAATTTTAAGATAAAAAATTAGTGCGCATATACCGAAAAAATATAATGATGGATATTTTATACTCAAAGTGAAAACAGAGAGAACGAAGAATATTTCGATGTCCTGCTATCTTTTTAAATTCTTCAGTAGTAGTGTTAGGTTAAATATAAATAAGAAGAAGTGGTATGAGTGCCAATGAGACAACTCTCCATCCAAGTCACAATGTATAAAAAGTAAACCATTATAGGTCAAAGTACGGCCTTCAACACGGAGCCTTGGCTCACACCGAACAGCAAGCTATAAAGGACCCCAAAATGACTAGTGTAAAACAATTCAAACAAGAAAACCGACTTTCTAATCTATATAAAAAACGAGAAACACTTATAAACCACACCAACAAACGACAACCACTAAACAACAGGCTCCTGACTTATGACAGGTGCATATAAATGCAGCGGGTTTAAACGTTTTAACAGGCGCCAACCTTCACCCAAACCTGAAAAATAGTGTAACATTACAACATAAAAAGACACTATAAAATATCAATTGAAATGGCTTAACTTGATCAAAAAGACATATAAACAAAAACAAGTAAACATACACTGAACGAATAAGTTTGATCTATGACACAATAAAAATACAATGTTAATAAATAAAAAAAGATGTAGGAACAGAATAACTCTAACCTGGGACAAAATGGCGTTAAATAAAATAAACACAGGTAAATTTAAATATAATAATTTTGTTGTTAGGAGTACGGAAACATTTTTTACCAAATAAATAAATTTGTTGTTCACAGAAATGTACAGAAGTGAAAATTTATCGTCATACTAAATACTTACCAAAGGTGGTACATATTTAAAATAGTGAGACGAGATATAACACAAAATAAGTAAACATTGAATAACAAAAATGCATTACAAATTGTGTCAACAGGTCAACTTAACAAGAAAGTACGATTTGAAAGTACTCGCAGTTACTGAAAGCTATTTAAAAGTCAAAAACAATTAATAATTAACAAAATCATGCATCAGAGACTAAAATCAATTAAAACACATCGCAGGGATGTAGTGTTTTAACGCCATGGACAGTCAAAGAATTCATCACTTGTGCAATGCTAAAATAAAAGTATCGACAGACAGTAGGATAGTTAGGATTTAACCTTATAATAAATATGTATCATGTTATATATAGATAAAGCAATCTCTAGATAGAAAATAAACGTGGATGTGTATTTATACATCCCAAAAACCATTCGAAAAGAATAGGAATGTAGTTATGTTTTAATTTGTTGATGACAAAATCGATGTTAGTGCCAATGTAAACAATATTCAAAGATCTTATTACAACATTAATATGATAACCTTTACTAATAAGTTTGTTTAAAGGTTCGATGGGTTTACATGGATCACATAGTGACTTCCGCGCTTTAGGACAATATTACCGTAAAATTTAGGATGTGAAATACCGTTTTAAATAAGTTTTCTACAGGTACAGCCAAATTTACTAATCAAATCTTTGTATCTATGAAAGAATTTAGTAAATGTTTTAAATAATTTATGGTAACGAAATCCCTGATTTAATAATTTACCATTGATGCATTGATTACGTTCGTTAAAATATATGACATCAATTCACACACGGGCATAACGAACGAGTTGGGATATATAAACACCGTATGATGGAGCCAAAGGAACATTGCCGTCTAAAAAAGGAAAATTAACAATAGGGACTGAAAAATCGTCTCTTTTGTCGTAAATTTTAGTATGGAGCTTCTCTTTAGAAATTGAAATGTTTAAATCTAGAAAAGGACAACTACTGCTGTTTATGTTAGATTTATTTAAAGTAAATTCCTTTGGGTAAATCTCGGTAGTATATTTTGAGAACTCTGGATTAAATGCTTATTTTTATACGTTTAAAGGTGAATTATCTTCGATTCTGACAAAAAAATAAAAACACGTATTTTTTTTTCAAACATTTATAACAAAATTTTTAAATAACATTTCGCAATTAGCAATCAGGTTAGTTCAATTTTGTCAATATTAGCTCAAAACATCCTTTATGTATTATTGGCTTGTCAATAATAAATGATTTTCATATTATCTCCCCTTGACTCTGGAGTATATAGTTTTTCGACCGATGTGGTAAGACATTCTGGTACTCGGCCAAATAAGAGCAACTGAAAGATATAAAAGCAAACTTAATAAAACAGTGCAATTTCTAACATATTAGAAATAACTTTTACAGAAATTATAAACTCCGAAATAAAAGTCAGTAATATGAATAAACTCATCATAGATACCAGGATTGAAATTTTGTACGCCAGTCTACAAAAGAGTCATCCAGTCGATGCTCGAAAAAAAAAAAGATAAAAAGGCCAAATACAGCTAAGGTAATCTATTCCTGGGGTAGAAAATCCTTACGGATGTCAAGTTGGTTCAATATTCAACATTCAACATTCTTTTTTTTTTTTTTTTTTTTTTTTTGAAAAACATTTTTTTTTTTCAACATTCAACATGTTTTTTTTTCATTTTTTTTTTTTTTTTTTTTTTTTTCAATATTCGATTTCAACATTCAACATTCGTTCCCAACATTCAACATTCGTTGACATGAAATGTTGAAAAAAAATTAATTTGGAAAAACATTTATGAATGTTGAATGATGAAATCGAATGTTGAATGTTGAAAACGAAAGTTGAATGTTGAAAACGAATTTTGAATGCTGAAAACGAATGTTGAATGTTGAAATCAAATTTGAAAAAAAAAAGAAAATAAAAAAAAAAAAAAAAAAATTTTGAATGTTGAATGTTGAATGTTGAAACGAATGTTTAATGTTGAAATCGAATGTTGAAAAACGAATGTTGAATGTTTAAAATAAGTGTTGAATGTTGAAAACGATTGTTGAATGTTGAAAAAATAAAGTAACAAAAATACCGAACTCCGAGGAAAATTCTAAACGGAAAGTCCCATGAAATCGAATGTTAAAAAAACAAAGAAATGAAAAAAAATTTTGAAAAAAATTATGAATGTTGAAAACGAATGTTCAATGTTGAAAACAAATTGAAAGAAAAAAAGATTTTTGAAAAAAAAAATTTGAATGTTGAACGTATAATGTCGAATGTTGAATGTTGAATGTATAATGTCGAATGTTGAATGTTGAATGTATAATGTCGAATGTTGAATATAGAACCAACTTGACATCCGTTAATCTGTATCAATATTGAGGAAAAGATGAAGCTTCGGAACAGACCTTCTATTTTCGGTAGTATCCTTAATCTGAAGTTGGGATATATGTGATGCTCACATGTGATACCTATCGTGCATTTTATTAAAGGGGGTGTTATCCTGGCACAAAAATGTCTTCAGCGTGTTCATGAGGAAGAACGACTGAAAGCAATACTTCAGAAGGTTGATTGACCTAAACAGTATGTCTGTGTCTCTACTCACAAAAGACATATTTGCGCTGTCTTTTATCTATAGCTACAAGCATACTTGTCTCATCTGTAAATTTAACGGTCGTGTACTATTCCCTTTTTTGACATTTAAACGGTGTATGAATTTGAATCACGATTGATGGATGTATAGCAGACGCATTCGGCTTTTGTTTGATGTTATCTCAATTGTATATTCTAAATGGTTTAACAATGTTGGAGCATTAGTTAACTACTGCTGCTTCTAATTTATCCTGGAAGATAGTTAGAATCTTTTGATGGATAGACAGAAACATGAGGCGATTCTTATTTACCCTCAATTGTGTCTGCAGGAATGTAATTTAGGTCTGAAACGGACCTACCACAAAACCATGACAAAATTTGTTCACAAAAGGATCTGAAACTGTTTAGGAAATCAACACTTGTTTTGTGTATTTTCAATTACCATTGGGTTTCAGAGAAAATATTTTGCTAGGTTGGATGGCAGTTACACATTTATTTGGGTCATATTGGTTAAAAACAGAAACTGTTTTGTTTTCCCTTAAGAAGTATAATATATCACGATATAATTAACACTCTCATCCAATAAAACATACATTATCTACCTCTATTTCATTTATTATATTTTAGAATGGGGATGTGGTATAATTGTCAATCAGACAATAATTTACAAAAGACAAGGATGTAAACATGTTATCGTAAAAACTTCAACAAAGAATAAATCTTGACGTGTAGTAAGATATAGAAAAATCTGATATGATAAAATATAAAACAATCCAAAATAAAAACCTTAAGCAGATAACATCAAATTCAAGAAGGACAGACAACCACAGGACTGCAGACACATAAAATTGTGGCGGGCTTAACATGTTTGTAAGTGCTACCCCTTCCCGGGAAAAGCTGTGAAACTATGAACGTCGATTTCATTTTTCGGAGACAGGCTGCATCGTTTATTTTTTTAATAATCTATGTTGTGATATGTCTTACTCAGATAGACTTGCCTATAATCTTGCTTAAAATTAGTTTAAGACAGAAAAGTATTTCATTCAGTTTAAGTAAGAGCTGATTCGCTAAAATAACAATGCCAAAAAGAAACATATTGCTATTTAAAAAAAAAATGTTTTAATCTAAAAAGCTCAAGGCTGTATTTTTGCTCACCTGGCATTAAAAGCCAACGAGCTATTTCCATCACTTGGCGTCTATCGTCGTCTGTCAGCCCGTCTGTCCGTCCGTTTTCTTAATCTTTTATTTTAATCTTCTCCTCTGAAATTAATCTGCCAAATGTTACAATACATAGTTAATAGATCATATTAAGGGGTTTGATTCAGCAACAAACATGACTGCTATTGCGAAAAATAAAACAAAGCATTAAAATGCCGTTTTTGCTTATATCGCAAAAACTAAAGCAGTTAGAGAAAAACTGACGGGATAAAAATGAATTGCAGTAAAAGGGCGATCTCTTAGGGGATATTTAGAAAAATTGGACAACCAATTGCCCCTTAAATGTCAATTCTTATCAAATTTTGCATTCTTTGGCTTATATATTACTTAATAAAGTTTGGGCATAACTGAGATGGCTCAATTGCTTAGCAGGTCAAAGTCTATCTCCTTTGGAAGTAGTGTATCAATACCGTTTCTACACCACCTCCAATTTAATAGTAGAAATTCAGCATCTTACCTCTAAAATTCAATATAAATGGTGAACGAACAGCGTTTGAATTAGTTAATAAGTAAAATTATATACAACATGATGGCATTTTATAAACAAAGAAAACAACATAAAAATGAAATCATTTAAAAAAATGAAATAAAAGAATGACAACTGATAATAATGATATGGCTTTTTTAAACAATGTTAGAAACACTTTAAAAGGAGGTGTTGATAAAAGAAATATGGAATCCAAAATTGAAATAAATAAAAGAATGACAACTTATAATATTAATAATATGCCTTTCTTACAAAAGTGTGAAGTTGAAAAGATGGAACAGGAAGCTGACTTTATTAACGACAACGCCTTCGATGAAAAGGTACAGGAGCAAAAACAGGAAGATCTAAAAGGGAAAGAACTCCCCATCGGAGTGCTTTATAAAATTTTGGAGGTAATAGAAGTATATAGCAAGTTTGGAAAAAGTAAAATACTTTTTGTAAAAAATAGAGAAGGGGAAATGATTAAGGTGTGGGCCTGTAGTGGACTAAACAAAGAAAAGGAACCTTTGAAGTTTTAAAATAAGTAAAAAGAAACAAAAATAAGTATGTCTCATACTATCTTGTTAAAATGCAAAAAAAATAAAAGATTTAATTTCTAATCCAGTGTTTTGCTGGATTAGAAATTATTTGATAGTGGTGTTTGTGAAAACGTACCATCACCTAACAGAGCAAAATCACGAAGCGTAGCGGAGTATGTGTGTAGTGGTGATGGAACGTTCTCCCTTACGGCGTATAGAATGGCCGGTTCTGCCACACTTCCAATTTTATAGAAGAAATTCAGCATTGCACCTCCAAAATTTAACATAAATGGTAAATAAACAGCCTTTGAATTAGTTACTAAGTAAAATACATAATTATGACATTTTTAAACAAATATGGTAAAAACACCTTAAAGGAAAGTGATTTAAAATTCCCATTTAGTGAATAATTTGTTGTTACTGCTTCAAAAATAACTTCATTTACTTATAAATGTATATTTTTATAAAGTCTTACTAAGGAAAACGATTTCTTTTATAGCAAAATATAGGAAATAAGTAGAAAAAGTAAGAAAAAGCCCCCCAAAACACTGAGTATGGCTTGCTCTGCCTGTAAATATTCAAGGTAGAGTCCTATTTCAAGGCAATGTTCTCTTAAAATGTGTTTTTGAAACTCAATCCACTTAGAATATTTAATTTTTGCAATATTTCACTGAAATACCATAAAAGTTTAACAAATAAGAGTACATACAAGGTCAAATGTGCGTGTGCAGTTTCCCTAAATAGGAGTAATACCACCACTGATTTTCCAATATTAGTCTTTGTAAAATTGGCACTTTTCAAAAAATTGTGCAGAATTTATCTTTGTTTCAAATAAAGAAATACTTGGCATGAGTAAAGTTCTATCCTGTCCAGTACTACAGACGAAATATCATTCACATAACATTTCATTGCATCTAAGATAATAACGATCAGTGGAAGTTAAACAATCAAATTTTCACCCCCTTTTTCCTGTTTACAAGCTTTAGAAGCCATGTAACCTCAAGTTTCCAAAATATTTTATAGAGACACCAAATAAAAAAGAATGGTGCTTTAAAACACCCAAGATACAATTGAGATTGAAACGGGGAATGCGTCAAAGAGACAACAACCCGACCAAAGAGCAGAAAACAGCCGAAGGCCACCAATGGGTCTTCAACACAGCGAAAAAATCCCGCAACCAGAGGCGGGCTGCAGCTAGCCCCTAAATAATAATGTATAATAGTTCAGCTAATGGACGTCATACTAAACTCCGAAACATATAAATGAACCAAAATTTAAAAAACATACAAGACTAACAAAGGCCAGAGGTTCCTGACTTGGAACAGGCGCAAAAATGCAGCGGGGTTAAACATGTTTTGTGGTATCTCAACCCTCCCCCTATACCACTAGCCAAAGTGGAATAAACAAACACACAGCAATTAGCAATACGCACAGTAAAATTCAGTTCAAAAGAAGTCCGAGTCTGATGTTAGAATAGGTAACAGAAGAAACTAAGCAAAATGACAATAATCAACATAAATTAACAAAGGACTACTAGCAGTTACTGACATGCCAGCTCCAGACCTCAATTAAACTGATTGAAAGATTATGTCTTCATCATATGACAATCAAGCACAATCCCTCCCGTTAGGGGTTTAGTATCATACCATCATGAAATATATGAGAACATAACCCGTATCATGCAACAACTGGTTTTAGAATAAATGTGTTTATTTCCGATGCAAAGATCCTATGAGTGAATCAATATCAATTCCAAAAAAAATGCCATCTTTAACGGCCTGACAACAGTATCGTAACCATATCCCTTCTGATTAAGTCTATTTAAAGGTTTGGTTAGCTTTTGAGTTGAATGACGACATTTTTGTGCTTTGTATAGAATATTACCATTAAAGACACTACAAACCAGTAAAAGTCTGAAATGGCCTATATCTGTACTCGACTGTACTGATTTTTACTCGACCAGTCTGAATTGGTCTGAATTTCACTTGACATTACTCGACCCCAGTCTTAACCATACTCTACCGTATGATTTGTACTTAACCCTTATCTTTGCCATTGAAAATAGTCTGAACTATAACTCGACCAGTCTGAAACAGTCTTAACCCATTCTCGACCCGTACTCGACCAATTTTTTCAGTCTAAACCATACTCGACCAAAGGATAAAAGTTATTTAAATTTAACAATACTCGACCAGTCTAAACCATACTTGACCAAAAAACCTATATTTTTTTTTTTTTTTAGCTGTTAAAATTAATTTCTTTTTTTCTGACATGACAACAGCCACAATAAAATAAAGATGTATATAAAAATATATTTTTACTTCCTTACATGATTCTCAGATTTATCAAATAGAGATAGTTAAATTAAATTATCTTATATAATAATTAAATTATATTAATTTTAAAGTTTTAGAGTTTTGTTAAAAAAAAAAGATTTTCTTTTAACTAAAAACCACACCTTTACTGAGGGTAATAAAACCTTATTAAGGTGCTTCTTGTTTGGCATGTGTGTGTTTGTTTTTTTTAAAACTTAATTTTCCTAAATTCCTAAAGAAAAACTATATAGATTTCATGGTTACATACAATAGTTATATAATTATCTTTTTAATGAGGTAACAACAGCCAAAAAATCACTGAAATTGTTTAACCTTATATTAGAAATATATCTATTCTTATTATAATTTGGGATATATTATATATAATATATATCAGAAGGGGATAAAAAAATTAAAGAAATAGATAAAAATTTTCTTCTGATTAGTGGTAAAGTATAAAGTAATACCTCCTGCTTGGGGCAAACTCATTAAAAAGATCACACCTGGTCAGAGAGTATTAATTTCTAATTAACATTCATTAAAAATTGCAACATCCTGTAAAAGGCTTTTTGAATTCACTAGATAAGTAATACACGAGTTTAAGAAAAAAAGGGCTTTCTTTTTACCTGTAAAACACACATGTACTGAGGTAAATAAACCTTATTAAAGTGCTTCTTGTATGCCATGTCTTTAATTTTGTCAAAAGTTATTTAAATTTAATTGAAATAATTTTTTTCTGCAACTTTGGAATACATTTCCTTTTTAACTGGTTATCAAGGATTGTTATGGAAGTTCTATTATCATGATTATATTAAATTCTTGGTTTTACAAAACAAAGGTGTTATTTTAAAAATTTATTAAGTTGCTTTATATACTATTTTAAATATATTTTAATAAAAAAAATATTCACTGCATTATTAACTAAACTCAACTGACACCATAAATCTAAACAAGGCTTAAGTAAATGGTGAAAATTGTCCAGTAACCATAAAATATATCTGAAACATTCAAAAAAATTTGAATAACATTGAAAATATTAGTCACAATTCAGTTTTAAGATTATTTGATCAGTTTGTTTTATTTTTATTCTAAAGGTGATATATATATATGTAAGTGTTGATAAATATGGTGTTGAATTTATATTATGTTTATTGTGAAATTTTGGTTTCAATGCAATATTGAATACATTTTAAACTTCAAATTGTTGTTCAAATTTCTAGCCAGGGGAAATAGCTGTTAAAAACAGTTCCTAAATTGATGAAATACAAGACGGTTAAGTATGGTTGAGACTACAGTCGAGTATTATCAAGTAAATTTCAGACCAATTCAGACTGGTCGAGTAAAAATCAGTACAGTCGAGTACAAATATAGTCCATTTAAGACTTTTACTGGTTTGTAGTGAGATGGAATGCGAAATACCTGAACGTATAAAATGACTGCACGTTGGTTTATATTTACGAATGATGTCATTGCACCGATAATAAAATTTAGTAAATGTTTTGACAAGTTTGTGATATCGAAAACCCTTGTGTAATAGTTTTCCAGTAATACAGAGATTTCGTTCGTTAAAATCAAATACGTTGTTACATACACGAGAAAATAGAAAAAGTTGAGTTAAATAAACACCATAGGACGGTGCCAAGAGAAAATCACCATCTAAAAATGGATACTTAACAATAGGAAATGAAAAATCCTCTCTTTTATCGTAAATCTTAGTATTAAGCTTTCCGTTAAAATGATAGATATCAAGATCCAGGAAAGGGCAGTGTTCGTTGTTAGTATTAGCTTTATTTAAAGTCAGTTCAGCAGGATAAATCTCTTTAGTGTACATATTGAAGTCGTCATTATTGAGAGCCAATATATCATCCAAATATCTAAAAGTGTTATTAAATTTTTGTATCAGATGTTGTTTCGATGGGTTTTTGCTGATTTTAGTCATAAATTGTAACTCGTAACAATACAGAAACAGGTCCGCAATAACAGTTAGTCCCTATTGGAATTCCGATAACTTGACGATATACGGAATCTCCATAGCGAACAAAAATGTTATCTAGTAAAAATTCACGTGCAGTTATCGTATCAAAGCAGGTCCAATTGGCATAGTTCTTTTGTTTGTTGTTACTAAAAAATTACCTAAAAGAGTTTGAACATATATATTCGCATTCTGACTTTTTAAATACCCATTTAATAAGGTATGTCATTTTTTTCTTATATGAAGCAAAGTGGTTTATAGGGTAGAAAAATCAAAACTTTGAACCGATTCGAAAACACCAATATGAGCATGCAATTTATCAAGTAGTTCCAACGAATTTTTGACACTCCAAAAGTAATAAATTCCACTATTTTCAAAGGCCTTATTTGAATAATTTATTACCAGGTTTTTGATTGTACCAAGTGTACTAGTAAGTAGAATAGACAGTTAATGACTTAGAATTGTTTTAATGCAATAAAATGTAGAATTAATTTCCTACAACTGGCAAATTCAAGGGAATATTTTTTTCGACTCTTTTTTGCATGAAACCGGATGTAACTTACTATGAATTGGTGGTATTACATCTATCATTTGTTAATTAGCATTGGGCCAGGGTAAAAATCAACACAAATGTCGGTTACGCATGAGAAGTTCGGTACTCTTGGGTTTTACATCTTAAATATTCATAGAGGTAAAAACCCGAGTGTATCGAATTTTTCACTGATTCCTGGATGTCAACTTTGGCACTGTTCGTTTCGGTTTTAAAAAATCTTTTGTTGGACCTAATAGATCGTAATTGTTTACCCATGGATTTTTTTGGGAAAAAAAAGTTTTTTTCTGGAATATGTGGAAAAAATAATTTGACACATCATTGAAGAGAGAAAAAAAAGTTTGTTTAAAAAAAAATAATTGTTGCCTAATTTAAAACATGATGTTGGACATCGTGTATTTTTACCAACTGAAAGAGAAGAAAGAACCCTGACTAAAAAGTGACAGGGAACGATAAGGTTTGTTTCTATTATTAAATCATTTAATAGTATATATAGCTGCATCAAATGTATATAGTATCACTATCAGTATAAAATTTCTATGATTTATAATATCAGCACCCCATAGTCATCTACCTAGGAGTTTGACCATACTCAATATGAAGTTGCATGCATGTAGTTAGTTTGAAGTTAAACTAAAACTGTTCAGTATTCAGCGACACAAAGGCAAAATTACAAATGACCGATGAAATTAAAAAAAATTCGTAAGGGTTCCGCGGAACCCAGTGTCTCGCTTACTTTTTCTGCTAATCGCAGGCTCAACAAAAATGAGGAGGTATATCAATAAAATTATTCCTCTTGATACTCTATCTTTTGATTGTAAGAAGCTTCTGTCCAAGTTTGGTAAAAATCCAGGATAGTTTATGAATCTAATAAATGTTTAAAAACTTTAACTGCAGACTGAATGTAATGTTAACTGAAAGAAAACAAAATTTCCTTCTAGATACTAGCATTTGATCATAAACAAGCTTCTGTCCAAGTTTGGTACAAATCCAAAATAGCATAAGAAAGTTATTAAAACTTTAAAAACTTTAACCACAGAGTGAATGTGTTGTTTCCTAGCAGAAAATCTAAGTCCATTTAAAGTAAAATGCGGAAAAAATGGATTTATTTTTTTACAAAATTTCCTTCTGGATACTAGCTTTTGATCATAAACAAGCTTCTGTCCAAGTTTGGTACAAATCCAAAATAGTATAAGAAAGTTATTAAAATTTTAAAAACTTTAACCACAGAGTGAATGTGTTGTTTCCTGGCAGAAAATCTAAGTCCATTTAAAAGTAAAATAAGGAAAAAATGGATTTATTTTTTTACAAAATTTACTTCTGGATACTATCTTATGATCATAAACAAGCTTCTGTCCAAGTTTGATACAAACCCAGGATGGTTTAAGAAAGTTATTAAAATTTTAAAAACTTTAACCACAGAGTAAATGTAATATTTCCCGGCAGAAAAACTAAGTCCATTTATAAGTAAAATACGGAAAAAATGGATTTATTTTTTTACAAAATTTACTTCTGGATACTATCTTATGATCATAAACAAGCTTCTGTCCAAGTTTGGTAGAAATCCAGGATAGTTTAAGAAAGTTATTAAAATTTCAAAAACTTTAACCACAGAGTGAATATTTGTGGACGCCGCCGACGACGACGACGACGACGACGCCGACGGAATGTAGGATCGCTATGTCTCGCTTTTTCGACTAAAGTCGAAGGCTCGACAAAAATGGTGAATATTAAGTCAAAGAGACAACAATCCAATGAGGATAAAATATCAGCCCAAGGCAACCCATGTGTCTTGGAAAGAATAATGAAGACTCAAACTTCAAAGTGTATTGGAAAATTGACTTTATTTTCATGAAAGCATGGTAAAAAGATTGCCTATTGTTAAATACAAAATGGTCTATTTACATTTTCAAAATGTTTTGTTGTACAACTCAATTCATTTTACTCTCATTTATCACCAAATGCTTTTCATATGTCTGAGTACAAGGTAAGATTAAGATTTTGTTGCAAGGTACTTCATACAAGTTAACACATTACTCAATTACAACAAAAATGAACTCAAATGAATGTAGTGTAATTATTTGATAAAAATCCCACTTGCTTATATTATAAAGAAGTTCTTCTCCTGGTACACGTTGTATTAAATATTAAAGTGTGGAAAACTTTACCTTTTCAGATATACCATCCAAGCCATTTCATATGGAAATGGTGGACATTTCACCAGCTCCATCAGAATCCAAAAGACTTGGTACATGTATGATGGGCTCCAGGAATATCACACGACAGGAAATGGACTTAAAAAACAGCAGAAACCAATCCCTCCCCAACCTACACCAAGAGCCATGCTGTCTATGTGAAAGATGCTATGCAGTATTGAGATGACAAAATAAAATTGTTTTCAATAGATGGTGAAAACAAGAGGCTGACGAGTGACAGCAAACCGGATTTTCCTGCAGAGGCCGAACCCTGAACAGTTGAACAAGTATGGACACAACATTTAAGCTTAAAACAGCTCTGAATTTGGATTGTGATTGAATATTTAAAATAGATTATTATCTAATAAATAATGAAAATGATATTTGCAAATCTGAACCCCAAACAGGATCATGTAAAAATTAAACATTAACACACACAACAAAAATAAAACACCACATAACAACTGTGACATCTACCTTCATAACACACATGACTTAAAAAAATAGTTATAAAGAAATTTTGACAACTAATGACTAAAATTAATTGAACAGAATCCATAAACTTGTGTTATCATTACTGGTTCATGGAATAACTTTGAGTTATTTCCCTTTGAACAGAAATATGGTTTAACTACCTGCATTTTATCCTCTTGTTTAATAACTTTAATCTACATATCGGTGTGAGCCAAGGCTCCGTGTTGAAGGCTGTACTTTGACCTATCATGGTTTACTTTTACATATTGTGACTTGGATGGAGAGTTCAGTTGTCTCATTGGCACTCATACCACATCTTCTTATATCTTTAGCCTAAGTATCAATCTTGTGAAATAGTTTTTTTTCCAATTGGTTCAGTAGTTTCAAATGAGCATATCTTATAAAGTGTACGGCTGACATATGCCAGGTGACCATTGTGATAGCAAAAACTTATACTGGCCTTCAAACTTTAATATGGATTAAATAACCAAGTTGCATTTAATCAAACAAACAAAATGCATTGCTTTAATATTATTTATTTGAACTACATTATAAACTGTGGTTTCATTTATTTTCATGGGTACCAATTTTTGTTGATTGAAAAAATTGTAATTTCGAGGATATTTGATTTAATGGTTTTGTCAAAATCTGTGATCAAAACTTATATAGAAAGTTTGTACTTTGTTGAACATTTAAATTTGTTGTTCAGATTTGCTCACTAAATCCACGAAAATTGGTAATACATGATTAATAATGAATCCACAATATACAACAAACATGAAAAATAACAAACATATGCATATACTTCAACAACAAAATAAAGACAACTAATACTTCTGATATAACCAAGTATTGTAAGTCTGTATATCTCCCAAAATTGTATTGCACTAATGTTTGATGTTATGGTACATTGGGTGTATTGGGCCATTTTGGATTGTAAAATAGCAGAAAACAATTGGTCTTAATATTTAATGAAATATGCAAATTTTGAGAGACAACTGTAGTTAGTTTGTAAGATTGTTTATCTAAATGAAGAAAACTAGTCATGTGACCCCAATTTTTATTTTTATTTTCTGAAAGCACATTATAAGAGCTATCTTTCCTTTAGTATTTTTGTATCACACAAAATTTGATTTTTCCATGGATAATCTTACAATTTTGCACAACCTAAAGCTTGAAAAAAGTTCCATGATTCATAATTTTTATTGTATTTTTGAAAAAGCAAAATATAAACTACATCTTGACAAATTATTTTAAAATTCTAGCGATTTTGATCTAGACCCCAATCTACCTCAAGATCAGACTACAATGTGGCAGTGTAGAAATGTATTATTGAAGTCTGCAACTTTTCTAATCAACATCTTTTAACATGTTGCTTATAAAAATCTACCTGAATTTATAATGGACATAATATGATTTCTCTAATTCTTTGTCGATTTATACTTTTCCTGACCTGTTGATTATTTTTATTTAATCAACGTGTGGTTCGTTTGATCTCAATTCTTTATTGGTCAAAATTCAATTATGATGTCAAATTTTCTTGCTTTCCTCTGAATTTCCTATTGTGACGTCATGAAATAAGGCAACCATGTCTGATGACGTCACTTAGAAATTAAGAACACATCTTTTTGCAGATCTTTTTGCGAGCCTCGCGTTTGAAATTTCAAAATTTAACTGCCTCAAGTGGATAAATATTGTATCACACTTGATGTAGTTGAAGAATCTAAATACCTTCATTTATAATGGACATAATATGATTTAACAATTTTTATTTTTTTATTTCCAAATTTGCAAAATTTTGATAAGCTAAAAACTATCAGATTCTTTTTATTTTTCAAGGCATAAAATAACCAACCCTACATTCAGTATTTAGATATTTTTTTTCAAAAGGAAGTGGTCTTAACATTTTAAGATAAATATATAAAAAGACTTCCATTGGAAAAGACTAATGTAAATAATCCATATGTATAAAATGTCTATGAACTACTCCGTAAAAAAATGAACTACTCCGTAAAAAAATGAACTAATAAGTGAAAAAATAGAACAGAAAGTATAATCTCACAATAAATCACATTCACTAGTCACTAACATTGATCATTTTTTGTTAATGATATGATTGACAGTCACAAATATAATACATATACATGCCCATATCAATACAAATATAACCCATGCAATATGTTTGAAGGGTGACTTTAGGGGATTAACATGTCCTGGAGAAAAAGTAGTCACTTCTTTCCTTGCACAGTATACAAGAATTGCTGGAATGACATACTGGATTCCTGCTCCTGCATAAGATCCTGTTATGCCCACTAAGAACTCCACTTCATTGGTAATTATTGCAACTATGACTGGAGGTGTAATAGCTGCTACTGGGAATACAATTTTATCAACAAACCAAGAATATGGTCTTTCCTCATTGTAAAACATTGTTTTTAGGTTGTTCCTTAAAGTTACAGAAATAATCGGAAAGTTTGTGCTTAGCGTGAAAACTGGAAATAATGCCAGGAAATATTCAAAGAATTTGACGTTCGTCACTGACCGAGAAGGGTTGCAGTCATCTGGTAGAAAATTTAATGTATACAAGTCTTCTAGATGATTAAATGCATATATTCCTGTAAATGATATAAGTGCATAAAACCCTAATATAAGGGTAAAATCACTAAATATTAACCCGTATAATCCTGTCTTGTTTCTGATTGGTGTAATTAAGGATGGAAGTGAGTGGTGACACATGAATGAGTATATACAAACACCAAATAGATTTGGTATTCCTGAAAAGTCTGCAACTACTGGATGACCTGTTCCTTGACCTTTTTCTAATCTGATGGCTGCTAGGACAATCATAAGTATGAAAGCTGAAAAAAATATGAAAAAAAAAATATAAGGGGTCGGTAAATCTTAAGTGGCAAGCAACAAATATTTTCAATAGAATTAGATCACAAGATTTGTAAATTCATAAAGGAGTAGGTTCGATAAGGCCCTAAAATGGCCCTTAATTCTAGCTGAAATTTGAAATTAGGATTTATTGATCAATGTCACAAGGACTCATAGGTAATATAATGACTAGATTGGAAAAACGTCTTTTTGTTGAAAATTTATGTTTTGCGTTCTTTTCATGACGTCACAATTAGCACTCATTTTGATTTTCCCCTAAATTCGATGAAAATGGGTAAATTTCGTTGATTTTTTGGAGAGGAAACATAGAGCACATGCGTTGACAACAAAGATATTTTAAACCTAATGTTTATGACATATCTGACTTGAATATTTTGTTTGTCGAAGCCTACACTCTATGTTTCCTAGGTCTTAATTTGGTTGAAATCCAGACAATTTTGTCCAATTTCGCAAAAATCTCTAATTTTAACCTATTTGGGAAGTCAAAATCTCCTTTGTGTACATTAATTATTGAAATTGTTGAACAATGGAAAAAATTTGAGATTATTTATTGCAATTTCAGTAAATGCTGCATACAAATAATAATACCAAACTTGTGAATTTTTATTTTTGCCAAACCTATTCGATTGCAATTTTAGCAATAAGGAAAACATTGCAAAAATTTCTGAAATTACAGTATAATAGAAAACTTCCTCAATAACACAGTGTTTCAAAGTAGATTATTTTGTGTTTTTTTTTTAGTTATTTTAATATCTACAGACATAAGGAGATAAAGAGCTACTGTAACATCAAAAACAATTCTAGCCATAAATCAGGCCATTAGTTTTCTCATTTGAATTGTTTTACATTAGTCATTTAGGGGCCTTTTAAAGCCTGCTATGCATTATTAGTTTTGCTCATTGTTGAAGGCTGTACAGTGACCTATAGTAATTAACGTCTATTTCATTTGGTCTCTGGTAGATAGTTGTCTCATTGGCAATCATACCACATCATCTTATTTTTATATTATAAATTTATGACAGGACTTATCAAAATATATTTAATGCCACCAGAATATAGGATCACAGTTTACACTGATTAATAAGATGAATGACTTCTGTTGTAAATGAAGAAACAATAGCTGTCTAAATGGATGAAATCTCAATTTTGAAAGGGGCTAGGTAAAATAATGCATCATACTGTTGTCATTATTCATCTTTTTCAGATAAAAGACATCTGTCTAAATACCTACCTAGCCACCTAGTAATTGTAGTAAATATCTGTAAGTATTTTGTTTTCTGTACATTAAAGAAGGTAAATGGTCCTAAGCACACTATAAACACAGCCTGTAAATAAACATACTGTTTTTCATGCAATTAATTAATTGTTACAAATGAAAATACAATGTACCTTTATTGAATTCACAGTGACATATCTTAAACATCTTACATTGTTTTAGGATAAATTGTATAAAAGTTAACTCCTTCTGGTTTATTGGTGTTGTTTTAATGATAAATGTATCAGTAACCTCCTCCACATGTTATTATTTTAGTGTTAAATGTAGTAGTTATCTCCTCCTGGGTTTTTTTATATTGTTTTAGTGTTAAATGTATTAGTTGTCTCCTCCTGATTTTATTCATATCGTTTTAGTGTTAAATGTAGTAGTTATCTCCTCCTGATTTTTTTTAAATTGTTTTAGTGTTAAATGTATTAGTTGTCTCCTCCTGATTTTATTCATATCGTTTTAGTGTTAAATGTAGTAGTTATCTCCTCCTGGGTTTTATTTATATTGTTTTAGTGTTAAATGTATTAGATGTCTCCTCCTGATTTTATTCATATTGTTTAGAGTTAAATGTATTGGTTATCTCCTCCTGATTTTATTCATATTGTTTAGAGTTAAATGTATTGGTTATCTCCTCCTGATTTTATTCATATTGTTTAGAGTTAAATGTATTGGTTATCTCCTCCTGATTTTATTTATATTGTTTTAGACCTTTAGTGTTTAATGTATTAGTATTATCTTCCTGACTTTATTGCTATTGTTTTAGTGCTAAATGTATTAGTTGTCTCCTCATGATTTTATTTATATTGTTTAATGTTAAATGAATTAGTTGTTTCCTACTGGTTTTATTTATCTTGTTTAGTGTCAAATGTATTAGTTATCTCCTCCTGTTTTCATTGCAGGTATTGTTTAGTGTTAAATGTATGATTGTCTTATCCTGAATTTTTTTATGTTGTTTTAGTAAAATGTAAAACATTAGTTAATTCCTCATTATCTAATTTATCTTTTTTCATAAATGTATGAATGATGTCCCCTCTTGATTTAAACAACATTACATGTATGTGATCTCATTTCAAAATCACACAATTGTTGACACAAAGACATGTCTTCTAGCGTAATATTATAATACAATTGATGAAATTTAAAATATAACTCTTTAACATGTTAACTATGCAAAATTTTCACAAAGTCAATGGACCATGGCTGAGTGTCAAATTAACTCCATAAAAGTTAGATGTGCCAATACAATACAAGTGCCTATAAAATATGAATGACTTACAATAAGAGGTTTTATCATAAAGGGACATAATCACAAACTTAAACAATTATTGACACAGATACTAGTACTGTCAATGCAAACAGCATACTTAAGTGTTTCCTCTTCAACTTCTTTAAGGAAAGACGTAAAAATTGCATCATTATTGAAGGTATAGATATCTGATGCTGTTACATAAAAAAAACATCACCATAAATGCTAGGCATGTGATGAACAAATAAAATCTATTCAACTTACAACCATGATTCTGTAGGCTTGAAGTCTGGAAATACCATGACCATTCCAACATCCATCATGTTCTCCTAATGTAGTGTTACAGGATACATTAGATGGTAACTTATATGTACTGAAAATATTATAAGTCATCTACAGTGATTGTTTGTTGGTTGCTTTATATGCAAGATCAAAAATATTTTATGCATTTTTTTAAGTCAGATAACTCTGAAACTCAAGACGACATTCCAAAGCTTACTGAAATGGATGATTATTTTTTTTTCATTGGAACACTGATTTTAAGGCATTGTTTTCTATTATGAAGATATCATGAATAATGAAGCATAAAATTTATATAACTATACAGAATTTGGAATATAAATTGATCAACCTAAATAATTAATATATACATGTTTACTTCTGAGCTTAGTTTCATTCTGCAATACATGTGACAAATAAACATATTTTCTAGGGTAAAAGAACCGGGTGAGGGGGAGCTGTGTGGTAAACTGTCTACCTAATATAAAAAATTTGTTTTGATATTCTATAAATGAAAAATCTGCAATACACTGCATAAGAGCTAGTTAATTTGCTTCTGTGTGTGTCATTTTTTTTTTTTTTTTCTTCTTTTCTTTTTTGCTGCAGGAGGGAAGTAACTATCAAGTGATTTTAAACAAAAAAGAATTATTGTCTGTGTTAGCTATTGTATATACTGAAATTTTAATTGTATCTCATATGATATATTAGCTAAAACCCTTAAAGCAAGTCTTACCATATAACATCCCTGAGAGATTTAGGAACTGCAGCAGCATAAATAGCCAGATCTCCATATAAATACAGCACCATACATAGATAAAACAGAAATATACCAACTGAAATAAATAATAAATGTATGCATAGACAGACAGCAGTCTGAAATCAAACAATAGCTGTATAATGTTTAATAACACTTACTGATCTGCTTCATATCTTTTTCTGTCTATTTTCTTTTAATAAAGAACTGCTGAACCAACACCTCCTAAATTCTATGTTGGTAGAGTTCCCTTAAGTGGTTGTCAAATAAAAAAAGCAGTATTTTCTTTGAAGTAATAGCTATGAAAACAGGAAATAACTGACATAGCAGCATACCAATATTGTGTTAAGTAGTTAAACACAGCCACATATCAATGGAACCTGTCCAAAGTCAACTGGTATGTCTTTTTTTTTTTGTTATTTGAGAGTTTAGTATTGAGAGAAAAGATCTGTGATAGTTTCTGTTCAATTTATTCACAGCTTGACCTGTCTATTGACCTCTAGATGTTATTTGGTAATTTGTTTGAGTGGGTTGCTTTTCTCATTGATCTATACACAAGGGGAGGAATGGAGTACCCAACATGACGAATGACGGTAAAATATTTGTTAAAATAACGTTAATGATAAATATTTTACTCCATTTGATGCTAACGCTAGCTAAAAAATGAGATTTAAAGAATTACAATAAAATCAAGGCTCCTTTGACGCTTGACAATAAAGGGCATTCTTACCCACATACACCAGATCTCCTATTACTGTAAATTCAAAGATATTTGCGATGTTATTTTATAATTGCGACATTTGTGATGAAATTTTTGTCACAAATGTAAAAATCGCAATTTAAATTTTGATAGCATATTTCAATCCATCATTTCCTGAAATCGCAATAATTAAACTTGTATTTGTGTAGATTGTCCAACAATCACAATAATAAATGCATGCAATAGTTTCTGAATTTACTAACAGTAATCTGTTTTAAGGATTTGACGATTTAAGAAAAACTTCAACTAAAAATTGTGTATTGGAGATAATTCTTACATTTACACTGTTTACAGGACTGGTGTTCAGTGGTTGACATTTGTTGATGTGGTTCATAAGTGTTTCTCGTTTTTTATATAGATTAGACCGTTTGTTTCCCTGTTTGAATGGTTTTACACTAGTCGTTTTGGGGGCCCTTTATAGCTTGCTGTTCGGTGTGAGCCAAGACTCCGTGTTGAAGGCCATACTTTGACCTATAATGGTTTACTTTTACAAATTGTGACTTGGATGGAGAGTTGTCTCATTGGCACTCATACCACATCTTCTTATATATATTCAATAAAGTAATACATGTATGTCTTCAAAAGATTAAATTTTTTATTCATTTTCATCCTTATAAATTTTGTAGATATTAAAACAGGCAAAATGTATTAGAAATTCACTAAAATTGTTCTTACAGTTCTTAATTTTTCAGACAATGTAATAAATATAGATTCATGTGATTCACATTTATAGATTCATATTTTTGTGGGTTGAGGAAATGTTGCATTTTCTTGGATGTTTGATTTTGTGGTTTTGCCACAGTCTGCATACAAGCTTATATAAAATTTGTGTACTTGGTTAAACATTTAAATTCCTGTTTCAACTATATCCAAGAAATCCAAGAAAGTTGGTACATTGTATCCCACGAATAACAATGAATCCACAATACAATATTTCTCCACTCAAGATAACTCAGTCAATCATGACCACAAAATAATATAGCAAAAGAGATGTGATGGAGTGGACAGGGGGTCCCTGATTCCCACTTCCCTCCCCCTCTACTCCAAATTCCCTCCTCTTCTACTCCTACTTCCATCCCCTTACTCCCAGACGAAAATTGTTTAAAAATTTTAATAAATAATTCCCAGAATATCCCTATTTTTACTCCGCTTCTGCTTCCTGCCCCCTCATTTTCATGTTCCTTTACCTCTGTCCACCCCCTCAGATGTGCAAGCATTTGACTCTCAAACTTACCTCTGTTGAAAAATAAAGCTGCCATTTGACCCTACAATATATAAACTACAATGTATTACAATATCAAGTTGTTCTGTAAAAATGACTGCAATGAAGTGACCATCAAATATACACTGGGGTTAGGCGTCCACAAACATGATTAACCTCTGTGTGTGCCTGTCCCTGGTCAGGGACCTGTGGTGAAGTGGTTGTCGTTTGTTGCTGTATATCATACTTTTTTCGTTTGTTGTTTTGTACATAAATCAGGATGTTAGTTTTCTCATTCAAATTGTTTTTCACTTGTTATGTAGGGGCCTTTTGTACCCGACTATAAAGAATGGGTATTTATCATTGTTGAAGGCTGAGCTGTGGCCTATAATTGCTTACATCTACTTCATTTAAACTCTACTTGATAGTTTCTCATTGGCAATCATACCACATCTCCTTATTTTTATATTTTAAACCAGATGAGTTATCTACCATGCAAATCTTCGTATGAAAAAAACACAGTTAAAGTACAATCAATTAGTCCTTGGATTATCATTTTATTCCTCATTGACCTTGTCTCTGTTCATCTATCCAGCATATTTATTTTTCTTATTAAGTATTAAAATTCTTACCAGTTCAACTCTTTCTGTAATCTCAAAATCACTAACTGAATTGTTAAATATTTCTGTGAAAGATAAAATCAACAAAATTACTTAATATGACTCACAGATTTTTATAAAATGTTAAAATTGAGAATGGAAATGGGGAATGTGTCAAAGAGACAACAACCCGACCATAGAACAGACAACAGCAGAAGGTCACCAACAGGTCTTCAATGCAGCGAGATTTGGATTTGATGCAAGTGCATGAATTTGAAAATACTCAAGCATTGCTTAAAACAACAACAAAGACAAAAACATTATGAAGAATCCTGTTTAAAAAAAATTGAAAGAATTGTTTCAAAATATTTTTATGTGAATTTGATATAACCCAGTCTTGTATTCAGATTGGTGGTAACTAATTCACACCTCTAAGGCAAGGGCAGCCATGTTTTTGATTGACCAGAATAAAATACACAAACTTTATACTAGATACCTTAAAGATCATTTATCCAAAATTTAGTCAAATTGGTTCAGTAGTTTAAGGGGAGAAGATCTTTGAAAAAGTGAATAACTATGAACCAAAGTGATTGCTATAGCTCATTGGGCTATGTGAGCTAAACAATATTTTAATACCAGTTCTACCAGTTCTAACTAACTATGTATTTCTCTCTTAACTTCAGATGAATTCTCTAGCAGTAGTTTTTTTTCTTGTTTACCTGCAACTGAATTCTCTGGGTCTGTGGTTTGTTTTTTCTCTCTTACCTGTGGATGAGTTTCTCTAGTTTTCTTGCTTATCTGCAACTGATATCTCCTTCAGGTTTTTTTTCTGTCTTACTTGTGGATGAATTCTCTAGCACTGTTTTTTTTTCTTGCTTATTTGCTGTGTTTTCTTCCTTACCTGCAGTTGAGTTCTCTAGCAGTGTTTTTTCTCCCTTACCTGCATTTGAGTTCTCTAGCAGTGTTTTTTTTCAATTCCCTGCAGTTGAGTTCTCTAGCAGTGTTTTTTTCTCCCTTACCTGCAGTTGGGTTCTCTAGCAGTGTTTTTTTCTCCCTTACCTGCAGTTGGGTTCTCTAGCAGTGTTTTTTCTCCCTTACCTGCAGAGGAGTTCTCTAGCAGTGATTTTTCTCCCTTACCTGCAGTTGAGTTCTCTAGCAGTGTTTTTTTCTCCCTTACCTGTGGATGAATTTCCTAGCAAAGGTTCTTTTTCTGATGTTTCCTCATCATAAGATTCATTGACCATATTTACAGCTATCTATTGAATAATATAAAAATATGTATATTTTTTTTTTGGGGGGGAGGGGGGTATTTATCTTTTTAATATTGTTTTTTTTTTTAAATGTACACTATTTTGCCGCTAAGGTGTGCTCATTGTATATTTGTATATATCCCTCAGGCAAAGTTGACCTTAGATGAATTTGGATATTTTTTAGGTACTTTTTGGTCATATATCTCTGTAACTGTTTCGGTTCTTATACATCCTTGGCTTTCAAATATTCATCTTTTAGCATTCCTAAAGAAGGTAAATTATCCAGAAAAGCGCTTCGGACGCATGAAATTAATAACATGTTTTCATTTCTTTTGTAAGAAGAATACAGAAAAGAAGAAATACATTGTCTATCCATCCTATTTATAATGATTTAGGACTTTAAAAATAGACTACATCAAATTTCTTTGTTCTTGGAAGTTTTTTTTTCGCTAAAAAAGCCTTGGGCTAGTGATACGTTTCTTTTATTGCTTTTTATCTAAATATTTCTAGATTTTACTGGAGTGAAAGTTGAGAAAAAAGAGGCACTTAAGTTAAAAAAAATTCAGGAAATTTTATGGGATCTAGTCAAAAAACATTTAATCAATTCAATGTGACCTTAGTATATAATTACAAACCCTCTGTCCAATCTTGATCTTAGCATTAGCTATAGCCATTGTTTCTGTAACAAAAGTAACTGTCAAATAACTGAAACGACAGAAAAATAAGCAGAATTAGAATAGTTTCACTAACTAAAGCAACAAAACATTCATGTTTAGAAGCTAAAACTTTAAAGAACTTATTAAACATTAGTTCATTCATAAGGTTCTTCAAGCAGGGTTTTACTTAGGTGAGTCCATGAGTCCTGGACTCATGAAAATCTGTCTGGACTCATCATTTTCAAAAGTGGTGAGTCCAAAGATGCATCAAGATTGTAAAATGTTGTATCAACTGAGCACATATATCATCATTTTATATCAAAAGTTTAAAATAGTCTAAATTTGATGTCATTTCCTTGCTCTTTTTTTGTCATGGAGACTGACATTGTGAATTATAGCAATACAATTTGACTTTCTCACTTTTGGATTCACCTGATGCCAAATATGAGGAGTCCCTGGACTAGCCTTCAAAAATCCTTAGTGAGAACCCTGCAGTTCAAGTAAGCATAAGTCTCTTCAATGTACCATAAGCACTGAAAGGTCTATATGAGTTAAAACGATTGTGTTTACAAATGATATAGATAAATTTTCAATCATAAAGGCTTTGTTCAAATAATGGTGCCAGTATTTGCTAGTTTTTAAAGCCGCGAGCTGATCAGAGACTACTAGTATTTCCACACCTATTGACTTGGGGCAAGCAGACATGTCCGTAAGAAGGGGACAAGAACAAACTACTACATATAACGAAAAAAAGCGATGAAAGAAGGAGAAATTTGGAGATTTCTTTTCATACATGTAATAATAATTAAGAGATCTGAGATGTCTCTTCACAAGAAAATTCTGAAGAAGAAAATTTTGAGGCTTCAACTGATATCTCGAGTCATGAAATCAATACCATACATTTATTAGGACCTTGGCTACTTTGATTCTTAAAGCTGCAGTATAGTACATTGTATCAATGCCTCTATTACACAAACATATATTTACTGACCCAGAAAGAATACGGATAACCATTTAATTATTCACTACTTATATTACCTTATTAGGGCCAATAAAATCACAGTAATTAGACTAAGTAACCATCCAGAAGTGGAGAAGGCATTTGGCATAGTAAGGGCACCAGTTCCCACAATCAGATTAAATATGTATATCAAACCAACCTGGAATTAAAAATATGTATTGTTAATTGCTCTATTATGATTGCTTGATATTGACTCTGAGCAAGGATTTGTATAGTAACTATACAAATCCTTGCTCTGAGGTATATAAATTCAATTCAATATTTTATTGCCATATAAACTTTACAGTTTGTGACATATAACAAAACAAATGAAGACAATAACTAAGTAACTCAATATATATATATATACAGGTGCAAGTAAATATTAAAGGGTTCCCCGTCCTCAGTTCTATAGACTTTTTAATAAAGGATCCTAGTTTATTCACTTGTGTTGGTGTTGATGGGTTAAGTATACAATGTATATGTTGTGTACAAGATGTAAGTTTGTACAAATTATAATTTGTACAGGGTTTTTGTACAATTTGTAACTATTTTGACACATACCTTCTTGCACCAGGTAATAAAAGTTTATCTTCTAAAATATATCAGTTTTATGTCTTAAATTCAAATTTATATACTTCAACCTAACATTTTGTGCTATTCTCTTTGTCCTGAAACTGGAAATGAGGACACCTGAATGGTTTAAATTCCAATTTTATTTTTCTCCTTATACCAAAATCATATCCATAAAAAGTCTTTTTGTGTTCTTATAATGTTTTTGTATCATTGCTCAGTATTAGACTGTATCATGTAGTTGTGGAAATATGACAGAAATATGCGAAACTAAAGACTGTGTGCTTGCATCATCCATTTGTGTTTAGTGGTTCATAAAACACTGATAACTTGTACAAAAAATCTGTATAAATTATAATTTGTACAACATTACAACTTGTACACAACATATATACTAATAACTGTAGCTATTACCATTATCAGTAACTGTAACACCATATACAGTACTTATATACATGTACCACTTGTTATCAAATTCTTTTCCAATCATGGGAATGTGAACTTTTTTTTACAATGTGTAATTTTACAATAAATCATGAATGTTTTGAATATATTGTTTGCTTCTTTTTTTACAATCATTTGTGCACTACCAGTGCATCTTTATTAATTTCTTATGCTATGATAATCATTGTGAAAATGTTATATTTTGAATATATGCCCCTTCAATGAGGGTCCATGATTGGTCAATAAAATCTTGAATCTTATAGTTGCTTGGTTCATCTGCAATTTTAACATTATTTTTACAAATGCAATTAATGAATTTACATGTATGGTTGTGACAACAGGTGCCTATAGGCTAAGTATACTATTACATGTACATAATTAAGGGGAATTAAATTTTTATGAATTTGATTATACATTCATGACATTTAGAACATTAATTTACATAAATGTTTTCTGATCTGTGCAGCGGAAAATTGAATTAATTCATCTTTGTCGTATATTTGTGTGCAAACTTATGCTTCATTCTGTATTTTGGTAGGCATCCAAGGATTAGTTGAAATTAGTGTGGGTCTGAGGTCCTGAACTTGTGTTTCTGGAAGTGAACCTTTGACTTTTTACAACCAAATCTCCTATTCTTTACACAGCTGTTATACACTGGACCTTTCATTCTTCAAGCCCCCCAGGCAGCAAACAAAACCTGTTGATTGTGTCTAGACAGAGAAACTCCACCATACATTTTTTATGTGATTATTTGATTAGTTGGCCTTCTTTTACTTTAGGGTTTATGGTTCATTCATGGTTATGGTAAGGTTAGGGGATGTTCTAGGTTAGGGTTAGGTTTTAGGGTTAGCGCTAGTGTTAGGTTTAGGTTTGGGTTAGGGTAAGGTTTAGGGTAAAGGATAGTTTAGTACAGCTCTATATGGGTTGAGACCCCTAAAGTAAAAGAAGGCCGATTATTTTCCCCCATGGCATTTTTGGGTCTCCAAGACATGACCTTTTTCCACTCCATGCACCAATAAATGAATAAAAATTGTAAAAATAAGTTGGGGGAAATGACAAATTATCTTTGAAATACTTAAATATCGGTATTTATATAAGTTTTACCAGTCTGGAGTAGGTTGCTCCTGTTTCTGTTATTTGTTCAGGCATTTTAAATTGTTAAATTGAAATTTTCACGTTTTTAATTTCCTTGTATTGTCAGTGCCCATGTCATAGTTCAAAATTCGGAAGAAATTGTTTTCTGTCAAAGTAAGTAGTCACATGATAGTTGTTTGTATAGAATTACCTCCCCTACAAAATACATACAAGTTTTGCTTTTTTAAAAAGCTTGTCGTCTCCTTTATCACTGCACAAGATCAATATGAGACTACTATAACCCCAGATTATTCTATAATTCTATAAAACCTGGAACTTAAACATTTATCCATTAGACCCACAGGCGCTTGAGGATTGGACCCCCCTTTTTTCAAATCCATCGATTCAAAAATAAATATATATATTTCTTTAAAACAAGGTCTTGCCCCGGTATCTTCCGATGAACTATTTAGAAAAAGGACGAGACGTCCTTTGACATTACCCTGGTTTATCAACTTTCTGCTCAGACACTGGTGACGTTTTATAAAGTATGAGTAGCAGCTGCAGAAGCTCTTGAATACCGTATCACTTGGGAAATGTATATCCCATATGCAGGTGAAGTTGGTATGTTGCTGCTAAGGTGGGGGAAATTTATAATTTCAAAATTAAAATCGTCTCGTTTATCATAGATTCTGGTACTAAGCAGGGACTTTTTACTAGTATAGACTGTCCCTGTGTAAGATGACCGATAATGTCAAATTCGAGGTATAAGTATAAAAATGAGGCGGAGGAAGCCGTGCCAGTCTGTTTTTTCTTCAGTTTCTAGTTCTGCAGGATATATTAATGGAACCCAATCAGAAAAGTTTGCATTGTTAATGGAAAGAACATCATCAATGTATCTGAATGTGAAATTAAATGATCTGGCTTCTTTGATCTTCTTGTTTTTGACAAGTGTCTGAAGGAACTCCGATTCATATGAAAATAAAGAAGAGGTCGGCAAGGAGAGGCGCACAGTTCGTTCCCATAGCAATGCCGACAATTTGTTGAAAAAGTTTACCTCCAAATTCAACAAAAATGCTGGCAATAAGAAACTCCAGCATACTGATCACTTGTTCCTCTGTGTAGCATGTTTTACCTATTTGATCACTGTTAACAAAATATGGCATATGGTATCCCAAAGTAATACATTTATAGCCGTATGCTACCATTTTTATATTGAAAAGCATTGTCGATTATTTCTTTTAAACGATTTTTCAATTTTACATGGGGAATAGTGGTATACGGGGTTGAAAATCAAAAGTTTTGGTAAAATTAATTTCAGAGAAAGAACGCAATTTAAAATTATCAACAAGTTCTTTAGAGTTTTTAAGAATCCACATATGGTAAGTTAATAACACTACACGAGTTAACATTTTCACAGTATTTCTGAAGACCCTGCGGACAGAATGTTTGTCAATCTAATGGACACCAGGATGAACAAATGCGATAAAAAACACAAGAAAAAACCAACGACCCGATTCATATATTACAACAATAAACGAAAAACAATCATTATGCATCGCCTGCTGTTTGTAGAGTAGTATACTACCATTAAGGGCAGATGTTAAAAGTCTAGATATATACTGTGAGTACTGAATAGAAAAATAGATAAAATATGAACTCTTGCAGTAGCAATGAAATTAGTGTTCGTTTGATATTTTTTTTTCAAAATGAGGGGATGTCGTATCGGTTGCAATAGAATAACAATACGCCAAAGCCTAATCTATACGTGATCCGTGTAAACTCATCGAACCTTTAAACAAACTTATTAGTAAGGGTTATCGTACCGATGTTGTAATTAGATCTCTGAATATAGTTTACATTTTTCTTTTCAAACGGGATGTATAGAGACACACACACGTTCATTTTTATCTATAAAGAAGTCACTCCTAACTATCTTACTACCTGTCGATACATTTATTTTTGGCATTGCACTAGTCATGTCTTCTTTGACTGTTCATGACGTTAAAATACTAAATTCCTGGGATGTGTTTTAGTTGATTTCAGTCTCTGATGCATGATTTTTTATTATTAATTGTTTTGGCTTTTAACTAGCTGTGAGTACTCTCAAATCGTACTTTCTTGTTAATTTGACCTGTTGATACTAGTTGTAATGCTTTTTTTTGTTATTTAATGTTAACATGGATCTTGTTTATATACCAGCTTTGATTATTTGGAATTACTACAAATTTTCACTTCTTCGTACTATGAACATCAAAATTATTTCATTTCTCCTTAAATAATGTTCTTGCACCTGTACAGGAAGTTTTATCTAGCACTAATTGTATAGTTTTATTGTTGATATTCACCCCATATGTACCAAGTGTTAGATTAGTTTTATTGATATTAAAGAAATTTCTTGGTATTCCTAAACGGAAGATTTTATACACACAGAAGAAGAATAAAATTGAGACTGGAAATGGGGAATGTGTCAAAGAGACAACAACCCGACCATAGAGCAGACAACAGCCGAAGGCCACCAATGGGTCTTCAATGCAGCGAGAAACTCCCGCACCCGGAGGCGTCCTTCAGCTGGCCTCTAAACAAATATGTATACTAGTTCAGTGATAATGGACGTCATACTAAACTCCAAATTATACACAAGAAACTAAAATTAAAAATAATACAAGACTAACAAAGGCCAGAGGCTCCTGACTTGGGACAGGCGCAAAAATGCGGCGGGGTTAAACATGTTTTTTGAGATCTCAACCCTCCCCCTATACCTCTAGCCAATGTAGAAAAACAAACGTACAACAGTACGCACAGTAAAACTCAGTTTAAGAGAAGTCCGAGTCCGATGTCAGAATAGGAAACAAAAGAAAATAAACAAAATGACAATAATACATAAATAACAACAGACTACTAGCAGTTACTGACATGCCAGCTCCAGACCTCAATTAAACTGATTGAAAGATTATGTCTTCATCATATGAATATCAGGCACAATCCCTCCTGTTAGGGGTTTAGTGGAACATCACCATCTAAAAATGGATAATTAACGATAGGAAATGAAAAATCATCTCTTTTATCATAAATTTTGGTATTAAGCTTCCCGTTAATGATATAGATATCAAGATCGAGGAAAGGACAGTGGTCATTGTTAGTATTAGCTTTATTTAAAGTAAGTTCAACAGGATAAATTTCTTTAGTATACATACTGAAGTTGTCATTATTGAGAGCCAATATATCATCCAAATATCTAAAAGTATTGTTAAATTTTTGTATCAGATGTTGTTTCGATGGGTCTTTGCTGATTTTAGTCATAAATTGTAACTCATAACAATACAAAAACAGGTCCGCAATAAGTGGTGCACAGTTAGTCCCCATTGGAATTCCGATAACTTGACGATATACGGAATCTCCAAAGCGAACAAAAATGTTATCAAGTAAAATTCAAGGGCAGATATAGTATCAAAGCATGTCCAATTGACATAGCTCTTTTATTGTTGCTACTAAAAAATGACCTAAAAGAGTTTGAACATATGTATTCGCATTCCGACTTTTTAAATGCCCATTTAATTAGGTGTGTGAATTTTTTCTTAATAAGAATATGAGACAAAGTGGTATATAGGGTAGAAAAATCAAAACTTTGAACAGATTCAAAATCACCAATATATGCATGCAATTTATCAAGTACTTCCAACGAGTTTTTGACACTCCAAAAGTAGTTAATTCCACTATTTTCAAAGGCCTTATTTGAACAATTTATTATCAGGTTTTTGATTGTACCAAGTGTACTAGTAAGTAGAATAGACAATTTAGTAGTGGAACAATGACTTGAAGACGAAATAAATCTATATTTGTAAGGTGATTTGTGTAGCTTCGGAAGCCAGTACATAGTTGGGTATTTCATTGTATTTGGTTCTGCTTGTAAAGAAGTAGCTAATAGTTTATGTTTGTTACAGATATCATTTTCTGAAAATGAAGTCAGTTGGAATGTTGGTGAATTCGTGATTTCCTTTTGCAGAACCTCGATGTAAAATTTACGTCAAACTATAATGATATTATTAACAGCTTTATCAGCCGGGACAAAAACAAATTTCTTGGCTAGTTCTTTTAGTTTATGTTTGATACGAGAGATAGGATTTTTATGGTTGTTGTTAAGAGTAAAATGTTCTTTAAAATGTTGTATACGTATATCAACTATCTTCATTACTGAATTAAAAAAAGGGTCCCAAGATTTTTTTGTCAGCCTTTTCCCGTTTTATCCATTTCAAACAGTAAGCACGAAGTGAGTCGTGAGTGATATTACGACACTCGTTCCAATTAATAATTGACGGGGGACGATATTTAGGTCCTTTACTGAGGAATGATTTTAACTCTCGGTCGCGAACGATGTTAAGGTCTCCTGTTATAACATGGGAAATGGGGCCATAAGTGTATTCGGAATTACTACAATTACATGACGGAGGTGTATTTTCACTGATATTTACATCTTTACAGACTTGGCTATAATTAAACACAAATTTTCGGGTAGATTTCTTGTAAATATAACAAATAAGAGGGAGTTCAGTATTATCAAACTATCCAGGAATTTGTTCTTTAACAGAATGGTCGTTAAAAATACCGGCAATATTTACAAAATCAAAACCTTTATTGACATACTTTATTTTAATAAAATGTTTTTTATGATCTTCAGGGCGATCAATTTTGGGAAACAGTTTAGAATAACAATATGCCATTATAATTTGAACGATTTCATACTTAGGACTGCAATATGAAATTGTGTTGCAATCCTCTAAAATTTTATTTAATTTATTTATAGGTAAAGAACAGAGCTTGGTTAATAGATAATGTCTGCCGTTGTTTTTTGAAATAGAAATTAGGTCCGAAATATTTGTATGGTTGGTCCGAAATTTTCTTTGATTGCGATTTTTTCTACGCCCATGAGAACGGTTTTTACGAACAGTTTTAGAAACTATATCCAAAATGTTAACAGAATCGGTTCTTGATATATTACCAATTCCCATGATATTATCATTAAGACCGAGAGGATAGACTGTCTGTAATTTTTTAATCCAATTTAATTCAATTATTTTCCGCGATCGTACAAACTTTGAATGAGATTCACCAGGCTGCTTATTTACTACTTCTAAAGGTTGAACTGTTAAATATTTAATAGGATGATTGTGCTTTTTAAGATGTTGATAAATGAAACTTTTGAATTTATTGGGTCTTTTAAAACGATACAGATGTTCTTGCGTGCGTTTAGATAAATATCGTCCAGTTTCACCTACGTACTGAATACCGCATCCCTGTTTGCTTCATGTGAGTAAATAAATAATACTGTTTGTTTTTCAAGTTATATCAGTTTCAAAATTTAAAGAAAATGTGCGACCATTTAACGTAGACCTTACCGTATTGTTGTTGGAAAAACGGGGACATGTAAGTAATTTTTTGGCATGACACTGTATACTTTTTAAAACAACAAAATTATTATAATAATGTATAATATGACGCAGGTTTTTTCAAAAGTGATGATTTTCTAAATATTGTTTAACATTTCACAGTGGTATCATACTTTAACTTTGTTTCAACCAGTTTATTTACTTTTGACCTTAGTTATTAATCTATTATAATGTTTATTAACTATGTATTTGCATTCAGGTATCACAGATCAAAGTTATTCGTTCGTTGTGTGTTAATTTACGTTTTTTGATTGAGTTAAGCCTTCCAATTGATATTTTATAGTGTGTCTTTCTATGTTGTGATGTTATAATATTGTTTCAGAAAAAGGGAGAAGGTTTGGTACCATTAAAACGTTTAATCACGCTGCAAATGTTTGCACCTGTCCTAAGTCAGGAATCTGATGTACAGTAGTTGTCGTCTGTTTATGTAGTTCATACGTGTTTCTCGTTTCTCGTTTTTATATAGATTAGACCGTTGATTTTCCCGTTTGAATGGTTTTACAATAGTAATTTTTGGGGCCCTTTATAGCTTGCTGTTCTGTGTGAGCCAATGCTCCGTGTTGAAGGCCGTACCTTGACCTATAATGGTTTACTTTTATAAATTGTTACTTGGATGGAGAGTTGTCTCATTGGCACTCATACCACATCTTCCTATGTCTATTATATATTTATATTCGAGTTCATTCTCCAAAATCAATTTCGGAAGTGACATAATTTTACTCGAATATAAAGGAAGGCTGTGAAGCTAACCGTATGAAATGTCCTGTTCCAATTATTTCGTAGTTTTGATCAGACGGACCTGTTGGTGAAATTACACATTTATACAGCATGAATTGTTGACTGATTCTTCCGCATGAATCGAACTGTCAATTTCATTTCAAATATATGTCGAAATGGGGTAGAGTCCAAATTGTTGTGAATGCTCGTTCAGCCAAGAAACTCGGAGCAACACAAAATCATTATACATATGAAATTAAAATAACACTTTTAAATAGAGTTGGCATGTCCGAAAATATTTTCTTTGTTAACCACAATTGGGATCGAACGCTCATGTCCAAAAGTTGTAAAGCCACGTATGTAAAAAGACTTGATGCTCTATGGTCGGGTTGTTGTCTCTTTGACAAATTCCCCATTTCCATTCTCAATTTTATTGAATATTTCAAGAGCAATGTGGTCAAATTCGACATAAAAAGATTAGCCAAGTCCACCAGAGGTCAACTATGCCTAAGTGAACTGGAATCTCAGTTTCCTAATGACAACCACATTTATCTGGGGTGAATTTAAAGGGGCATTAGCTACGAGATATAACAAAAAATAAAATATGTGATTTTTTTTTTGTTCAATCATTAATGAAAGTGAAATAGTGAAATAATAATTCGTTTTTAGCAGCCAATTTAGTTCAGTTTTGTCAAAATAAGCTAGGAAATATCGCTGATGAATTATTCAGTTGCAAGTGAATAATTCGACCTCATGTAATCCGTATTCATGTGACCTTCAATTTAACCCCTTAACTAGAGATGGGTTACGCATGAATTAGGCGTGTTCAGTTTTTAAAAGGAAAATAATGTCAACATTGGAAGTGAAACAAGGGTAAACCATTTGATTGACTGATTCGATCCACAAAAACTCATTCTTATACAGGTAAAAACGACGATTAACATATATTTTTAACCTATAATATGAAACCAAACAGACCTAGAAAAATCCAATTGCACGGGTTCGCTATCTATTTATATCTATATTTATGTTTGACCGTCGGCAGTCTTCGGAGGTCACCTCGATGGTTAATTAGATGGCGTCTAGACTAAAATACACACGAAGTGATGGTATATATTATCGAGTCCATGCATCGTAAACTGTTTATTTTACACTTTCTTTAATTTGGATGTTTTAGTATGTTTTAAATCAAAAATGAGAATTTGAGTCAAATCAGTGAATATGAATTTGACAGCTTATGTCCCTTTAAGAAAGATGTGTTATAAATCAGGACTGTATGGATTATTACATAGACCAGGGTCAGGGGTGAATGTTATCACACTAGTCCTCAGCAACCATTCATTTATAGTGCAAAAGTGCATATAGCAACCATTTATTTATATTGGAAAGTTGCCATCCAACCATTTATTTATATTAGAAAAGTGCCTAGCAGCAATATATTTTCGGTTTCATTGAGACAAAAATCAGAAAAAAATTGATATCAAACATGCAGTTTTCTTTAAATTAGTAATCCTTTATAAGAACACACATTGTATGTACCGAATTGTTGAATTACACTGACTTGATTGTACACATGCATAATCCAGAATAGTTTATATTATAATAATTATATGGAAAAGGTTGAAAAAAATAAAAGTTTCATTACATATCCAAATACAAAAATGATATGATTGTCAATGAGACAACACTCCACACGAGACCAAATGTTATATTTAAGACAGGTCCTCTGGACCTACAAAAACAAGGCGAAACGAACAAAATTGCTTAGAGAACGACCAATTTATTTCTTTGGTTATGGTTGGACTTTTGAGCAAGAGGTTTTGTGTGGACAGAACGATCATTTTCACCCGTTATAAGGCTAGACTACTTATTTCACTTTTTTCGTCGAAAAAAATATTTTTCATTGTGTACACACCTATTTCTTTTTCAAATCGTATATGTGCACCTGGATGTAGAGGAAATTCATTTTCAGCATGTCTTCGGCAATGATATTAAGTTCCAGACATCATCACATTTATTTCATTTAACATGCCCATCACAAAATATAGAATGTTCCTTCCTTAGAAATTTTCTGAATCCGCTCTATTGTTACTTTTGTTTTCTGTGGATAATATTAAAAAAAACTCATTCTTAAAATCAAATACTTTGTGTGTTATTTTTTTTTTTTTTTCGTGTATATTTTACCTTGGTGTTCACATTTTCTCCCTATCTATTATAGTTTTTAAGCTAATTGTAAAAGCTCAAAATTTAGCTCAAATAATTCTTTTCAGGCAATAACTTGATAAAGAAAGTTGATTCACAATTTCAGCAATGTTAACCCATTGGTAAATCTTATCTTTATTATAAGCTCATTTAAGCTGTATATTGCCTCTCTTTACCTATTTATGCTGCATTCACACGTAATTCGAATTCGATTCGCATTAACTAATTCGAATTAGTTAAATTCGCATTCGAAACGTTTTACGTCCGAACGTAAGTTTTAATATGAATTGCAATGCGCGTCAAATTCGCTTTACTGTTCGAACGACGTTAACTTTTAATTCGCATTATCAATTAACTAATTATAATTTAATGCCTCGTTCACACGTACATTTAATTCGAATTGAATTCGAATCGAATGCGAATCGAATTCGCTAATCGCGTTCACACACTCTTCTTTTTTAATTCGAATCGATTCGAATTGGCTAAATCGCATTATCCAATTCGCATTACAAATGCGTTTTTGTTAATACGAATTTTAAAAGTTAGCGTCGTTTAGACAGTAAAGCGAATTTGACGCGCATTGCAATTCGAATTAGAATTTACGTTTGGACGTGAAACGTTTCGAATGCGAATTAAACTAATTCGAATTAGTTAATGCGAATCGAATTCGAATTACGTGTGAACGCAGCATCATTCGAATTACAATTTAGAAAGTGTCCACACCACAGTTTAGTTCGAATTAAAGCGAATTAACCAATTCGCATTAACGATAACGCATTATCAAGGCGAATTATATAATGCGAACTAGGTATTCGAATTCGATTCGAATTAAAAAAAAAAGAAGACTGTGTGAACGCGATTAGCGAATTCGATTCGCATTCGATTCGAATTGAATTCAAATTAAATCTACGTGTGAACGAGGCATAAAATTTTCAAGAACGGCAAAAAATTAATGACAATTTCAGTAGTGTCAACGTATTTTAACTCTTTTCTCGTTGATCTGTTTTTCTGAAAGTATATTTCTGTCTATTTTAGTTCTTAAAATAAAACCAAAAACACAGAAAGGGAGAAAAATCATTAAAAAGTGAATTTTTTAAAACAACTGTATAGAACCCAATTCATACGATGCCACTGCAAAATGTAGTTTCTAAAACAAAAGCATAACTAATTTTTTACAATGCCATTATAAAATATAAAATGTAGTTTCTAAAACAATAGCTTAAGTCAGTCTATTCTATGCCTTTACAAATTGAAGTTTCTTTTTTTTTGTACAGTCTGTCGATTTATTTACTTAATGGCAAATTGTCGCACCTGGGACTTACATGAATAAAACAGTCTCTTGGTCTCAGGTTGTCTTTTCCTTAGTTTTTTTTTTTTTTTTTTTTTAATATCAAAGACCACTAGCTAATTTTATTTTTAAAGTAACCATTAATTTATTTGAATGCTTATTGTATTCCGATACGATACTATGCGAATAAAAGTTTTTAATGTGTTCATCAAAAGAAACATTTTGTTTCATGTGTGTAACAGGTGTGATTTATATTGTACAGTGTGCAAATGATTATTTGTTTTGCTTAGAAATATAATCTTCATACTATAACGATAAAATATTAATATAATTTGCACTAGAATGGACATGTATATGTACTGTACTGTACTGTTTTTGTTTTTTTGTTTTTGTTTTTTTTTTTCTTTCGTTTTTTTTTTTGTTTTTTTTTTTTGATGATTTATTTCAAATGACCTAAATACATTAATACTAAGCAGTCCAGGGTAGCTGACAGAAAGGTACTTGCTTTTTTTTTTGCATATCCCATTTGCTACTAGCCGATGCATATGCACTTATAAAGAAACACAATCTGTGGCGAGTAAAATAGTTTTTTTATAATACAAAAAAGTAATACAATTATGTAGTATGTAATACAAATATGTATAAAATATAAACTAAACTATAAAATTAACTTATATCAATAACTTTTTGGTAAATGAAGGTGTATAAACAATACACTAGTTAAAAGTGTGCCTTTTGTATTCAAAGTGATAACTAACTATAATACCGAGTCACAAGTTAATTCATAAAAGGTATATATATCTACAAAATGAGCAAAGAATAAGCAAAGAATAAGCAATTTCGACTACTAATAGTAATTACAATATTTGAGATAAACGGTCAAGTTTGTCTATTCCGAATAAGATTTTTATGGTCCCGCAACAAACATAGTTTACCCTTATCCGTCATTCTGTCATTCCGTCATTCCGCAACGAACAGTTATACGGACTTTTTTTTCTAAACGCCTTCACATATTGAGCTGATTTTTTGAATGCGAGTCACGATGAGTTACAGATCTAGTTTATGTTTGGTTCCGCTCCGCTGATTTTTACCGACATTACGGAATTTGGACTTTCAAAACTTCTTGAAAATACGGGCTTTGAACTTCCGACCTTTCCAAATACTAAATTTTCCCGAAACACTATACATATACTTATTATTAATTCTATTTAGATCTTTGCAGGTACATATAAAATATTCAATACCAAATGTTTTGTCAAAGTATTTTAGCCAGTATTAGGCAATTGTATTCCAACTTTGTGTTGGACTTTCTAAAATTCTATAAACTAATTTTATGTGTTTGATTTTTATATAACTTTCCAAACTGATCATTTTCATCTCCCTAAGCTTTCATCTAGACTTCATTTTTCTGTCGACAAGGCTGACTTTAGAGACCCAAAGAAAATCCCAGAAAAGTGAGTTTATTTCTTTTTCACACTCATTAGGTATTCCCCTCATCTCAACCTCGTATCCCAAAAAAAGGTATTTATTGTTTTTTGTCGAGACTTCGACATTCATGTTGCAAAAAGCGAGGCATAGCAATCCTAGATTCCGTCGTCGGCGTCAATATTTAGGTTTAGTCTGTTGTTTCAGTTTTTTTAGACATCAATAGCTTTGTCAAACCTTTATTGAATTTTAATAAAAACTATTATACAAAATAACAAAAATTTCACTTTTCGGTTCCCTTAACAACCACCCTAGCAACATGAATCCCAAATCTTTAGTTATAAATTATTACTAGGCAACAGTGTTAGTTTATATTAATGAGGGGCCTATTGGGGGGGGGGGGTGTCTCATCACGATTCACGAGTTGATTTTTTTGTCAATCACGATTCACAGAAAATAAATTTCCATGATCACGGATCACGAAAATATAAAAAAAAAAAAATCTGTAGAAAAACGGATCACGATAGCGAAAATGCGCCGATCACGAAGAACGAAAATAACCCATCAGGCCCCTCATTAATAACTTCAATGTAAATGGGTGTGAATGCAAAAGAGTATATTAAGTTCATGCAAAATGCTTATAATTTTCCTTCTTGAATACAATGAAAACTCCCTTATTGTAATCAGTGTTGCCATCTTCTCCCCTTTTCTTCAGAATTATTTTCCATCTTTTATCTAACTAATTAAATGTTATATTTTAATGAACAAATGTTACAATCTTCATCAAAATTGAAATGTGTGAAAATGGTAATTTTTCTACCTCAAATAATGCAATTTTGAGCCAAAATCCAAGGGGACCCGTAACCATGGCAACGACGACATAAACTTTTTTTGTCAATCTATTTCTTTTATGTTTGTCGATAGCTACCAACAAACAAAATTTCAAAAAAATCTGAAACTATGCGTGCCGCAACTTGGTTGGTAGTTACAGAGAATTGCTATTAAAGAAAAAGCAGTTGTCACGTTACTGTAATGGTGAAACAGAAATAAAAAAAATAGTCTTCAGCTTCTCAAGTAAATTTGCAAATGGGGGAGGGGGGATTACATGTATATTATGCAGCTTGGTTCAGAAAAATTGAATTGGGACAGAGCATTGGTTAGACGACTCAGCATGCATTGGGTTGCCAATTTTAGCCTTATTTCAAAATTGGTGCCGAGTGCTGAATAAAGGACAATTATAAAGTCTCTCATCCCCGAGACTATGATAGCTAGCTCAAGTCTCAGTTCGGCCTAATTGAACTGAGACTATGATAACTAGCTTAAGTCTCAGTTCGTCCCAAATGGACCGAGTCTTGTCATATCTTTTTTTGTTTAACACAAATCATACTTATGCAGTAGGAATCCATCTAAAGTATATGAAAAACAAAACATATAAATTATATATGTAACAGCAAACCAACAGTATGCTCGGCAAATCATTTGTGACGGTATAGATTTACAACAGTATCATGTGTTTATAAGTTTATAAAGCGATGTTTTACCACGTGATTTATGGCATGAAATAAGATTATTGATTCCACAAGATCTTATTATTTTGAAAAAAGTCAAATTTTCTGTTTTATTCAAATTCCAACATTATTTTTTTTTATATATTTGTTCAGATTAGGAATATAAAGAAATTTCTGAAGTTTTTGGAGTTTTGATTTAGATATGAGCAGTTGAAGTAGACATATCTTTTTGGAACAGAATTATTAAGGAGCTATTAATTACCTTTTTATTCTTGTAAATGTATTTAAAAAATAGAAAGGAGCAATTATTGGGACTTTAAATTATCAGAATCTCTTTTCTCGTGGTATTGGTGTTTGCCATTTAATTTTAATTCCTTTATAGGTTTTGTTAAAGAGTAGGGGAAATTTAAACTCAAACAACGCAAGTGGTGGCGCTGATGAACTAATTTATAATAAACAAAAGGCCCCAGGAGCCCGAATCGATCACCTGGTAAACAAATATATCAATTTATGTTTTTCCTTCATTGCAATCAGTCTTAAGATAAACCAAAATCTCAAGGGTAATAACTCCTACAAGGGGTAAATTGGCATTTCGGCCAAGTCGACTTCTTCGTAGATCTTATTTAGCTGAACACTTTTGCTTATTACAATTTCTAACTATCTATTATGGTTTCTGAAAAAAGGAAATATGTCTGTCATTAAAGGGCAATAATTTCTACAAGTGTTCAATTAACGAGTCGTCTATGTTGACTTAATTGTAGATCATATTTTGTTGAACGTTTTTAAGATACATGTGCTTGAAAATCGTTGTATTTATTTTTTATTGAGAAAATATTTTCTGCTTTTCGGCATTTCTTTAATTTTAAAATTAAAATCTGGTAATGATCATTATATTGATAATGCAAGAAACATTTCTGTACTATCGATCATTTCTTTGCTAAAGTTTGCTCCTTTTAATTACACAGTGAAATTATGTCTAAGTCCGATTCTCCAGTAATTAATTCCTTAAAGTTGTGATTGTGGATTCACAGGTGTGCGATTACATAATTTATTGCCCTCCGATCACCTGAAATTTGCCGGAGATGAAGTTCTAAAGGGATTGATTTTACATCTAAACAAATGCTGACATATTATTTTAACCCTGACCAGAACTTTATTTAAACAAAAGCACTGGGCAATAGTATTCAATTAGGAAAACAAAAATAGTCAATTAACATGTTTAGAAAAGAAATAAAACAAATTTTCAAAAATAAAAAATATTGCCAGAAAAATGCCAGTGGAATTTTGTCAAATGTCCGATTTTGTCTCGTGGGAAACTGATTACCGTGACTATCAACTTTAATATTTGATTGGTGGTATATATGTGTATATATGTCTCTGTTATGAGTAAAAGGATAATTATATATGATATATGGTTTCCTTCCAATGACTGCATGTCCGTCAGACAGGGTTCAGTCGATCGCGATATCTCAACATCTTTTCATATGCATGGACCAGTGATCTAGGTTACGTTTTCGTGATTATGTCCGTTCACAGATTCTATAAACAGTCTGTCAACTTTATTTGGTGTATGGAATAATTGTAAGGTGCGCATGTCATAAAGATTAGATGAACCCAGTCAGACAAAGTTTGACATGAATAATCTTTATTTCTTGATATCAGAAATTCGATTTTTTTATATCATTTTTTGATATCAATTGATATCAACATATCAAAAAATAGATTTTCTGATATCAAAAAATACTGACGATTTTTTGATATCAAGAAATACATTTTCTGATATCAAAAAAAGTATTTTTGATATAAAAAATTCGAATTCCTGATATCAAAAAATGATTTTTTGTATCAAAAAATGATTTTTTGATATCAGAAAATAAGAAAAAATATGAATGATTGCTCCCTGTGTGTCAATAAAAGCATCCGATCTCACCCATGAGCCCTAACATTAGGTCTGGTGTTTCGGTCGTGTTTAAGGAAATAATAGCTCAGAGTTCGGCTTCATCAGTCATAAGAAGTTTTGTGTGTTTGTGTTTCACATATGAATTATTTTAAGGTTTTTGTCAACAATTCTTGTAAATTCCCGCTTCTTTGTAAGCAGTTATTGGTTTCCTCTGAAACAGATTTGTGCAGCCAGGTTTTTGTGAAATTAAGCCCCAGTGTTTTGGTAATCTTGTTTTTAGTTTTTTTCCCCGTTGTTTATGTTACAAATTTAGTAAGTTAGTTAGTTCTGTTTAGTATAAAAATAAGGAGATGTGGTATGATTGCCAATGAGACAACTATCCACCAAAATTCAAATGAAGTGGATGTAAGAAATTATAGGCAACCGTACGACCTTCAACAATGAGAAAATCCCATACCGTATAGTCGGCTATAAAAGACCCCGACATGAAAAATATGAAACAATTCAATTTAGAAAGCTAACGGCCTAATTTATAACAAAACAATTTACGAAAAACAAATCTGACGGACATGAACCAACGACAATTACTGAACTACAGGCTTCTGACTTGGGACAGACACATAAAGAATGTGGCGGGGTTAAACGTGTTTGAGCGCTCAACCCTCCACTAACTTGGGGCACTGGTGTTACCTCACAACATAGTGTAAGAACAAACTATAAAAATCAGTTGAAAAGGGCTTTACTCATCAGATCGATACAAAGAAGAAAAATAGCTAACAAAAACACAGACCGGACGTGTCAGGGTAACAACAACAAAAAAGTACAAATATGAGAGTACTCTCAGTTACTTACAGCTAGTTCAAAGTCAATAACAACAAATAAAAAAATAGCAGGTCTTGTATTTTCAAATACTTCGTCTATTTCGTCTTTTTACGAGACTTTTTTTGAAAGACTGCTAGTATTCTTATGTACCGCGCCTTGAATAAATCCTTAAAATACATTTATTTTATATGAGCTTTTTCTGTGAAGTATGAAAAGTTTCAGTAGGTTTGATGTACGTTTTCATTTCTAAAATACCTTCATTTTTGAAGCGTTTGTCTTTGTATTCAAACGACTGTCAAGAAAGTTACACTTTATTTTGAGAAAATTGGTATGTCAAATTTAGGTGGGTATGCATTGTATTAGATATATAAGGCGAAAAGATCGTGTATTACGTCAGTTGAACCTGTATATATCATCCAGCCATCGTATCTATAAATCTTGAACACATCAGTATTTTGTTTCGATGTGTCAAGCTTTGTAAAACATTTTCCAGTATTTAGTAAATTCTAAGGTCGACTTATTCCGCCGATTGGGATTGTTCGACGCAAAAGTAAATATGTTATATTTTAGAATCATTTCAAAAATCTTCAATATACTGTCTTTTAGTGCATGGGACTCGAAATTCGTAATAAGTTGGATCGAGGTAATTCAGTACTCGTTCAGTTTCGTCAAACTGAAGATTACATGTAGTGTACATGTTTTTTGCTTCAAATATTGTTGTCAAATAGCAGTTTTCTGGAGACTTTGAAGTCTAAATCATGTTTATAAAACTTGAAGTGTATAAGCATTTTGTTTTTGTAACAAGGGACCCTATGTCATCAATATAATGACCAATATCGTACGTGTAGCGGTACTCCTAATTATAAAACAATTGGTCATCCGGGAACATTATTTCAGATATTTTCTGATGTTTGGGCTCATATGTGAGCTTGGATGCTTTTATTGACAAACAGGGAGCCATCATTCATTTATTTTCTGATATCAAAAAGATGATTTTTTGATATCAGGAATTCGAATTTTTGATATATCACAAAATCATTTTTTAATATCACAAAATCATTTTTTGATATCAGGAAATCTTTTTCTTGATATCACAAAATAAAGAATATTTTCTGTTATCGGCAATTTGCACATTTTTCCTTTGATCTTACTGCCTAATATTTTCAAGATCATGGACAGGACTTGATACTCGAAAATATTAGGCAATGACATCATGTATAAGTGCAACGACGTCGCTTGCTCAAATCCGTCCGCGACAATTTGTCAATGAAATGCACGCGACGTGATTCATTCAACCGAACAACTATCCCAACGTTTTGTACGCGTAAAAGTAGTTTTACTAACTATTTCATTCTACTTCATATTCTCAACCAAAAAAACCTAGTTATAACAAATTGACGATAAAAAGAATAATGGCATTTTATTTTTTGATACTGACTTCATCAGCTCCGGCGAATATCAGCTCGCCCTAGCGGGCTCGCTGGATATTCTTGCTGATAAAGTAAGTATCAAAAACAAAAATGCCATTATTCTATATTTATCAAAAATTCGAACTTCTGATATAAAAAATCGATTTCCTGATATCAAAAAATTGAATTTTTGATATCAGAAAATATTCTTAATTTTTTTATATCAAGAAATCGATTTCCTGATATCAAAAAATTGTATTTTTGATATCAGAAAATCATTTTTTGATATCAGAAAATAAGGAATAAATAGTAAAACGGCGCCTCATAAATCTTGACCTCATTATCATGGTTTATTGGTCAGTGTTAACGTTTCAATATTCGGTGTATGAAATGATTATTGAAACGTGTATATATTCGTCTGGTTGGGTTTATATTACATTAATCACCCCCACCCCTAATCCTTAATCTTATTTCACAGTTTTGGCTGCTGGATCCAAATGATTGTCTCATTTGCCTATTATGTTTGTTTTGGGTAGCTCATCCAACTTTGTCAATATAACGCAACTATAAACAACTGTCATACAAGTGGGAGGTTTAGCTAGCTATAAAACCAGGTTTAATCCACTATTAATTTCTTCTGAAAATGCCTGTACCAAGTCAGGAATGTGGCAGTTGTTTTTCAATTGATCCGTTGATTGAAAGCGTGATTTTGTCAGTTTTTCTGGACTTTTCCATTTGAATTTCCCAGGAGTTCGAATTTTTGATATCACAAAATCATTTTTTAATATCACAAAATCATTTTTTGATATCAGGAAATCTTTTTCTTGATATCACAAAATAAAGAATATTTTCTGTTATCGGCAATTTGCACATTTTTCCTTTGATCGTACTGCCTAATATTTTCAAGATCATGGACAGGACTTGATACTCGAAAATATTAGGCAATGACATCATGTATAAGTGCAACGACGTCGCTTGCTCAAATCCGTCCGCGACAATTTGTCAATGAAATGCACGCGACGTGATTCATTCAACCGAACAACTATCCCAACGTTTTGTACGCGTAAAAGTAGTTTTACTAACTATTTCATTCTACTTCATATTCTCAACCAAAAAAACCTAGTTATAACAAATTGACGATAAAAAGAATAATGGCATTTTATTTTTTGATACTGACTTCATCAGCTCCGGCGAATATCAGCTCGCCCTAGCGGGCTCGCTTGATATTCTTGCTGATAAAGTAAGTATCAAAAACAAAAATGCCATTATTCTATATTTATCAAAAATTCGAACTTCTGATATAAAAAATCGATTTCCTGATATCAAAAAATTGAATTTTTGATATCAGAAAATATTCTTTATTTTTTTATATCAAGAAATCGATTTCCTGATATCAAAAAATTGAATTTTTGATATCAGAAAATCATTTTTTGATATCAGAAAATAAGGAATAAATAGTAAAACGGCGCCTCATAAATCTTGACCTCATTATCATGGTTTATTGGTCAGTGTTAACGTTTCAATATTCGGTGTATGAAATGATTATTGAAACGTGTATATATTCGTCTGGTTGGGTTTATATTACCTTAATCACCCCCACCCCTAATCCTTAATCTTATTTCACAGTTTTGGCTGCTGGATCCAAATGATTGTCTCATTTGCCTATTATGTTTGTTTTGGGTAGCTCATCCAACTTTGTCAATATAACGCAACTATAAACAACTGTCATACAAGTGGGAGGTTTAGCTAGCTATAAAACCAGGTTTAATCCACCATTAATTTCTTCTGAAAATGCCTGTACCAAGTCAGGAATGTGGCAGTTGTTTTTCAATTGATCCGTTGATTGAAAGCGTGATTTTGTCAGTTTTTCTGGACTTTTCCATTTGAATTTCCCAGGAGTTCGAATTTTTGATATCACAAAATCATTTTTTAATATCACAAAATCATTTTTTGATATCAGGAAATCTTTTTCTTGATATCACAAAATAAAGAATATTTTCTGTTATCGGCAATTTGCACATTTTTCCTTTGATCGTACTGCCTAATATTTTCAAGATCATGGACAGGACTTGATACTCGAAAATATTAGGCAATGACATCATGTATAAGTGCAACGACGTCGCTTGCTCAAATCCGTCCGCGACAATTTGTCAATGAAATGCACGCGACGTGATTCATTCAACCGAACAACTATCCCAACGTTTTGTACGCGTAAAAGTAGTTTTACTAACTATTTCATTCTACTTCATATTCTCAACCAAAAAAACCTAGTTATAACAAATTGACGATAAAAAGAATAATGGCATTTTATTTTTTGATACTGACTTCATCAGCTCCGGCGAATATCAGATCTCCCTAGCGGGCTCGCTTGATATTCTTGCTGATAAAGTAAGTATCAAAAACAAAAATGCCATTATTCTATATTTATCAAAAATTCGAACTTCTGATATAAAAAATCGATTTCCTGATATCAAAAAATTGAATTTTTGATATCAGAAAATATTCTTTATTTTTTTATATCAAGAAATCGATTTCCTGATATCAAAAAATTGAATTTTTGATATCAGAAAATCATTTTTTGATATCAGAAAATAAGGAATAAATAGTAAAACGGCGCCTCATAAATCTTGACCTCATTATCATGGTTTATTGGTCAGTGTTAACGTTTCAATATTCGGTGTATGAAATGATTATTGAAACGTGTATATATTCGTCTGGTTGGGTTTATATTACCTTAATCACCCCCACCCCTAATCCTTAATCTTATTTCACAGTTTTGGCTGCTGGATCCAAATGATTGTCTCATTTGCCTATTATGTTTGTTTTGGGTAGCTCATCCAACTTTGTCAATATAACGCAACTATAAACAACTGTCATACAAGTGGGAGGTTTAGCTAGCTATAAAACCAGGTTTAATCCACCATTAATATCTTCTGAAAATGCCTGTACCAAGTCAGGAATGTGGCAGTTGTTTTTCAATTGATCCGTTGATTGAAAGCGTGATTTTGTCAGTTTTTCTGGACTTTTCCATTTGAATTTCCCAGGAGTTCGGTATTTTTGTTATACTTTTTTTCATGGATAATGTTCAAGTTTATGTGATATCTGGGACTGTTATACTTAGTATAATAGTCCCAGGTGATATATAGTAAAACCTTGATATTAAAAACTTTCGATAGTCTAAAAATAGAATAGAATAGAATATTTTTATTTCCCAAATTACAGGGCCCATAAAGGGCATAAAATCAGATACAATTGATTTACATAATTGGTAACAACAACAATATAAAATTAAATCATGATCAGTAAAGCAGGCGAAACATCTCATAAATAAAAACTAAATAAGCTTTATTTTGAGCAGGCATGCTATACTAAACAAGGACCAAAAGCTCTATCGATCTATTGAGCTGTTAACAGACATGTTCTCAGCTTGTGCATTCTTTGTTTATGCATATGTTATTTGAAACTATGCTCATTGTGATGTTACGATTTATGGTGTAGTCGATTGTAAGAGCTATTACACACTTTTCGATCCACATAATTCATTGGTTGTGCTTGGATTATTTTTCTGTGGAGTATCAAAACGTAATCTTCAGTACAGATGGATTTGTCAACGTGGCTAAAAGGTCAACAGATTTTATTTCATACACTTTTAATATTTTGTGATTTTGATGTTCAAAGCGAGTCAGAAAAAAAAATAAATTAAATCAAAGAATTCGCTTGATTTTTAGTAGATCACAAAAAAAGAAACTAGTAGCTCTAAAGATCATGTGTGGCTCACCTGGATCTATCTGAATCTTCAACTATGGCCACTCTCCAACATTGTAGACTTGTATTTAATTCATGATCACAATGTCTGTTTTGTTAATTCTGTTTACTGTTTACATTTTCTATCGTCTATAATAGTTGTTGCCCAAAACACAAAAATGGGTAAAAATCGTCACAGGCAATTACTTATAAATAAGGAGTTGACTGACCATTAGGGCTATGAGTACCTATTTCTACAGATCGTTTTTGCTGTTTACAGTTTTTCTTTCTATCAATATTTCCCAAAAATGCAAAAATGGATAAAAATCATCATTAAAGGGCAATAACTCCTATAAATAGTTGACTAAAAATTTCGTCCATCTTGAGAGATATTATAGATCTTGTCCTGCTGTTCATTTATCTTTTCAAAGTTGTTATCTATCTATGCAAGTATTCAAGTTAATAGACAAAAACGGTAAAAAAAAAATCCTCGTTTAAGGGCAAGAACTATAAAAAAAAATTACTACCAATTTGGGCCATGTTGACATATATGTAGAACTTGTCTTGCTGGTCATTTTTGCTATTGAATGAAATTTCTATCAATATATGATAGTAATCAAGATAATAGACAAGAACACAAAGTATTGGTAAAAAATGTCATTCAAGGTCAATAACTCCTATAAAGAGTTGACCAATGATTTTGGCAAACTTGTTTGTAGATCTTGTTGTTCATTTTGCCTTCCAAAGTTTCTATTTATAGTTTTCAAAATTATAGACTGTAACCCCCATAAATTATAAAAATTGTTACTTTTTAAAGGGCTATAACTCAAATAATTCTTCTGACGAGTTTGGTCATGATTTCAATTTGCAGTTATCGATGTTTGCATTCAGCAAACTTTCAATAGTTATTTCCCTTTATCCATAAAATTGTAGAAAAAACAAGTAGACATATACACCATTGTATGACTTTTCGCAACTAGTATAATTCAAAAAAAGAGAAATGTTTGTTGACACATATGGCAATACACACATCATTTTGCAAATTAAATATCTGGGTATATCTTTAATGAATTGATGAAATTCATGTACCATTGATAAGATACAATTAATGTTCACCTCACTGCACTATTTTGTGTACACTCACAAAGCACAGGTAGAGAAGAGGTTGAAATATAGTTATCCAGCCAGTAGCTAAAGGAATTTAATTCCTTTTGTTAAATTTTTACCCCAAAACTGGTCTAGGTCATGACATATGTCATCAATACACCAAATATTAAAGACATGTCAATGGTTTGGATTTTAAATATGTACAAGAGTGCACATGCTGAAATGTTTGGCCTGCTTTACTTACCGCATGATGGAAGATATGTTGATAATCTGTATCATGAAGCTTTTAATACAAGTACAATGTATCACATAAACTTAACATTATCAATGATCAATGTAAATGAGGTCAATGTCAGAGGAACCCTAATAGACATGCATGTTTATCTGCAGTTATTCCACACACCAAATATAGCTGACCAATATGATAGTATTTGTTAAACAGACATGAATATTAATCAAAAGTGCTTGTGAGGATTGAAGGGTAAAAATTGCTTTCATTTTGCAATGTGAACATAAAATTAAATATAGTATTGCAATTTGCATTTAGCCAAATTATAAATTTTGAACTGGAGTTATCTTCCTTTGTTCAATATTGTACATTTGTAGTTGAAACTATTTTTTTAAAAAGATTTATACACCACACACAACTTATGTAATTAAAACAGTTTTCTTTTTTGTTTGATTTGTTTTACGTTTGTTATTTCAGGGCCTGTTATAGCTGACTATGCGGTATGGGCTCATTGTTGAAGGCCGTACTGTGACCTATAGTTGTTAATTTTTATGTCATTTGGTCTTGTGTGGAGAGTTGTCTCATTGGCAATCATAGCACATTTTCTTTTTTATATGGTTATTCAAATACACATCATTTTGTAAACTTTAATATCTGAGTATAACATACCATGAATTAATTGCATGAAATTGCCTGGATAGAATTTAAAAAATGCTCAGTTCACAGCACCATGTTGTTTAATTATCTAAGGTATCAGTAAACCCTGGAAGATATAGATATCAAGCCAGCTACATCAGAGTTTTAACTGCATGAATGCAATCTTTACCTTAAAATCGAAATTGATCATTGAAATATGAAAATGAGGTCAACATGGTCAAGGTCTGATGAATCCTGCCAACCACACATAACACCTTACAATTATACCATACACCAAATATAATTGACTTATTGCTTTTAGTATCTAATACAGACAAAATCGTGAAAATTTAACATTGACCAATGAACCATGTAAATGAGGTCAAGGACATAAGAAACCTACCAGACAGACATGTACATATTACAATCATTCTGTACAGCAAATGAAGTGTCTATACTGTTGTGTACATGTATATATATATATATATATATATATGAGAAATAGACTGAACCACAAAAACTTAACATCATCCAATGAACCATGAAAAAATGTCAAGGTCAGATTAAACCTGTCAAACAGAAATGTACAGCATACACCAAATACAGCTGAATGATGTATTGCTTATAGTATCTGAGAAACAGACAAAACCACAAAAACTTAATATTGACCAATAACCATGAAAATGATGTCAAGGTCATAAGAAACCTCCAAGACAGACATGTACATCTCACAATCGTTCCATACAGCAAATATAGTGGCCCTAATCATGCTAATAGTTATAGTATTTGAGAAATAGACCAAACCACAAAACTTTTCAATGTATTTTTGCTATTATGAGAATTGAGTATTGATGGCAGATCTTCCAGAGATTGGAATTTATTCACTACATGTTTATATATAGACTTTCGAGGTTGATATATGGTTGATTGATTGTTGATGTCCAGTTGAGTTTGATATATTGTAAAGACAACTTTATATTGACATAATTGTTGAAAATTATTTTGACCATTCAATAGTATACCCTAAATTGCCTTTAATTCATTAGCATAGTTACCAATGAAAACATATTCCTAGTAAAATATTAATAGTAATACTAAACTCTGAAAGTTAGGAAAAATATGGGCAATATTGAGTGACAATACTCTTGAAAAATAATATTTCTAAACAAACTGTTGAACGTAGAAATCAGGTATAAGGATATATGAAGTTATAAAAATCAGCACCAAGAAAGTATTAATTTCTGCTTCCAGAACTTGTAACAGCTGACTGGCAAGATGTTTTTTTTATCAAAAGCCTTTTTATCTTCCTACTGTTTCTGTTTTAAGGAGTTGTCTGATTTAAAGACTTCTGTGTAATGGGAATTTGATAATTTGATGAAAAAAGAAAGAAGGTAGATCTGGACCTTTGTAGCATTAGCCCCAATCAGATTTCCCATATTAGTTATGCCAATGGTTTTTAAGATATGAGACAATTACCAGGCAGTGTTCTCCCCAGGATTTTTGGATAGCACCAGGGTAACGCATGTCAAAATGATTTGTACAATATGTCGTGTCGCGTTGCATCGCTTTTTTTTTTCTTGTTAGTTTTTGTGTCATTACCTTTTTGTCTTTGTTTTGTTTACTGTGTTATGTAGACTTTGGGTCAAAAAATTACTGGTAAAATAAGAAGTAAATCAATAAACAGTTTGTATACTTTAATTTCTTTAAAGAATAAATAAAAGAAAGCACTATTAGTCTTTAAACTTAAGTCACTTTTTATATTTTGATCAAGCCAATTTGTCCTGATACTTGTAGTTACACTACACATTCCCCATTTTTTTTAGATTACACCATAACAATTAAATTTAAACAAGATTAAATTTTAATGCAGAACCTCTAGTAAATTAAAAACTATTTTCCATAGCTTTAGACATGATTCTTTTAATCAACAATACAATTATTATTAGAATCATTATTTTGTTACTTGGTAGACAGACATGAAAGAAAAAATATATCATCTATCTGTACACCCATATATCATATTAAGCTGAGTTCCAATCAGTGTCTAAAGACTGGGACTACTTTAACACAAATCAGTTACCAAGTGGAAAATACTACCTATTTATTATAATATGTCTGTGCATTAATAAAAGTATGATTATCAAAAATAATTTGCAATATATTTTTGTTGGTATGTTCAAAGAAAGTTTTTATCCTTAAAGTAACATTCTTATATAATTTTGCATTGAATTTGTACTTTATTTCTATTTTCAATGATAGATAATATTTTAGGAGCACTTATTTGTAATAAGCTAAATCAGGGGAAGTAACTTCAACATGTTTAAAATACGCAAATTATTTATAACCAAAGGCTAGAGTAATAGAGTTAATTAACAAATGTCTGCTTGTCCCTCACAAGTCTGATCATTAATTATGATCTCTTAATTAATTAAAACACAAAAGAATCATGTACATCGATTAAATCCAATCATCAAGGTTAACCTCAAAAGGTAAATGTAAACAATCTAGTTGTAAGAACTGGATTGAACTGGTTTGAACTGGTCAATTTTCATCTGAAATTTTATACCCCACGGAAAAGGTTTAACAAGTCGTTTAAAACTTTACCGATTTATGATTTTTTTACCGAAAATTTTAGCACCACGGAGAAAAATTATACATCGCGGCAAGAACGATACCACCATGACCACCACGGAAGAAAATTATACATCGCGGGCCCGCGGTCCTTTAAGGGCCTGGGGAGAACACTGCCAGTAATGGATTTTACCCTTATGTTCTATCTTTCGCCATGACACCCATATATTTGTTGATTGTCCAGACTAAATACAAACTTCATTCTAGATTCACTAGATACACATGTACCCTAAGGATCATTTGCCCCAAGTTTGGTTGAAATTGGTAAAGTACTTTCATAGGAGACGATCTTGAAATGTTTTACGATGGATGTCAAGTGATGACAAAAGCTCTGAAATGCAAGTGTAAAAAAATATAAATAAAATAAATCCAGTATTGATTTTATTTGATAAAAGCTAAAAGCACTTGCTTTTGGCTTATTGCACATTTACTAACAAACTTGATTCAAGTGTTTAACCATGGACAATATGTTCCAAAACTCCTTGTCTAATTAAATGTTCACATTCTGATCGCAACAGAAAATGCTGGCTATTTTTCTTCAATAATATTATGTTACCATCTTGAGTTTCAAATTCACCATGGTCCATCAAGCACCTAACTTCAATGAATAAAGTTTTTGGTGGTTTGAGATCTTGTGTAAGATCAAGTCCCCCATGGTCTCCTATAGACCTCATATAGTTTGCAAGCATTTTGTTATATTTTCCAAACCACTGGACTTCTTGTTCACCCAGATTTAACTTGACATCAGAAGGCAGTACACTACCAAACTCCCATCTCATCTTCTTTATGTGTTGTAATCTGTTATAAATATATGCTAAAAGACACCTTTTATTCCTCTCTAAAGCAGCATGGCGTAGCTGTACTCCTGAAAACAAACCATTTTCTCCAGCAACTGTGGCACTAACATCTTTCTGATTTTGTTCAAACAAAGCTTTCATCTCCTCCAACACGTGTCTGGCTGTATCTTCGTTATATGGTCCAAGTGTGCTATCAATCGTTCGCTGTAACTCAGCAATCAGCTCTAAAGCTTTTTCTGCTAACATTTTGACGAGGATCAGTGTTTACGGGTGTTTAACAACTTGAGTTCCCGCCATTTTTCATTCCTTCGGTAAAATCTTTTTCTAAAGCATTTCTGATTCTAAATGATGTTAAGTCGAGAGGAGCCCCGACTGAAAATTAACCTGGGATCCCTGGCTCACTGTTTTGCTGCCGACGCAAAGCACAGATTAGGACCCAGACCGAGATGAAATCACGTGATACCAATGTGACTTTTGGAAAATTATTTTCTCCCGGGGCGAATAAAGTGATGTGGTTTTAAATAAAGCTGCATAACTTTGAAGCGGTTAGCAAGTACAAAAGAAATCTATGCAGATTATTAAGTACATAATTTTGGACGTTTTCAACCTTCATTAATCTCGTTGATTTATTTATATTATCTACTGTGACACCTGTTTTCCCTACACCAGTGGAATAGCCCATCAATGAAAATGTAATTTGATAAGGGGCACTCTTAGATGTTGTGTGTGTGAAGATTCTACGCAAGTGTTTGTGCACGTAGGCCAAAATCCAACGTGGAACTTTCTAGTGATTTCTCAGAACCTTCATATTACTTAATTGGAACTGAAGTTGTCATTCACTATTGGACAAATTGTTAAACAACAAAGTTTTAAAGACTAACTCAGAACAATGACAAATCAGAGGTATTTGTTGTTGCTTATTTGCGTGGCATCAGTTGTCAGATGTGAACTGTTTACATCTTTGGCCCACATGGAAAGAGCTTTATTTGCTGAGAGAGAAATTTCTTCAAGAATAAAAGAATATGTGACAGAAGAAAAACAAAGACTGGATGCCCTTTCCAGGTGAGAATACCACTTTTTAACTTAAAACTTGCGCACAAAACATATTCATGTATAATAATAGTAGCTAAAACAGACTAAGACTAACTGAGGCTAGTACCTTGCAGGGGTCCAGATCCAGCCATTTTTAAAAGGGGGGTTCCAACCATGATGTCCCCATTCAAAAGCATTGATCGTCCAAAAAAAAGGGGGGGGGTTCCAACCCCTGGACCCCCTCCCCCTGGATCTGCCACTACCTTGTTTCAAGTCCGGTAGGTTGTCAACCTGGCATGTCATGATATATAGCTAGCTGATCATTGGATTATTTGGTAGATACATGTACAAAGTAGAGTAACATATGTAATTGTTGTACATAAATGTGCTTAAAATGTAATTAAATGTTAGATTTTCCTAGATTCATCTTTAAAAGGATGTAAAATATTCAATTAAAGCTTACGGTCAACTTACTAATTTTCAAATAAGAAAAAACTTAAATTATTTGGTAATGTGTACGCCATGTACATGATGAACAAATGTGAGCCGACATTGAATAAAAAAAAATTTACTTAGACAAATTTTTGAAAATTAAAATTTTTTGTCAGCAATTGACATGATTGACAAGTTTTTAGATAACATTTACTTAACAATAAAATGACAAATGGGTATTCATGCCTTCTTCCTTTGATCCTTGGTCACTGGACAGAATCCAGGTCCGTTCCCCCAAAATCAAGTTCGCTCCCATTCACATTCACTCCCATTCACGTTCGCCCCCTTTCACATTCGCACCCTTTTCATGTAAAAATAATCATACATAATTAACATTAATAATTAATCATCAAATCACAAAAAAAAAAGATGTTTCATTTAAAAATTCCAGAATTTTCATTAATGAAAATTTAAATATTTTGATAAATACATCTAAAAAACATCTAATAATTCAATCAGTATTTGAATAAAAATAGGGTTTGAATGAACCCAGAGGGCGAACATGTATTGGGAGCGAACGGACCCGATACCCACTGCACATAAGCTTGTTGTCTCCTTGCAATCATAGAAAATTTCTTTTAAGTATTTAGATTTTGATATGGTATTGTGATATGACATTGAAATACAATTTTGTACATATCATATATATTATCCCAAAGTCTTCTTTGGTAAATGTACATGCCCAGTAAGGATTCTGACAGTAATGAAGTTTTAAAGTGAATTATTTATCACTGGATGTTAAATAGATAAATCTTAAAATTGCTGCATTTACATTGGTACATGTACATTTTTGTATCTCCAAAGGTTTGTAATTATCCATATGTACAATGTATAAAATATATATATTTTAAATGCTTGATTTTGTAAAGTTGAAAATAGGATTATCATTTTCCATGTACATGTATCCTATCTGACATTTTCGCTCAAAACATCTTATGCTCAATGATCAGGAAAATATAATTGTAGAAAATTGATATGAATACCAAATGTTACCAAAAGAATAAATATGCTATTTTATATAAAACATATCTGCATCTTTAATTCTTACATTTGTACTAAAGTCCTTCTTTTTTGTTTTTGATTCAAATGTGTCATTTTTTAAACGTTTACAGCCTAAAATCATTCAGCTTCTACCTTTTGTATTATTCAAAATTATTTTCCATGGAAGAATATTGTACAAAAAGTAAAAATACCAAACTCCAAGGAAAATTCAAATTGTAAAGTCCCTTATCAAATGGCAAAATCAAAAGCTCAAACACATCAAACGAATGGGAATTAATGGTGATATTCCGGACTTGGAACAGGCATTTCCTTATGTAGAAAATGGTGGATTAAACCTGGTTTTATAGCTACATTGTACGGGGTAGCTAAACCTCTCACTTGTATGACAGTCGCATTAAATTCCATTATATTGACAACAATATGTGATCAAAACAAACTGAATAATAGGTAAACATGTCAAAAATAGGAGTAAAGCAGTCAACATTGTGTTATAATCTTAATCTCTATAAAGACAAACAAATATGTCAACAAAGAAAAACAAAATGGCATATAGACAAAACACACATGTTTACTTTATGATTTTCACACATAGATATGATCAAAGAATTATTATGATATTATGATATAAAAAAGTTTTATGCCTTTATTGATAAAAAGATTATGGTTTAGAAAATATTGTCTTTGATGATTTGATATACTGTAGATTAAGGATTAATTAAATGATAATCACATGATAATGGTAGGGGAAATGTTGACTTGTCTTTGATTTAAAAATGTAGATTATCTTTGAATTATAGAAGCATTGATAGATTTATGTATCTTTAAATCCAAGCGAAAATAGAACATGCATGTTAATGAGATATACATGTAAATTGTACTCTGCAGATGCAGATCCAGGATTTTGAAAAAAAGGGGGGCCTGGGCCCAAAACAGGCAACGTTTGGAGTGGGACATGTAAAAAGTCTATGCATTAATCATATATGAACATTGTAGCTCCATAAGGAGGACCCTGGCCCCCTAAATCGGCCTCTGCTTTGTACAAAATTGACACGCTGAGTTAGATTTTCAAGTTGTATCTCACAGGGTAATCGCCCGGTATCAGTCCAAAGGAAGACCAAAATACAATGTACATGTATACTGAACCTGTCTCACATTGTCTCACCCTGAGGTAATATCAGCCAAGTTCTTTGTTATGCCAGAAAAGTCTACGATAGTAGATCGTCAATATGTTTTCCTTTCTGTGCGTCTATCTATATCCTGATCCTGTATCAGATGAAAGTTTTGGTTCATGGTAGTTTGTGCTCAGACCAACTTGCAATTTCATTCCACAGTTCATAATTACAATGTAATAAAACTATTCTATATTTGTGTCAAATAAGGGTTTTTACCCAGATTTCACTTTTCGCTGAACATGGAAATGTGATTATGCGAGGCAAACATGGTGTTCTATGGACACATACATGTATTCTTGTTTTATAATGTTTGTTTTTTAGGTGTATATGAGCATTGTATAATATATAAAACATTCTTTAGTTGTTCACTCTGCCTCAGGTCTATATTACTGTCCTTTTACAAATCATTTATCAACTTGTTTCATGATTAGGATAATTATTTGACACATTCAAGGTACATAATTACATCTGTTGACAATTCTAACAGCATTCTTCTAAGTTATCTTACCACAAAATTGTTAGCAGAATAATGAATTTTCTCTCGTTTTATGGAAATATCTATAAAATGATGCTTAAATAAAGATGATATTGAAAATAGACTTCCGTGTAATGGGAATTTGATATTTATTTTGTTCATTATAAGGTGCTTTTAATTATAGCAGTTTTGGTCTGTATTGATTGGAATTTACATTGACAGACAGTTCCGTGGGTGACGGAAATGAACAGAGAATTAGGCTATAATCCTTATAATTGAATTTTATGTATATTTTCAGGTTAGAAATAAAATGGAGATAAAATGGAGATAAACAAGCTTCAGAACTTTTCTTAAAAATAATTGTCTATTTTATTTGTGAAGATGATTTTTATGGCTGAGCTAAATATTTTAAAATCCTGCACAAAGAAGCTTAAGAAAGAGATGGGAAATGCAGGGAAAAGTCTTTAAGAAGGAAGTGGGAACTATTTGAATTAAAAGATGATAGTCTGTGTCCTCTATCAATTTCAATAAATAAGGGGGGGGGGGGGGGGGCTTCTGTGATGTATAAGGGATATGGAACATTGTGGAATGAGCAAATGGAGTTTCATAACCTTTTTTTTCAATCTATTATAGAACGAAATTAAATGTGTGAAAATGAATATTTAACTAGCACATTGCATTGTGGTATGAAAATATACATGTAACAATGCAATAATAATACATGTAAATGTGCATGCCCCTACATTGTAATCTAAATATATATTTTTGTTTATCTGCAGCCTGCTGAAATGTATATACGCCATGATTACAATAGCAGTAATCTGTACTAGATAAAATTTCTTGGTACATTTTGTATTTTACTCATGCATATGATATGTATCCTGAATAAAATGTAAAGATGTTGAATTTTGCGGTACATTTTGTATTTTACTCATGCATATGATATTTACTGTGGATTAATTGTAAGGATGTTGCCACTCGGCAAATTAATCACTGAACTACTTAATTTATTTGAACCTTCATGAATAACTGGGTTTGTTTGTTCATTTCATTGTCATTGAGTCTACACATTCCTTGAGACACATTCCTAGCATCTTTAATTTACAGGTATCTGTGTATAATTAAACAACTTGTGTGGTTTCTTTGTCTTTTCACACTTGCTGTGAAAGTAGTTTCAAAAGTAAGAAAAAAGAAAGAACTTGAGAGTAACATGGGGGGAGTTTGGATCAGGGATACCCTGTTCAAGTCAAGTTATGTATGCATGAAGCAAACAAAATGCAGCTTAACTCTTCAGTACATGGCTCTTGTTGATGTTATTTACATTTATTTTAAATACACGATGTATAGATCACTTCTTCCTGAAAATAGGATAAATAACTTGCATATTGAAGCTTGTTGATGTTATCTACATATATTTACATACATGTATACTGGTCCACTTCTTTATGAAGTTTTTGTTTAAATGTGAAAATATTTCCTATTATTTGCAAGGAAGCTGATCAAGTTAGGGAGGTTGTGGTTGGATCCTTGTCCAAGAAGAATCTTTTAAATTAGTCCTTGCTGCTTCTTCCCATAGCATGCAGCAATTAGGAGTTACGTACTGAAAGAACAAAGGCCAGGTCACAATTTAATTTTGACAAATGAAGAAATGACATACAAGTGAAATGGACCACACATTGATTGAAAAAAAATAATCAACCAGTCTGAAAGTATAAATCTGGTTAGAATTAAAGAAAGACCAATTCAAAAAAAGATAAACACAGCTTGATATTTGTAAATTCTTCTTTGTTTCAGGTTAGCTGATGAGTTAGAGACACACAGTTCTAAAGCTTTAGAGAATACAGATTTTTACTTGGGGAACCCAGTCAATGCCTATCTGTTTGTCAAGAGATTTACAGTTGATTGGGAACGACATATTGAAGATATTTTAAAATGGAAGCCAAATGAAGGTATGAAGTGCAAAAAATACACACACAACTTAAGGTCTAGATGGGGGTCCTTCAATTCTATAAATATTTAGGTAATTTTTCTCTAGTCTTTATATATTTTAGCCTTTATTCTGCACTTTTTACCTATAACTCTCTATTCTGTAAACCTAATTCAGACCCTCACAACTGGTGTAGAATCTATTAATATCCCGGTAACTGGTACAGATTTTGAATTAAAGTGGTACAAGTTTTATGTGCAACTCAATCAGGATCAAATGCTTAATTTTGTAAAATTTTGATTTTATACGGTGGCTCAAAGAATGGGGTATGACCTAAACCATAGCAGCCCTAGGGCACCCAATGTGAGACTAGTTTATAAGCAAGATCAATATAATAAAATGATCTGCACACTGTGTGATTTTCTTCATATACCATATTAAAGCTAAATACTAAAGGCAAGAGCAATCAAGTGACTTGGATTAGGAAAAAGGAAGACAATATGATACAGGTAATAGATTGATGCCAGACATGCTCCTAGTTGATGTTTTAGATGGATCATCATGGACCCTCCTTTCACAAATTACTGCATTGTATGGGACATTTAAACACTTAAAGTCAATAAATAAGCATAAGGGCATAGATAAAGAGTGTTTTTATCTTCTAAAATGGTTGCAGTGGAGACAAAAAGTAGGCGTTACAGGTTGTAATGTATAGCAAAGTTGTAAAAATAGTAACATGAGCACATCAGTTTTTTATGATTGCTTATTTTATGCCTAATTCCACTACATTGGATAAACACTTTTTATTGCCAGCTTTAATCCTTTCAGTGGATTCCATGAATAAATTCAGAACAACATATGTCTTCCAAAAAAATATGGTTAGAAATATCGTATACCAACTTATTTTCCAGGATACTTTATTTCGCATTTATTTGTTTCTATCAGAATATGCAGCAATTTTATTCTTGTGATTTTCACATGTTCCTCATCTATCAATATTAGGGAATAGTCATATGCGTGACGATTTATATTCACATTATTTTCCACTTTCAAAAATTTAGCAGTTGATTAACAATTTAACAGTATATATATCAGGATGAAATTTATCTAAAATTTGAATATTTAAATAAATTCATCAATATTCTGTTGTGTGTGTGTCCATCCCCCCCCCCCCCCCCAAATGAACATGATAGCAAACCCCAAAATATGTACAAGTTTTGGTCATTGCAAATTATAACAAGTAAAAAATGTTGATACTACATTTTAAATTGATGGAATATTAAACAAGATTATGTTTACAAGTCATGATTTTCTGCAATTTTGATTTTGTTTGAATTTAAGACATATATCAATTTGCAAGCATTTGGCATTTCAGCTTAAGATTAATAGACTGTTGCATTATATTAAACATATGCATTTAAGTAACAACTGTTAAAATTTCTCTTCCTGGTCATTGATCATTTAATGGTGCATTTGTGCATAAAAGATATCAATGCACATGTACTAAATGTTATATGCAATAAGTTGTTATGCATGAAAACAAGCTATGGTTCAATATACCAGAGCAGACTTTACTAAGCTGATAATGGTACCCAGTTGGCTCATGAAAGTGCAATTTTTTCAAAACAAAATACTGGTAGTGATTGTCATATTTGAATAAAAGACTATTACTTTGGATTAAATGTACAAAGAAACCCTATTACAGCAGAACATTTTTAACTATGAAAATCAATTATTTTTATTACAAATGTCCATGAAACGTCCATTTATTAGACATGTTAGATGAAAAGAGGATTTTCCTTTAATATTGTCAGGTTTTTAATGTTAGATCTTGGATAGATTACAAAATATCTTCAGGTAAAGCTAAAGTATGTCAATGAAGGTGTTTAAAAAATTTAATGTTTTAATTTATTATCTTGACATACATGCACAGATGTACATTGCAAAGACCTAAATGTTGACCTCAAAATTTATTCAGCTGTTTTGTTATCATTTAGTGCATACAGTTGTGTATCCTCATCTTTTATTCATTTGCTGAGAATATCTATATTATGTAGTGGGATATCAATTTTCGTGGAATTTGAGGGTTTAGGTTAAAACCATAAACTTTAATATTCAAAGAAGCACAATTTTCAATAGTTTTTGTCAAGCCTGCGACTTTTGTCGCAGAAAGCTCGACATAGGGATAGTGATCCGGCGGTGGTGTTAGCTAACTTCTTAAAAGCTTTATATTTTAGAGGGTGGAAGACTTGGATGCTTCATACTTTGTATATAGATGCCTCATGTTACGAAGTTTCCGTCAGTCACATGTCCAATGTCCTTGACCTCATTTTCATGGTTCAGTGAATACTTGAAAAAAAAGTTAAGACTTTTTGTAATGTTAAATTCTCTCTTATTATAAGTAATAGGATAACTATATTTGGTATGTGCGTACCTTGCGAGGTCCTCATGCCCGTCAGACAGTTTTCACTTGACCTCGACCTCATTTCATGGATCAGTGAACAAGGTTAAGTTTTGGTGGTCAAGTCCATATCTCAGATACTATAAGCAATAGGTCTTGTATATTCGGTGTATGGAAGGACTGTAAGGTGTACATGTCCAACTGGCAGGTGTCATCTGACCTTGACCTCATTTTCATGGTTCAGTGGTTATAGTTAAGTTTTTGTGTTTTGGTCTGTTTTTCTTATACTGTATGCAATAGGTCTACTATATTTGGTGTATGGAATGATTGTAAGGTGTACATGTCCAACTGGCAGGTGTCATCTGACCTTGACCTCATTTTTATGGTTCAGTGGTTATAGTTAGGTTTTTGTGTTTTGGTCTGTTTTTCTTAAACTGTATGCAATAGGTCTACTATATTTGGTGTATGGAATGATTGTAAGGTGTACATGTCTAGCTGGCAGGTGTCATCTGACCTTGAACTTATTTTCATGGTTCAGTGGTCAAAGTTAAGTTTTTGAGTTTTGGTCTTTTTTTTTAATACTATATCATGTATATGGTCAACTAATTATTTGGTGTATGGAAATATTGTATGATCTATATGTCAGTCGCGCAGGTTTTATTTGACCTTGACCTCATTTTCACGGTTCATTGGTCAATGTTTAGTTTTCTTGGTCAATGTTAAGTTTATCTGACAGTTGTAATAAAGCTTTATATTTAGGACTATCAACATAATATCAATGATTAGTAAAGAAGGCGAGAAATTTCAGTGTGTGCACTCTTGTTTATGCAAATTTATAAGCAAAATAATTAAACCACAAAGTCAAATATTCACAAAAATACAATTTTTACTAAATTTGGGTAACTGGTACCCACGATAAAAATGAATCCACAGTATCCTAGTTTTCAAAAATATATGGAGTTTCGGAATTTTTTTTGGATTCTTGAAGCCCATGAAATGAATATTATTATTGATTATCCATCTATTTATATTTAGGAGATACGATTACAGTTGACATTTGTTTATTTGTTCCTTACAGACTGTCAGTTTTATAGAAAATTGATGATTCACATATTATTACCAACTTTATTACTTTTAAACAATCCTCAAACGGTATGTTGTAGTTGAAATATAAATAATTTAGTGGCCATTAGCTGGAATGGTTTTTGGGAGTGATATGACAAGGATAAGGGCACCAGGGAATGAGGGGGTGGGAGTCATGGTGCAGGAACTGGGAGAAGATGGGGAGTAAAACATTAGGATATGCTGGATAAGTTTCTATGACTAATTTTCGTTGGGGAGTAAGAAGGGGGGAGTTGGAACCAGTGACCCCCTGTCCACCCCCTGTTTTATCCTAATGTCAAATTCATTGTAGACCTGCACATTTAAGAAGTCACGATTCCAAATAAACACTCAATTAACATAAGATGTACTAGACTTAAAGTCATGCATGAAGCAAACAGGTTACGGCCTAACTTTTCAATTCATGATTAAAATAAACTTTCTAATGATAATAAATAGTTAGTGAACATGAGTAATCCTAAATTAATTATGCTTTATTTGATCAATGTGGGGATTATCAAAATTTGTTTTTCATTTGTTGTTTTTTTTTTTCCACAGAATTTAATGATAAAATAAACCAGTTGAAAGAGTATTTGCCAACTTATGAAGATTTAAATGGAGCAGTAGCCGCACTGTTGAGGCTTCAGGACACATACAAATTGGAAACAGAAAAAATAGCGGCAGGAGATATAGCTGGTATTAAAACTACAGAATTGTCAGGTAAGTTTTGCATTAAAAAAAAAAAAAAAAACATAAGCACAAACATTCAATAAAAAATTATATACGAAAAACAACAAACATACACACACACATAATAAAGGAGGGAGTTACTTGTAGTTAAAACAAGACACAATTATCAAACCTTCTGGTTTATACATGAAATACAAAGGTATCTTGTCTAGACTTGATGGCCAATATGGTCTTTTCTTTGAAGATATGTTGTAATAGAAAGATCAAATTTCATGGGTGTACAGTTTTTGCAAGGTTCGCTTGAGACAGATTTTTGTTTTACTTGATATATATATATATATATATATATATATATATATATGTTTTTAACACTTTTTCTTAAACAACTATACACAAATATCTCCAACTTTTACTGCATTTGTACATGTATCACCATAAATTAATCATTGTTATACAGTGATTGATTAATTGATTGATGCTTAAATGCCAGTGACCAATATTACAAGCATATTGGGGATGACAACCATCTCATTATGAACATACACAATTGGTTTTAGAGATTTTAGAAATAGTTGAGGTGTTTATTTCCTGTGATGTTGGAAATATATAAAAATATCAAATACATTGATTGCCAATGATACTACAGTGAACTACCCACCAGAGACCAAATAAAATGAATATAAGCAGCTATAGGTTACAGTACAGCCTTTAACAATGAGCAAACCCATATCATATCTGTAAGGTATTTGAATTATTTAAAAAGACACATTTGTTGGTTATAATTGGAAGTTTTAAAAAAAGTTCTAATACATGTAATACCAATGCATGAAATACTTTTATCATGTTTATATTCTATTTTATTAATTTAGAATATGAATTAATTGTGAAATGTAAAAAGTCATTTTAACACAGAAAGTTTGATTTATTTAGATGCAAATCATTTAATTGTTCACATATATTTAACAATAAAATAACAATGTATGTCCATATGGTCTTGTGAGGAATTGCTAAAATAACACACCTGCTTATTTTCTAATACTGCATGGCCCTTTTGATCATACTCTGAATTCATGATTTTTTTTTAGGGTACCAATTTTCGTGCGTTGTTAAAAAATAGCATTTTGTGGATATTTGAAATCATGGTCATGATGGTTTGGCCAATGTCTATATACAAGACTATAGAAAATATACATATATATATATATATATATATATATATATATATATATATTAAAATTTTTGGTTCACCCTTGAAATCCAGGAAAATTGGTTTCCTAGGAACAATAATGAACCACAGTTATTTTTCGAAATGGTCCTCACTGTCAGTCTTGTAAAGAGACCAGGGTCTGCCATATACATGTAAAACAGTTAGGGGGATTCTCTTTCGTTATTCATAATTTTTCATTGATATTGTTTAACATGTTTGTTATAAGTTTCAAACGAAGTTAATATCTTTTCAGTCAGTAGGAAAAGTATAAAAAATTGAGCTTTGATCTTTTTATTCTTTAAACAGATGTTCGAGTACATAAGCAATTGAATTTGTGAGTTGTGTTTGAAATAAGGTCAAACATATATAAGAAGCTTAAAGTGACCTTTAACTGTAGTAAGAAAATATATATGTAAAAATAACTTTGAATGGATCTGTAGAAAGTAAATTTAATGTGACCTCTAAAATAGGTGACTTCTAAAACAAACCAAAAACAAGCTAAAATGAAAAAGTAATTAAAAGATACCAAGTTAAAAATATATTTTGATTTACTTAAGCTTACCATGAAAAAAGTATCTTCTATGAATGTGACTCCTTATTTATAATGTACTGTGATTTTCCATTCTATGAAATATCCAGTTTAAAATGTGCTTCCATGTTATAATGGCCTATGTATTTTGCTTTTGTGTTGAATTGTATTTAAACGTGAAGCAACATTTCTCAAAGGACATGCTTTACAACAGCTTCCAGTGTTCTCCCCAGGATTTTTTTAAGGCGCAAAATTCAAGGGCGCGTTACTCTTTTTTTAGAGTGAACGTTTGTGATCTGAAGCAATAAGTCATAAATCATGACATGCAATATGAATTATAATGCTTTGTGTTATGTGTTTCATAATGCAGAGTATTAATGAATTACAAGAATATATATATGAAATAAATTGATTTTAAACACAAAAGTTATTTATATTCAGTCAATTAAAGAAGTCAAAATATAAATATTCATCTCTACTCTCTGCTCCTTCTAGGGATATTGTTTCAAGATAGTGTTATTTTGTTGGACAGTCTGTTCCCCAACTTTGTCTTTATCCTCTTCAGGGTTAAAAATTAAACCCCCACTCACAACTTTTGCTTATACCCCCTTAAACATTTCTAAGCCATGAAAACTCAGTCAGCCACTTGTCATTGAAACCAGAAACATGGTGCTTGCTTTTATCAATTGCTAAAACTTGAGCTTGGTTGGGATTAGGAGAAGCAATGACATCTGCTTTTACTGACAGTGTAGATGGAAGTGTATTCCCCTTTTCATTAGACGTCATTGGTCTGAAAAAAACTTCTACTTCCATCATCTACCTTTTGTTTATAATTCACCCCTTTGTTACTTGCAGAGAACATGTTCATTCAGAATTAATAAAATCGAATATGGTTAAGATATTTGGTATACAACTTTTTAAAACAATTTTTTTTATAAATGAACAGCTGACCAGTTTCCGTAGTTTCACATTACGCTTCCGTGCGTATTATTGTTTAATCCTATCTTTGGCAGATAGATATAAACGAAACTTTACAAATTCGTTAAAGTGAAAACCATTGAAATTATTTACCAGTGACATTATACAGAAGCTGCGGCGATTCTGTACCCGTGTTGATTGTCACATATTTCCCGACCCACGGATTCACGATCGATGTTCAATGATCATTTTATTTATAAAAATATGAGTTTCAGAAGAATTTACCTTGCAAGCAACATTTTTTCACTTTCTATTAAATTAAATCACTCCTCGTTATCTTTAATCAAACTTTATTTTAATTTTTTCAACTACTAATACTTTCATTCATAGTTTTCATCGTAAATATCTTGAGCAATGTGTATTCAAATTTATCATGTGTATTCAACACGTTCATTGGTCGTGTTTAAATAGATTCTTCTTCTCGACCAATGAAAAAATTCGTTTTATAAATGGTCAAGTGATCACACACACGATGCGTAAATATTTGCGATCTATTTCTTCAATTTCTGAACTGAAGTTTTTAAAATTTTTAATTTTCTTCAAAAAATATCTATCTTCTTGATGATCATTTACGCTATTACCTGATAACATAGTCCGATAAGGCTGAGATAAGCGTGGCTCAGGTAAAACTAATTATCAGTTATTGCGTAACACTGACCGACCCATCAGCGGTGATCAGTAACTTGACAATTTTAACCAACATATATAATGAAAATGTGAAAATTAACACGCTGCGGGATCAAGTATTAAGGGACAGCGGCCAATTAAGACGCTGCGGGATCTACAAAAATATTATGAAGGCGCTGCGGCACCACAGCGTCATATCGGCCTGGGGAGAACACTGGCTTCATAGGAATACCATATTGTTAATTTGTTGTAGAGAACACACTTATCACAGTTGGAATGCAGGATAAGTCTTTAATTCAGAAAATTTTGCTGAAAACACACCTCAACCCCCCCTCCCCCCCCCCCCCCAAAAAAAAACAAAAACAAAAAAAAACTGAAAACCAATTATGCTAAGAAAAATAATCTTGCTTATGATTCATTTTTTGAATTTGTTTGGTAAATGTATGTTTAAGGGTATAGCATGTTACAATGTACCTAATACCTATAGTTGTTAACTTCTATGTCATTTGGTCTCTTGTGTCTCATTGGCAATCATACCACATCTTCTTATTTATACTAATAGCATGACTTGCACGATTTTCAGCTGTTGATTGTTTTGAGGTTGGCCGTGTGGCCTACAATGATGAAGACTACTACCATACCACTGCGTGGATGAACGAAGCCATGAGTCGATTGGAAAATGAGAAAAATAAAACAGTCAACAAATCAGAAATTATTGACTTCTTGGCTTTTTCTGTATATCAGGTAAATTTATGAAATAATTATGCAACTTTTTATACGACCGCAAAAAATTTTTTGTGGTCGTATATTGGTATGTCGTTGTCGTCGTCGTCATCGTCTGGCGTCGTCCGAAGACACATTGGTTTTCGCACTCTAACTTTAGTTTAAGTGAATGGATCTCTATGAAATTTTACCACAAGGTTCAATATTACAAAAGGAAGGTTGGGATTGATTTTGGGGGTTATGGTACCAACAGTAAAGGAATTAGGGGCCAAAAAGGGGCCAAAAATAAGCATTTTTGTAACTTCCAGACATAACTTGTGTGTTAGTGTATGGATCTCTCTGACATTGTACCACAATATTCCATATCACAAAAGGAATGCTGGGATTGATTTTGGGGGTAATTGCCTCAAAATTTTAGGAATTAGGGGCCAAAAAAAGGGGCAAAAAACAAGCATTTTTCTAGTTTCATGACAATAACTTGTGTGTAAGTGTATGGATCTTTCTGAAATTGTACTACAAGGTTCCATATCACAAAGGGGAAGCTGGAATTGAGTTTGGGGGTAATTGCCAAAACATTTAGGAATTGGGGGCCAAAAAGGGGCCAAAAATAAGCATTTTTCTAGTTTCCAGACAATAACTTGTTTTCAAGTGTATGGATCTCTCTGAAATTGTACTGCAAGGTACCATACCACAAAGGGAAGGCTGGGATTGATGATGGGGGTAATTGCCTAAATATTTTAGGAATTAGGGGCCAAAAAGGGGCAAAAAACAAGCATTTTTCTAGTTTAAGGACAATAACTTGTGTGTCAGTGTATGGATCTTTCTGAAATTGTACTACAAGGTTCCATATCACAAAGGGGAAGCTGGAATTGAGTTTAGGGGTAATTGCCAAAACATTTAGGAATTGGGGGCCAAAAAGGGGCCAAAAATAAGCATTTTTCTAGTTTCCAGACAATAACTTGTGTTCATGTGTATGGATCTCTCTGAAATTGTACTGCAAGGTACCATACCACAAAGGGAAGGCTGGGATTGATGATGGGGGTAATTGCCTCAATATTTTAGGAATTAGGGGCCAAAAAGGGGCAAAAAACAAGCATTTTTCTATTTTCCAGACAATAACTTGTGTTCAAGTGTATGGATCTCTCTGAAATTGTACTGCAAGGTACCATACCACAAAGGGAAGGCTGGGATTGAGTTTGGAAGTGATGAATCATAAGGGGGTTCAAAAAATTTGGGGGGGAGGATTTTTTTTATTTCTTTTTTTTCTTTTTTTCCTATTTTTTCTTTTAAAATTTTCCATTTTAAGTTGGTTATTTCTGATTTATATTTAAAAGCAAATAATAATGATATGGTAGGAGATACACACCAAACAGGATGTGTAAATTATTATATAATAAGTATTGTGCAATAGCAAGAAATTTTCAATTGCATGGTATTGCACAATAGCAAGAAAACTTCAATTGCACAGTATTTCGCAATAGCAAGAAATCTTCAATTGCACAGTATTGCGCAATAGCAAGAAATATCCAATAGCACAATATTGCACAATAGCAAGAAATTGTCAATTGTACAGTATTGCGCAATTGCAAGAAATATTTAATTGCACAGTATTGTGCAAATGAAGATACTTCGTATAAATTGCTTATTTCTTGACCAATTTCAATGGGGTTTTATTCTTGAATTCTTGGGGTTCTTTAATATACTGAATCTAACCGTGTATTTAGTTTTTGGATTTTGGGCCCCGTTTTTAAATTGGTCCACATTGAGGTCCAAAGGGTCCAAAATTAAACTTTGTTTGATTTCATCAAAAATTGAATTATTGGGGTTCTTTGATATGCTGAATCTAACCATGTATTTAGATTCTTAATTTTTGGTTCCGTTTTCAAATTGGTCTACATTAAGGTCCAAAGGATCCAAAATTAAACTTATTTTGATTTTAACAAAAATTGAATTCTTAGGGTTCTTTGATATGCTGAATCTAAACATGTATTTAAATTTTTGATTATGGGCCCAGTTTTCAAGTTGGTCCAAATCGGGGTCCAAAATTAAACTTTGTTTGATTTCAACAAAAATTGAATATATGGTGTTCTTTGATATGCTGAATCTAACCATGTATTTAGATTTTTGATTTTTGGGCCCCGTTATCAACTTTGTCCACATTGAGGTAGAAAGGGTCCAAAATTAAACTTTGTTTGATTTCATCAAAAATTGAATTATTGGGGTTCTTTGATATTCCATATCTAACCGTGTATTTAGATTTTTAATTTTGGGTCCCGTTTTATAAATTGGTCTACATTAAGGTCCAAAGGGTCCAAAATTAAACTTAGTTTGATTTTAACAAAATTGAATTCTTGGGGTTCTTTGATATGCTGAATCTAAACATGTGTTTAGATTTTTGGTTATGGGCCCAGTTTTCAAGTATGTCCAAGTTGGGGTCCAAAATTAAACTTTGTGTGATTTCAACAAAAATTGAATATATGGGGTTCTTTGATATGCTGAATCTAACCATGTATTTTGATTTGGACATTGGACCATAATAGGTAAATTAAAAAAAATCAAATTCTTAGACCACATTCTTTCTGTGTCAGAAACCTATGCTGTGTCAAATATTTAATCACAATCCAAATTCAGAGCTGTATCAAGCTTGAATGTTGTGTCCATACTTGCCCCAACTGTTCAGGGTTCGACCTCTGCGGTCGTATCAAGCTGCGCCCAGCGAAGCATTTTATTAATTGTTTTATTGATCATGGAAAAAATATGTCAAGCTGAGAAGTAAAGTGATAATTTATTCCAATTCATGTCGAAGTAAAAGAAGGTATTATACATTTTTAGCTCACCAAGGCCCAAAGGGCCCCATGTGAGCTTATGCCATCACTTGGCGTCCGTCGTCTGTAGTCGTCGTCTGTCGTCGTAAACTATTTAAAAAATCTTCTCCTCTGAAACTACAGGGCCAAATACCTTCAAACTTTAACTAAATGTTCCTTAGGGTATCTAGTTTATAAATTGTATCCGAAGTTTTGATCCATCGACAAACATGGCCGCCATCGCTAAAAATAGAACATAGGGGTCAAATGCAGCTTTTGGCTTATATCTCAAAAACTAAAGCTTTTAGAGCAAATCTGACATGGGGTAAAATTGTTCAATTGGTCAAGATCTATCAGCTCTGAAATTTTCAGACGAATCGAACAACCTATTGTTGGGTTGCTGCCACCGCATTGGTAGTTTTAACAAAATTTTGCAGTTTTTTGTTATTATTTTGAATATTATTATAGATAAATATAAACTGTAAGCAACAATAATGTTCAGCAAAGTAAGATCTACAAAAAAGTTAATATGACCATAATTGTCAATTGACCCCTTAAGGAGTTATTGCCCTTTAAAGACAATTTTACACAATTTGTTCATCAAGTTTGCTAACATTTAAAAATCTTCTCCTCTGAAATACAGGTGAGCGATTCAGGCTCTTGAGAGTCTCTTGTTACGGCATACTTATAGAAACAAACAGCGACTTACTTATATACGTGTATGCAAAAGCATTTTGGTCTAGCAAAGCTCATTTCCAGTTGAGAAGCTCTTGAAATTTAGCTTTTTGCATGCAAATTAAGGCTTAATAATATATATAGAAATAATAAATTGATTGATCGATTCTTAACATGCAGTGGCAAATATTACAAGCATATCCAAAACAATAACTTTGTGACATGAATATACCCTGCCTCGTTCCCTGGAAACTTGTTTGCTTTAGTCTTTTTTATATATCTCCAGAAAACCTAAATATTTGGGTGTACCGGTACCCATGCTTCATTTTTCACAAATGATGCTTGACTGTTTACTTTCAATATAACTGAAATGGATTTTTCTAAGCAACTTAAAACATTCTGACTCCATTTATGATGATGTTTTTAAAACAGACATCTGTGTTTTAAGAGAACATCAGATCAGCCTAGTTTGTTTAAGTGCATCTTGTTAACATGCCTGTATTTTGAAAGTAGAGATCTGATCAGTGTGTTTCCCATAGTGCATCTTGTGTTAAATGTTTGTTTTGATTGCATGGTATGTTTTCGTGTACATTGTTGACTAACCCCCTTTTTGATCAGTCAATCCTGACAATTTGTCATGTGATTTTTTTAGCTGTTGATTGTCTATATGTTGGCAAGTATGCATACACCCAGAGTGACACATACCACTGTCATATGTGGTTGGAGGAATCCCTAGATAAAGATTTGAAGGAAATCAATAAAACAGCTGATCGAGCGGAAATTCTGGATTACCTATCCTATGTTACAATGCTGGTAAGGGTAGCTTTGGTTTGAAGGCTCAGATCTGTAGAAAGATCGTATGTTACAATGCTAGCTAGCGCTGGTAAGGGTAGCTTTTGTTTGAAGGCTTAGATCTGTAGAAAGATCGTATGTCACAATGCTGGTTAGGGTAGCTTTGGTTTGAAGGCTTAGATCTGTAGAAAAATTGTATGTTACAATGCTGGTTAGGGGAACTATTATCTGATGACTTCTGGGTAGCTATAGTCTGATGACTGCTGGTTAGGGTAGCTATTATCTGATGGCTGCTGGGTATGGTAGCTATGGTCTGATGACTGCTGGTCAGGGTAGCTATGGTCTGATGACTGCTGGTCAGGGTAGCTATGGTCTGGTGACTGCTGGTTAGGGTAGCAATGGTCTGATGGTTGCTGGTTAGGGTAGCAATGGTCTGATGACTGCTGGTTAGGGTAGCTATGGTCTGATGACTGCTGGTTAGGGTAGCAATGGTCTGATGACTGCTGGTTAGGGTAGCAATGGTCTGATGACTGCTGGTTAGGGTAGCAATGGTCTGATGACTGCTGGTTAGGGTAGCAATGGTCTGATGACTGCTGGTTAGGGTAGCTATGGTCTGATGACTGCTGGTTAGGGTAGCTTTGGTCTGATGGCTTAGATCTAGATTTGTATGCAAATTGCTAGTTTAAAATGTTGAAAGATGATATTGTGATATGTTGAAAGAACTTCCTGGTGACATTTCATTTACATATTGTTAACATTCACACCGGTACATCTTGTTAAATGTAACTTCTTTTATTAACAGATTGAAATTTTTTGTTTCTAACAAGAAACAAAGGTTGAGGTTGCACACTGTACAACTGGTGGCCTTTTTCATAATAGTATTCCTATTGCTTAGCTTTGTTTGTTGACTGAAATACATTTGAAACAGAAGACAAGTTTCAAACTTTTTGTAAAAATAACTGTTATTTGTGATAAACTTTGTGGATGACAAGTAGTAAAAGTTGAGGGTATCCACCAGTCATTACATTATTTTGTGCAATACAAATGTATGGTATATGCATTTGAGAAAATTTACCATGTACATAAGAAAGAAAAAACATGGCCATAATATTTTGAAATTTTACATCTAGGTTAATTTTCCAATACATTTTTAACTTGCATTCAGGTAATGTTTGATTGATTGATGCTTGCTAAACGTCCATTGGTTCAAGTTATTAGGTTAAATGGATGCATTGATTGATGTCAGTTCTGAAGATCAACATTTCACCCCTTTTAGGATTGCAATTAGATTTTTACTCTGATTATTTAAAAAGACAAATTTGAGAAGGAGAGACAAGACAAATTTAATTTTTAGTAATGATAGATTTCCTATGTTTGAAACCTTCTGTTAATTTATCTTAATCAAACAAAAGATCATTTCAGCTAAACTTTGTGAAATATTGTGTAAACTAGACTCCATCATGTGTTTATTTTTCTTTTCAGCAAGGAAATGTAAGACATGCCTTAGATTTGACAAATGAATTGTTAACATTAGGTAAGTTTTTTGTTTTCTAAACTAATTTGAATACACAATGTGACATGTACACACAAATACCAACATAACACACAACATGCCACACACTTACTGTGAAAATATGTTATTTGTCGGGTACTAAATCATGGATTTCATGGTTGATCGAAACCACATATTTTAACTTTAAGAAATGCATATTTTGTTTATTTCTCATGTACAAAATCTGAAACAACAAATTCTAAAAACCATGAACATGATGAACAAATGATTTTTTACCACATTATCAAAAATCCATTAACCAATTATTTTTTTCCGCAAAATCTTTAAAAATTGTAGTCCACAAATAACTTCAAAATATTTTTTTTCATTTTTGTCCAGATTAATATATGATTAAAGCAGAACAAAAAGATTAGTTTTTTTATGCCCCCGCCGTAGCGGAGGGGGCATTAAGTTTTACCATTGTCCGTCTTTACACAATACTTATTACGACAAAACTCAGATCAAGTACAAATTTGGGTAGCGTCACTTTTATTGTTCTCGAGTTATGTCCCTTTATAATGTTGTATGCAAGCGGGGGCATCATCTGTGTCCATGGGGACACATTCTCCATTTATTTGTTTATACATGTATCTTATTATAGAATTTTTTCCTATAATGAATTTAGTGTTAATGTCAGATCTCATGTACAAAAATGTACATGTAGTCTCTGTTAGATTTAGCTATTTGTAATTTAGAGCTTGGTATATGGGGTAGACACTTTTTAATGGTTGAAGACCAATGTTGACCTCTAGATGGTACTGTAAATTCAGAAATTATTGTGAGGTTTATATTATTGCGAATAATGCAACTGGGGGAGTATGGCTATAACAAGAACTCACATTTTGATATCTGATACATATATCTGTATTCAGATTTTCCTGATTTCACAAAAATAAATCTTGCTTTTTTGTCCTTACATGTAATAATTTTTGAATTTATAGTAATTATTGTTTTGTGGAGTTGCTGTTTTATCAATCTGATTGAAATTCAGAACTTTTGCCCAGGCTACACTTATAAGTACCTGGCAATGCTTCATTCTACTTTATGTTTTAAAGACTTTCGGGATCCTCTGGTTTTGTTGCAATGATACACACCTTCAAAATTTTGAAGGCAGAAATTACATTGGCTGATGTTATGATTACCAGAACAGAAAGTAGAACTGAGTGTTGCCAGATTATTGTAAGGGAGCTACCATTTGATTTTATGGGGGGGGCTAGGATGAAATTTGAAAAAAAAGGCAGGACAGGAGTTTTGAGTAAAAAAAAAGGCAGATGAGCAACTTGGGGGAAAAAAAGGCAGGATGAGCAACTTGGGGGAAAAAAAGGCAGGATGACAATTTATGTAAAAAAAAGTCAGGATAAACTAATAAAAAAAAGGCAAGACCGAATAGAGTGAAAAATAAAAAGGCAGGACAGAGATTACAACTAAAAAAAAATGCAGGACAACATTTTTCATCCTAGCCCCCCCACCTTCCATAAAAATCAAATGGTAGCTCCCTAAGCAAAGTGTTGACACATGAACTGCATTTTAATCAGATTGCTGTTTTATTTACTTCTCATGTTGCTGAATTGAAATACAACAAAATTCTTTCAATAATAGGCTTTAATATGTTTGATTCATATCATTTCCATCATTAGAAAAATTTCAATATTCGCTGATTTCTAACGTGTTATAAATGGCAGGTTGGATAGCTGCATCTTTGAACTGACAAAATCCTTGTGTCTGTTTGACATTTTCCAAACACCCGTCTTTATCCTTATGTACGTAATCCAACCCTGCCTAAAGAAATATATTGATTTTATCTTTATACACATTTATCATAGCTGTCATAAGGAAATTATCCCTTTTAAAATATTCATCCCTTTGCTCATCATACTAATGCAGATTTTTTGCCCAACAAACACACAAATGACATCAAATGATGTCACCTAAAACCAAACACACTGCTTGGAATCAAGCGTATTGTACAAACTATAACCAAAAGGTATCTTAAGCTAAAGTGTATTTTAAAATTTTACTATTCTTCTTGTGTTTCAGTCCCAGGTCATGACAGAGCTTTAAATAATAAAGAATATTATTTGAAAATGATAAGTGAGAAGGAAGAAAAGATGGGAGAAACTGCAAAAATGGGAGAAGCTGCCACAGTAGGAGAACAAGCAGATGAGCCCTTGAAAAATGAAAAAGGGAGGGATGAATATAAATCAACAGATGAATTCATCATGTATGAAAGGTTATGTAGAGGAGAACATACACATGTAAGTTGATGTAGAATCATGCATTTTTATGTGTATATATAATAACACCATGCCTTTGAAGGTAGGGGCACTATTTTTTCACGTCTGTCTGTCCGTCTGTCCCTCTTTAGGCTAATGTTTTGGTTTATGGTAGTTTACCATGAAGTTATGTTCACATCAACTTCATACTTAGACTAAGTATGCATGTTCATAATAATGGGAACTATAAAAATATATGCCAAGTTAGGGTTTGACCCAGATTTCATGGTTTACTCAACATGGAATTGTGATAGTGCAAGCAGGGCATGGTGTCCTTATTTTATGTTTACTGGCATATTTGTTAGTAGACTCTTGCAATGAAATAAAAGGGTCAAAACATGGATTGTTGCTTACATCTAGGTCATAAGGTATCCCAAGCAATTTATAAACAAGAGTATGTGGCCATAGGAGACCATGCCCAGCTCACACTTTTTCTGTGTTCAGAGAACTGCAAAATTTGGGTCTTAACCCTAATTTTGCATATATATTAAACAGTTCATAATGAAAGTGTGTACTAAGTTTTAAGGGGAAGTGACTACAAACTACCTTAACCAAAACTGTAACCTACAGTACCTTAAATCGAAAACTTGAAAATACAAATACCTTAAGGATGTACTTGGGTGAGGTTTAGGAATGTGTGTCATATGTTCGGACTCCTTGGTTTTTTTCCTACGATATAGGGTAAAATATTTTGCCCCATAACACCCATGTTTCTTTTCATATAAGACTCATGAAAGGTCATTTACCAAAATTTAAGCAAATTCTTGATTTCTTTTCTTTCGATTTGAGACCCAATTAATACCAATACAAATATTAGGTAAAAGTCCGAGTCAGCCTTTTCCTGCCATTTTTTAACACTCAAATATCTCAAAAAGGAGCTCCATAACCTATCAATATTTTTAGCTTATTTTGTTCCTTAACTAATGCTCTCCTGACTTATAATATCAATTTTAAATTCTAGATTTTTTAATTTCACCTAAGTACATCCATAATGAAAACTTTTACCTTATGCCAGATGGATAGACTTACAAATGGACAGATGCACAGAGTCAGAAAATTTTGACCACTACTTGTGTAGATGGGGCATAAAAAAAATTACATATTTAGTTTTAATTTATACATTCTTTGAAAAAATTGCCAGCCATACTTATATAAATATGACGCCTTTAGTTTGTAACTGATAACTGCCATAAACTGATATATCAAGATCACCTTGTTCATTTTGTTTTATTCATATTTATGCAAAAGGCTAAGTATTCTGTACATGGTATGAACAACTACCTAAAACTTCCAACCATCAAGACCCGGTAAACAACAGTAGCTTTTTATTATAGTACACAAAAACACAAAAGAATTTTCTGACACTTAACAGAGAGTGAAAATATGAAAAAAAAAGAAGATAACATACTTCAGAAATTTTTCAAAATTGAAATAAGTAAGAATTCAGCTATATCTGTGGTCATTTTTATGCCCCGGCCTCTGTAAATGATTCTTCCGTCCGTACGTCCCGAAATTGGTTTCCATTCTCTAACTTTAGTTTCCCTTGACCAAATGTTATGAAACTTATACATGAAGCTTATTACCACAAAACACAGGTCAAGTGCGAATTAGGGTGGCGTCACTTGTACAGTTCTCTAGTTATGTCCCTTTATAATGTTTTTTGCAAGCGTGGCGTCATCTGTGTCCCATAGACACGTTCTCCATTTATTTTTTTTAAATTTTGTTTTATACTTATTTGATCAGAACAATAGACTATACCTCATAATTTTATTTGTTTCTTGCAGTTTTGATCAGTTATTTTAGACAAAGAAAACAGATTTAAATCTAGAAACAATGCCATGATTAAAGATAAAAAGATGGTATGATTGCCAATGAGAAAAACTCTCCATCAGAGACCTCATGACTTAAAAGTCAGCCGCTATAGGTAACCGTACGTTCTTCAACAATAAACAAAACCCATACAGCATAGCAAGCTATAAAAGGCCATGAAATGACAAATGTTCCCTATGAAAGATATAAAGATCTTTGATTAGATAAGTATATAATCATAATCATGTTTATGTTACAGGATTACAAAGACAAACACAAGTTAGTATGTCGATACAAAACAAACAACGATCCATTGTTGTTGATAAATCCAGCCAAAGAAGAGGAAATTTATCTTGATCCTTATGTTGTAGCTTATCATAATATTATATCTGATTATGAGCTTGCTGTTATCAAAAGTATTGCCACTCCAAAGGTAAGGACTATTCCATTGTACTTGGGAAGCCTGAGAGGAATCCTTATATCCCTTACAAAGGTAAGGACTATTCCATTGTACTTGGGAAGCCTAAGAGGAATCCTTATATCCCTTACAAAGGTAAGGACTATTCCATTGTACTTGGAAAGCCACAAAGGAATCCTATCCCTTCTAAAGGTAAGGGCTGTTCCATTATTATTTGGGAAACCACAGGGGAATCATTAAATCAACTCCAAAGGTATGGACTATTCCATTATGACACGCAGTGTTCTCCCCAGGATTTTTGGATAGCACCAGGGTAACGCGTGTGGACAGCTTGATGAAATATTTCAGACAATCAGTTGTGTGGCATCGCGTCGCGTAGCTTAGCTCTATTTCTAGTTACTGTAGTTTTTATGTCTCTTGTTTTTTTTAATACTGTGGTACTGTGTTATGTAGGCATTGAGTCAGAAAATTATTGGTAAAAAAGAAGTAAATCAAAAAACAGTTTGTATACTTTTAATATTTTTTTTAAATAAATAAATTATGATTCATAATGAAATATTGATCTGAATTTAAAGTAATTAAATCTTTTATAAAATCCAAAATCAATAAAAAATAAAATATCATTCAAAAGAGAACAAAAATGTTCAATTTAAAAAACTTTCTAGTTTCTAGAAAGAAAGTTGTATGTGAAAGTATTCCTGTCATAATTAGAAGATATAGAATTAACAAGAACAATTGCAAATATTGTTTTATTATTTGAACCAGTTTCTATCTTAGATTTTAATATAAATAAGAAATTTTTCATAAATTTTAGAACATTTTGCCATAGATTTCATGTAAATATTAACCTTTCTTGTCTTTGGTGATATTCAAACATAGATACAGACTTAATACTGCACTAAAATCTAAATCTTTATTTGTCATGATCCATTTAAAAAGAATTCCTAAATCAATAAATTTATCTTTGGTCTATAGATCTAAAGGCAACCATATTCCATGTCAACAACTAAGTCTCCCTATTTTCCTGCCTAAATGACAGGAAGTAGATATAAATAGATTTAACATGTGCTTATGGATAAAATTTGCAAGATTACTTCTGTTATTCATTAATTATGGATATAGATATCCAGTTTGAAGGTACAGTCATGCATTTTATTTATAAAGTAGAATAGATTGCAATTAATTGTAAATAAACTTGAATATTCTGCGTGAAATAACTAGGTCATGTGATATGTACAGACAGATACTACAGTTTGAAACCCGCCTATCATGTAATAACTATGTCATAATTAAAGATAATATTGGCCATGGTTTGATCAGAGACATATAATACTATAATATAAGAATTGAGAAATGTATAATTGTCAATTATACGTAATGAACCACCTTTATGATGTACAAAAAAATGTACCTTATCGGGTCAAGACACTGTTTGTGTACAAAGTATTTGCCGTCTTGTCACAGGTCAGTGCTTGGGTGATGAGTGAAGCCATAAAATAGTTATAAACTCTTAATTAAAACACAAAAGAATCATGTTACAAGTATTAAATACATCGATTAAATCCAATCAACAAGGTTAACCTCATAAGGTAAATCGATCAAGTGGTGTAAACAATCTCTGTTGATCTGGTTTGAACTGGTCAAATTTCACCTGGATTTTTATACCGCACGGAAAAGATTTAACAAGTCGTTTAAAACTTTACCGATTTACGATTTTTTAACTGAAAATTTTAGCACCACGGAGAAAATTATACATCGGGGTAAGAACGATACCACCACAGTAAAAAATTATACATCGCGGGCCCGCGGTCCTTTAAGGGCCTGGGGAGAACACTGACACGTGTGTATGATTTGGGAGGGAATCCACAGGGATTGTCTCAATTGATTACATCTCCTTTTGTCCATTGTTAATAGCTAAAATGAAGTTTTGATTATAAATCAAATGTTTTATGTAACATTTGAAATACATTATATTTTAAAAGCAAAAAAAAAGCCATACTCTGAACAAATATGTTGAAGACTTTGAATAAAGTACATTGTACAATGTTACCGAACATGATTATGGTTGGCTTGATGAGATTGTTTCTGGAATGCAAAAATGTAATCAATCAAGGCCTCCTTTCATGTACATAATTTCAGAGTATTTAAGTAATTAATGTTATATTAAATCTACTTGAATAATACCTATATGGATATATTATAAAGGTCAACCATGAAATATAAATATGTGTTTTTAAGTAAGTATTTTTTTATTGACTGTTATGACAACAAAGACCTAAAAATTACTTAATATCTGAAAAATGCTGCCTCATACAGTTATTAGATTAATTTGAGTCTGAATAATGTAAAGTTAATGAGTGTAACTAAATATTTTAACAGTATTTAATTTAATTGCCAAAAAAATGAATTAAGATGTAAAATATTGTAAGCATTGAAGGATACATAATAGATTTTTAATATTTTTATTGCAGCTAGGAAGAGCAACCGTGCATAATGCTAAAACAGGAAAATTAGAATTTGCTCATTACAGAGTTAGCAAAAGGTAAGATTTAGTTGTTAATTATAGATAGAGAAAAAGGTAATAATACTAATCAATTGCGGACTAAGCAAACATAATAATTAGTAAGGACTGAGAGAGGAAGCATGATTTAAATTTATTAATGAATTACAGATTCAGTAAAAAAGAGGCGAAAGATACCAAAGGGACATTCAAACTCATAAGTTGAAAATAAACTGACAACGCCATGACAAAAAAAGAAAAAGACCAAAAGACAAACAACAGTACACAAAACACAACATAGAAATCTAAAGACTGAGCAACACAAACCCCACCAAAAACAGGGGGTGATCTCAGGTGCTCCAGAAGGGTAAACAGATCCTGCTCCATGTGTGGCATCTGTAAATGGTAAAATTAGAAGGGAATTATGCAGTTAATAAAAGAGAAAATTAGTTGTAATTTACAAATAAGCAAAAGGTCATATTAGTAGTGTCAGAATTGCAGAGTAAGCAAAAGGTCAAACTATGTTTATGGGTCTGTTATTTGCAGCAACTGACTTATATACATAATATAAAGGTTGCTTTATACCTTGGGTACAACCAAACTAATGTCAATAGTGGTCGATTGACAGTATTAGTACTGTGTCTCACGATTACTGAAAAGCCATTTTCATAAATATTTACATACTTAAAAGAAACAGAAGTAGAACTGTCTTCAAAAGATTTATTATTGAATTCAAGTTCTAAGCCATTAAATTTTCTTGTTCAAAAGAAACGAATGACATCAGCACAAATGTAGTAGATTACATCCCCACATAAGTGGAAGGTGTTGATGAAAAAAAATTTGCTTGTTTGAGTTGCAGATACATATAGATTTTACCACTACTCCAAGTGTGATACTATATTTATCTACTTGAGACAGTTAAATTTTTAAATTTAAAACTTGAGGCTCGCTGAGATTTGGTGGTAGAATCTGTTTCTCTAATGATTTTTAGACGATATACAGACAATCTTAATTCTTCTTTTCGAATGATCTGCAAAAGATATGCTCTTTATATGTGATGTCATCAAGCATGGTTGCCTTTTTTCATGACGTCACAATAAGAAATTAAGAGGAAAGCAAGAAAATTTGATGTCATAATAGAATTTTGACCACTAAAGAATTGAGATCAAACAAATCACACGTTGATTAAATAGAAATAATCAACCGGTCAGGAAAAGGATCAATCAGGTAATAATTAAAAAAAGTTTCTTAACTTGAATGCAGCTACATATTAAATATGTTCTCATTATTAAATTATTATTTGATTTTTACAGTGCTTGGTTAAGACCTGATGATGATATTGTTATAGAGAGAGTGAATAAGAGAATATCTGCTGTCACTAAATTAGAAATGGATACAGCTGAAGACTTACAGGTAAATTAGGTCACTGTGACTTATAATACAAAAAGCTAACAGTGATATGAATACAACAAAAATTGATATGAAATTTCTCCAATGTTACTTTATTGTATTATCTACAAATATGGTTATATTACTGATTCATTTTTATTCGGTGGATACCAATTTTCGTGGATTCCATGGATAAAAATAAAATCGTGAATTTAAATGATGAACGAAGTACAAATTTTCTTTAGGTTTTTGTGTAGACTTTTAAAAAAACCATGAAATCAAATATTCCACGAAAATACAAGTTTTCCACAGTATTCATTTTCTTTCTTAATACAGGTAATCTACATTTTCACAATTTCTCTTTAATACCTTCTGATATTCCCAAAGAAAGTTATATAAATCGACCAAAATTGCAGAGAATATTCAATAGAAAATGAGGACCTGCACATACTGTTAAAGTACTGCCATACGAAAGTTGGAAGAATATATAGTACATTTGAAAAAAATTACATATAAAATAGAATACCTTTTAAAACTAAACCACCAAAAGTAAACATACCAAGATGGCCTCTTTGCTTTTATGTTTGTGCAGGGTTAAGCCCTTAGTCTATTTTCTTCTTCGCCACGTCTTGGGCCAAAATAATTTTTTTTTTGCCACTCTCAATTTTTTTTCGCCAACTAACCTTAACATATTTTTCGTTTAAAATTTTCCTTCTTGCTAACAAAAAACATTTAGTTTGTAGCATTGATGTCTTATCTGTTATAATTCTACACATCTATTTTTATGCCCCTGCCGTAGCGGAGGGGGCATTAAGTTTTACCCTTGTCCGTCTGTACGCATCTACTTTTTAATCTACATTGTAATAGATAAACACTTATCGATAACAAACTTTTACTTTTTTGAAGATAATGTAAAAAGAATCCTGAAAAAATAAACATAATGGATTTAGTCGAACCGTTATATTTCTATCTACAAAGCTTCCAGCAATAATGAATTTTAATAGCCACAATTTTATTTTTCGCAAAATGCGTCAGCCAGTTAATTCCCCGTGTTTCTGTCTTCCTCTGAAGTCTGTAATTAATTGTCCTCTCTCAAAATACTTGGCCAATTTTTAAAAAACTCTGCAATTTATTTATTTTAGGTCTTAAAGCGACTAAATATTTGTGAAAAAAAAATCTTCTGTAAGCTGTTGGCAATTAAACCATTTCTTAACAATATTTATATTTATAACAAACTTGTAAAATTTGATTCCTAACTTAAAAGTGCAAGCTTAAAGAAGCTGGATATGTTTACAGGTCTTGTTAGAACACAATATTGTGATAAACAGATGAAACATACACTAAAATTTCAATTACTTTATATTTACTTTTCTTACTTTGCAGATAGCTAATTATGGTATAGGTGGACATTATGAACCACATTTTGATTTTGCACGGGTAGGTATAATTTATCAGATAGGAAACGTTTTACCAGGAATAGCAAAATATCAAATTTAACAGAAAATTAAACAAATTATTATCTTTATTTTTAATATACTTTTTGTACAGTTTTAAAACAAAGAGCTCTGAAAACGGAAATTACTATGAGATACTTTTAAGAAGTAAATATCTGCTTTATGTTAAACCACCCCCTAATTCATGATTAGTGAATGGCATTTATAAAAACAGCACTTAGAAAATACAACTTTTTATGTACGTCTGTTTATGGTACAACGTTGTCCGTCTGTCCAACCCTCCGTCATCAATAATTCGGACAATAACTCAAAAATGCTTTTACCAATTTCATGAAACTTAGGTGAATTGTTTATGTCTATTGACCTAAGCTCCTTTTGATTTTTTATATAAATTTTATAGATAATAGTTTTCTGAGTTATGGGATTTTTTTTCTAGTTGATTGTATAAATTCATTTAAAGCAAAAAGATGAGCTAAAAGGGTGACATGCGTATCATGTGCTCATGGCGCAGCTCTTTATTTTAAAATATAAAACTTTTGTATTTGTATTCCTATTGAATTCTTATAAGCTACATATAATATATATTACAACATTAAAAATGCAATAAAAGGTAGAGCATAAACAAAGCAGCTACTATTCCCACTGAAACTTTTTGAATTTATTTGTTCATCTGCTATAGCTAAAAACTATTTACAATTTCTAATTTTTAATTTTCTAACAACATTTTGTTGTGATGAGATGGAAAACAACATATAACCAACCAATCAGTAGATATAAGAAGATGTGGTATGAGTGCCAATGAGACAACTCTCTATCCAAGTCACAATTTATAAAAGTAAACAATTGTAGGTCAAAGTATGGTCTTCAACACGGAGCCTTGGCTCACACCGAACAGCAAGCTATAAAGGGCCCCAAAAATGACTAGTGTAAAACCATTCAAACGGGAAAACCAACGGTCTAATCTATATAAAAAACGAGAAACAAGAAACACTTATGAACCACATCAACAAACGACAACTACTGAACATCAGATTCCTAAATTAGGACAGGTGCAAACAATTACAGCGGGTTTAAACGTTTTTATGGAACCAAACCTTCACTCTGTCAAGGCGAGACATAGGTATGCTGTTTCCGGCGTCAGCGACGGCGATGGCGTCAACAATGTATTAGTTTGTGATTAGGTCTAGTTCATGGTGAACCACTAGTGGTAGGTCAATGATATTTGGTATGCAGTTGTATTAGCATTGGCACATCTCATTACCTTGTAGATTATTTGGCCCCGCCCCCTCAGTCAAGGTCTATTGACTTTGAAACTTTTCATAGTTTACATGTATTAGTTTGTGATTAGGTCAATTTATGGGGAACCACTAGTAGTAGTAGGTTAATGATATTTGGTATGCAGTTGTATAAGCATTGGCACATCTCATTTCCATGGAGATTATTTGGCCCCGCCCCCTCAGTCAAGGTCTATTGACTTTGAAACTTTTCATAGTTTACATGTATTAGTTTGTGATTAGGTCAATTTATGGGGAACCACTAGTGGTAGGTCAATAATATTTGGTATGCAGTTGTATAAGCATTGGCATATCTCATTTCCATGGAGATTATTTGGCTCCGCCCCCTTAGTCATGGTCTATAGACTTTGAACATTTTGCTAAGTTAACATGTATTAGTTTGTGATTAGGTCAGTTCAAGGGGAACCATTAGTGGTAGGCCAATGTTAATTGGTGTTCAGTTGTATAAGCATTAGCACATCTCATTTCCACGGAGAATATTTGGCCCCGCCCCCTGTCATGGTCTATTTACTTTGAAACTTTTGCTTAGTTTACATGTATTAGTTTGTGATTAGATCAGTTTAAGATGAACTTCTTATGTTAAGTCAATGATATTTGGTATGCAAATTTATTGGCATTTGCAAGTATCGTTTCCATGGAGATTTTATAGTCCCACCCCTGATCATGGTTCATTGACTTTTAAACTTTTACATAGTTTACAAGTTAATGTTTGTGTTTAGGTTTGTTTAAAGGGAACGACTTATAATAAGTCAATGGTATTTGGTATGCAGTTGTATTAGCATTGGCACATCTCATTCCATGGAGATTGTTTAGCCCTGTACCTTCAGTCATGGTTCATCGACTTTGAATATTTGTATAGCTTACATGTTAAAGTATTGCTATTTTAATTTCAACATTTGCATTATCAAAATTACAAAAAGGCAAGACATATCTCTGTGATAACAGTTTATTTTGAAACAATAGTGTAACATCACAACATAGAAAGACACACTATAAAATATCAACTGAAATGGCTTATCTCAATCAAAGGACGACTGTATTTTACAAGGTACTTCCTTTACAAAAATAGTTTTATAATAACGATAATAAGTATTGAAACCCTTAAGTAACAGAGAAGCATATTGTCTGCTGTTGCAGAAGGCGAATTCAGTTGTGGGACAACTTAATGGCAACAGGATTGCAACATTCCTAGCTTATGTAAGTTCATATACACACACAACATATGTCTTAATGTTAGTCAAAAGTTTTTGTGCACTATATTGTTTTTGATAGAATGTGTTTTTCAATGTACTTTTTATAGTAGATAGATGTGCTACACTAGAAATTTTCTGTCTTACATAAAAAAAAGAATCAAGAAAAACATGTGAATTTTTAGGAGCTCCATTTTTCATCTTTCTGGGTCACTGACAGCAAATATACATATTATTACCACATAAAATATCAGAAAGAATATGTGTGCCAAAATCTTGATACAGCCGTATGTTTTTAATGTCTGGCTTTGAATATGCATGTTGATAATTGTAGCAAGCTTTTTATAAATGGCCAGTGATTCAATCTTTTATTTATTTCAATGCCAAAGAGATAAAAAAAAAAAAAGGAGCTAAAAAGAATAGCTTTCATGTAGGTACAGGGTAAAATATTTTGCCCATAACACTCATTTTTCTTTTCATATAAGACTTCAATACCTCATAAAAGGTCATTTACCAAAATTTAAGCAGATTCTAGATTTCTTTTCTTTCGATTTGAGATCCAAATAATACCAATGCAAATATAAGGTAAAAGTCCGAGTCAGCCTTTTCACACCATTTTTTAAAAATTAAATATCTCGAAAAGGAGCTCCATAACCTAGCAATATTTTTAGCTTATTTTGTTCCTTAACTACTGCTCTTTTGACTTATAGTATCAATTTAAAATTCTAGATTTTTCAATAAATTTTGCCTAAGTACATTAATAATGAAAAGTGATATTCAAATTAAATTTTTATGGTAAAATCACATGCACCCATTTGATTTGCATTGGTCTTTCCTCTGTTTAATATGCTGTCATGGGTACGGAGTACAGTACATGCATTATTTCCTTGAAATAAATTTACACATCGTATTGAATGTTTGAAAAAGCTTGCTACACAAAATATCACTCAGTTTTATGTATATCTTGAGTTAAAATGATTACATATGCCTGTACTTTATTCAGAAAGAAGAGTCAAATGCTTTCAAAGGTTTGAATACTGGCAATAGGATAGCAACATGGTTATCATATGTGAGTTAAAAAGTACTAGAATTTAATAGGTGTTTTGCATTTCTTTTGTGATGTACAACTTTTGATTTCTGTCCCTTTCCAATATAACATCAATTTTCAGTGGCAGTCCAAATTTCCCTACCTTCTTCACAGTTGACTCAATGTCGTATGGTATTTTAAAGTTCAACCAAGGGTCAATATGCCATATGAAAAATTGGGTCAATTTTTCATATGGTTTTTTTACCCTGGGTTCAATTTTCCATATGGTACTTTGACCCTGGGTTCAATTTTCGATTTGGTATTTTGACCCTTGGTTCATTTTCAGGGGGGGGGGGGGGGGGGGGGGTTTAAAATACCATATGACACTGGTTTACATGATTTGTTTGACCTATCTATTGTATGTATTGCTAATTTGTTCTCCTCCTCAGCATGCATGAAATATTTGCTACTGAATGTTAAGCAACCAACAATCAATCAATCTGTCAATCAAGGCTTCCAAAACGGTCATATATTCCGGACATTTGTATAATGTCCGGTAAAAGTCCGGCTGGGCAAAGCATGAAATGGACATCTACTTTTTAGTTTTCAAGGCTTTCTTAGGGGACGGTCATTTTAACATAATTCGCGATCTTTATGACCCAACCTTTTGCCTTTTACAGCCACACATTTCCGGTCATAAAAGTGACATGATCATTAAGTACTATCAAAACAACCCCTACTTTAATACCTTCTCATTTTAATCAAGGCTAATTAGTTGTCGAACAGCTGAAATTTACCTGTTCAGGTGACAGGTAAACTATTTTGAACCGGACATTGATCGGTCTATTCAAAGTTATTTTCTTACATTTCAGCGGTTTGCATCTAATTAATTTAGTCAAAAAGATTTTAATTATCAGAAATACGTTTACAAATATGATTTGATGAAAAAATTAAAAAGGTGAAAATGAAAAATTGTCATAACCACGTTGTTTGAACCAGAGACATGTTTGAATTAGTACACGTGTGCGCATGTGCCCAGGTGTGAAATTTAATTATGCAGCCTAATTTCTTCAAAAAAATCTTAAATTGTCATTGATGCCTTTATCTCACGTTTATTTCGAATATTTTCTTGAAGAAATAACGTAGAAAGAGCTACTTACACTCGTTCATGCTTTGCAAACGTACACAGAATTTATGTATCCGTCTCTGGTCCATGTTTTACCATTGTCAAGATAACATCCGGTTTAAAAACGAAAGTAAAGTTTTTGACAACGTTATTTTGCCAAAATAAGTCTAAGGCAGATATAAGTACGCTGATCTTGCACACTTCGAATGATGCACTGCCAATTAAACAGTTTACGTCAGAACTTCGAATTTGAATCAAAGGAAGTTTAATATCGTTTTTTTTAATGTCATTCATTGGGATGTCCAACTCGGCAACTGATTACCATAATTGCCTTTTGTTTATTTAGTCTTAAGGGATTAAAATCGGGATAATATATAAAATGTCCGTCTGGCTAAAAATAATTTTGGAAGCCCTGCTGTCAATACATCTTTTGAAAACCTGTTCACATTGAAGGCACTTTATTTTAGAAACCAAGCCACTACTTTTCTGAGTATTATCATTCTTATCTAATTTCTGAAATATGAAAGATACCAAATTTGAGAAATCATTTTGAAATATGTTCCTGAATGTCATATCTTGGTTTTTTACACGACCGCAAAAAAATTTTTGTGGTCGTATATTGGTATGACGTTGGCGTCGTCGTCCGGCGTCGTCCAAAGACACATTGGTTTTCGCACTCTTACTTTAGTTTAAGTGAATGGATCTCTATGAAATTTTAACACAAGGTTCAATACTACAAAAGGAAGGTTGGGATTGATTTTGGGGATTATGGTACCAACAGTAAAGGAATAAGGGGCCCAAAAGGGGCCAAAAATAAGCATTTTTGTAACTTCCAGACATAACTTGTGTGTTAGTGTATGGATCTCTCTGACATTGTACCACAAGGTTCCATATCACAAAAGGAATGCTGGGATTGATTTTGGGGGTAATTGCCTCAAATTTTAGGAATTAGGGGCCAAAAAAGGGGCAAAAAACAAGCATTTTTCTAGTTTCATGACAATTACTTGTGTGTAAGTGTATGGATCTTTCTGAAATTGTACTACAAGGTTCCATATCACAAAGGGAAAGCTGGAATTGATTTTGGGGGTAATTGCCGAAATGTTTAGGAATTGGGGGCCAAAAAGGGGCCAAAAATAAGCATTTTTCTAGTTTCCAGACAATAACTTGTGTGTAAGTGTATGGATCTTTCTGAAATTGTACTACAAGGTTCCATATCACAAAGGGAAAGCTGGGTTTGAGTTTGGGGGTAATTGCCGTAATTACACGTTTAGGAATTTGGGGCCAAAAAGGGGCCAAAAATAAGCATTTTTCTAGTTTCCGGACAATAACTAGTGTTCAAGTGTATGGATCTCTCTGAAATTGTACTACAAGGTACCATACCACAAAGGGAAGGCTGGGATTGAGTTTGGGGGTGATGAATCATAAAGGGGTTCAAAAAATTTGGGGGGGGGGGGGTTCTTTTTTTTCATTTTTTTTTCTTTTAAAATTTTCCATTTTAAGTTGGTTATTTCTGATTTATATTTAAAAGCAAATAATAATGATATGGTAGGAGATACACACCAAACAGGATGTGTAAATTATTATATAATAAGTATTGTGCAATAGCAAGAAATTTTCAATTGCACAGTATTGCACAATAGCAAGAAATCTTCAATTGCACAGTATTGCGCAATAGCAAGAAATCTTCAATTGCACAGTATTGCGCAATAGCAAGAAATATCCAATAGCACAATATTGCGCAATAGCAAGAAATTGTCAATTGTATAGTATTGTGCAATAGCAAGAAATATTTAATTGCACAGTATTGTGCAAAAGAAGATACTTCGTATAAATTGCTTATTTCTTGACCAATTTCAATGGGGTTTTATTCTTGAATTCTTGGGGTTCTTTAATATGCTGAATCTAACCATGTATTTAGTTTTTGGATTTTGGGCCCCGTTTTTAAATCGGTCCACATTGAGGTCCAAAGGGTGCAAAAGTAAACTTAGTTTGATTTTAACAAAAATTGAATTCTTTAGGGTTCTTTGATATGCTGATTCTAAACATGTATTTAGAATTTTGATTATGGGCCCAGTTTTCAAGTTGGTCCAAATCGGGTCCAAAACTAAATTTTGTTTGATTTCAACAAAAATTGAATATATGGGGTTCTTTGATATGCTGAATCTAACCATGTATTTAGATTTTTTATTTTTGGGCCCCGTTATCAACTTTGTCCACATTGAGGTCAAAAGGGTCCAAAATTAAACTTTGTTTGATTTCATTAAAAATTGAATTCTTGGGGTTCTTTGATATGCTGAATCTAACCATGTATTTAGATTTTGGATATTGGACCATAATAGGTGAATGTCCAATTTAAAATTTTTAAGTTCTTAGACCACATTCATTCTGTGTCAGAAACCTATGCTGTGTCACATATTTAATCACAATCCAAATGCAAAGCTGTATCAAGCTTGAATGTTGTGTCCATACTTGCCCCAACTGTTCAGGGTTCAACCTCTGCGGTCGTAGTTTTACTGTTGGTTTGGTAACATTTTTTTTTTATTTTGGGAGATAATGAAGACCTTAAATCTAAGAGAAAAATATCAAAGGTCAGCTATAATCCTTTCCCCCAAAAGGAGAATCATGATTCTAATTTTTAACTTATATTTGAAGTAAATTGTTTCCCTTTAAGCAGAGTTCGCGAAAATGGTCGGTCCTGTTGGTCAAAATGAGGCTCGGACCAGTATTTTGAAGGCTAGTGCCGGTCCTGATGACCAATGTAAAAACGGCCATTGTAGTGCATATTTCGGCACTTTTTTACATCGGTTATTAGATGTACCGCAACTGTTTCCAATAAGTGTTTACATCGGTTATCAGATGTACCGATGCCAATTTCCGGTACTGGTTTACGGATTTATTATAAACAAACCAAAGCGGCGATCTACACGTGACCTACTAAATTTGTTCATAGAGCCATCCCTGGCAAACAATCGGCGATTGAACCCTTCAATGGAGCAAACAAATACTGTTACAGCCGAGAAAGTGATTCAGATGATGAAATGGATAGTGAAGATGACTTTAAATAAGAACAATCAGAAGACCTGAACTGGTCCTTCATTGTAAATTTGCCTGTGGGTGCAAAGAATAAAACTAATATTAATAAAGTTATTTTTCGATAAAATTATGTTATTAATTTTATTTCAGGATAAAATTGACAGATTTTGTAGGACTGGCTAAAATTTTGTAGGACTGACAAATAATCATGCTTTGTCAGTCCCATGACCGTCTGGTCAAAATAAGTTTTCGCGAACTCTGCTTGAAGTACTGGTTCATTGCAATAGAGGAGCTACTATAATTAAATAGAAAATTATTCATTAGCCTTACTTAGGATTCATTATTTTTCCTGGGATACCAATTTTTATACGACCGCAAAAAAAAATTTGTGGTCGTATATTGGTATGACGTCGGCGTCGTCGTCCGAAGACACATTAGTTTTCGCACTCTAACTTTAGTTTAAGTGAATGGATCTCAATGAAATTTTACCATAAGGTTCAATACCACAAAAGGAAGGTGGGGATTGATTTTGGGGGTTATGGTACTAACAGTTAAGGAATTAGGGGCCAAAAATAAGCATTTTTGTAACTTCCAGACATAACTTGTGTGTAAGTGTATGGATCTCTCTGACATTGTACCACAAGGTTCCATATCACAAAGGGAATGCTGGGATTGATTTTGGGGTAATTGCCTCCAAATTTTAGGAATTAGGGGCCAAAAAGGGGCAAAAAACAAGCATTTTTCTAGTTTCATGACAATAACTTGTTTGTAAGTGTATGGATCTTTATGAAATTGTACTACAAGGTTCCATATCACAAAGGGAAAGCTGGAATTGATTTTTGGGGTAATTTCCTCCAAATTTTAGGAATAAGGGGCCAAAAAGGGGCAAAAAACAAGCATTTTTCTAGTTTCATGACAATAACTTGTTTGTAAGTGTATGGATCTTTATGAAATTGTACTACAAGGTTCCATATCACAAAGGGAAGGCTGGGATTGATTTTGGGGGTTTTCCCTCAAAATTTTAGTAATTAGGGGCCATAAAAAGGGCAAAAAAAACATGCATTTTTCTAGTTTCAGGACAATAACTTGTGTGTAAGTGTATGGATCTTTATGAAATTGTACTGCAAGGTTCCATATCACAAAGGGAAAGCTGGAATTGAGTTTGGGGGTAATTGCCCTAAACGTTTAGGAATTTGGGGCCAAAAAGGGGCCAAAAAACAAGCATTTTTCTAGTTTCCAGACAATAACTTGTGTTCAAGTGTATGAATCTCTCTGAAATTGTACTGCAAGGTACCATACCACAAAGGGAAAGCTGGGATTGAGTTTGGGGGTGATGAATCATAAGGGGGTTCAAAAAATGGGGGGGGATTTTTTTTTTCCTTTTTTTTCTTTAACATTTTCCATTTTAAATTGGTTATTTCTGATTTATATATAAAAGCAAATAATAATGATATGGTTTGAATAGGCATACATGTGAACCTCCCGATGGGAGTACAATAATCCTGTTTTCAGGGGTCTCCTCCCGACCTCCCGTTGAAGAGGAAAAAATCCCGTGTATGAAATTTTTCATGAATGAAAAATTTCTGCCCAACATATCATCTCAGGCATCTGGTGTAACTGACATTACTTGAAGTTATATTTTACCTGTAAATCAATTAACATGCATAATTATATGGCTTCACTTGTCAGCTTGGGTGTCAAACATACTGGTAATCAACGATTTTTACCTCAGGCTAACTGCCGTTGTGTAACAAAAACTGTGTATTTATTGGGTTACTTCCCTTGATTTATCCTGTTTTAAGTTACTTTCCTTTTAATAATGAAAATTTTTAAAAGAATATAAATAAAATATAAATTGAACAAATAATCATAAAAGGATGGTTATTAAATGATTTTAAATGTCTTAGGACAAATAAAAAAATAATAATTTGAAAATTATTTGAGGATTCTATACTTCCTTTCAAGGCTTTAATTGAAATTTATATAATAACTATGACCCTAATTTTACAGATAGAATGATTTTCTGAGTTTGCAAATAAAAACTATTTGCAAGAGAAAAAAAATAAAAATAAAAACTATTTGCAGATAGCTAAACAAATGTTCTGGTTGCAATGATTGTTTTACAGAATATGAAGTAAAAAATTTAAAGAACATACTGGAAAAAAACAATGTTAGATTGAACATGTAGAATATAAAGATGGAGAAATTTTATAAGTACAAGGGTACTATAAACATAATAAATTGGATGGAAAGTTGAAGAAAACACACTTTAAAAGACCATTTTTACAGCACACGGTTACATTTACAACAAAATTAATGTCGATTAAAAACCTCCTGATCTGAGTCCTAATCTCCTGACCAAAATTTCCCAATCTCCTGATCTGAGTTTCACAGTCCATCACATGTATGAATAGGTAAATTGAAAATTTTTAAGTTCTTAGACCACTTTCATTCTGTGTCAGAAACCTATGCTGTGTCAAATATTTAATTACAATCCAAATTCAGTGCTGTATCAAGCTTGAATGTTGTGTCCATACTTGCCCCAATTGTTCAGGGTTTGACCTCTGCGGTCATATCAAGCTGCGCCCCAGCGGAGCATTTTATTGTGAATTGTGTTTGTACAGGAAAACCACGAATTAAAATGTTCAATGATTTGCAAATTTTCTATGGGCTTGTCTGCAGACTTTGACAAAACCACGAAATCAAATATTCATGAAAAAAAAAACTTCAACTTTTATTCAGGCTAGGAAAAATAGCACTCACGAAAATAAATGAATCCACATGTACAGTATATCAAAACATTAACAGCTTTAGAGTTTAGACTAATCACATCTATTTTTGAGGCAAAATATCATGAGTAATTCAAAAAAGACAAAGAAGAAAATCTTCAGTACTTATAAAGTACCAATCCTGACTCTTTATTGTTGGGAAAAGTGAGGATTGCCTATCATCATAATTTATGGACAAATTCAGGTTATCTCCCTTAGATTTTTTTTTTAAAAGGTGCAAAAATAACAAACTAAACTTGTTTATTTATTTAAGAATTTCATACATGTTGCAAATCACTTTGTGTATTATGAGAAATTCTCAAGTAAAATTATAAATACAAATAGTAATACTATTAAAGGTACAAAAAAAATGAATTTAACTGGAAAGTGTAGAAAATATTATGCCATATTGGCCATGACAACAATTAGTTGATTTTTATAGATGCCTTTGGACAGGGCTGTATATGCCAGAGTCAAACCATACAAATGCTTACCATGTCTCATATTCTAATATTACAACAGCATGCTTGGTAGATTTGAAAAGAGGACTTTGTTTTGTCATTGATGTAGGGTATTTGAGCTTTCGCTTGTTTTTATTTAAGAGACTAACTTGTGAGAGATTTTTTTATGAAATTGAAGTTAACCTCCAGAGAATTTCAAAGTTTTTACCACAGTTATAAGCAATACATGTATTATCACTCTTTTCCTATGGAGAATTATATAGATTCCTGCATTTAGTTGGATTATTTGTTTAAATTAAATTTAGAGGAGTTTTTTTTAAATTTAAGGATTGCTGAGCTGTTACCATTATTTTGAAAGTTATAACATTATTTCATATGAATTTATATTGGCCAGACCAATTTTTAATTTCAATATAAATATCAACTTTCAATCATAAGAAAAATATAAACACCATGGATACAAATTGCTTACATATAAAAAGTGAAATAGTTTACTGTAAATTCAGAAATTATTGTGTGCATTTATTGTTGCAATTTTTGAAGAACGGACAAAAATGAGAGATTAATTATTGCAATTTCAAGAAAATCAGCATACAGTTATATGTATAAGATATCAGAATGCAAGTTCTTATTATTGTGATACTCACCCAGTTGCATTATTCACATTAATAAAAACCTCGTAATAATTTCTGAGTTTACAGTATTGTTTGTTCCACAATTGTTTGGAATACTGAATTTTAAAAGTCTAAAAATAGAATTTTCTTTTTTTATAGATGAGTGATGTTGAGGCAGGTGGTGCTACTGTCTTCCCATATATTGGAGTTAAAATATTCCCAAAAAGGGTAGGTTATCTCCATCTTTGTTTTACATGATACCTGAATTAGTTTCATTCGTTTAATGATATATTACTGTCAAATTGATTATGGTTTTTGTAATAAAGATTAAACAGACTTGTTTTGAAAAAAGAATTCTTTGGAAAAAAAAGTAAATGAATTCCTTTGTTTATGCAGACATTGTAAAGTATGCATGAAAATTAGTTCATATATTTTTATAACCTCTTCCAACAGGTATTGCAATAAGTAATGAGATACAAAACTTAATTTTTCTATCTGTAGATAAAATAAAATGCTGGTCTAAGTTGATTGAAGTGTTAATTGAAATTTACATACCAATAGCATGAGGTAGAGTTAAGTTTTGGTTCTTGACAAGAATTTCAATCTTCAAGATAGAGTTTACAACTTACATATCAAGGAGACTTGTTCTCATGCCACCTAGGGGCATTATGTTTTTCGGTCTGTGCATCCGTTCGTTCGTCTGTCCCACTTCAGGTTAAAGTTTTTGGTCAAGGTAGTTTTTGATGAAGTTGAAGTCCAATCAAATTGAAACTTAGTACACATGTTCCCTATGATATGATCCTTCTAATTATAATGCCAAATTAGAGTTTTGACCCCTATTTCACAGTCCACTGAACATAGAAAATGATAATGGGAGTGGGGCATCTGTATACTATGGACACATTCTTGTTACAATTTTGATTTGCTGTAAAACCTACATTAGTTCAATCCACCACTTTCATTCAAAAGTGCTGACTCCACGTAAGAACTACAATAGTACATCATCAAAGAGCAGCATTTGATGGTATTGAATATCACACGTAGCCCTTGAAAATTTGTACCATAGACACTAAAAAGTTATTGAATTTTGATGTGAAAAAAATCTTTCCCAACTATGATTAAAACTGCGTGAAAAAGAAAATACTTATATATATATATTTCTGCAAGAATGCAATTAGTTTAAATTCTGAACATCATTGTGAAAGTAAAGTTTATTTTTCAGGGAATGGCAGCATTTTGGTATAACTTGTATAAAAATGGAGATGGTATTTATGACACACGGCATGCAGCATGTCCAGTCTTAGTTGGTACAAAATGGGTGTCAAATAAGTGGATCCATGAACGAGGACAGGAATTCCGGAGACCATGTGGTTTAACAGCAGATGACTAAAGGAGACGAAAAGGAAGATTATTTATGACGAAATATGTGATTCCATTCATTAACAATCATTATATATGTATATATGGTAAAAAGTCACGATTATGCATTGTTATTGGAAGTGTTTTTGCAAATTTGAGTTATTTTTAATGCATTTAAATGAGTTATCATTAATGAATTTTGATAGGCCTTTCTTATTTACACAGTTCCTTAGAAAGAGCTAATGTGTTTTCACTGGAAAACTTTTAGTATAAAATGCTTATATTTGCCTGAGGAAATCTATAATCTTGCAACTCAATTTGTTGTTAGCGTGTCTTTATGAATTGCATGTAAGGATTGATATCAGAATTTATTTGTTGCATTTTTCGTTGCAAATTTAATTTTCTTATGATGTCAACGGCAGCATGAATATATTATGGAAACACAGTTACTCCAAATAGTTTTCATAGCTAAATATTAAATTTAGTATGTTAAAGACAAGATTATTATTTACTTGTGACAATGTTGTTAGGATTATCTGTTTTTGAAAAGTAAATGATGATTAGAATTGATAAAGTTTTCAGTTGGTGAAATAATGAAATATTATATTATTATTATAAGTCAAACAAGGAATTTTATTTTTTTTTTATTTTATCATATTGTGTTCTTTTTATGATATTAAAGGACAATGTCATTTTAGTAATTCAAATATTTATATATATTTGAGCGAGAATACAAACCTCAATTTTTCTTTTTCATTTTTTAGTGATATTTGAAAAAAATTATGTATGACCAATATATTAGAATGAAATGAATTATTGACTACTAATCTGTTATACTCCTCCAAATATTTAAAAAAATCAATAATGTTTTTTTTGTTTGATTTGCCAACACTTAGTTAATGTTTAAAATATGTCTCAATGTTATCATAAAAATCCTCATATTTCATTATTTTCCCTTGGCCAGGGGAGGGAGTAAAGAATTCTTTTTTGTTCATCAATTCTGTTTTCCTGGTTTAGCTTTATGTTAGGTCAATTCTTAGGAACTCAAATTACAGGGTTATTTTATATTTGTGATATAAAATATTAGAATATATCTTTGAAATTACTATGGGTAATTCATAAATTATATCAACTGGATATATATTTTACAAATTAGAGACTGGTTAAATTTTTCGTTATGCTTCAGATCTAGGTTAATACCAGTAGCAGAGCAATGCTTTTTTGCCAGAAGATGCATCTTGGAAAAAAGAGGAGGGTAATGTGAAAATTGGGCTACCTGTCTATATTTTATGCTTGAATGACTCTTGAAAGTTCTGTTGCTATGCAACTATACTGCATTGAGTCATTATATTTGGTATTAGGTCACAACTTAGAGAGTAACAAAGGATCATTCAAAATTATAAATTATGTCATCTTGACTTACATTTCATATAGGAGTGACTAATTAAATTTTGCATTGAAATCCAAATTTATATATCTTCCAGTGGGATAGCAATGATAATTGACGTGTGGGTACATCTTGGATGTTTATGACAATTTTGCAACCTTGACTTATAGTTTATGTTTGAATGATTCGTTTTCCTCTTTGATAGCTACAGATCAAAACCACTGCAAGTAATGCATGGACTATATGTTTCACCTATGCGAAAACAAGATAACATTTATAAAGGTCCATAAAAATACTTTGTAATTATTACATATTTTATATTAGTGACTGATAAAAATCTTCATTTTTTTATAAGATCTAAGCACGTCTAAGTAACCTGTTTTTCTTTAGTTAAATGTCTGGTATCAAATTTTAATTACCAAAAGCTATATTTTATGCATGAGTAACTGAATTTTTTTGTTAATGGTCCTAATTTAAGATTTGTCAAGACTTTTCATCAGTAGATATATTAAGTATTGTGTAATAACTCAGTCACCTTGACCTTGATATTGAAATTAACTAAAAAACAGTACAAGGGGATAAGCTGACATTCAAATTGTCAGTTTCAAAAGAGTTTTTCTTTGAGTTCTTTTTGTCTATTTTAAATGGATACAACATTAAGTTGAAGTTTTAATAATAGCAATATTATTCACAAATTTGTAAGCAATATAACAAAAGTTGGCAACATAAACTATCACACAATAAAAAAAGAAAGCTTTTAGCATTAAATTATGAAAGTTGTATGGATAACTTGTTTAAGTGCCTTGTTGACAAGAAAAAACATAAAACACACATTTTTAGAAATCAATGCACACAATGATATAACAAATTTAAACTTATTTTAAAAATTGATGACAGAGAACCTCTTGTTTTCTCTTTGTTACTGTAAATTCAGAAATTATTGCTTGCATTTATTATTGTGATTTTGTCATTTTAGACTAAAATGCGATTTTAATTTTTGTGATATTGAGAAAAGTCCTGTTTAATTCATATAAAAAATTACAATTGTTTAAATTATTGCGATTATAACCCTGTTGCATTTTTCGCAATAATAAAAACATCGCAATAATTTCTGAATTTACAGTATTTATGTTGCTTAATGTATCCAGTTGCTACTTCTATGTAAAACTTAAGGTCTAAATGAATTAGGTTTGATTCTGCATTTTAATCACTTTTTGCAAGATACAAAGTAGTTTTTCTTTGTTCCATTTGTGTTTCTAATGATAATTTTTTATTGGGCAGCATTTAAAATATTCATAACATAAATTTCATGATTGATGTCATCAGAGTATATTGCTTGTAGTTGAATCATTTCTGGTTATGAAAATTTATTGTTCTTCAAAGTTGTATTAGTATAGATAAAGCAATATTACACACACACTCATGGAGTGGGTGGTTACTGCAACCTCTATGATAGTCTGTTCGTTCATCCACATGTTTGTCTGTCAGTAATTTTTGTACGATATATTTCTGAGATTCTGTTGTATTAGAATTCAATACATTTATACCTAGCTTGCTTATACAATTATCATTTTTTATTTGTTCTTTAAAAACTCATGACTAGGAAATTCTATACTTTTGCATTTTTTTAATTTCCTGAGTATTAAATACCAAAGAATATTTTTATATATATATATCTACTGTTATATTTCTGTTACATGATCTTGTGTGGTGTTTTTTAATCTTGTTTTAGCTTTAAATCTACTAAAAATCTTTAGATTGGATTTAAGAATATACATGTTCTTTTCTATTTATTTTGTGGTTAAGTTTATATTTCATATAAACTGATTTTATTGCAAATAGACTTGTATGATATATACCTCTATTTTTTTTTGCCAATGATAAGCCACATACTATTGTGTAACAAGAAAATTTTATCATTCATTTCACCAAATTTTAAGTTGCATTGATGACATTTTTTGGTGTTCGAAAACTAACATTAAAAACACAAATTTTCTTTTAGTGAATTTAGAAACTGATCTTTTAGCACTCTTTTATATGAATGTTTGGTTATCTTTAACTATGAAGTTCTAAAATCTACAAAGTTTGATATGAACCATGGTATATATATAGTAGTTGTAGTGATTATTTTAATGCTTTTATAAATGCTGATATATCTTATGTTAAATATGATAATCAGAAAACAAAACTGTGATGTATTTTTATATTTTATGTGTACATAAATATGTTGGAATGTCTGACAGTCTTTCAACAAAAGAGTTTTATTCTTTTGTTATATCAATTTTACCAATGAAAACATAATTTGTGCCATTGAAAATATTTTAGAAAAAAATCTTGCCTTTATTCTGATATATCCTATAAATAGTGAATTGTGCCATATGAAAATTCTTATTTTGCCAATGTATAAATCACAACTGTCATCTTTACCCAAATTTGTTGCCTTCAAAGAGGGTCTTGATGAGAGATTACAGATTGGTGAAAAATGAGCAAAAAAATTAGAGAATAGAGAATAATGGGGTGCAAAAGTGTAAAAAAATAACTTTTCAAAATTAAAAAACTAGGTTATACAATGATAAAGAAATCACATAATTTCAGACAGAATTAATTGTAAAATCATTTACATGAGATATTTTAATAGAGGATAATCATTATTTTTGAAGATAAAAAAAATGCCCTAAAAATTTTAAGAGTACAGAAGTTTAGGACCCCCATCTAGACCCTCTTTAAAGGAGAGAAAAAAATACAGGTTCTATCTATATATATGTATGAATGGTTAATGTTTGTTTTTATAAACCATGATCCAGAAAAGTTTCACCATGAATAAAAATGAAAACTATCATTTGGAAAAAGAAAATTTTAGATGAAGAATTTCAATCATAATTTGGATGCTATATTCATTTAAATCCAACATTATATATATAAAAAAAATAGAATTTACTTTAGGTGTAGTATTTTTTATTGTCAGATACCAACATTTGCAAGAAGGCAAAAAGATGTTAAAATATTTGCTCTCATAATTTTTTGAATATTCCTCTTCCGTCTTAAGGTCCCCTTACTTTTATAATCTCTAAATTTTACATTGACTGTTTATGTTTCGTATATTGTTGAGTTTGTTATAAATTGTGTTTGTTGATATTGAATCTCAGATCAAAGATCTACAAAATGTTCACCAAAGATAAATCATTATTAAACATGTGTTTTATTTATATCCAGCAATGCCTAAGAAATACAGGTACTGATGTATAGAGGAGTGAAAAATCGTTGTACATGATACATAGAAGGAAACATTTACTCTGGGTCAAGATTGCACATTTGTTGTAAAGGTAGAAGATGTATTTGATAAATTTAAATCTCTTCAAAATGGTCATCATTAGAAGGTATCGTTGTTATTGATAAAAATAAATGTAAGCTAAACGTAAACCAAAAATTCTTTAAGACCAATCATACGAGTAGATCTAAATGAAAGACATCTTAACTTACAATTCTTGTAATTGTTGGAACTTTAAAGACCTTTTGAACATAAGTAAGAAATTAAAAAACTTAATCGATTTTCGAAATTGAAAATACAAAAAACTGTTTTAAGCATTGCCTTTTCCTTTAACAATGCATATTCGTTTCTTTCTTTTTTAAAAGTTTTTATAATACTTTTTTTTAATTTTTTAGTAGTGTTTCATTACTCCATTTAAAGCTTGAAATTGCCCATGATGCTGGCAAGGCATTTTGAAATAATACATAAATATGTATTAAACTTGCATGCTAAATTCAAATTTAAATGGGATGAAATGCACTTTCTTCTAATATTTGCAGCACTGCTGTAATGTAATTGTTTTTATAGCCATATAATGCATGGTTATGTAAGAAAATAAAAAAGATCTCCATTTGCATGCTGTCACATAAGTTAGTACTAGACATCATAAATAGATACGACAATGTAAGTGTAATAAGTGATAAGCAATCAACAACCATATGAAAAGAAAGTATTTTTGTCTAAACAATATTTTCCAGAAAAATTTTGATAGAACTAATAATGTATGTTTTAAAAGTTTTGTTTTTACTTTAAGTTTAATTCAGTGCACAACCAAAAAAACTACATTAACAAGGATGATAAAAGAAAAAGAAATATTTTCATGCAAAATTATTTTTGTCTGAACAAAAGCTTTGTTAAATGTTACTCTGAATCTTGAACACAAGTGTTTGGTATTATAGTGTAAGGAGTGGAAAACATCTTTAATGAACAGCTAACAACTGCATTTAGTTAAATCATCACACATGAATCTATTGTTACCAAAATTTTTCTGTGATACTGATGTGGAAATATTAAATGACAATTGTTATTGATTTAAATAAATGTCAATTTTTTTAATGAATTATGTTTGGAACATCCAAGGTGATATTATTTTGTAATAAAATGTTGACAAGCATTGCAAAATGATGTTGTCTTTAATTTTGTTTCCCCTTCAAGGAAAGTCGCAGAATTCAAGACAAGAATTACATTTCGGCGTTGGTCACAACTTAAACTATTTGTTTAAAGCTTTTCATTTAAGGGTGTAATAGACCGTGTTACAAAGCTTCAAATTTGTCATATGTCCATTCATTGTCCTGGACTTCATTTACATGGAGATTTTTATGTCATGTAAAGGAGTAGGCCCGGTAAGATCCCTTTTTGGCCCCTAAATATAGCGTTTTTACAAAGTTGTTGAAAATGTCACTTTCAGCTATTTATTGGAAAGTAGAATACTTTTGTTACATGAATATGGGCTGTTTTTGTGACAATGGACATGCATCAGGTACTAGCATCATAATTTCATACAAAAATACTGAAATCTTGTATTTGATGATAATACATAACATATATAAATGTTGAGACTGAACACGAATGTGGCCACTTCCATTTTAGACGAAAACCATCTGAAAATGGATAGATTTAAGAATGTCTGATTCTTATGAATATAGAAGACTTTTTTAATGAAAAATTGTATGAAAGCTTAGTTTGGACATTTTTATAGCAATTCCAAATTATTACCTATCACCTTTAGCACGACAATAATAAAATTTCTATAGAAACTGTTAGACTGATTTTTCATAATAACATTGAAGTGGAGCTAAAGTCTTATAGGATTGTAAGTATGCTTTATTTTATCACCTTGCACTTTCACGACTTGACTGTGGTTTTCTACAACAGTTTCTTCAAATTTCTGACCAGATGAACAGTTTGGTTTTATAAAACAAATTGCAATTTGGTCAGAATTTTGAACAAGTTGCAATAGGTGGAGAGCAACACTAACAGTCAAGTCTCAGTAACGTGAAGTCCCTTTTTGATTTATATAAATTTTAGATTTTAAGTTTCCGAGTTATGAGGTTTTATTCATTAGAAAAGGGTGAATTTCAAGTTTTCTGACAATAACTTTTTGTTGAGTGGTTTATATCTATTAAAATAACCTCCGTTTAGTTTTTTTTTATGAATTTCTGATATGACGTTTAGGAGTTATGGAACATTATTCTTTAAAAAACGACGGGCGTATCATGCACTCATGGCTCAGCTGTTTATTTGCCTTTTATTTTGGCCAATTATCCCGAAAACTTGAATAGATAGAGTGAAACCGTAAACAGTAAAATAGATTACAAATCAACATCTATGTAAATAAAAATAAGCCAACATGTTCGAAATTGTTGATCGACTCCTCAAATGAGATATTGTAATTGCATTACACGTTTTGTCAATTTTTGTTTGTGCTTTTGGCTTTTTCTGGAAAACTATAATCGATAGAAAGATAGGAGCAATAATTATCAACAAGATGATATATTAACATAAGTCTTAAATGTCAAAAACTGTAACTTAATTTAAGGAAATATTACCCATACATGATTTTTTTTTCTTCAATTTTTGGTATTTTGTGGAAGTTCCTGGAAAACTGTAATAGAAAGAGAGAAACTGAAAACAGTTAAAGTGTTTAGCTAGATATGATCTACAAATAAATCAAATGAGAGAAGTTGGCAACTCATTCCTTTTAGGAGGTATTGCACTTAAATAACGATTTTGACCCCAGTTTTTTTGTTTTTGAAAATTATTCTTAAAAGTATACTACCTATTACACACAAAGAGAATCTGTAATCAGCAAAACTGATCAGCAATATAAGATCTACAAATAAACCAACATGACCGAAATTTTCAAAAGAATGCTTGTTGGACCTCAGATGACAATTATTTCCTTGAAAACTGTAAAAGATAAAGAGAAAACAATAAAAATTATCAGTAAGATACGATCTACAAATAAGGAACGTAACCGTTTCAAATAAGTAAAATTGAATGTCATAAATTCATGTTTGACAGCTGAGCCATTCAGAGTCTTCGGAGCATTTGTTAATCTTTTTATACGCCCGTCATAGATGGGATATATTACGACAAACCCTTGTATATCCGTCCGTCCATCCACCCGTCAGCATTTCCGTCGGCCCAGATGTCGTTCGAAAGCTAGAGAATGCTTTGATCTAATTTCACGAAACTTGTATAGAGAATTTGAAATAGTGGAAAAACCTTTTTGATTTATTTGTTTACCGTTTGCCGTTACAGAGTAACGACACTTTAACTGCCAGTCTGAAGATCTTACATATCGCGCATTTACTCAAGTATGATTGGATTGATTTACATTAAACTTTCGATTTTGATATTTTCTCGTTATTCATTCCAGATTTATTGGACGAAAATGGTCAAATTTAACTAGATTTTTTCACATGTTGCGAACTTTCATGAGTATTCTTCGATTAAATGACTCCAAACTTTACTTCTTATTGGGATTTGTTAAAAGAGCGTTCCTTTCAATTTGAGGAAGTTCATTCCAGAGTCGTAGTTGTTATCACATAGTCCGTTTCTATGTATGTTGGCGTTTGTTTTTGTAGCAGTTCAGTGTTTCTATTGTTCCGTTTTGTTTCCTCTTATAGTTGGTGTGTTTACCTCAGTTTTGGATTGTGACCCGGATTTGTTTCAGTTAAATCGATTTATGACTATTGAACAGCGGTATACTACTGTTGCCTTTATTTATACATACTTCTTTCAATCAGTTTAATTGAAGTCTGGAGCTGGCATGTCAGTTAACTGCTAGTAGTCTGTTGTTATTTATGTATTATTGTCATTTTGTTAATTTTCTTTGGTTACATCTTCTGACATCAGACTCGGACTTCTCTTGAACTGAATTTTAATGTGCGTATTGTTATGCGTTTACTTTTCTACATTGGCTAGAGGTATAGGGGGAGGGTTGAGATCTCATAAACATGTTTAACCCCGCCGCATTTTTGCGCCTGTCCCAAGTCAGGAGCCTCTAGCCTTTGTTAGTCTTGTATTATTTTTAATTTTAGTTTCTTGTGTACAATTTGGAGTTTAGTATGGCGTTCATTATCACTGAACTAGTATATATATTTGTTTAGGGGCCAGCTGAAGGACGCCTCCGGGTGCGGGAATTTCTCACTGCATTGAAGACCTGTTGGTGACCTTCTGCTGTTGTCTGTTCTATGGTCGGGTTGTTGTCTCTTTGACACATTCCCCATTTCCATTCTCAATTTTAGTATTGTTGTCTGATCTGTTATATTGCCGATTGTATCCATTCCTGATTATGACATTTTGACTTATTGTGGATTCCCATGTCAGGGGCTGCATGCATAACAGATCACAGCAGGAGACGCTAACTCTGTCGACACACCAAGTCATAGCCCTTTTAGAGTTCATGCCATTTCCTCAGTTTTTGTTTGTTACCTTGATTTGTCTCGTCTTCAACGAGATTTGAATATCAGTCCTTAATTTATTAGACCTTAACAGTCAGATTAAAGGCACATGTTGCGCACTAACTCAAGTATGCTTGTATCAATTTACTCTAAATATTACACCGTTGTTTGGAGTTGTAATAATAAACTCCCTGTCAAATTGAATTTTTTTAAGTTTCATTTTCAAAGTTAATGAATAATCAAAGCTTAAGCCATTTGTTGTACACCTAAGGATATCCCCTGAAAGATTTTCACATGTAATTTTACTGAATTCTGATTGAATGCGTTTCAATCTTACCCCTCTCAGAAACAAAAGCAGACACCCCAAATAATGTTTTACTTAAGCACACTGATATTTTTTTTTCATTAGCAAGATAAAATAACAAATCCATTTGCATATAATTATTAAGCATTGTTAAATTTTCCACATGACTTGCAATATAAGATTAGTATCTACTTTCAATATAACACAGCAGTGCTTTTTTAAATTTACTTTGTCAACAAATACACACGTATATAGATATAAGAAGATGTGGTATGAATGCCAATGAGACAACTCTCCATCCAAGTCAAAATTTATAAAAGTAAACCATTATAGGTCAAAGTACGGTCTTCAACATGAAGCCTTGGCTCACACCGAACAGCAAGCTATAAGGGCCCCAAAATGACTAGTGTAAAACCATTCAAACGGGAAAACCAATGGTCTAATCGATATAAAAAACGAGAAACGAGAAACATTTATGAACCACATCAACAAACGACAACTACTGAACATCAGATTCCAGACTTAGGACAGGTGCAAACAATTGCAGCGGGTTTAAACGTTTTAATGGTACCAAACCTTCACCCTTATCTGAAACAATAGTGTAACATCACAACATAGAAAGACATACTATAAAATATCAATTGAAATGGCTTAACTCAATAAAAAGACATTTTAACACCAGTGAACATACACTGAACAATGCTTGAAAATGACAACTTATACCAGAAGTCGAGTGACAGTGAGATCTTTACTACTATTTACCGTAAAAGGGTAAGAAATGAATATCACGGCTTATGATTGCAACACCTTTGAATTGTAAAATTGGCCTCGATGTCAATTTTAGTTCATTAAAATTCAGTAACTATATTGTACACAGTTCAAAGTAAAAATAATCTTTTATCTCCAACATTTGTGAAAAACTGAATAATCATTTACATATTCTCTATTCATAATAAACAATACAGGTTCGAAATATTCTATTTTTAATTACCGCTAACAGATTTGTGCATTTACTTAGCAATATTAAAATGTGACATTATTAGTGGGTTCAATAATAATAGTTCAAGACATGCCTTTTGAATATTCAACAATAGATTTTGAAAGTGAATGTAAGTCCTTGTTTTACAAAAGTTATAATTGATATATATTTATTCAATGACGATTCAAAATAAATAAAAATATTCATATGTCAAACACGTCATCTCCATCATAGATAATATGAATCAACATGTTCGTTCTTAAATAGTACTCGGTAAAAGTCAGTGTATATTTAAAGCCTATCAGACAGAGAATTGTTTCCCATTATTAAGTATAGGATATGTCAAATTAAAAAAAAAAAAAAACTTTCCAGAAAACGAAGTCGTATCAATAAATGGCTACATATAACATTATAACATTTGTTTTGTTTTTTTGTTATTTTGTTATTTTGTAGAGATGCAATTTCAAGTCATGAGACTGTCGTCAAGGTGTTTAGATATTTAGGCTGGGACTAGTACATGATATTGGTCCCAGATTTGAGAGGGGTGTAAGTGAACGATTTATCTTTTTGTAATACATTTTCATTAATAAGATGATAAATATGCCTAACGTTTACTTTGATACTGGTGTTAAAGAAAATTTAAAAAAATGATATTTAAGAGGTGAAGATTAAATTTTAGCAATTATAGTACCACAGTGTCATTTTATTTTTCAAACACACCTTCTAGGTATCAAATGAAAAAAAAAATCTATGGATTTATGAATATACAAATCTTCAAGTGTTGAAATAATTTCAACCTACAAAATCGAACGATATGTGACTTTTTGTCCTTAAATAAAAATATGCCTTGCAAATATTCAAAAGTTACTAGAAGGTATCTGATCACTGTTATCGAGCCAAAAACACACCATCTACTGAACAAAATTTTCCAAGCTGCAAGACGATTCAGGTGTAGAAATTTGAAAAACATAATTTTACATACAGGTGAATTCTTGAGATTTTTTTTTTATTTTTGCTTTCACTGCATGTAAAAAGGCTGCAAAACTATTGACGTTATATTTGTAAAGCTAGCGGGGAATCATTACAATAATTATGCATATTCATAATTATTATTGATTATCATAATGAAAGTTCTTGGAAAATTGGGAAAATTGTACCGTTATCATATGGCTCAGGCAATTCTAGTACCGTTTCCCCTTATAGTGTAAATTATAGTTACATTGTATATTAAATAAACAAAATCTTTAAATTATACGGCTGTAGTATAATGTTTAATGACCAAAGACATGATAGAAACATATGTAAATACTCCAAACGTGTCTATCTTCAGTGGACGTGTTTTTCAACAGACTGTCAGAATTCCAATGGGAACCAATTGTGCCCTCTTCTTGCCGACTTGTTTCTTTATTATTATGAGGCTGACTTCATACAGGAACTTCTTAGGAAGAAAGATAAGAAGTTAGCAATATCCTTTAACTCTACGTATCGCTATATAGATGATGTTCTTTCACTAAATAATACAAAATTTAGTGACTATGTTGAACGATTCTATCCCATCGAACTAGAGATAAAGGATACTACAGATACAGTTAAGTCTGCCTCATATCTTGACTTACATCTAGAAATTGACAATGAGGGTCGGTTGAAAACAAAACTTTACGACAAAAGAGATGATTTCAGCTTCCCAATTGTGAACTTTCCATTTCTATGTAGCAACATTCCAGCAGCGCCTGCATACGGAGTATATATCTCCCAATTGATACGATATTCCCGGGCTTGTGTTTCCTATCATGATTTCCTTAATAGAGGATTGCTGCCCACAAGGAAGCTATTAAGCCAAAAGTTCCAAATGGTGAAGTTGAGATCATCCCTTCGTAAATTTTACGGACGCCATCACGAGTTGGTTGACCGTTATGGAATAACCGTTTCACAGATAATATCGGATATGTTCCTTATGTCGTAACTACAATACCCTTCCCTTTTCACGAATGTGACTTACCGAATTAGACTATTTACCGGATTTGTAATAACATAAGCAACACGACGGGTGCCACATGTGGAGCAGGATCTGCTTTCCCACTTCCGGAGCACCTGAGATCACCCCCAGTTTTTGGTGGGGTTCGTGTTGCTTAGTCTTTAGTTTTCTATGTTGTGTCATCTGTACTATTATTTGTCTGTTTGTCTTTTTATTTTTGGCCATGGCGTTGTCAGTTTGTTTTCGATCTATGAGTTTGACTTTCCCTCTGGAATCTATCGTCCCTCTTCAATTATTATAATGAAGAGTTTCGTTTCTATTGTTTAATTTCAACTGGATATCCGCCTGTAAGGCAAATTTCATAAATACAATAACTTTTCATATAAATATAGTATCTGGTACAGAATGGTAAATTGAAAAGAGAATAAAATAACACAGAAAGTGTCGCATCAATGTGTTTTGACCATCTGAATGCCCGCTATTATAACTTAGGAATTAATTAGTTGACCTAAGGTGAATTTAGATTAATTTTAGCTCAAGATATGAGGCAGACTGTATCTGTTGTATCCTTTATCTCAAGTTCGATGGGATAGTCACCAACTTTTGAATTATTTAGTGAGAGAACATCATCTGTATAGCGGAAAGTAAAGTTAAAGGATACTGCTAACTTCATTTCTTTCTTCCTAAGAAGTTGCTGTATAAAGTCAGCCTCATATGAATAAAGGAACAAGTCGGCAAGAAGAGGTGCACAGTTTGTTTACATGGAAATACCGATTGTTTGTTGAAAAACACATCCTCCAAACGTAATTGGTTTATCAGTGTCAAATTATATAAGAGTTGCAAGTCACTCTTGATATCTTAATAAACTTATAAAAGAACAGTGTTCCAATGTCCCCCGTGTTGCACATACTTTATCTATCCAGGGACAATAACTAAAAAAAACACTTTTTTTTGTTGTTCTTTTAAACAATTTATAAATAAAAAAGCGTGCTCGGGGGACAAAAAAGGATTTTTTTTATTGTATACTAAATATTTCAAACAGACCTTCAAGGGCATAACTTATAGTAAACTATAAGTTTTATAAAAAAATTGTACCCGTGAGAGCGTTAACGAGGCCATTTTCCATAAATTTAATATTTCCAAGGGTCATAACTCTTTTAAAAAAAGTCGATCGGCCACCATTATAGAACTTGTCCGAGATGTTGCTAATATTAACCTATAGTATAAGTTTTATAAAAATCTTGCATGAATTGTACCTGTGAAAGCGCTAACAAGACCGGACGGACGGACACACGGACGGACGCCTGGTATTTTCATGTCTTCTGCAACGCGTTACGCGGAGGACAATTAGTACTTCAAAGGTCCGGTCAATTTCGTAACTTATCAACCGTAACATTTACAGGAAGTTTGTACACATGTGACAACTATCTAAGTACTGGTATTCTATTGATTAACTGTATCAAAATTTAATCAATAAATAAGACATCACGCAGGTAAAACAATCATTAAACCATAACAATAGACACCGGTTTGTCAATTTTTACAACTTTTTAACTGCAACCACATTTCAAGTCAGGAATATGACAGTTGTTTTCCATTCGTTTGATGTGTTTTAGCTTTTGATTTTGCCATTTGATAAGAGACTTTCCGATTTGAATTTTCCTTAGAGTTCGTTTTTTTTGTTATTTTACTTTTCAGTATCCGCCAAATTATTTAATTAGGATTAAAGAATCCACCAAAATAAAAACCGCCAAAACTTTTCGTATTCTTTTTTGCCCCAAAATCGCGAAAATAACCCGCTATATGGTATGCACTGGAACAACAGTAGGTATGTAAGACATCTGGCTATTTAGTTAAGACTGTTAGGCAGCATAGATTGTACATGCTAAATCTCTAATTGTTATAAAATTGAGAAAGTGTTAGTGGTATAAGTCAGGGACGAACGATGGTGTCAAATTTGTTATTTCTTACCTTTTAATGAGGCGGCAGATTCCAAAAGGATATTTAAATAGACAAACTGACAACGCTTTGGCAAAAAACAAAAAGACAAAAACAGTCTACCATACACAACATATAAAAACAAAGACTAAGCAACACGAACCCCATCAAAAAACCGGGATGATCTCAGGCTCTCCGGAAGGGAAAGCATATCCTAAGTTATCAATAGCGGCAATAAAACTGAAACAAATTAGATGTTTGTTTGTTCGGAAAACTCGGCGTCATGTACTTTTTAGCAAGGCGATTTAGAATCAGAAAAGTAAACAATTTCATTCATAGAGCAAATATGGACACAAAAGGCGGTTGGTTACCTTCTCATACTTCCTCTGGAATGGAACCAATAACGAGAGGAACTTGCGTCCTTGAAAAAAGCCAGGTACTTTATAGCACTTGACAAATTTTCCTCGATTTGTTGAGTTATCTGTCATACACACACATCCTTTGATTATTATTCGTCTTTTTTACTGAATTTTATTCGGCTATGATTGTTCGATTCGCCAAATGATATCAATAACCGGTAGTTGTTTATGATGGGATCCAATTTAGGTGTACAGTTATAAGTCGCTTTATCGGAATCCCCCACAAATACAACGTATCAAATTGTTGTTTTGTAAATAACTAAAAACAAAATAACTATACTTGCCTGTAATTTAGTGCTACACAGTATCAACCGAATTAACTTGTCGAAAAGAAGCTACACAAGTGTTTTGTATTCAATTAAGTACAAAATGTCAAGAAGCATTGCGCAAGTTTATTTTTAATCGCCAGATTTTTTTAATTAGCTAGAAAAGATAGCAGGAGTGTATTGTGCTATAAATACATGTATGTAATGAATTATACAAAGTTAGAAGCGTGTAAATGATGCGTATGATTTTTGCCGAAATAACCTTACACTTAAGCATTGTTCAAAATTATTTAAAGCAGAATTTAAAATTAAGTGATTAAAACAGGATACACTTCACCGATACTATGGCATTTATTTTATGTGAAAAAGAAATTTGATTTTACCTAAACCATATATGTAAAATTGTTAATTAAGGCATTTAAAAATTCATGAGATAACGAACAGATATGTGTCATGTAATCTAAATATTTTGACCCTTAAATAACATATAAAATAAGTAATGATGGATTTTATCAAAATTTTGTTTCTGCTAATTTGTGAAATTAATTTTGATTTACTTGATTTGTTGGGTTTTTTTTTACTTTGGGTGTATATGTCTGTGCAATTTTTAGGTTAATAAATGAAAAGTAAAATAAAATGGGGTTTAATCACCCGGACTGCTCAGTAATGTAGAATAAAAAAAATGTTTGTTGGTGACGTCTGAGAGAAACGTGGAACTTGTGATGCTACTTCGCTACTAAAAGGACATCCAAACTTGATGACAAACTGATAGCGCCATGGCAAAAAAACGAAAAACGACCAAAAGACAAACAACAGCACACAAAACACAACATAAACAACTAAATACTGAGCAACACGTAAAAGCCCGAGGGATCTCAGGTACTCCGGAAGGGTAAGTAGATCCTGCTCTACATGGTGTACCCGTCGCGTTGCTCATGTCAGTACAAACTAGTTGATAAGTTGAATTTGGTGATGTCACTTTCTAGGAAAAGAGGACTGGATTTTGTAACGATAATTGGAACATATCCGTCGTCATACGGAATCAGATATTTCAAAACTCATGATGGCGTCCGTAAAATTTTAGAAGCGATGACTTATGCTTCACCACTTGGAACCTTTGGTTAAATAGCTTTCCTGTAAGTGATAGGAAAGTTTTGTTCTCAACCGACTCTCGTTGTATTCTAGATGTAAGTCAAAATATGAGGCAGACTTAACTGTATCTGGTGTATCCTTTATTTCAAGTTCGATGGGAAAGATGCGTTCAACATACTCACCAAACTTTGAATTATTTAGTGAAAGGGCATTATCTTTCGCCTCTCTTCTATAAAGGAGAACGTGAAGTTAAAGGATTATTCCAGATTCTTTTTCTTCTTTCCAAGACACCCTGTACGAAATCTGCCTCATATCAATAAATGTATATGTCCACAAGAGGAGGGACACATTTGGTTCGCATGGGAATGGAGATTGTTTGTTCAAAAATACGTTCACTAAACATAACAAGTATCTGTCCAATCAGTCAAACATCTTGATAACGTCAGTTTTTTTTTCTATTAGAGTGGGTTTTTATGAAATATGATTTTTCCTTCCCTAAAACAAGATATTTGTATTCACGTTGGCCATTTTTTTTTATGAAACGAAGTAAGACACATTCTTTCAATTTGTATTTAAGTTTGAAATGGGGAATACTTCTGTAAAGTGTAGAAAATTCAAATGTTTTTATACTGTTGTAAGAGGAAAGCGAGTTAGATTATATTTACTCTTAACAGATCGTTGACATTTTTAAGGATCCACATCTGATTTACATCGCCTCTAGAGTATGTATTTTCCAAGTACCTTTGAATCCCGGCTTTGATTGCAGATGAAATTGATGTTTAAAGTTGAGAAAGAGGTTAGCACATGACAAACCCTGCAATACAATATTGCTTGTTACAGTGTATGTAATGTGCGAATCCTAAAATGTCATTTTTACTGTATCCGTGATGAATTTCTGATGTAGAATGATAAATAAACAGACGACAAATTCACGATTTGTGAATAAAATAAGAAATAATATATAATGTGCACTGTTTTTATAAATTCATGATATAGGTATGAGATGGGGACAGGATTTCATTGCGCCTACAGCCATCCAGGTGCAAAATTGATACACAAATAGATAATTATTAAGAATAGTTAACGAACAGAGCGTGCAAGAGATTTAAAAGTAGCAGTTAAGTTTCATTTGCAGAAAAATGTACCTTTTAACATAATTATTAATGTTGTTTAACTTAAAACAGGTTTTGTTATTCAGCTTGTTGATATTGAATCAAATTCTACTATGCTGTTTTCGTTATGCGATTCGTGTTTACTGTCGAATAATGATACTAGACTTTCATTTTCACTGTAGGGCGATTCATTTCTATTGTATATGCGATGCATTTTCACAGAAGGAAATTAATTAATTTTCATTATATAAAGTCTTAATTCAGCCGACTCTCTAACAAAATTTATGAAGTCAGAAGGATTGATTATATATGCATACTTGAGTGAAAGTCTGAGGTAATCTTTCAATAAATTCCTTAAACATGGTATTTATTGCTAATATAGTCAATTCTATTTTCTCAAATAATTTGTCCTGATCTATATGTAGGATAAAATTTATTCTTTCCTATGACACGTCATCATTAAATACATTTATCGCACCGCGGGTAAATTATGACGTTGTGATTGGTTTAAAGCCGTCACGTGGTGACCCCCTATGGATCCGTAGGGGGTTAGTAAATTTCATAGGGGTTCATGACGTCAAGTCTACTGTTAAAAGTGACGTCATCTATTGATTTTGTTGTTTTTCATTGTTTCTTTTTCTACAAAACGCTGCATGAAAAGTCCCGTGTGCGATAAATTCGTTATACGGTTCACTACGGACCCCCTACGGACCATAGAGGGTGAGTAAAATACATAGGAGATTCGGCCTTCGGCCTCATCCCCTATGGATTTAACTAACCCTCTATGGATCCGTAGGGGGTCAGTAGCGAACCTTATAACTTATAATATCTTGGACAGTTAAGCCAATCCACGTCACTGGAAAAGCAAAGTTTCTGTTTCAGTCTAAATCTACATCGCATACTAATAAATTAGTCGTCATTAGAGCTAATTTCCTAATGCTTGCAGTTAAAAGGTGTGGTTGGCCTTGATTGTGTAAATGTTGCCAAAGCATTGTTATTAAGATTGAGCAAACGTTTATACAAACAAAGCAAGCAAGCCAACCAAACCATTAAACTACAAGCGTTAGGAAAATAGCTCTAATGGATGCATTTGAGATAACAAAGAGCATTCACAAAACGATCTTCATTTCACGATTGAATGAGTGGAAACGTTTTATCTTGCACAAACAATTGACGCTTGGATGACTGGATAATTGATATCTATCATGCCATTGTGTATAAACTTTATACAGTAAAGAAAGTTCGAGCAACAGCCGAGTCACCTTAAATATTCTTGAATTTCTTATAAGTCAGTGTTACAAATAAGCCAATACGCAATTGTGAGAATACAAAGAAATATTGAAAACAGTTTATTGTTACATGTTTAAATATAGATTCTTACATTGATACCAGTGGATTATCGGATTTATCCAATCGAGATAGTTAAATTATCAATTTTAAAGTCCGAGCCTCGGCGAGGACTTTAAAATTTATAATTTAACTATCGAGATTGGGTAAATCCGATAATCCACGAGTAACTATGTAAGAATCTGTTTCTCTAATGATTAAAAAATAAATTTTCCTTTTTTGCTAAACTAAAATCCCCTACGAGTGCCTTCCACTTTCCATAAAGTTGTCAATTTCATTAACACCTGTTAGCATATTTTGATGCATCCAGTGAGCTGAGAAAGGTTATGACCCTTAAACTCATCCAACCATCATCTGAGATCACTGGCAACCACACGTTGATTAAATTTTTTTATACAATGGGTTCGGAAAGGGATAAATTTCCATAGAATTAGAGAAATGGTTCTATACCACGGGGTATAACCGCCGTACAGTTGATTCCGGAATTTAATCGCTACATCGCGATACAATGTTGGTATATATACCGTTCTTATATTTACATCAAAGACTAATTGACTTACTGTTCAGTTAAGTACTCGATGTTTATGAAAACAAAGTTTACTGTTCCTGGCAGCATTGTATATCATTTATATTACATGAACACCATGTGACTATTTTAGATAGACAGGTCTGTGAATTACTTGTAAACATCGCGAAACAAACACTATGTGTAACTCAAACTTGGTTAAACTACAAATAGAGCATAGTTGGTTGGTTCTTTCACTAAATGAGACCGTGTATTTTGTGCTTTGTTGTTGTTAAAATACTTAATACGAATGAGAAACCCGTTGTTTTAATTTTATTTGAAGACATTTACTTGAAAAACTGACCTCAGAATTTTGACACTGTACGATTCATTCTCTTTGTAGTTTGTTTTCTTTCTTTGGTACCGTTCGTTGTACATTCTTGTACTGTTCGTTGTGCAAAAGCCTATTAATACGGTAGAAATATGTATGACACGGCGGTACAAATATTCAAACCTTTTTAAAGCGAGTTATAAAACTTTTCAAAGAAAACTCGTCGTAGAAAAACGTTAAATTCATGGATGTTCTGCTCCAGTAAATTTTCGGATCCATGACAAGTTAATAGCAAACTCACCAACAATATTTGAATATTCATGATATGAACGTGGTTATACCCGTGTATATTCAAGTAAGCATCTACGACTAGCTTGCATTTCAAATTGTAAATATCATCAATATTAAAGTAATTTAAAAACTATTTTCAGTTGTTGTATGTCGAATAATCATATAAAACGACAATGAAAATTCATCGCCCTTCCAAAAATTCCACGTCAGAAATGATTGCACTTACAGTGATAATTCATCGCATCTATTGTTAAAATGAATCGCATTCAGTAATCAATATTATGGATTCTGCTGCTTGAATAACACTTTTTGGGACTTTAATCCTGTTATTATACATTAAAAAGTTATATTCTAATGAAATTCTGTTAAAACATCTATTATTTTTATTTTATTTCAAAAAGTAAACAAACGCAGTTTTTCCCATCATCCTTTATTCTACAATAGACATACTCGCATACAACAGTGAAAATGAACTACTAGTAACTGGATTCGCACTTTATATACACTGTGTTAGGATACTTATGTCATTTTGGTATCCAATAAGATGAAGGAAGACCCAGTTTTTCATCTTTGGTTTAAATTCCACAGGAACACAGAACAGACCTATGATTATTCCTGATTTTTTCTTTGGTAAGAGTCTAAAAATTGAAAATGAGGTTTGGTTGAGAAAAAAACTTAACGACAAAAGATATGATTTCAGCTTTCTAATTTGTCCTTTAAAAGTATTAGATGTCATTTCTGGTGTTGTGGAATGCAGTCGAACTGATGTATAACCCTCTCCGAAACAGAAGCAGACACCGCAAATAATCTTTTATTTATGCACATTGATTTTTTTTTATATAGCAAGATAAAATAACAAATCCATTTGCATATAATTATCAGGCATTGTTGAACTATCTACATGACTGGTTTTTTTTTACATTTATCTTGTCAATAACTACTCATGTCAGAAGTTGAGTATAAGTGAGAACTTCACTATTATTTTCCGTATAAGGGTTAAAACAATATTAAACAATACAGGTTCATAATATTAATAGCTAGTAACATAATTCTGCATTTACTATAAATATAAAATTCTGACATTGTTAGAAAGTTCAATAATAATATTTTTGGACATGCATTTTGAATGTTATCAAACAATAGATTTTGAAAATGAATGCATGTCCTTGGTATACAAAAGTTCTAACTGATTTAACCCATTGATACATATCTATGTCAAAATAAATGAAGATATTTATATGACAAACATGTCATATCCTTTTACTCAAATGTCCTGTTTTATCATGTCTTCATATAGAAACCGTTCAAAGGAACGAACCAAAAAATGATCGGAATCAACATGTAATTGTTAGTTTCTAGACAGATTTCTACTTCGATATAATTGTCTCCCCGTTAAACATAAAGTTAATTGACTTTAAAAACGCGCTTTTATGATAGGCTAGTTCTTGAAAAAGAAGTATAAGAAAAATACCGAACTTCAATGCAAATTCAAAAAGATGAAGTCCATAAAAACTGACAAATCCAATCGTTATCAACCAACGGAACGGGTGGAAAACAACTGTCATAATCCTGACTTGGTACAGGCATTTTCCGAAGAAAACGGTGGGTAAATTATGGTTTTATAGCTAGCTTAACCTTCCACTTATTTGACAGTTGTTTATATTTCCGTTATACCAACTAAATTTGTTAATTAACACAAACAGACATAATAGGTTAATTTGACAATAATTGGGATCCAGCAGCCAATACTATGTAAATATACATCACAGACATACAACACAACAAAGTAAAAAAAAATAATCGTTAATTGTAGTCGTATTATAACATAAAAAAACTCGCATTTAAGTTGTGTTTTGAATTTAAATCATTCTATCCTGAATAATCGCCCTTTAATCAATTGTTATGCCTTTAATACGTAAAAGTATAATACTTGTCTGAACGGTAACTCGGTGTACATGCGACTTTTTAACGTTAACTACAACAACAATTAATAAAATTATTTCGTGTGAGGGCACACAATAAATTTCGAGAAAAAATAAACGATATCAATTAAATGACCACATATGCATTCTTTTTTTCTTTATTTTTGTTGAAGAGATGCAATTTCAAAATGATTGGACTGTAGTCAAGGTTTTTATATATTGAAGCTGGAACTAATACATGATATTGGTCCAAATTTTAAGAGGGGTGTGAATAAACGACTTCTCATTATATAGTACATTTTCACGAATAAGATAATAAATATGCCTATCGTTTACGTTGTTATTGTGTTCAAGAAAGAAAATAAAATAAAATCACATGTAAGAAGTTAAGTTAAAATCTTAACAGTTATAGTACCACAGTTTCAAACAAACTTGCATTAAGATTGATGTATGTAGCGTACAAGACGTGTTAGAACACGGAATATATTTTTCATAATACATATTCTGTTTCAAAGAGCGGAGATTGTCATTCTCATGTTAAATATAATTTAACAATTTTCAATGCTTATATGTTTTGACTTGATTTTAACAAAATTAATTGGAATCAGATAAGTGGCTTCTCAGCACTTTTTTTTAGTAAACTTGAGAGAGAATGTTTTGCTATTACCAAAATAATAAATAAAACTGTGTGTCTAATTTAAAAGTACATTAAAAGTGTGTGTACAAATTAAAAAATATATTAAAACTGTTTATACAAATAAAAATATTTTAAACTGTGTTTACAAATTAAAAATATATTGAAACTGTGTGTACAAATAAAAATATTTTAAAACTGTGTGTACATATTAAAAAAATATATTTAAACTGTGATTACAAATTGAAAATAAAATAAATCTGTGTGTACATATTAAGAATATATTAAAAACTGTGTGTACAAATTAAAAATATATTTAAAGGGGCGTTAGCTACGAAATGTAAAAAAAATATATATGATGTTTTTTTCAATCATTTAGATATTTTTTAAGCACAAATTACACCCATAGGAGGGTCAAATGCATAATAACAATTACATGTATAAACAACAATATAATGATGACATTTACATAAATTAAAACAAAATATTAAACACATAACACAACAAATGACCTCAAGTTCCATAGACTGTTTAATAAAGGAGCCAAAAGATTTCACTTGCTGACTAGTAGTTGGATTTAGAATATATTATATTTCATTTCATTATCAGAAAAATCTGTGTATTGGGTTTTTAAATCGTTAAAAAAGACATGTCTTAAAACTGTGTATACAAATAAAAATATTTTAAAACTGTGTGTACAAATTAAAAATATATTAAAACTGTGTGTACAAATAAAAATATTTTAAAACTGTGTGTACATATTAAAAATATATTAAAACTGTGAGTACAAATTGAAAATAAAATAAATCTGTGTGTACATATTAAGAATATATTAAAAACTGTGTGTACAAATTAAAAATATGTTAAAACTGTGTACATATCAAACCTGTGTGTACAAATTAGAAATATATTTAAAGAGGCGTTAGCTACGAAAGGTTAAAAAAAAATATATATGATTTTTTTTTTGTTCAATCATTAAGATATTTATTAAGCAGACAGGAGGGCCAAAGGCATAATAACAATTACATGTATAAGCAACAATATAATGATGACATTTACATAAAATAAAACAAAATATTAAACACACAACACAACAAATGACTTCAAGTTCCATAGACTGTTTAATAAAGAAGCCTAGAGATATCACTTGCTCACTAGTAGTTGGATTTAGAATATATTTCATTTCAGTATCAGAAAAATCTGTGTATTGGGTTTTTTAATCGTTTAAAAAGACATGTCTTAAATCATTATTTATTTTACATAGTAAAAAGAAATGGGATTCATCATCCAGAACTTTGCATTTATTATAAAGTCTTTGAGGGCGTGGAATATTTTTTATATCTTCCCGTTTCAATAGCGAGGGAATGATCACTAATTCTGAATTTGTAAATAAGTTTTCTTGTATCAAGATTAGGGTATGTCAATTAATGAAAGGTAAATAGTGAAATAATAATTCGCTTTTAGCAGCCTGTACTGTTCAATTTTGTCAAAATAAGCTAAGAAACATCGCTGATGAATTATTCACTTGCAAGTAAATAATTCGACCTCATTGGATCAATATTCATGTGACCTTCTATTTGACCCCTCAGCTAGAGATGGGTAACGCATGAACTAGGCGTGATCAGCTATTGAAAGGAAAATAATGTCAACGTTTAAAGTGAAACAACAGTAAACCATTTGGTTGACTGATTCAATCCACACAAAAATCATTCTTATACAGGTAAAAACGATGATTAACATAAGTTGTTTAACCTATAATATGAAATCAAAAAGACCTTCAAAAATCCAATGGCACGTGTTCGCTATTTATTTATATTTATATTTGTGTTTATATCGGATTATATGACCGCCGGCAGTCTTCGGAGGTCACCTCGATGGTTAATTAGATGGCGTCTAGACTAAAATACACACGGAATGCGGATACATATTATTGATTCCATGCATTGTTAATTGTTCATTTAATACTTTTTGTAAGTTGGATATACGTTTTAGTAGGTTATAAATCAAATATGAGAATCTGAGTCAAATCGGTGATTATGAATTTGACAACCAATGCCCCTTTAAACTCTGTACATATTGAAAATATATTGAAACTGTGTGTACAAATTGAAAATAAATTAAATCGGTGTGTACTTATTAATAATATATTAAAACTGTGTGTACAAATTAAAGAATATTAAAACTGTGTGTACAATTGAAAATATATTGAAACTGTGTGTACAAATTAAGAATATATAAAATATGTGTGTAATAGATAAAACTGTGTGTGCATTTTAAATACACATTAAAATTGTGTGTACAAATTAAAAATATATAAAAACTGTTTGTACATTTTGAAGATATATCAAAACTGTGAGCACAATTTGAAAAACAAATCTATGTGCACATATCAAGAATATATCAAAACTGTGTGTACAAATTACAAATATATTAAAACTGTGTGTACAAATTAAAAATATATAAAAACTGTGTGTACAATTTGAAGATATATCAAAACTGTGTGTACAAACTGAAAATAAAACAAGTTGCTTTCTTAAAAAAAAAAAAATGCAATCTTGAACCTAAATGCCTGTTTGGCACGAACGATCAGATAATTGATACATAAAGAAGCATGATTTTTGCTGTTCTATGTGGAGTATAATTTTCTTGTTAAAGAAATAATTTCTCTCTCTCCCATCCAACTCTCTTCCGATAGATAACATTCAAACATGCAATCTGATTAATATTCAGATCTATCGTGACTCGCGTGCTCGTACACATAAGCATATGAGGATAACGAAAACATATCTCTATATTAAGATTAGATTGTACAACATGATAAACAAGAGGAAACCACTGTTTGTTCCATTCTGAGGTGCTTTTTTGGGAAATTAGAGGAAGCTTCCTGGCTAAAGTCGAAATGTAAATGTGAAAACAGTCTTTGTTTTGAAGAAGTTTAAGAAATGAATCATTGTTATTTGTTTGTAGCCAGTTTGAAAATAGTTCAAAATCCTAAGCTATATTCGTATTTGTTAATTCCTAACTAAGACCGTTTTGGAAAATCAATTACACTAGTTTATATGGTTTGGTCATTGGCTATCATATTCGAGATATGCTTGATCTCAATTTATTTATACCCCAGGCAACAAACTCGAAACAGACTTTTAGAGTAGAAAAAATTTGAAACCTCAACTTTATACCTAAACCAGTTTGTACGGATATTGATTTTAAGAAAAATAATGTTTTACTAAAATGTCACCAAAAACGCTCTAGACCTCTGTCAACTAGACCCTCTAAATTCGCTTATTACTAAATATTGGCTCGACTTCTTGAAAACAAATTGACGGAGTTCCCAGAAACTTGCACTGATTCTTCTTTAGGTGGGACATGATGTTGTGCACCAGCTACTTCAACTTTTAATCTGATTTTATTTTGAGGGGGAAGTGGGTTGTTTCACATGCCGAAAACAAAAGAATTCACTTTGCCATTTATAACTATATGTTTTGGAGAGGGAAGTCAACATACGTGCCTTTTGGAAAACTCGCAAATTTTCCTAAAAATATTTACATACGCATCTCTAATTTCATAAAACAATCATGAATAGATAATACTCATCTTCCTGTTATTATAAGTCTTTAGACAATTGCTAATCTATCCTCGCAAACCACATACTTAAGTAATTTATGATAGTTTCCAATGCCAAACATCGAGGAATATATCAAACCTTAATTTGTTTTATTTCATTGACCATAAGTTTTAAATAAATAGTGAGTTATCGCCCCAACTCCAAAGAAAATCACTCAGTGTCTGTAAATCTTTTCATATCTTTAGAATTATTTTTAAGGACTCAAACGCATATTCATTTATGAACTGTTTCGATGTGACGTGTAATTTCTACATTTAACACACACAAAAGGTGTCTTTAAACTTCGTCGTAATTTCCAGAATTAACTTGTATTTTTAAATAAGATTAAGTATGGTTTCTTTAGATAAAAAAAGGAAGATGAAGTATGTTTGCCAATAAGACAACTCTCCACTAGAGACCAAGTGACGTTGAAGTTATCAGCTATATATCACCGTATGGCCTTCAACAATGAGCAAAACCCATACCGCATAGTAAACTATAAAAGGCCCCGAAATGACAATGTTAAACAACTCATACGAGAAAAAATAACTACATGATTTCATCGCGTTGTCATTTATTATAATTATTGCTTTTGTTTTCTTATTTATATTTAAGTTTGATAAAAATGTAGAGCCTTACTTACTATAAATAGAAAATCATTATCATATCTCTGACTGCGTTATCATCACTCAGTCTCTATAAAGGACATTTGTTATTTTATTTCTGACTCTGTATTAGTATTTTTCCACTGCTATTGCATATGCATAATCATTTTTTCTGTTCATTACAAACATCAAGCCCAAACATTTAATTTTTCTTTTAGAATCTTCAACATACCGCTTGAATATATTAAAAAAATAAAAATTTTGTTGTAGCATCTTATATCTGCATTTTACACAACTGAACGATTCTTTAAGGTTCAGTTTGTTTTTCTTTAATTCATTTTCTTTTTGTTTTAATTTGTATTTTTTTCCATTATGTTACCAGTTAAATAATATGTGATTATAATAATTCCATTTTTGTTATTCTAATCAAAATAGGAACAATTTTAGAAATACTTTGATTGTTCCCATCTTTCCTGGACGCAGAATTTTAATTGCTGCTTAAACGGGCTTACTCTTTTTTAATTTCGCTAAAATGTCTCAGTTTGAAAATCCTAAAAACGCCTTATCCATTCACCGTCACTTTTTCGCTTAAAATCTACGAGATCTTCAATGTGAACACAGCTTGTATTTCAGAAACCTTAACATATGCGACTCTAATTCAATTAGCTATTGATGTACGATATCAATTAGTCTCGATCAACACGTATCTCTATAGCTGTTGGACCCTAATACATATTCATTAAATCAATTCATTACCTATTACGCAGGTGGCCATAGAAAAGAACAGATGTATTCCGAAAAGACAGTAGGCATTTCCGGTATTCCGAAAGACTACAGCATCAACCAATAAATATGCGTGAACCCTCAGGTAACAAATAAGCGTTTAGATAAAAAAAAAAAAAAAGTCACATTCTGGTATTTTTACAAGTATTAAGTTATTAATGGAAATTTGCATCTCATTATTTGGTCAAAATATGTATATGATATGTGGATATTGTCCACAACTGCAGGACAAGGCCCAACCCCTGAAGCATCAAGGTTTTTATTCTTAAAAGCTTATATTTTAAATTGATTCTCTATGTCCAAGGAACACAACTCCAGTGAAAAAAAAATCAACAGAAATGAAACTAATTCACAATCTGTAACTTTTTATGATAGGACAATATCCAAAATATCTAGTCAATTGATTCAAACATTACAGAAAAAAGTATTGAAAACTGATATTGGCATGAAATTTTCAATCTGAAAAATAACAACTCCGGCAAAACATGAACAAAACTTAAAACTCCATCTGTAACTTCTAATGATAGAACTATAAAACGAATACATTATCATTTTGATTCAGGTATTACAGAAAAAGTCAGAAAAACTTAAATTTTCATTTCACAATTTACGCTTATATCGCTCAACTAGAAGAAAACTCAATCTGTAACTTAGTGTGTAAAACATGCATTTTCAAACAATTTGTCTATGTTCTAGGGTCACAACTTTTGCTAAATTCCCTCATTATATAATGACTCAGACTCTATCTGTATAAATATAAAAACATGTGGTATGATTACCAATGATACAACTTTCCATCAGATACCAAATGACGTAAAAGTTAGCAGCTATTGGTCACTGTATGAACTTCAACAATGAGTTGTAAAGCAAACTATTAAAGGTCCCAACATGACAAATGTAAATCAATTCAAACAATAAAACGAACTGCCTGATTTATGAACAAAACAGTAAACGAAAAACATATATGTTTTATGTTCTAGTTCCACTTTAGCAAAATTGGCTCAACCAGAATACCACTCAAATTTAATCTGTTACTTCTTTGGACAGTTTTATATAACGAATATCAAATTGAATCGATTCAGGTATTACATACAAATAATCAATTTCTACGTTCTAGTTCCACAACTTAGGCCAAATTGGTTCAACGAGAATACAACTCAAACTCAATCTGGAACTTCTTTTTTATATGGATGTTTACCAAATAGCAAATCAATTGATTCAGGCAATACAGAAAAGAAGAGGCTCCAAAGACCCTACATCGATCACCTGGTAAAAAATATGCCATTTGATATTTATTCTTTTTCAATTTTTACAATCAGTTATGAGTGTTTTTTTGTATACCTTATTTAGTGGCACTTTTGTTGGTTGTATTGATAATCATTTTGAATGTTTACAGTCTATACCTATCTATTAAAAGTTTTTAAGTCATTTAATAGCAATAATCCTATAGCTAGTGTGACAATTTGACCATTTTTACTTACTTGTGGGTCTAATTGTGCTGAACTTTTTGCTTTTTAGAAGTCTTTCTCTAACTCCAATAGTTTTTGACAAAAATGCAAAAATGGATAAAAATCATTATTCAGGGGAAATAACTTCTATAAGTAGTCGGTTGACAATTTCAACCAGGATGACTGATTGGCAGATCTTATTGAGCTGGACATTTTTGCTATATATTGTTGCTCTCTATCAATCTTTGTTTTGTAAAAAAGTCATAAAATGGGTAAAAATTGTCTTTCAGGGGCAATAAATCTTAAAAGGAGTCGGTAGACAATATCGGCCATATTGACTTATTTGTAGATCTTGTTGTGCGAAACATCTCTGGTATTTACAATTTCCCTCTATCTTAAATGGCTTCGACAAAAAATGAAAATTTGGTAAAAACCATATTTCGAAGGCAAAGTTGAATAAAGTACATTTGTACGAAGCTGAACAGCATTGAGATCACAAAATTAAAAAAAGTTTTGCCAAAAACAGCTTAGGTAATCTATTCCTGGGTTAGAAAATCCTTAGTATTTTGAAAATTCAAAGTTTTGTAAACAGTTAATTGATAATTATGACCAAATCAATGATAAGTAGTGCTGGCTACTAGGCTCGTTATAGTTTCTACCAAAACAAACCACAAAAATTAGTAAAATTAGTCTTTCAAAGGCAATAATTCATATACGGTGTCAATAGTGAATTTGTCCATGTTAACTTATTTGAAGATCATATTTTGTTGGACATTTTTACAATTAAAAGATTCTCTTTATCAACTATAGCTTCTTAAAAGATGCAAAAGGAGTAAAAAATCATCATATAAACATGATAAAGGCAATTACTCCTATAAAGGGTCATTTGACGATTTCTGCTAAATTGACTTATTTGTAAATATTATTGTTCTGGTCATCTATACTATTTAAAAATTCTCTCTATCTGTTTTAGTTTTCAAGATTATAACCAAAAACTGCTGATAGTAGGAGCCTGTCGAAATGCACTAAAAGAGAGATATTACTTGCCCACAACCAGACAGACAAAACTTTGAGAAAATCCATCAAGATATAGCCCAACCTATAAGCACAGTAAAGCAATTTGTTGTATTTTATGTTTATCAGGTAAAGAAGTAAAATAGTGCTCAAACTTCAAATGATCAAGGGGCCTCGGTGGCCGAGTGGTCTAAGTAGTTACTACAGTAATCATTAGCCAGTCAACACTGAGGTTGTGAGTTCGAACCCCGCTCGTGCGGGTGCACTCGACTCCAATCTTAATTGATCAGGATTGTCAGTTTTCCTATCAAAGGTCGGTGGTTTTCTCCGGGCGCTCCGGCTTCCTCCACCAATAAAAACTGGCCGCCACGAAATAGCCTAAAAGCGGTGCTTAAAAGTGGCGTTAAAACACCAAAAATCAAAATCAAATCAAATCAAATGATCAATAGTTTATTTACATTTACATTTAATCAATTGATAATTAACAGATAAATATATAGTCATTGTATGACCAAACATCATGCCTTATATAAAACATGTATATAATATCACTACAGTTGATAATTAAGAATGTTGCTACAACCACATATTCTATGAAAATAGATAAATGAATAAAATCCATGGAAAGAAGATTTACATGTAAAGATAAGATTGCTTTAAAGTAAAAAGTTTTCTACCTTTTTTCAATAATGAAATTCAAAGGAAGAGTATCTTCAAAATTTGTTTATATAATAATTGCTAGCCTCCATCCAGATAACAATACAACATTGAATAGAACGAAAACAGACAATAAACAATAAAAACATGATATTCAGATTAAACATTTATTCTGCTGATTGGAATGAGTTTGTCATGTGACAGTTTCTATTACTAGACTCTTCATATAATTTATTCATTTCTAAATTCATTAGATGGAAAGCAATGAACCCAATATCTAAGACTAACAATCTCCACTGTCCCAGGTTAGGGGAAGGGTTGAGCGCTTATAAACATGTTTAACCCCACCACATTCTTTATGTGTCTGTCCCATGTCAGGAGCCTGTAGTTCAGTAGTTGTCGTTTGGTCATGTCTGTCATATTTGTTTTTCGTAAATTGTTTTGTTATAATTAGGCCGTTAGTTTTCTTAATTGAATTGTTTCATATTTTCATGACGGGGCCTTTTATAGCCGACTATACGGTATGGGTTTTTGTCACTGTTGAAGGCCATACGATTGTCTATAATTGCTTACATTCACTTCATTTGAACTTTGGTAGATAACTGTCTCATTAGCAAACATACCACATCTCCTTATTTTCATATTAACAGATTGATAAAAAAAAATTCCATCAGAAATTTCATTTTTTAATGTAATGTGCATCTAATTTACTGCTAAAAAAGTTGCTAAGGGCCAAATAATATATTTGGTAGACCAAAGGATGTATAAAATTAGGAAGAAAACAGTGTTACACACTTCCATGTGTTTTTTAATTACTCTCATATATATTCTTTAAACTGCCATGATTTAGTCTTTTGTGTATTATTCATAAAAAAATATTCATTACCTTATATTTGCATTTACAATGATGTCGATTGATCCTTAACTAAACTACTTGTTTAGAGTTTTGTATTACCTCGACTTAAAATCTTGTAAATCTTGAATTATTGTTCAAAGGAGTATGGCCAAGAAGGCCTTAAGTTGGCCCTAAAAATCTAACCTTCTAATACCATATGTAAATTCCTATATTAAGGAACTTAAATAGGCAAGTTTAAATAAACTAGACACTTTTGTTATCTGCTGTTTGTTTTGATAAAGTTGGCATCTTCAAAAGTTTGCTATTGTTCAAGGTTTTAGCAAATTATCTGTGTATATGCATTTCTAAAGGTTATTCCATATGAAAAACATTGTCCACCCCATTCGATCAAAATAAAATTGTAATACGTAAGATTTATATAAGTAAGATACACATACAAACAAAATATTATAATGGTCCGTGCATGTGGCAATTTTTGAAGCAGAAACTATATTTCGGCAAAACATTATTCAAAGTATGATTTTCTTCATTATGGTGCACAATCATGACGTCAGGATGACATCACAAATATTCTAATGCGCCAGACCTTGTTGAATATGTAAATGTCAGATATTTTTACATATTTTGTCATCAAGTTTTCACCTTTTTATTACTAAAATTAAATTTCACAGAAGTTTAGGGCGAATATGGACCTTCTTGAACATACTCCTTTCAGAGAAAAAATAGGCTTAATAAGTCCTTTATCGCACCGTGTCCTTTTCTGAAAATCTGCAGATACAGTTAAGTCCACCTCAGATTTTGACTTACGTCTAAAAATTAATAATGAGGGTTGGTTGAGAAACGAAACTTTACGACAAAAGACATGATTTCAGCCTTCTAATTGGTCCTAAAAAGTATATGATGTCATTGACAAGATAAATGTAAAACAACAACTCATTTCTGTTGTTGTGGAATGCTGTCTAATTAACGTATAACCCTCTCCGAAAAAGAAGCAGACACTTCAAATCATTTTATTTAAGTACACATATTTTATCTGTAGCAAGATAAAATAACAAATTTATTTGCATATAGTTATTGGGCATTGTTAAACTATCTTCATGGCAAGCAATATAAGATTGATACGGCCTTGAAATATATCACAGCATTGTTGTTTTACATTTATCTTGTCAATGACTACTCATGCCAAAAGTTGAGTAACAGTGATAGCTTAACTATTATTTTCCGTAAAAGAATTAAAAATGAGTATCACGACTTATGATTGTCATACTTTTGAAGTGTAAAAATTGCCTCAATGACAAATCGACTTCATTAAACTTCATTAACAATATTGTACACAGATCAATGTCAGAATAATCTTTTATATCGAAAACTTGTGAAAAAAAACCAATTATCAACACATTCTCTATTCATATTCAAAAATACTGGTTCATAATATTGTAAACTAGTAACACAATTGTGCATTTACTTATTTACTAGTATATAGAAATATGACATTATTACAAGGTTCAAAAATAAAATATCCGGGCATGCCTTTTAAATGTAATCGAACAATAGATTTTGAAAATGAATACATGTAGTTGGTATACAAAAGTTCTAACTGATTTAACCCATGGATACATATCTGTTCAATGAAGAGTCAAAACAAATGAAACCGTTCATAAGAACGAATCAAAAATGATCTGAAACAACATATAATGCTAAGAGTCTAGACAGATTTAAACGCAAATGAAATAATCCCTCACGGTAATCAATCCCTCCTACTTGCGAGTGTAGCCATTGTAGATCAGTGAAATACAACGACTGTTTAATTCGGGTTAGATAAATTTCTATTTCAATTAAATTGTCTTCCCTTTAAACATAAAAACTTATGACTTTTAAAACGCGCTTTTATGATAGGCTAGTATTTTAACATAACGAATTTTCGTTTAAAGTTGTGTTTTGAATTTTAATCATTGTATTCTTAATAATTACCTTTTGATATATTGTTATGCTTTAAAGTTATAATACTTGTCTGAATGGTAACCCAGTGGAAATTATAATTTTTTAGCGTTCATTAAAGCAACAATTTATAGAATTATTTCGTGTGGAGGCATATACCAAATTTTCAGAAAAGTAAACCGTGACAATTAAATGACCACAAAAAAATCCTTTTTTTTTTTGTGGAAGGGATGCAATATTATAATGAGACTGTAGTCAAGGTTTTTATATATTGAAGCTGAACTAATTCATGATATTGGTCAAGGATTTAAGAGGGGTGTAAAAGGACGACTTGTCATTCGTAGTACTTTTTTCAGGAATAAAATAATAAATATGCCTCACGTTTAAGTTGTTATTATGTTCAAGAAATAAAATAGAATTATAGATTTACATGTAAAAATTTAATTTAAATCTTAACAGTTATAGTACCATAGTTTCAAACACAAGCACTCTGTGTCGAATGGAAACATTTTCAATGGTACATATCTTCAAGTTTGAAAATAATTTAAACCTACCTACCTAAAACTTGTAACTTTGTATTTATAAAGCTAATGGAAAAAACATAATGGTAACTATGCGTATTCATATATATTTTTTTAATATAAATATGAAAGTTCTTTAGTTAACTATGTCTTTGTGTAGGTTTTGGGTCAATGTTAGAAAATGGGGAAACTTCTTTAAAACGACTGCAGTATGATGTTTAATGACCATTAAAGAAACAGCTGTAAATGATCCGAACATGTTTTAACTGCGAGTTCATTTTCTATTGTTTAATTTCAACTGGATATCCACCTGTAAAGCAAATCACATAAATACAATACAATTTCATTTCAAAATTGAATACTTCTTTTTATAATATTGTTACGGTGTGGAAGGGTTGACCGAAGCACGTTTTGTAGGAAGCGCGGGGCGAATCGCTTCATACTAAAAATGTATGCACGATGAACGCCTTTACAAAACTTTCAAATTACAAAAAAGAAATATGCAATTCTTATAATGACATGTGTATGCTACAACCATGAAATTACGAGATATTGAAATGTTTTCGTATTTGTCTTATGCATTGTTGTGAAGTCGACATATGCTGTCTTGAATGCTGAAACTGATTGAGAAATACAATGGTATATCTGAATGCCTCCGATTACTTCAGCACATCAAAAGTACGGATTCTTATGAAACATACATGTGATGTAATTATATAGATATAACATCTGGGCTGCGTTCAATGTCGTAGCCGCTACACAGGGTTTCGTATATTTTGACTACTGAAAGTATAGCTAGCGTTGCCGCAAGATAGATCTATATAGCCCAAACAATTCATGGTATCTAGTGAATCCAGAATGTCGTCGGATAGATTATTTCTAATGACGTCAGTTTGAAAGGCTAGCTACGTAGAATATCGTTCAGCATAGATATCTAGGACACAGCGGCTATACTAGCTACTATGATATTGAACGCAACCCTGGTATGAAACAGAAAAGAGAATATAGAGGAACACGCGAAATGTATCATCATTTGGTTTCAACTATCTGAAATCACGTGAAAATAACTTACAAATCAAATTTGAAAAAAGAATAAAACTCCAATTTTGCCTGCAAATTATTAAATAAAACTGATTTTCTTAGGGTTGTTGTCTATGATATATTTCCCGCATGAAGAGATATTAATCGTATCACACTAGACAGAGAGTGATATAAATAAATGATACGAAAAATACGCTATTCGTTAGGTCAATGAAGGTTCCAACGGACCATTATTCACCCTTGGCAACGGAGTTCTGTGTTTTCTTCAATATCAATATATAAAATCATCACGTGTTTCACTTGAACACATTCTTATTTGATTCCATTCTGAAGATTTCAAAAAGCTTTAAAATTTCTGATGTTTTCGACTAATCTGGGTTTTCGACGCATGATTTTAAATTCCGTTAGTGGTCTTAAATTTGAAGTGAAGCTAGCGAAATCAAAACTTTTCACCAGAATTTTATTTTTTACTCAAAGATAATCTTTTCTTAAAAGAAATTATACGTTTAACAACTCGTGAGAATTCGTTATGAAGCAGAGTATTTTAATCGAATAAATCTATATTGTGGTCATGACGTTATATTTAGTGGACAACAACAGATCGCAAAACAGTATGCGCAACAAACCGTTGCCCCCATATCAAACTGAAAGATAGTTTTAGGTTAGCATTTAATTTTTCCAATTTATGCTTTCTTGACGAAAACTCCCATTTTGTACTTATTTCTGCAAATACTGCGTGTTAGTGTAAGTTGTGTAGTTTACATGTAAAGTGTTTCTTTTTTCTGTGATTTACTGCAATTGGGTACATTTCATTAAGAATGTTGTATTTAGCGTATACAAGACGTATAAGAATAGGGAATAAATCATCTTTAATAAGACATATTTCTTTCACAAAGTTGAGATTGTCATTCTTATGATAAATACAATTCAACGCTTTTCCATGCACTTATATTTTGACGTTATTTTAACAAATTGGAATCAGATTGATTGCTTCTCAGCACTTTTTTTTTTATCTAAACTCGAGAGAGAAAATATTTTATGTTTATTTTGCGTTAACCAAAGTAATAGATAATAGTGTTTGCAATTTAAGAAATAAAAGATAAATCAAAACTGTGTGTACAAATCAAAAATATATTAAAACTGTGTGTACAAATTAGAAATATATTTAAACTGTGCGTACCAATTAAAAAGATACTAAAACTGTGTGTACAAATTCAAAATATATTAAAACTGTGTGTATATATAAAACATATATTAAAACTGTGTGTACAAATTAAAAATATATTGAATATGTGTGTACAAATTGAAAATATATTAAAACTGTGAGTCAATTAAAATTTATCAAAACTGTATGTGCAAATTTAAGATGTATCTTTACTCACGTTATTGGTATCAATTTTAGGAAGTGAGTGTTTTATTAACTAAGACATTTCACTTCAATGCTATTATCCAAATTTGGCGCTTCGAATCCAGAACTTTCACAGCGAGCAAACCCTGTTTTCCATGCTTCTTTCGTTGGTGTTAACTTATCTGATGTGTAGAATTCAAAGAGGGAGTTAGTCTTTACGGGCTTTAAGTGATATTGATAATTCTCCCCTGATACTGCAGAAAAATATTTCAAATTTACTTTGGTACATGTTTTTACGTTTTCAGAACAATCCTTAGATGTTACGTGACAAGTGTTATATTGTACATCTCCCATCAGCCGATAGCGTGTTTGTGGAAGGAACATGAAATGTATCCATATTTCCATTACATCTGTACTGTTGATTACATTTAAACATTCGGATTCATTGACCTGCCTAAACAAAAGTTCGCCAGTTTCTTTGTAGCATTCATCTTCGGCCTTTTGGAAATCAGCACTGTCTTTCATAGGTAGAAAAGTTTGAATCAATATTGTCGTATTTTCTTTCCTATGAAATTTAATTTTTTGCAATTGGGATGATTTATTCATCAAAAATGTAAGGTTGGCCATTTTCAACCACGTGCTTTTATTCACATTTGATTGTGCAGATCCCTTATGTAGTTCTGTCACATTTATGTATATTCCTGCGCTCCCAAAAAACCTTGAAGGGTCACCTCCACTGGTCTGCAGCTTAGTTGATTGTTGAAATTTAAAACTCCAATCATCATGTTGGATTGTTGAGAAAACAAAAACGGACAATGCGAGAATAAAGGCTAATATTGATCCTATTATTAATATAAAAGAGAAAACTAGAATAAAACAATTTGTTGAATCCTCCCTTCTTCTTGAGCAGATTCGTACAACAACAATGATTATTCGCAGTATGCATCCACCTATCAAAAACGATGCTTTTATTAACTGAATCAAGCTTGTACCTTCCTCACGACAACTTGCAATATATGCACTCATGCCAATCTGTGGTAATTCTTCACACCATAGCACAAATGTAAAAACGTAAACAAAGTCAATGCAACAGCTGTTATCATCATTTAGAATTTCTAGTTTATTGTACACCATTTCCACTATGAATGTCACAATGCCAATGCAACAAAAGGCCAGTATAGCATGCAGGAACATTTTGTCAATGGGTCCAAACACTATTCCCTTTTCCTGTTTACTCATTTCAACGTAAAATAACCAATCACTGATTAGGTCTGCAACTTCTATTATTCCGAGGATAAAGAAGACAGAAAACCGAAAACTCATTTTCCCTGTTAAATTACACATTTTGATTTTCTGAAATGATATAGAATTTTATAATCATACAAATTTAGAAAAGATATTCGGCATTGGTCAATTGTGTCGTTGTCATGGAAAATATTTGGCAAAGATATGGAATGCTTGTAATGTACCTTCAGGGAAGTCATTTGTTCGTCTTTTAATAAAACAAAAATTTAAGTTTGTTAAAGAAGAGGGACGAAAGATACCAGAGGGACAGTCAAACTCATAGATCGAAAACAAACTGACAACGCCATGGCCAAAAATAAAAAGACAAACAGACAAATAATAGTACAGATGACACAACATAGAAAACCAAAGACTAAGCAACACGAACCCCACCAAAAACTGGGGGTGATCTCAGGTGCTCCGGAAGGGTAAGCAGATCCTGCTCCACATGTGGCACCCGTCGTGTTGCTTATGTTATTACAAATCCGGTAAATAGTCTTATTCGGTAAGTCTTTAAACTTTGCTTTATTATGATGCATTAAACGATCTCGTGTTCTAAAGAATTACCATTCGTGAAAACTTGTTTTTCTTTTGTATGCACCTCTACAATTCCCATTTTCTACATATGGAAATGCCTGTACCAAATCAGGAATATGACAGTTGTTTTTCATTCGTTTGATGTGTTTGAGCTTTTGATTTTTGCCATTTGATAAGGGACTTTCCGTTTTGAATTTTCCTTGGAGTTCGGTATTTTTGTTATTTTACTTTTTTCAAGGTTGTTCTCATTGAAGTTTACCGCAGCTAAAGACAATAAAAGATTAAAATGAGATATGTTGATAAAAAAAGATCTATCAGCAAAATAGTAAAAAGATACGTTTAATGAAATAATAATACACTGATCTGTTAGGTACTGTGGATTGTATATACTAAGTCTCAACTAATTGATATTAAAATTAAATGGTACTATAAAACTTTATATCTTTCCTAGGTTGACAATATCGTCAATAAAGAAGAAATAAAAATCAGATTATAGTTTGCTTAGCAATACTCGGCGTCAGGTTCCTTTTGTCGGGGAAATAAAATTGGTAGTCGACTTAATTTATCGAGACAATGAGGACCAAAGGAGGTACTTTAATTCACTTACTTTATTCCGGATTTCCTCCGGATTGTAATCACTAGCAAAAAGAACTTGCTTCCTAGGGAATAGTAAATTACTTAATTGCATGTGGCTATGTATTTTCATCCATTTGTTGAATTACCAGTAATTATTCGTATTAATATTTCCTGTCATTTTATTATGTGAAAATGATCGGTCGGGTGCTCTAGTGATAGCAATAACCGGATGTATTTTTATGATGGGATCGAACTATCGCTTTGAATTCCAACACAGAAAATTATGATATTCGGAATAAACCACAACGTATTAGATTGATATCAATATGTAATAAAACAAAAAATAGGTACTTGCCAGTATTTCAGTCCTACACAGTATAAACCGAATGAACTTATTAAAAAGAAGGTATACATGTGCTTTGTATTTAATTAACCACTATATAAAGGTACACGACGCATTGCGCAAGTTTATTTTTAATCGTCAGAATTTCTTTTTCTCATTAGCTACATAGAATAACAAAGTTTTAACCGAAAGGTATTGTGTTATAAATACAATATACAAAATTAAAAGCGTGAATTAGATACGGAGTGATTACTTCAATATAACCTTACATTTGAGTGAGGTTACCTAAATGATATTTTTTTTTTAAAGTTATCGAAATAATTTTTAGGGTGACAAATGATTCAAAATTACATGCGGTTTAATCATCTCGACGAAGCAGTTATGGAGAATACATTGGTTTACTGTTACATATATTTCTTCCTTACCTATTCAAAAGGATAGTGTATAGCACCCAACAAGTCACTAAGATAAATAAAGGCAACAGTAGTATACCGGTGTTCAATAGTCATAAATCGATTGAGCGAAAACAAATCCGGGTCACAAACCAAAACCGAGGGAAACACATCAATAATAAGAGGAAAACAACAGAACAACAGACACACTGAACTGCTACAAAAACAAACATTATTACATAGAAACGGACTATTTGATAACAACTGCCATATTCCTGAGTTGAAAAAAGACATTTTAAGAAAAAATGGTGGGTTGAATCTGGCTTTATGGCTAGCCAAACCTCCCGCTTACATTGCAATGTTAAACATACCGCTAAAATGACAACATTACGTGACAGGAATACAGTACAAATAAACGCAAGCACACTCAGGACAGAGAAATACATAAATAAATGATATAATAGTACATTACAACATGTAAACCACAGAATAACAACGGACAAACTTCCATTAATTTACGACAGTACACTAGTACACCACAATAGAATTATGAACTGTGCGTCACACGAATGCATCAACGCCACAAGTAAGTAACATTTGAATTTTACTACCCCTTTATTTTTATATCCTCTCGTATATCCGTAAGTAATGACGCAAACTGATATACATATACAAATAACATTGAATTTATAATAAGTGTATTATAATACTTTAGGGGCTTCGTGGCAGAATGGTATAAGCGTATCCCTTACAGTACCACTGGCCTGAACACACTGAGGTTATGAGTTCTAATCTCCACGTAACAGGTGTGTAAGACTTCGATTTTAATTGACTAGGATAATACGTTTTCTTGCCGAAGGTCGGTGGTTAGGCCACACCAATTTGATTTTTAGTTCTTCGGACAAAAGCTCCAAAAAATATGGGGCGAGCGAGCGAAATTTTTTTGATTGTATTTATTTCTTGAAAATGAGTTTTGTTGAGGCGGGTGCTCTACAAGTGGAGCGAGCGGTATATTTTTTTTTTTTTAAATTGTGCGATTTAGAATATTTGTACATGTTAAAATTGGGTTACTTCAAAGAAAAAGGAGGATAAACATGCTCTTATGCATATAAGTTGATGTATTTGTGCCTGTAGTACAGTCTGTACCATACCCAACTTTTTGGTTGGCTTTGGTTTAGTATAATTTTGATTATTTTCGTCAAATAAGCTTTGACTGCGTGAATTTTCATTTAAATTCTTACATGTGTATATATTAAGGAAGCATATCAGATGCAGTTCAGCAAGAGAAATTATGTTAGTTAGGTAAATGAAATGTGTTGAATACAATTAAAATATGTGTATGACGTGTATGTATTCCAAAAAAAAGCCCATGAAAAATATTGAATATCTTTTGATATAGTTGTTTCAATTATATGGTAATGATTGTTTATTGGCTGCTTGACATCCAGTTGGAACTATTTATCCATAATAGGATCAACATAATGAGTGAGGTGAATATATCAACAACATCCTGAGTAAGATAATTATATTGCTATGCATGCAGATCTCAATGTATTAAACATTTAATCCCGCGGCAAATGTTTGCACCTGTCCTAAGACAGGAATCTGATGTACAGTAGCTGTCGTCTGTTTATATGTAGTTCATACGTGTTTCTCGTTTCTCGTTTTTATATAGATTAGACCGCTGGTTTTCCCGTTTGAATGGTTTTACACTAGTAATTTTTGGGGCCCTTTATAGCTTGCTGTTCGGTGTGAGTCAAGGCTCCGTGTTGAAGGCCGTATACCTTGACTTATCATGGTTTACTTTTATAAATTGTTACTTGGATGGAGAGTTGTCTAATTGGCACTCATACCACATCTTCCTATATCTATTCCCTTAAAATACATTTAACCACATTCACATGCATTATTCTGACTTAGCAAAATACTTCCTTTTTCCCCTGAAACCTGCAATGTATTTCAAACTGGAAGTGGTTGCACCAATAACACATCCCAAATTATTACCAGCATGCCAATCCCAATACCACCACTTTGGTCTCGAATGTTGGAACTCTTAAATTTTCCCTTACAAAAGAGTTCTGATTGCATGTCAATAGACTAACAAGGGGATATGGAGTTTTCATTAAAATAAGATAAATCTGTCATTTTTCAAAAATTCATGTGAATTTAATATTAATTTCATCCAAGACAGATAGCTCTAGATATCTATGTCTGTTGTAGTCCGAGATTACTCTGACGTCCAACGGCTGTTTTGCCAGACAAGCTTGGGCCGTGGGATAACAGCCCCCATCTTTTCTGGCAAACAGCTGTTGGACGTCGGAGTAATCTCGGACTATGTCTGTTGAAACAATGATCGGGGATGACAATGGTTCTAACAAGTACTGATGTGATCGTGGTCATCTAACGAAAGATTTTTTATTTTTGTCTCCTTGAACAGGTGAAACGAAATGCATTTCAAATAACTGTGTGTTTAATAACTACGTGTCCTCGGCAATGATCTGACACAACTTCATGTTGGCATCCCGATTTTTGACCTTTTATTTACAACTCGATTTATCACACATGCGTTTGAATCGCTCGGAGCAACAAATGTACGAGAAAAACGTCTAAGAGAGAAAAAAAATGTCAAGGATAAACTAATTTTGGAGCGGCATGCGGCCCAAAAATTGGCGGAAGCGGAAATTATTTTTTTTTATTGAAAAGTCAATTTCTCCAAAACAGGAGCGGGAAAATCCAAAGAACTATTAATCAAATTGGTGTGGCCTTATCACTGGACATTCCAGGTGTAAGCATATCCTGTTTTTACTGCATCACCCCACATGCAAATCCACACTCAGTCAAAATGTCACAATAGGATATAGAACGCAATCGGCATTAGGACACAGTCGATAAAATTACAGATTAGACGACTAAATAAGTTGACAGAACACCTGGTGTAAGGAGTTTTCTTAAACTGTCAACAATGGTTGACTGTACTATAGCTATGGGTAGGGTGTTCCATTGAATGATGGTATGTGAAAAAAAAGATATATGTTTCCTTTTAAGTTAGTATACGTCTATGAGTACTGTAAATTCAGAAATTATTGCGAGGTTTTAATAAATGTGAAAAATGCGTTTGGTTGAGTATCGCAATAATAAGAACTCGCATTCTAATATCCAATCCATATATCTGTATGCATATTTTCCTAAAATCGCAATAATTAATCTCGCATTTTTGCCCTTTCTTCAAAAATCGCAAAAATAAATGCACGCAATAATTTCTGAATTTACAGTATGTGGGGTTTTTGTCTTGTTCTACAATCGGTTAGTAACAGTATTTCAAACAATATGAAAATGAGCCCATTAATGTTTTTTTTTTCAAAACCATGTAGTATTTAAATGATGTCATCTTTTTTAATGTGACATAATATTATTTGTTATGATGTGTTTCATGATTTACATAGTGAGGAAATAGGTCTATAATTAACAGGTTTATATTGTTCTGCCTTTATAAATGCTGGAGCAACGTTTGCATGTTTCCAATCTGATAGTCCTTATCGACCTACTGAATACCTTTGTAAGTTTTTGGTGACGCTTTCTCTTTTATTACCGTAAGTACTCTATAATTTATTATATCAGGTTCACATGCTTTATGTGGGCTAAGGTAAGATGTTAATTTCGTGAATCCTGTAGCTAAAGAGATATGTGTGTCATTACAAGATGTGGATTAGTATTTTTGTCTGGGATATGTGTATTTGATTCATTGGGATATATCGATTTAGCTGCTGCTTTAATATGTTTTTTCATCTTATGTATTTGCGATTAAAAAGACACCATTTTTAAGTTGCGATACCTGTACTATATGTTTGCGTGCTTTAAGTATAATTGAATAAGAATTTTGGTTTTGCTGTTGATGTCATGTGTTGATTGATGTCTTTTACCTTTAGGAATTATGGGTCATTAATTCTCTTCAACTTCGTACTTTTTTTGGCCTTATTAACTTTTGTGATTCGACCGTTACTGATGATTCTTTTGTAGACGAAACGCTCGTCTGGCGTACAAAATTTGAGTTTTTTTACAGGCAAATCACAAATGTGTTTCTATACAATTCCAGTACCCTTTTCTAAATTCATTCTATACTTGAGCGTTTTTTAAGATTTCTTATTTTTTCTGGATAATGTTTCTTACACCATCTGCTTTATTTTTGTTGTTGATAAGTTTACGTAATTTGTCGTCAAAGGTAATCTGTAAACGTTATTTATTTTGTGTAGAACATTTCTTTTCAATTGATGCAATGATGTATACTTTAAAATTGTGCTACCATGCATCAACATTATTAGTTTCTTTATCTTTTTCTATTGTTGTAAGTGTTGTTTTCAAATTAGCCTTCATATCTTTTTAAGTTAGATTTGTAAATGTAAGTATTTTTCTGTTTACTTCATGTACTCTTTTAAGTCCTGAGTTTATTTCTATGCAAATTATGGCATGATATGATTGAAAAACTGGGGGTAATGTTGTAATTTTATGTATGTTTGTTGAGTTATTGCAAAGAAGAAATCATTTTCTTTTTTTTTTTCGAGTAGCTTTGTTTATCAATTGGTGTAGGTTGTGATACTTTGTAATCTTTAACAATTGTTAATTTTATTTTGGTTCAAGTTTGCCTGTAACTTCTCATGGTATAGACCAATCAATATGACTCAAGTTAAAGTCGCCTTCAAACCATACATTAGATGTTGAATTAGTAATAATTCTGTTTAATGATATGGTTAAGATTTTCAAGGGATGTTTCGTCATTCGATGGAGGTCGTGATAAGAACCAACAATGGTCTTTTTGTACCTGTGATATTTATCTCATCGAATTCTGTTTATAATCGATGATTTCTGGGCTTATGAACTCTTTTGTTATTGATATTAGTACCCCTCCTTGGCTTTCGTCTACGTTATTGTTTTGGGTTCTCTCGTTGCTGTACATATGGTTGTAAAGGTTTGTTTGAAAATATTCTGCTGAGGATGTTGTTTATAACCACGTTTTAGTTCCCACTATAATAGTTCCCATAATCCTATCCAGTTTAACTTATAATCAAAGTATTGTTTTATACTACAAATTGATTGAACATATATATTGAATATTCTAATTGGTCTTCTTTTGTTTTACTCTTGGTGTTTAAATCTTGTTTATTTCGCTGATTTACTTGAGGTGAAGCAGCAGCTGTAGGTGCACCGGGGCTTCTTAATACTGAACATTTACCAACGGTTCATAATTGATTTTCTGTTTCAACAGTATAATTTGTATTAATATTGCCGTTGAGAAATTAGGTATGCCACATTGTGAACATCCACAAAAAAAGTAAAAGACACATTACTTTCGTCCCTAAATCTGAATAAATTTAATTGTTTCCGTTGGCATTTTTGGAAAACCATGTTTCGCAGTTATCACAGAAGATTGCTTGGTGTTTCCATGTTACCGGTTTTGAACATGTACCGCATGAGTTTTTTGGTGCTCTTAACCATGGATTTGTAAATGTGTCAAAGGCGTTTGTTAAAAGTAGTATAAATATGTATCTTAAAGTATTTCATATTACATCAATGTTTGATCCACTATTAATAGATAAAGATGAACTTATTTTTTCTCATCTGAGTGAAGATTTTATCTGAGGTAGATGGTTAGCCATAGGCAAGATGATTGATATGATCAAGAAAGTATAATGCGGTTGTATGATGTCCTTGTTTAGAATTTCCTCGTTAGTTAAAAGTTTCTGTACAGTTTGGAATCAAAATGGTGTGTTATGTTATGATATGTGCTTTTGATAAGAAAATATCAAAATTTAAAAACATTTATTCTGTTTTCGTGAATCCAAAAAAATACCCATGGTCATTTTTTCAATAACGGACAACCGAATCACGATAGAGACGGTAAAACGTTCAAATAGAAGACTTCAAGTTTACAACTAGAAAACGCAAGTCCAAGAATATTGTATCAATAGGGAAAATCATAATCCCTTTGTCGTACAGTTTAGTTGTCAATTTCTAGAAGTATGTCAGATAAGGAACAGACAAAATTGTATTTGTGATAACCTTTATTTTAAGGTCAATGAGATATATGCGATCAACTTAGTCAAGAAACTGTTCGTTTTTCCTGAATGAAAGGACATCATCATTAAGCAGAACATGAAATTCAAGGACAAAGGATCATGCTAGCACCTTTTAATATTTTTGAGAGGATCTTTTATGAGTCATGCTTCGTACGAATAAAAGAACAAATCGGCAAGACGTGGAAAGAACTGTAATATTGACTGTCTATTGAAAGGATTTTCCAACAAACGTAACAAATATGATGTCAATACAAAAATAAAACATCTTTTTGGTGTCAGTTTCCTTGAACAAAAGACTTATGTACTTTTCACCTAAAGTTATTGTTCATGTTTACTATTTGAAAATTCATGGTACATAAATTATATATTATGTCCCAGGTTGAACTTTCTTTTTTTCGAAACGACATCGGTTGTCAACATATGTTTATCAGACAGACAGCGATTAACATACATTCAAACATCAGATAACATTAAACAACTGCTTAACACTGTCGAAATTCCGAAGTCAATGTAGCATACCCGGGTAGGCATACGGGGGCTCGTATCATAGATGATTTTTGTATCGAGGTGGAAATGCAACAACATGAAGAGGGGCTAATTGCAAACGGTACAGAAGAAATTTAAATGTTACCTCAAAATCAACTCGACAATATCAAATATAATGATTTAATGATATAATACATAAATGGATAACAGGTATAAGCAAACATATTTGACAGTACGGGAACTGCACAACAGACAAAACCAACACCCAATTCCTCAGCAAATAAAACTGTACAAACAAAGACATATAACAACGAGCAACAAATGGTACATACAGTCTTACTTTGTACAGGCACAAAATAGGTTGAACCTGTAGAAAACTTATTTCTAACGGAATAGCACATCCTAAATTTTACGGTAATGTTGTTAACCGAGCCCGGAAATTTAGATACGATCCGGGTAAACTTATAAATCCTTTAAATAAACTTATTCTAAAAGGGTACCTATTCAACACTGTAATTAAATCTTTGAATATTGTTTTTATTGGTGTAAATATTGATTTTGTTATCAGTAAATTAAAACTATACTGAAATATTACACATATGTACTACAATCTATCGATACTTATATTTTGGCATTGCATAAGGTCATGTTTTTTCTCTGACTGTTTTGACATCTTTACACTAAATCTATTGGATGTTGGGTGTGTACTGATTGATATTTTAGTCTAAGATACATGTTTTTTTTTATTTGTTGTTATTGGGCTTTTAACTAACTGTCAGTTACTGCGAGTACTCTCAGATCAGTACTTTTTTTGTTGTTAGGGATGAGGGATGGATATATACCCTGCCATGTACTGTCTGTGCTTTTGTTTGGTGTTTTTCTTTGTATCGATCTGATGAGTTAATGCCTTTTTCAACTGATTTTTATAGTTTGTTCTTATGTTGTGCTGTTACACCACTGTCCCAGGTTAGGGGAGGGTTGAGCGCTCACAAACAAATGTTTAACCCCGCCACATTCTGTATGTGCCTGTCCCAAGACAGGAGCCTGTAGTTCAGTGGTTGACGTTGGTTGGCGTCTGTTATATTAGTTTTTCGTAAATTGTTTTGTTATAAATTAGGCCGTTAATTTTCTCAATTGAATTGTTATATATTTTTCATATCGGTGCCTTTTATAGCCGACTATACGGTATGGGTATTTTCCATTGTTGAAGCCGTACGGTTGCCTATAATTGCTTACATCCACTTTATTCGAACTTTGGTGGATAGTTGTCTAGTTGGCAATCATACCACATCTCCTTATTTTTATATCGATTTAGTGTGTGATATGTGAATAAACTGCTTCGCCGAGCGCAGCTGGATACGACCGCAGAGGTCCAACCCTGAACAGTTGGGGCAAAAATGGACATAATATTCAAGCTTGATATATGTCTGAATTTGGATTGTAATTAAATATTTGACACATTATAGGTTTCTGACACAGAATAAATGTAGTCAAAGAACTTGAAATTGGTTGTATGATTTGAATTTATATTGAATTGAAGACTTCTTGCTGTTGTGCAATACACTGTGCTGTTGTGCAATACTTAGTAAATCTGTTTTCAGACTATATACAAAGAATAAGCAAAATAAATTGTGACCCCCAATTTTTTTCTTTGGAAAATTGACAATTTCTTAAATCTTAAGGGAAAAAAAATTGAACACCCAAAAAAATTTTTTTTTACCCCCCACCCCTCCAATTTTGAAGAAATTTTCTTTTTGTAATATTTGGTACAAACTAGGAGACATCCATAAACTTTAACACAAGTTATTGTCTGAAAACTAGAAAAATGCTTGTTTTAGACCCTTTTTGGCCCCTAATTCCTGAACGGTTTGGGCAGTTACCCCCAAAATGAATCCCAACCTTCTACTTGTGGTATTGAACCTTGTGGTACAATTTCAGAGTAATCAAAATACTTATACACAAGTTATTGTCCTGAAACTAGAAAAATAAAATTGAGAATGTAAATGGGGAATGTGTCAAAGAGACAACAACCAGACAATAGAGCAGACAACAGCCGAAGGCCACCAATGGGTCTTCAATGCAGCGAGAAACTCCCGCACCCGGAGGCGTCCTTCAGCTGGCCCCTAAACAAATATATATACTAGTTCAGTGATAATGGACGTCATACTAAACTCCAAATTATACACAAGAAACTAAAATTAAAAATGATACAAGACTAACAAAGGCCAGAGGATCCTGACTTGGGACAGGCGCAAAAATGAGGCGGGGTTAAACATGTTTTTTGAGACCTCAACCTTCCCCCTATACCTCTAGCCAATGTAGAAAAAACAAACGCACAACAGTACGCACAGCAAAACTCAGTTTAAGAGAAGTCCGAGTCCGATGTCAGAATAGGAAACAAAAGAAAATAAACAAAATGACAATAATACATAAATAACAACAGACTACTAGCAGTTACTGACATGCCAGCTCCAGACCTCAATTAAACTGATTGAAAGATTATGTCTTCATCATATGAATATCAGGCACAATCCCTCCTGTTAGGGGTTTAGTATTATACCATCATAAAATATATGAGAAGAACATAACCCGTGTCATGCCAAGAACTGGTTTTAGAATAAATATGTTTAATTCCGATGCAAAGACCCTATAAATGAATCAATATTAAAGCCAAAATATGCAATCTTTAATGACCTGACAACAGTATCGTAACTATATCCCTTCTTAATAAGTCTGTTTAAAGGTTTTGTTAGCTTTTGAGGTGAATACTGACATTTTTGTGCTTTGTAAAGAATATTACCATAAAAAATTGGATGTGAAATACCCGAACGTATAAGACGTCTGCATGTTGAGTTATATTTACGAATGATGTCCTTATACCGATGATAAAATTTAGTAAATGTTTTGGCTAGTTTATGATATCGAAAACCCTGGTGTAATAATTTTTCAGTAATACATAAATTTCTCTCGCTAAAATCTAATACGTTCTTTCATACACGAGCGAATCGTACAAGTTGAGATATATAAACATCATAAGATGGTGACAAGGGAACGTCACCATCTAAAAATGGATAATTAACGATAGGAAATGAAAAATCATCTCTTTTATCATAAATTTTTGTATTAAGCTTCCCGTTAATGATATAGATATAGATATCAAGATCGAGGAAAGGACAGTGGTAATTGTTAGTATTGGCTTTATTTAAAGTAAGTTCAACAGGATACATTTCTTTAGGATACACACTGAAGTCGTCATTATTGTAAATGCTTGTTTTGGCCCCTAAACTAAAGTTATTGTCCGGAATCCAAATGTATAATTTTAATTAATATTCAATTTAAGATTTTTTGCTGTTGTGCAGTACACTGTGCTGTTGTGCAATACTTAGTAAATAGATATAAGAAGATGTGGTATGAGTGCCAATGAGACAACTCTCCATCCAAGTAACAATTTATAAAAGTAAACCATTATAGGTCAAAGTACGGTCTTCAACACGGAGCCTTGGCTCACACCGAACAGCAAGCTATAAAGGGCCCCAAAAATTACTAGTATAAAACCATTCAAATGGGAAAACCAACGGTCTAATCTATGTAAAAAACGAGAAACGAGAAACACTTATTAACCACATCAACAAACGACAACTACTGAACATCAGATTCTTGACTTAGGACAGGTGCAAACAATTGCAGCGGGTTTAAACGTTTTATTGGTACCAAACCTTCACCCTTATCTGAAACAATAGTGTAACATCACAACATAGAAAGACACACTATAAAATATCAATTGAAATGGCTTAACTCAATCAAAAGACATATTAACACCAGTGAACATACACTGAACAAATAAATTTGATCTATGATACAATGTAAATACAAAATAAATAAACTAAGGGAAGAATAATAAAAGTTACATGTTATACCGCTGTGAAATATTAAACAATTAAAGAAAAACAATATGCTTGACAAAAATATCAGCATTTTGCAATTACTTAAAACACAGGTAAATGAAAATAATTTTGTTGTTAGGTATACGTGTACAGTTCAAATAGAGAAAGGAAATATCTTTACAAAATAAATAATTTTGATGTTCATAGTACGAAGTGAAAATTTATAGTAATACCAAACACTTATGAAAGCTGGTATATAGACCAGATATAACCCTGAATAACATTAAATGACAAAAAAGCATTACAATTAGTATTAACAGGTCAAATAAACAAGAAAGTACGATTTGAGAGTACTCGCAGTACTGACAACTAGTTAAAAGCCAAAAACAATTAATAATAAAAAATCATGCATCAGAGACTAAAATCAACTAAAACACATCCCAGGGATTTAGTATTTTAACGTCATGGAAAGTCAAAGAAGACATGACTTGTGCAATGCCAAAAATAAATGTTTCAACAGGCAGTAGGATAGTTAGGAGTTAACCTCTTTATAGATCAAAAAGAAAGTGGGTGTGTCTTTATACATCCCGTTTGAAAAGAATAAAAATTTAGTTATGTTTTAATTTGCTGATGACAAAATCGATATTAGTGCTAATGTAAACTATATTCAAAGATCTAATTACAACATTGGTAAGATAACCTAATAAGTTTGTTTAAAGGTTCGATGAGTTTACACGGATCACCTAGTGATTTCCGCGCTTTAAGTACAATATTACCGTAAAATGTAGGATGTGAAATACCGTTTTTAATCAGTTTTCTACAGGTACAGCCAAATTTACTAATCAAATCTTTGTATCTATTAGTAAATCTGTTTTCAGACTATATGCAAAGAATTAGCAAAATAAGTTGTGACCCCCCAATTTTTTTCTTTGGAAAATTGACATTTTCTTAAATATTGAGGAAAAAAAAATTGACCCTCCCCAAAAAAAAATTTTTTTTAACCCCCCAAAAATTTTTTTTTTACCCATCTCCAAAAATAATAATATTTGAAGAGAATTTTCTTTTGAGGAAAAATAATTGCCCCCCCCCCCCCCCCCCAAAAAAAAATATTTTTTTTACCCCCTTCCAAAAAAATTGATTTTGAAGAAATTTTCTTTTTGTAAAATGTGGTACAAATTAAGTGACATCCATACACTTAAACAAAAGTTATTGTCTGAAAACTAGAAAAATGCTTGTTTTAGACCCTTTTTGGCCCCTAATTCCTGAACGGTTTGGGCAGTTACCCCCAAAATGAATCCCAACCTTCTACTTGTGGTATTGAACCTTGTGGTACACTTTCAGAGCAATCAAAATACTTATACACAAGTTATTGTCCTGAAACTAGAAAATACTTATTTTGGCCCCTTTTTGGCCCCTAATTCCTAAACGGTTGGGACCATCACCCCCTCAAAAACTTCCTTTTGGTTAAATTTCATAGAGATCCATACACTTAAACTAAAGTTATTGTCTGGAATCCAAATGTATGATTTGAATTTATATTCAATTGAAGAGTTCTTGCTGTTGTGCAATACACTGTGCTGTTGTGCAATACTTAGTAAATCTGTTTTCAGACTATATACAAAGAATTAGCAAAATAAATTGTGACTCCCAATTTTTTTCTTTGGAAAATTCAGTTTCTTTCATTTTACATAATTTAAAAGCAGTGTTAGGGAGGTAATCAAAACGTTGTGTTTGGATTACCTCCCTTACACTGCTTTTAAATTGTCTTAATTGTTCATTAACCAGGAAACCCTTGTTTTTCCCCCTTTTTTGCCCCTAATTCCTTAATGGTTTGAGCCATAACCCCCCAAAGCAAATCCTAACCATCCCTTTGTGGTATGGAAACTTGTGGTATAATTTCAGAGAGATCCATACACCGTTCCACAAGTTATTGTCTGGAAACTAGAAAAATGCTTATTTGGGCCCCTTTTTGGCCCCTAATCCCTAAACTGTTAGGACCATAACCCCCAAAATCAATCACAACCTTCCTTTTGTGGTTATAAACCTTGTGTTTAAATTTCATAGATTTCTATTTCATTATACTAAAGTTATTGTCCGGAAACCAACTGTTTTCGGATGCCAACGCCAACGACGACGTGATACCAATATACGACCACAAAATTTTTGCGGTCGTATAAAAATTACCTAAAATGTGAAAAAGTCCCGTAACTCTGGAACAACAGACAAATAAATTTTCAAAAATCAAAAGGGAGCTTTCTTCCATCAATCCTTAGGTTTTAAAATTTCATGAAAGGTGTTAAAAGCAAATGATTTATTGAACAAAGCTTTGATATATGGACACACAGATAGGACAAGTTATTCTAAAACAAATACTATCTTAGGACCAGCTGATGGTCAATATATCAGAAAGTCCACATACAATGTATGTAAACCAGTTTTAACACTTTCTTGGTAGGTCAGCCGGTTTTTCCGATATGGATTCTTAAAAATAAAAAAATCTGTATCTTGCAAAACCTTTTGGAATTTTGGGTCCTCAATGCTCTTCAACTTTGTACTTTATTTGGTCTTTTTTAACATTTTTTATTCGAGCGTCACTGATGAGTCTTTTGTAGACGAAACACGCGTCTGGTGTACATAATTTTAACTCCACTTTCAACACTATTATTCTATTTCGTGGTGGTCAGTTTTTATTGGTGGAGGAAGCCGGAGTGCCCAGAGAGAACCACCGTGCTTAATCTAAAGGTGTTACATATCTTTAATATACGTAATGCTTGTACATGTTCACACTATATGGACTTCATTAACAGGGATGTGCTTCTTACACAAATTCTGTTCCAACAGTTATGAGGAAGAATGAATGAAATACACTACATAAGTTTAATGATCACCATCACGAGTTGATTGATACGATGAGTCAGTATCTCATCTCACTAGGGACATGTTTTCACAGTCAGATCTTTAGATATCAGTTAAACTGTCTTATCTGTAATTTTGAGTGATAATAATACCATATCTCTCTATTTAATTGAATCATTAGTTTATGAAAATAAGATAACGTGCAAGGTTCACACAGACAGGCAACCTTTGGATGCTCAAGTTTTACATCTCTCTGAAATTTAGTAGGATTCCACAACATATCAATCGAACCTCTCATGATGCATCCATAACATGTGATATGAAAAACATACTATAACCTCCATCATATTTTATATTAACAGAATGTAAACGATGAAAAATCCAAGTGGGTGAATGGACAGAAAAACCTTTAGGAGATAGTGTAAACCAAATATATCAATCTAGATAGTTGTGAACACAAACTCAAGCACACAACAGCCCATTATGAGCATACCATAGCGATTTGTTGTATGTTAAGACTATCACACTGATCGACATGCAATTCAATTTAGGGATTAAAATAATGCTAACACTTCAAATAAACAATAGTTTATTTACATTTACATTTAATCAATTAAACATTAACAGATAAATATATAGTCATTGTATGACCAAACAACATGATTCATATAATACATGTATATAATATCACTACAACTGATCATTTAGAATGTTGTTACAACCACATATTCTGTAAAAATAAATAAGTAAATAAAATGCCTGGAATGAAGATTTACATATAAGCATGAGATTGCTTTAAAGTAAAAAAAAATACAATCTGTATCTTCTTTTCAATAATAAAACACAAAGAAGAGCATTTACAGATTTTCTTTTTACATAATAATTGTCCATCTGCATCACGATTACAACACACCATTGAATAGAATGAAAATTGACAATTAACAATTAAAACATATTCAGATTAAAGATTAATTTTACTGATTGGATGTTGTTTGCCATGTGATATTTTCTATTATCGTGTTAACTCTATCCTTTTACTATTAAGAATAGAATAACTCATTTTCCTTCTTATCCTGTATTTACTTCAATAAGAAGCCTATTCTAAAACTATCTATCCATTTCTGAGCGCCTAATTCTTAGGACGAATATAATTTTGTAAAACAAGCAAAAGGATCATATATTATTTATATAACCTAAAAATCTTTGCTGGACTGTTGGAACTATCCAAAGTCTTTTAAATTTGAATAAGCAAAGATAACATTTTTCCTACCAAATACATACCAAAAAGAATTATTTTGACACAATATTTGCGAGTGAGAAATATTGGGCACATGCAAATTACAAAAAAAATTTAATACTAAAGTTTTTTTTTATATAAACATACACCTTGGTAAATTATTTAGCTGGCACTCAGCTATGCTCTATATTTGTCAATCCAAAAACTATTTGAAAATAAACCATACTTAAAGTATTTCTCATAAAAACCTGCAATTTTTTTTTATGACCTTATAAATACATTTACCATGACATGATGGATCCTAAACTATACTACTTGTTTTTAATTTTGTATTACCTCAACTTAAAATACACATTAATGAATTAACAGTTCGAATTTTAGTGAAAAATTAGGCAAAATAAGTCTCTAATCGTTACCTATCTCTTTCAGAAAATCCATTCATTAGTAAGAATGTAAGACAGTGATAAATAAACTGACATCTCTATGAAGGGTTTTAAAATATAATATATAATGCCTGGTTGTAAATATGTAAAACAGAAAAAATGCCTTTCCATAAAAAAAAACAAGAATATATTGCACCTAATAATGTAAGGTTATAGCATGTTAACAAGTTTAGGGCTGTACCAAAACTTATACGGTGGGGGGTGGGAGACAATCAAATCAATTAATTATATATTTTCCACAGAATTTTGTAAAAAATTTTGGTAAAATGAAAACTTTTATTTTATGGGTGGTCAGTATCTTAAAAAATACCTCACATGCCCCCTCATGTATTCAATTCTGGAACAGCTCTAAGAATATGTTAGGATAACTTTTTCATTTTTCCAAAAATATAGACCATATTTGAATGTTTAAATTTTATGGCTCAAAATAACTGCTTAGTGGTTACTCTATTTAAGGGGCATAAGCTGCCAAATTAGTTACCATCAAATTGAATCTAAGTCTTCAATACAATTCATAACATGCTAAAATATTTACCAGAACTACTAAATTTCCATAAGAAACAATAAACAATGCATGAAATCTTAATAAAGTCTCAGCATTTCAAACAAGAATATATTGCACCTAATAATGTAAGGTTATAGCATGTTAACAAGTTTAGGGCTGTACCAAAACTTATACGATGGGGGGTGGGAGACAATCAAATTAATTAATTATATATTTTCCACAGAATTTTGTTAAAATTTTTGGTAAAATGAAAACTTTTATTTTATGGGTGGTCAGTGTCTTAAAAAATACCTCACATGCCCCCTCATGTATTCAATTCTGGAACAGCTCTAAGAATATGTAAGGATAACTTTTTCATTTTTCCAAAAATATAGACCATATTTGAATGTTTAATTTTATGGCTCAAAATAAGTGCGTAGTGGTTACTCTATTTAAGGGGCATAAGCTGCCAAATTAGTTACCACCAAATTGAATCAAAGTCTTCAATACAATTCATAGCATGCTAAAATATTTACCAGAACTACTAAAGTTCCATAAGAAACAATAAACAATGCATGAAATCTTAATAAAGTCTCAGCATTTCATGTGTTCTTTAAACTAGATGCCATCTAATTTACCATCCAGATGACCATCTCCAACTAAGGGTAAAATTAAATGTTGAATGCATACAGACACAAATGAGGTTGAATTATTGTCTTGCAATATAATAATATATCAACAAACTCAATTGCTAACCATCAAATTTAACATTGATATTTTTTCAAACAATTAAAATCAATTGCAAGTGAACCTTCGAATAAGCAACATGTACATGGAATGCTTTAAAAGAAAAAGTAAAATAGTACGACATGAATAAATATACTTTGTTGTAAATATTTTTCAATTACTCTATATATTATCACCGGAACAAGGAAGTAAAATAACTGAACGAGAGATTCTTGTTATGAACAGGGTATACATCAGCCTGATAAAATTACACTGAAAAAACAACATTTAAGATTACACCTGTTGGGATTTTTATGAAATTTTTGCTTGCAACTAGAACAAGTGGAAATACATCTGAATAAAACAATATTTACTGAGATATAAATTGGTGACTACCAATAGGAAATTTCAGAGGCAATACCTTAAATCATAATTCAAATGCATTCAACACTTTTATGCTTCTATTTGCAAGATATTCTATTACTTTTTAGGAAGTAATAAATTGCTTCGCTGAGCACAGCTGGAAACGACCGCAGATGTCCAAACGTGGAAAGTTGGGCCAAAATGGACACAATATTCACGCTTGATACATGTCTGAATTTGGATTGTAACTAAATTTTTGACACATAATAGGTTTCTGACACAGAATAACTGTAGTCAAAGAACTTCAAATTGGTTATATGATTTGAATTTATATTCTATTTATTGCTTTTGTGCAATACACTATGCTGTTGCAAATTGACCCCCCTCCCTACCAAAAAAAATTTATTTTACCCAGTTTTTTTGCTTTTGTGCAATACACTATGCTGTTGAATATTAACCCCCCAAAAAAAATATTTGAAGAAATTTTCTATTAATTTCTGAAATCTGAAACAAGAAATATTGTCCCCCCCTCCAATTTTTTTCACCTCCCCCCTTTCCCTTATTCCCCAAAAAAAATCTTTCCCTCAAGATATAGTCAGTATCTCAATTCAAATTTCTAATGCAGTTTGCAACCAAAATTACCCATTTAAATACATCATAAAAGTTTTAAAATATAAAATGACATACATAGTCATGGCTAAAATTAATATTAATTAATAGTAACTGCTAAAAATAAATTGACAGCTAATCACCTCAAGACAAATTAGACAATCATCATTTCTTAATACATAATTTACAAACAGTGTAAGGGAGGTAATAAAACAGTGTTCTTTAATTTGAATTGGATTACCTCCCTTACACTGCTTTTAAATTGTCTCAATTGTCCTTTATCCAGAAAAACCCGTGTTTTTCCCCTTTTTTTGCACCTAATTACTAAATGGTTTGAGTCATAACCCTTCCAAAGTCAATTCTTACCATACCTTTTTTGTATGGAAGTTTGTGGTATAATTTCAGAGAGATTCATACACTTTAACACAAGTTATTGTCTGGAACTACAAAAATGCTTATTTGGGCCCCTTTTTTGGCCCCTAATTCCTAAACAGTTGGGACCATAACCCCCAACCTTCCTTTAGTGGTTATAAACCTTGTGTTAAAATTTTATTGATTTCTATTCACTTATACTAAAGTTATTATCCGGAAACCATATGTCTTTGGACGATGCTGACGCCGGACGACGACAACAACTTGATACCAATATACGACCAAAAATTTTTTAATTTTTGCGGTCGTATAAAAATAGTTAGAAACATATTTTTAAAATTTTTTTTAGATGCACTTATATTTCCTCTAGTTGCATGCAAAATTTCAAAAAAATCCAATAGATTATCCTTTTATCTGCAGTAGTAGTGTTTGTAAAGATCAGGTTATGTCTTAACTGATAAAAACATGGTAGGCTTAAATTGTCTATCTAACCATTTAACTGTTAAGTGGAATAAGTGCTCAGTCAAACAAAATTACAAGTTTTCTGATTCTGGTAACTCAACAAATTTGTTTATGCTAGTTTAGTAGATAGCATATATTTTGTTTGTTATCTCCCCTTGTGGAATAGTAAATAATGCATTCTATGCAATTCATATCTAAGTTATAAATATCAAGAATCAAAACAAATATCATTTTTGTATATTGCTATACAATCTGAATGCATCTAATATATATTTGCACTGATTCACCCCCCCCCCCCCCCCCAAATATTTTTACCATTGGCTGATTCATACAAAGACTAACACTTTAAAATATAATATCACATTTACATATAATACCCCCACCCTACCCTAATGTACAAGATAAAATATTCATACATTCATTGATATCATTGCAGAAGGCAATATACATAAAAATAATAAGCATTTAACTAGAATTCTTGATAAGCAATGATCAATGAGTTAATATGTGTAACAACAACACTATGAAATGAACATGTTTATAAAGATGTAATATAATGAATTATAGCACCAAGTTGTGCATTTTTTTTACAAATATGTCTGTACAATGTTCATCTAACAGGTGAAATACAAATAACTTTTTATTATTAAAAATGCCAATGATAATTTGATATATGGATTAATACATGTACAATTACTGTAAATTCAGAAATTATTGCAATGTTTTTATTAATGCAAAGAATCAAAATATCAGTAGTGATTTTCCTTCATAAATTTTTTTGCAATTACATTAATTAGTTTTCACGTTTGTGCCGGTGGTCAAGGAGTGGCAATAATAAATACATGCATTAATTTCTGAATTTACAGTAATCAAATTGTGTCTTTACTACTAAAAATAAGGGAGATAATTCACTAAAAATGATTTTAAAACTACATCCACCTAATTGTTTTAACCTGATTTTTTTTATAGTCACCGCTTTGCAACATAACATGTGCTATTTTAACAGCGAATAAATGATTCACAACATAATATCAAAACAGCTTGTAAAAGTTTAACCTCATTAAAATATAAATCTTCTTTCAGACTGACCTCACGAAAAATGATGGGCTAATTGAAATATATTAATAAGGCAAAGCATTAAAAATAATATTGCACTAAAAATACCCTAAAACAAAACAAATATTGCAACATAATTTAAAACATTGAAGTGATGAAAACAAAACTTAATTTACGTGTAAAATAAGTCAAGTTCCAGTAATGTTAGCCTTTGACAGCTGATAAATAGGCTTTTCTGTCGACAATCACTGTCCTGGCATACTGTGTAAAGCATGTGTAGGTGATGTTGGGTTACTATGGTAAGGGCAAATGTCATCTACATGGTTACCAGCACATTCGACAATAGGTACATGCCCACTGTCCCACATTCCTGGTCCACATAGAGAACAAAGTCCATGTAGGGTACAAGGTATCTTTGGTATTTGACGGAAGTCATGTAGCAATCCTCTTGCCTGAAATTAATAATTTGAATAAACGGATAATTCATAGACAATACAAATTCAGAAATGCATATCATAGTGAATAGGAAATGGTTTAATGCCAAAAAATTGCAAAGAAAATTGCTTTTGAATTGTTAAAAGCACAAAACAATATGATATGCACTTATAAAAAATTGGTGAAAAAATGTAGGGAACAATTTGCTGTATTGTGAACTGTTGATCACTAATGATACCTCTCAAACAGGAATTTGATAAGCAATGGATGTGAAAACACATCACAGAGTACAGCATGATCACATGAAGCTTCATACCAACTTTCAGGAAGCTCTTATTCATAATTCTTGAGAAAAAATGCAAGGAAAATTTCATACATTGTCATTGTGTGTAAGAATATATAGGTATTCAGTAAATATGTGTTTTTTTGCTGTCCATGACTGATTTTGTGTCATGGATGGATACCCCATATCCTTTGTTTTTCTATTTTACATGAAGCTTCATATCAAATTTTAAGAAGCTCTAGAAAAATATGACGAAAATGTCATTGGATGGATGATCACCCTACAATAATACATTGAATATCGATTAATTATCCATTACTGATTTGTACATCCTAGTTGATAATGTTCAGGTAAAACTTTGCACTTAATCAAATAAACAATATGTTCATTATTATTTAACATTATTTTTGAAACCAAATTCCATAACAGCAGTAATAGAATCTTTATAAATGAACATAAATTTCATATTGTTCATGGAAAAAACAACAAAAATCTGCAGTTTGCATCATATAAATCATGAATATTAGTCCTGTAAAAATATGAAAATTCTGAACATCAAATTGGTTTTTACCTTTCTAAGCACAAGATCCCCATTCATATGCATCGCTAGACTACTGAAATGTAGAAGTATCTCATCTGATGGAAGTCCTTGGTCAATGACATCATCACCATAGATACTCACTATGGCAACACAGATAAACAAATGGAAGTAATCGGTCTGATAATGTGACCAACATGCCTCCCAAATTCTCAAGGCATCAACTTCAGGGAATTCTCTTTTGAAACATAATAAAATCCACCTGTTTAATAAACAATTGCAAATTATATAAATGTATACTTTATTTAATGAAATCCTCTTGTACAGAATTTTTGTTTTTAAAGTTACCCTTTGGCTGCGCTAAGGACATATATGTTGTGTTGGCAAATGCGCTAGGGACATACAAATTTTATCTTCTTGAGAACTTATTATAACATATATTGTAAGATTTTTCCAATTCAAACAAATAACAGTATATAATAGATATAAGAAGATGTGGTATGAGTGCCAATGAGACAACACTCCATCCAAGTCACAATTTGTAAAAGTAAACCATTATAGGCCTTCAACACAGAGCCTTGGCTCACACTTAACAGCAGGCTATAAAGGGCCCCAAAAATGACTAGTGTAAAACCATTCAAACAGGAAAACCAACGGTCTAATCTATATAAAAAACAAGAAACGAGAAACACTTATGAACCACATCAACAAACGACAACCACTGAACATCAGGTTCCTGACTACATCATAATGGCAGATATGACGTCAGAAAATGCAGTTTTCTGAAATTCTTTGCACAACATCAAAAATTAGTATTGCGTACAACTCATAATCTAGTTAGATGATGCAAAAATACTTTAATGGCAGCGTACCAATGTCTACGTCATTGGTCTTAGGCACATCCTCTTATTATAATAACGCTCATAAAATTTGTTATGAATCCAACCATAAATTTTTCTATCCAAACAAATGTAAGTTTTTCACTGATTTTTTATGTGCACTGTTTGAAGTACAAGTTCACCATTTCAGAATCTCATGCATTGTAATAAATATGCCATACCTGTGACAAAACAAAAGTTCCATGGCATCTTCACCAAGTCGGTTTAAGTGGTAGTAAAAATCAGACTGCATCAACCGTAACAATTCTTTCAGGTAGTTCTGAAATTAAAAAGAATGCTCCTTTTTAAAGCAACTGAAAAATATCTACATTGTTTGTATATCAATTTTGTTAAAGTTAAGGATGTTCGCTACTCTGTTTAAAAAAACAAGCTTTTTAAAAGACTGTTATAAATTGATAGTATATAAATGAAGGAACTAAAAAAGCAGAAAAAAATTAAGGGTCTGTGAGATTGTTTTCGAGATATAAGCCATTGAAAAATTGGCGGCAAATGATTCTCTCTAGATTTTTCATACATTTAACATTGGCACCTTTTTTCTTTCAAAAATAATGAAAAAATAACAAGAATTTTATAAAATTTTCAAATATGGCTTTTTAAACTATATGTAATAAAATTATGAAAAGAAAAGTAGGGGTTAGCAGGCAAAATTTTTAAAAGGCACTACATGGATAAAACCAGAGGATTCCGAATATCTGGAAAAAATTCAAAATCAAGAGGAGCGAACATCCTTAAAGAACAAAAGTATGATCATGTTCAAAACTGCATCATACATGGTTAAAAAGACAGATTAACTTACCATAAATTCACAAAATTTTACATGCATTTATTAATTGGATTGTTAAACAATAGACACAAATACAAGCTTTAATTATTGCATCACAACAATAATGTTAAGTATCTTAAAGTTTGGAAATTTAATAAAAAAAAAAAAGAATTTCCAATGTTTTACAAAATACACTGTTCTTATCAATTCTAATATTATGAATTACAAATTAAAAATTATCTGTAACATTATATAAATGTTAATGTAACTGTTGCTTAAGTCAATGTCCAATCTAAATACATACCAATTGTTTATCCATGTCATTGTCTTTTGGTGAACTGACAAATAATGTCCTCTGCATCAATCCCACAAAGCACCAGTATGCATCAGCCTCATTCTGGATTTCTGCCAAGACTGGGGCCAAAAGGTCAGACATTCCTTGTGTGTAGCCAAGTGTAGGATTTGCAACTGCATAGTTCAATAAAATACTCCTGAAATGAAGAAATAAACAAATTTTACTCAAAGAATGAAATTATCTCTCTTTGTATGAAAAGCACAGAGATTCTGAAATATTATTGTGTCTTGACTAAGTTTTGCTCTCCACCTATTACAGTTCATTCAAAATTCAGACCCAATTCCAATTGTTTTATCAAACCAAACTGTTTAGCTGGTCAGAAATTTAAACCAGCTGCTGAAGAAAACCACAATCAAGTCATCAATGTGCAAGGTCATTAAATAAAGCATACTTCACAATTCTTTAAGACTAATGGCAATAAAGTAGAATAAAAGTCTTATAAGATTGTAAGTTGCACTTTTTTTCCACTTCATTCCTATTATGAAAATGTGGCTATTAATTTCTATGCATATTGTTAGGGTAAAGAGTCATTCGAAAGGTGAGAGGTAGTAATTTTTGAATTGCTATAAACCTGACAGTTATCCCAATCTCACATTCTGTGACAGACAGACAAAATCAATCTTTTTGAGGCTGTCTTCAACGGTAAATGCTTTTGAAACAAGAGACTACTTACTGTAGAACTTCTATGTTCGGGTTATCTTCCCCTTTAAAATAACTATGACTTCTGTCTGTACGGATTACATCTTTCTCCACAGTTGACTGAATTCTTCTCCAAAATTGTTCTTGTTCTTCATCATTCATAGATTCTCTATAAAGAAATCTTGTTGAAGATATTTTTGTTTAAAATATAATAACTCTAAGTTCAAACAAGTGCATTCTTACCAGTGACTTTATCAAAGGTCATGTTACAGTAAATAGGTCATGTCACAGATTTTTATAAGATTTTGCATATAACTGTGGTACGCTAAACTAGAAAAAAAATATATAATGCTTTAAACTAAATTCTGAAATATTATTGATTAATTCCTTCAAAATAGATGTACATTTGTATAGAAAGCACATAAAATCAATGAAAAATGTTCTTCAAATTGCCTTACTGGGTTAAGAGAAAATTGTAAAGATATCTTTGACATTTTTTTTTGATAGATTTTATGTACATTCTATACAACTGTTGAACTATTATAAGGATTGTAATTCAATAATATTTTAGAAAATTAAACAGTTAAATTGATAGGTTTTTTTCAATTTTCATTTCAGTTAGCGTTCAACATGTAAAAGTCGTATGAAATTTTTTTAACAAAATCTGTGACAAAGCCCATTTACGGTTCCTTGACTTTAACAAAGTTATAAAGGAACATAACTCAAGAACAGTAAAAGTGATGCCAACCAAATTCAAACTTGATCTGAGTTTTGTGGTAATAAGCATTTTGTATAAGTTTCATAACATTTGGTTGAGGCAAACTTAAGTTAGAGAACGGAAACAAAATTCAACAATTTTTCCATTTGTAAAGGGGCATAACTCTAGAACGGTAAAAGTGATGCCACCCAAATTCAAATGTGATTTGTATTTTTATGGTAATAAGCATTGTGTATAAGTTTCATAATATTTGGTTGAGGAAAACTAAAGTTAGAGAACGGAAACCAATTTCGGGACGTACATACAAATTGACAGACATACATACAGACAAATAAGGGTAACACTGAATGCCCCCTCCGCTGCGTCGGGGGCATAAAAATGATACGAACTGGAACTTGGTCTTTTATCTAAATGATGTATAATGTGTGTAAATCCTGCACAGCCACTATTTTATAAATTTCCAATACCATTATCTGGATTCCAAAAAGGAATTTTTCCATTTATTTTAAAAGCATCAATTTGTTAAGGGGCCTCGGTGGCCGAGTGGTCTAAGTAGTTACTACTGTAATCACTAGCCAGTCAACACTGAGGTTGTGAGTTCGAACCCCGCTCGTGCGGGTGCACTCGACTCCAATCTTAATTGACTAGGATTGTCAGTTTTCCTATCGAAGGTCGTGGTTTTCTCCGGGCACTCCTGCTTCCTCCACCAATAATAACTGGCCGCCAAGAAATAGCCCAAAAGCGGTGCTTAAAAGTGGCGTTAAAACACCAAAAATCAAATCAAATCAAATCAATTTGTTAAAATATACATACAAAATTCGAAAGAAATCTTGTTTTATTTCATTACATGATTCAGGATTTGAAGTTGTGACAGTGTTAAAACAACCTTGAAAATCATTACATTTAAATTACAATGCAGTCTTTTGTGCACTCCCAGTGTAATGTTATTAGGTATGGTTAAATTTTGTTACATTATCACAAAGGGAAACAAAGGAAACGCAAGTAAAATTTATGTCATAACTGAATTCTGTTTGATGACAAGCAAACCTTAAATTATTCATCAAGAAAATTAATAACTCTTCATTAAAGTTTAAAATTGGAGAAATTGTAATTATTAACCTAAGCTATTTGTTTAAGTTTTTAGTGATTGGTGGGTTTTGTAATTTGTATCTGTCTAACGGAAATTTTACAACAATAGTAAATACAGAAAGTACCAGTAATTCATGCCTGGTTTTTCCAAAGATGTTCTTTCATTCTACTAAAATAGACAAACTTTGCAAATGAAATATTATAGTTCTTTCCAAAACACAAGTGATGTATATGCTTTATTGTTATATATCATTAATTAAAAACAGGATTATTCATGTTATTTGAAAAATGAATGTGTTTTATAGCATAAATCATTCAGTTTGAAGTACAGTATAATTAATTCTACAAAGAATTATAAAGCCTCAACATGAAAGTATATCTTTTTGATGAGAAGGAAGCAGAAGACAGAATTGCTGGTAAATAACAAAATAATACAATACATTTTTCACCAGTCTATCAAAATCAAAAACAGCAGATGTTACTGTCAGATTAGAAATTGTTTACTCGGCCTGGATTTAATTGTCATCAACATCAAATGCAAATTTCACTTTGAATCAAAGCTTTGTTTCTATATTTTTTTGTGCTTTGTATAAAAAGTGTAGCCTTTTTTAAATGTTTGTTTGAGTTTACTCCTTCAGATATCATAACACGATTAAATAATTTTTGAGATTTGAGATATTCAACTTACATGTCATTAGTGTATGGAAGTAGCTTTGTGAGCAAGCTAACATAGCCCATGTTCCAACCATTTGATTAAAAGACAGATAACTCCAACATAAAAAAAAGTTTTGACAAACCTTCCTTGAAATTTGAATTTGATAATAACCATACAATGAAGATCCTATCAAAACCACACCAAAAAATGATAAATAATTTTTCTCTATTTATTAAAATGCATACTGTGGATTCATTATTAATTGTAGGTACCAATTTTTGTTGATTTCTTAGGTATAGGGAAACCATGAATTAAATTTTTTTTTAGGCATGTATATAAACTTTTGCTAGACTGCGAAATCAAATATCAACGAAAATACAATTTTTCCTCTAACCACGAAAATTGGAACTCTGACTTGAAAATAATCAAATTGAATCACAGTAAATCAGAGGATTTCCAGATATCTAAGAAAATTGATGACAAACCAATACCTTTGCTTTCTAATATTTTGGTATTCTATGTATCTGTCATTTCTAATTTGCTCTCGTTCATCAAATGTTGAGTCGTAAGGATAGTAATGGAGAAGGAAAGGCCAAGCTTCATGTCTCAGACTAGGTTCTAAACCTCCAAAGAATATGTGCTGAAAAAATTACAGAAATATATAAATGATCAAATTTATATAAACATAATGAAGAAAATTGTACCCATTATTCTACAAAATAATCAGTTTTACAGAATAACTAACCGTTGAATGTAATGAAATATTATAATACCGGAAACAATGAAAATGATAAAAGAATATCTAGATTTTGAACATCACTAAAATTTGACAATCAATACATGTGTAGACATTTTGTTGAATATATTCCGGTATGCGCTGTATTCAAAGTTTGCAAAAAATATCCAAAATTTACTACAGAATTTTTTTTTTTATAATTGCTTCCTAATATAAGTTCCTGGTCTTTTTAGAAATTACATGGTCAGTTATATTACTGAAACTATAACATTGCTTTCCACATACCATGCATACTGTGAATGCATTGATGGTCAAAAACAAAAAAATTGCATGTGTCTTTGCCTAAATGCTCTAAAACCTAAGGGTTCACCGAAAATTTCTTTGACCATAACACATGAAATCTTCCATTTACCAAAATCATAAATTATTATTCTTGTGTAGAAATTCCAAAAGGGAACATACATTATGGGATTGTAGTAAATAGACATTTCGGTCACTAGCCTTCTACAGTCGTCAAAGCATCAATTATAAGAAAAAAACATACAGCTATGAATCAGAAACCAAATATATTTTTCTTAGAACAGAATATAAACCTTTTAAGAATACATGCCTTGAAACAGAACCAATGTGTCAATGCAACAATAATTTTAAGACAATGACTGTATAATTTGTCAAGTTATTCCTTCAGGGTACACTTTTATGTGATATTCTCACAAATAACTGTGAATTCCAATAGAATAAATTGGACATTCCTGTTTGCTGTTGTTTAAGTTTGAGATAATAGTTTGTATCACTTGTTGACTCAATCAAAGTGCTAAAATCTCATTTCTCCAGGCTATTTATCTTATTTCTAACAGTCTGTACAACAAAACTTTATACCATCTATCTTTGGAGAATTGAATTTCATAGACTGAGCATAGATTTTCAATCAGCTAAAGCTGTAAATTAAGTCCTTTATATAAAAGCACTGCAATATGAAGTAATTTCATTTATATTTGTTTTCTAATTGTGAAAATACTGCATTCTATATTCTTAAGTAAACTGAAAACATGTAAAATGTATGTGAAAAATGACTGGACTTTATCTACAATATACTACAACAGTTACTTTTGATTGCTGACACCATCTTTATGTGGTTCTTTCTACAGGAACCTTAAGCAAATTAGGTGAAAATGGCAGACCTTTAGTAGTTCCTATTCTAACTTTCCAACCCTCAAGTCAATTTATAGCTTGACAGTTGTCTATTGTTGAAGTCCTTAAGTTGACCTCTAGAAGCCTTAAACTTTTGTGTCTTGGACTGATGTTTCTTTGACACATTACCATAATATCTTTTAAAGAAATTGCAAAAAAGAATGAAAACATCAAAAAGGTAATTACCAACCATCAAAGCTCCCTCATAAGGATATCTATTATATAATTAAGACTGATTGTTTGATGGCTCCTTAATATTAAATAGCAATTGTTATGTTACAAAATACATGCATACCCAAGAGAATATGAGCAAATAAAGGATAACAAATTATAAGTAATTGTTAAGGTATATTCAATGTTTATATATTTTAGATACTTTTTGGGTAAATCTCTTCAAACCATCTTTAAAGAAACAAATGGTTATTCATGCTATTGACAGTCAAATGACCTGTATGAATACAATCTGCTCTGTACTAGACAGACACATTATAGTTGATTTTCAAGATGCTATCTCAAAACGGAACATTGCATGGGAAACTATTCCCTATCCATACACATTGTTTAGATTCAGAGGGATCATTGCTGTTGCTTCTTCTTTTAAATTGATTCAGACTTTATGAAAAACATAATTTAAAATCAAGAGCTTAAGAATGTAGTCATATCAGGTTTAGAACATGTCTAATGTTTGGACTCCTTGGGTTTTTTCTACGATACAGGGAAAAATATTTTGCCCCATATCACCCACTTTTCTTATCACAGAAGACTTCAATAGCTCATAAAAGTCATTACCAAAAATTTAAGCAGATTCTAGATTTCTTTTCTTATGATTCAGACCCAAATAATGCCAATTCTAAATATAAGGTAAAAGTCCAAGTCAGCCTTTTCATTTCTTAAATCAAATATTTCGAAAAGGAGTTCAATAACCTATCAATATTTTTAGCTTATTTTGTTCCTTAACTAATGCTCTTTTGATATATAGTATCAATTTTGAATTCCAGATTTTTTAAATTTCACCTGACTACATCCTTAATGATCCAATACATTCACCTTTTTGAAATTTGTTTACATTTTAAGAAAATTATTCTAACTTCTTGACTGAAACTGCCATGATCAAGTAAAATAAATTGGGAAACAGATGATGCCCCCACTTGCATATAACATTATAAAGGGACATAACTCAAGAACAGTAAAAGTGATGCTACCCAAATGCGTATTTGATCTGAGTTTAGTGGTAATAAGCATTTTGTATAAGTTTCATAACATTTGGTTGAGGCAAACGTAAGTTAGAGAACGGAAACGGAAAATTCAGCAATTTTTCCATTTGTACAGGTCCTAACTAGAGAAAGGTAAAAATGACGCTACCCAAATACAAACTTGAACTGTGTTTTGTTTCATAACATTTGGTTGAGGCAAACAAAAGTTAGAGAGCGGAAACCAATTTTGGGACGTACGGACAGACGTACAGATGGACAAGGGTAAAACTTAATGCACCCTTCGCTACGGCGGGCGCATAAAAAGTTTTACACAGAACTAGTATTATGACATTAGAACCTTAACCATAGTGTATATTGAAGTTGAGTATAAATGTACCTTTCTTAACTGATAATTATCCTCTATTTGTCCATCTACAATCATATGTCTCTTCCACATCTCATCGTCCACCATACTATATACACCTTCCTCAGGGTGGCACTGGTCATCTGTTAGCTGGGGTCGTACTATCAAAAACTGCTTGTATGGGCGCGATTCTTTACTCTGGAAAAATAAATATGCTAAATCAAAACTCGTTTATCATAACAATGACACTGCCAATCAGATCATTAGAATTGCAAGAATTTAAGCCACACAATTAAAAAAATATTAGATAGCACAGGCATTGAGCATGTTGATAGTAGCCTATCAAAGGAAAGTATTTAGAAACATGGTTTCATAATTTGGTTTTAAGTGAGGCAAAACATGTGCTTGCTGCCATCTAATAACAGATTCCCAGCAACCATCCACTCATCTTCCTGGATTAGCAATTGGTGATTAACTAACCCCTTGAGTCAATAATCCTTTTTCCTCAATAAAACAAAAACTTGCAACTTTGCCATTAAGTCTCAAGATAATCCATCTTTCTTTGTATAATCAGATAATCATATATTCTTTATGTGCGTGGCCCAAGTCACGAGCCTGTAGTTCAGTGGTTGTCGTGTGTTGAAGTCTGCCATATTTGTTTTTTGTTAATTATTTTGTTATAAATTATGCCGTTAGTTTTCTTAATTGAATTGTTTCATATTTTTCATGTCAGGGCCTTTCATTATTAAGCTGACTATACAGTATGGGTTTTTCTCATTGTTGAAGGTAGTACGGTTTCCTATAATTGCTTACATCCACTTCATTTGAACTTTGGTGGATATTTGTCTCATTGTCAATCATACCACATCTCCTTATTTTATATATACCTTATTATTATATACCTTATATTTTGTAAAAAAAAAAAATCCTGTTAATCCATATTTCACTTACTGTGGATTCATTAATATTCGTTGGATACCAATTTTCGTGGATTTCGTGGGTACAGGGGAACCACGAATTTAAATGTTTAACGAATTACAAATTTCCTAAAGGAACTATGCAGACTTTGCCCAAACCACGAAATTAAATATCCACGAAAATGCAAGTTTTCTTCAATCCACGAAAATTGGTACCAACGAAAATAAATAAATCCACAGTATAAGACCGTACTTTGACCTATAATGGTTTACTTCTATAAATTTTGACTTGGATGGAGAGTTGTCTCATTGGCACTCATACCACATCTTCTTATATCTATTTGATATATACTGTTACAAAAGACAGGAGGAAGATAGGGATATTCAAACTCATAAGTCAAAGAGAAACTGACAATGCCATGGCAAATAAATGGGAAATGTGTCCATGGGACACAGATGATTCCCCCGCTTGCATATAATATTACAAAACGACATAACCCAAGAACCGTAGAAGTGATGCTACCCAAACTCGAACTTGATCTGTGTTTTGTTGTAATAAGCAGTGTGTATAAGATTCATAACATTTTGTTGAGACAAACTAAAGTTAGAGAAAAGAAACAAAAAATTCAGTGATTTTTCGATTTGTAAAGGGGCATAACTCTAGAACAGTAAAAAGTGATGCCATCAAAATTCAAACTTGATCTGTGTTTTGTGGTAATAAACATTGTGTATAAGTTTCATAACATTTGGTTGAGGCAAATTTAAGTTAGAGAACTGAAACCAATTTTGGGACGTACGGATGGACAAGGGTAAAACTTAATGCCCCCTCCGCAACGATGGGGGCATAAAAATGAAAAATGTTAAAAGACAAACAACAAAACATAACATAGAAAAATAAAGACCAAACAACATGAACTAAATTAACCCCCAATAAAGCAAAGGTGATCTCAGGTTATCTAGGAAATTAAGTTCACGTAGAAGATACACCCGTGAGGGCGTTAGATATTGGGGTAAATGCAAAATAATAGAATTCAATAATTTAAGTGGGGGTCTTTCAGCATCTTGACCTTATGTCAATAGAAAAACATGATAAACGCAGGATATCCAATTACATTTAATGATATCTTGGAGTTGAGTTCCTGTAAAACTGTCATGATCAGACTGACATGTATTGAATCCATTGTTACTGTCCATACATAATGAGATTTTTTAATTACTTTTTCTCATATATTGTCAATATTTTACAGGAAAAAATGTCAAGGCAACTGAACTTAGGAACAAAACAAATTACTGTTAAATTATTTTCTAGGACAAGCGGAAAGTTCAGGTGATTTACTCTTTTAAAAATTAAAGAATTCCATAATTAACTGACAATTGGTCCTAATGAAGCAACAGTTTCATACAATTATCCAAGTATTTTTTTTCCAACAACCATCTTCTATACAACCGAACAATTGACAAATTGAACATGACAAGAAAATTTACTTGTAGTCATGTAATTAACAAAGGAGCTTTGACTGCCGTCTTTACGCTGACAAATTGGAAACAACAACGAAACATTTTCAGAAAAGTCACGCAATTTACATAGATGTTACGACTAAATTGTTATCATTAACCTTTTCCGATAAATTTCTCCGGGAAATCAGTGTCAAAACTGTATCAACAGAAACATCATAAATTTCCCAGGGAAATCAGTGTCAAAACTGTATCAAAAGAATTGTCATTCCAATAATAGTATTATTTTCAGTTCCACTAATGACAAAATCTATACATCTTTTAAGTCTTCACAACAAATATATATATATTGTCCAATCTTAGCATTTTTATTAGACATTAGGAAGGTGTGATAAAAAAATGCTGTTCAAATCCAAGTGGTTTACTAACATTGGAATAATATAATACTTATCCCTTATGACAAGTAAAACTTTGCAATAAAGAACATAAAATTACCAACAGGCAATCAACATAATGACTGAAGCTGACATTCCAAACAGATTTTGCATTGTATTTGGATGACAATGAATGGACATACCAAAGAACAACACATGTAAAGGGATAGCAAAAGCTCACATGGGAGTTTTAAAAATGCTGAAGTATTGCAGCTTGAACATAGTTGACAATGGAAACTTACTTAGCACTACCTCGACATGCAGTGAAAAATTTACATTTAATATTATTATTAATTATCTGTAATTTATTTCACAGACAAATCAAAATATGTCATTGCCAATATCATAACAGTGGTTTACTCTTGATCTGAGCCCTTTTTTTTACAATTTATTTATGTTTTTGACCCACCAAAAAAATAAGAATAATAAATAGTCTGCAAAATCTGTATAAAAACCTTAATTTTGTATATATATCTGTTGAAGAAGTTCATATCATCATGAATGGAAATAAACAGCTTTCATATTCCATTTTTACATATGGTACCATAATATAATACCTATCACCTACATGGTAGCCAGCTTTAAATTTTCGTATCAATCATTATGAATTGAGATATGGTTTTTTTTTTTTTATCATTTTAATTGATAATGCAACACACATGCAAACATTTTGACAAAACAGACCAAGAGGGAACTGCTTTAAAAACCCTTCCAAAACACCTAAGTTCACCCCAGTTTTTTTGGGTTTGGTTCATATTGTTTAAACTTCAGTTTTCTCTTTTTCCTACTGTTTGTCTTTTCACATCTTTTTTCTTTTGGCCATGGTTTTGTCTATCCCTCTCCAACCTGATTTTTTTTTTGCCCACCTTTTTATCTTCTTGTATAATATTTTTGTGTCTGACATACATAGATATAAGTAGTATACATAGATTATATATGTCAATTAGTTCTCACTTACAGAATAAAAACGGTTATATTTGGCTAAAATCTTATATTACAATGTTTTATTTTGTTATATATTACATGGCTTTATATATGTCCAAATGTTATATATACATAAACAATGGATTAACCGGTGAATCTAATGTCTCAGTTTAGCTGATGATATATGGAACCAAACTATAAAATGACAGCTATATATCAATAAACCATAAAACCCTATGATCCTATTCATGATTGTTGTCAGCAGTCACTTATATTCATCATACTTCGATATATAGCTCCCAAGGGAAAGGAAAAGTGTAATCGCATGAATCCAAATCAGTGAAAAATATTTGGAAATCCCGATTATTTTAATAAGGGTTTTTTTCATACATTTTCAATATGAAGACTCATTTGGCGTAAGAGAGTACGGCTTTTTTATTGACAAATTACCAGTATAGTCATATGAAAGGAAAAAAAAATTCAGAGAATTTCTATTTGTAACTTCTTTTCATATTTGGTGGCCTTCGGCTGTTTTCTGCTCTTTGGTCGGGTTGTTGTCTCTTTGACACATTCCCCATTTCCATTCTCAATTTTATTTTGTTTGAAACTGCATGATCTGATTAAATTTTCATCCATTACATGAGTTGAATTTTACACTGGGACAGTTAAGATTGACAAAAATGTCAGTATCTTTTTTGAATGGCATAACTTGAATGGACAGGCAAGAAGGATGCTAAGATACAATCCACTTTATAATTGGGGGTATAAAACATGAAAATATGAGCTGCTGACAACGTAGCTATATAAATACTTCTGGTTCCAAAACTATTCCACTTCCTAACAATAAAATAGCCTTAAAATCAACACGAAAACAACAGAAAATAAATATGGACACTTAACAAACTTGCATGCAGTCTTAATCAATTGCTTACAAATATGTCTAAGATTTTTTTCCCCCTCAAATTAAAGACACAGTCATAATAAGATCTAAAGAGGAAGACAAAAATAGAAGTTAATGATTTCAAATTTAACATTTTTCTGAGTAATTATGACTGCATGTTTTAACAAAACTAAAAATTATAAAAATTCAACAACCATAAAAAAGTTAAAACGTCTAATTATCTCCCTTTACACCTTTATCTTTAGTACAGGGGTTATACAAATACTCACTCTTTTGTGCTGTAAAATTCAAAATAAATATAGAAAGGAAGATGTGGTATGATTGCATTGACACTGAGATAATTTTTCACTAGAAATCAAATGATTTTCAAATTTGTCTGAGACATTGCTAATATAAATCTATGATACATAAGTTTAATAATGATCTGGAAAGAATTGTACACATGAGAGCACTAACAAGACAAGACAGAAGGACCGACAGACAGACACCCAGTCTTTTTATGTCCCCTTCAACACATCACGCAGGGGACAAATAAATACACTTTTGACACTGAGATATGTATCGCAGGTATGTAATTTTATGGAATTGGGCGGTGCCAATCTTTAATACAACTTAATGGTGTTAGTTAAACTGACTTCTTCACAGATTTTAACAGTCATTGACACCACTGTTATCTCCTGAAACAGCACACAAAAAAAGTATTAACAAAAATGCTGAAGTCTAAGGTATATTCAAAGAGTTCCATAAGTCAATAAAAACTGACATAACCAAAAGTTAGACTTTATCAACTAACGGAAAGACTTGGTACAGGCATTTTCCAAAGAAAATGGTGGGTTTAACCTGGTTTTATAGATAGCTAAACCTCCAAAGTTTTGCTACAGCAACTTCAATGTGGATGAGACAAAAAATGTTCCAATTTGCATACAACTTTTAGTAGTGCTAGGGGTTTATAATGCAATGGTAAAAAGAAAGTCAGTTTTAGCTAACCATAAAGAAAACTAAAATATCATATACATGTACCTGCAGGGATCATGTAGGTAAACATATGAATTAAACCTTAAAATTTATAATTTCAAGATGCCTTAAAAATCTTTCTTTCTCTATCAAATATTAAATGGTTCCAAGTCTAGCTAATGCCATGATTGATTGATTGCTGGTGTTTAACGCCACTTTAGCACTTTTGGCTATATCATGACGATCAGTTTTTATTGACAGAGAAAGTTGGAAAGCCTAGAGAGATCCACGACCTTCGACCTTTGGCAGGAAAACTAACAATCATAGCCAATTAAGATTGGAGTCTAACACACCAGCCATGTGCTGGGTTCAAACTCGCAACCTAAGTATTGACAGGCTAGTGGTACAGTTTATGAACTAATTTAGACCACTCGGCCACTGAGACCCTCAATGCCATGAAGAGTGTCACATAGCAGTACTGTATTGTGTGTATAACATGAACAAAAGACAGCATGAATTATATTTGCCCTATCTACACTGCAGATTCAAATTAATGATTTATTATATATCATATACATTGTGACAAAAACAGTTTTCTTACACATTATTGAGAAATATTAGATATTGGTTGAAAATAACCTTAATAATCTTGTGTTTGCTAATAATCTAGTAAACACATCCATCATCAATATTGTTGCAGTTACAATGTAATATTAACAGTTTCACCTATATATATTACTGGAAAATTACAATTGATGTCGTATCTTAATCTTTTTGTATTATTTTGATGGCACCAAAATACATTTGAGCATGAATAAATCATGAAAGAGTTAACGAAACAGAATTTCCGCAACACTACTATCAATGTAATTTGTTAAACAGGAAATTAAGATAATTAACACAATGAAATTTATAAAAATTTACGATGTTTTCATATCATTTATAATGTGACGATTCTATTGCAAAAAATTGATTTTTTGTGAATGTCAACCAATCTCTAGTATTGATGCCCAATAAAGTATAAATGAAATGCTTGTGGAGTGGTGGATATTAATTTGTGATTCATTTACAGTAGCAATAATGGTTCTGCTGCATCCTCATAAAATTTCTTTTTTTTTCGTTCTTATTATTGATATTCTATGAGAGAGAGACACTCTGGTATCAACAACAAAAACTATAGTTTAATTGTTAGCATGCATGTGGAGATTGTTGTGAACAAACAGAGTAACATTTCTATTGGGAAATTTGTTGATCGTTTAGATAACAAAAAATAGACTACTATTGTAACTTAAGAATTACCTCATAAAATATTAAAACACGCTCAAAACCTTATAATCAATGAATCATAAACATTTCTAAACACACAATAAATGGTTCCAATTGGAAAGTTTTCTCCAAATGAGATACAAAATTGAAACATTTCTTTAGAAAAAAAGGCAAACCAAAATATATAGCGGTAAATGGTACTGCTTTCATAAGAGATTTTAATAAGATGAAAATAAAAGAAGAATGTGTCTGAGGACACGAATGCCCCCTCTCAAGCATTGCAATTTTTCCAAGTTAAAAAGGGGCATAATTCTAGAATGGTTAATGACTAACAACCCCAATTTGAGCTCTGTCTTCGTGTTAGCATTGTGTATGAGTTTCATAAAATCTGCATGAGGCAAACTTAAGTTAAAGTGCGGAAATAAAAATTGGAAGGACAGGCAAGGGTAACACTTAACGCCCCCTTTGCCTACCGTGGGGCATAAAAAGGGGTAAGTACTAGATGCATATTAGCCTGCAATAAGGTCTATTAATTGATTTGAATTAATGTATCATAGGGTCGGAATGGGGTCTACATTTCTGTATTCCTTTTTTTTAAGGTCATTTTTCTCTCTTCTTTGTTTTTAAGCACCCCATTATTCTCTATTGTATATTTTTTTGCCCTCTTTTTCTTATTGAGTCCATTTTTCTGTAGATTTGGCCCATTATTCTCTATTCTGTAAACCCCATCCAGACCCTCATGTTATACATCAAATTTTCAAAACTTTTAATGTTAAAAAATTTCCTGTCGGACTTATCAAAGTAAGCATTACTTCACAATATATAAGCCAGATTATTTATAGCAGGAAACTGTAATAAGAAATTATAGTTTATTGATTAAGTGAAACTCTATCATTTATAACTATCAGTAACTATATTATCACATATACAACCAGCTATAAATCATTATAGAATTTGTTGTATTACAGATTCATTATTACTGATTATGAAATTTTCAAGTAAAGTTACCGGACGGATTAAGCTGTATCTGAGTTCAATTTGATGTGCTTAAACCATGCATTGTGAACATCTTAATTAAATGCAATCAACTGTGCAAGAAATATTGTCATAAAATGCTTAATCCCAGGGCCTAATCTAGGATTTTGGAGAGGGAGAAGTGACTTCTCCTTCCATGAGAGAGAATGGAGAAGTGAGATTCCATTACCGTTTCGGTTGCATAGTGTTCTCGTGCTTATCACTAAGGAAATTGTTTTATATGCAATAAAAAATATACTTACAGTTTTTTTCATGTTATTGTACAAAATGTATATAAAGAAAGTTCTTAATAAAAAGGTTTAGACAATATAGTTGTTATTTATTCATTGATACCATTTGTACTGTCAACTTGAATTTAAAGTTTAAATAAAATTTGTTGCTTGGGACATGAAGGAGTCTCGAGGGAGTAGCCTAGTAATATTATGATGCATTAAATTCATGTGCATCTGCCTCAATTTATTTTTAAATGTCCAGAAAAATATGACTCCCAGTTTACCTGAAGAATTTCACATGACTGGGAATTTAATTTATATCACCACTTGTCATTATTTGTAAAACATTATTGAATGTCCAGGACATCATGTTACATGTAGTTGTAAATTGAGATTCTTGTTAAAGATTGTAAGCCTATAAATGAAAATATCTGTCAATCGCATATTAATTAACCGATAAACAACTAATTTCTATCATTTTTTCAAGATAACTTCCCTATCAACGAAATGGTCGTGAAAAAAAATCCACTGCTGATCACAGCTGGTCGAGTGTCGTACGGTTGCAATCACATTATCTATCAGCTGTCTTTCTACCTTTTATATTTCAATTTTTATTCAATGAATATAATAAATCTACCGTTAATTCCCACCCTTAACCTACCGAATAGTACAATTTGATCGACTCGTAATAAATAAAAATAAAACAAATCAGCTGAGTGATTACGCAACATCCTCCGATAAAAATCATCGTAAAATGATAACTTTAACAGTTGTCCGTTTGAATAGTTTTGAATGTTATATCCGAGGATGTTCAAAGTCGCCGTTGTATTTATTTAATTTGATCGTCGACAGTATTAGTCCTGGGTCGTGTCGAAAATCTCGATTTTCTTTGTCAGTCGCCATTTTTTTTACCTGGGAGACTTGTAATTCACAAGTTGTCTCCCTTTTACCAATTTTCATAGCGATTAGACTTCACCATGAAGTCAGTCGGCTGGCGAGATTTAGCGATTTTCAAAATTCTTTGGCGACTTAAATCGTCATTTCGCCGGCAAGATTATGGCCTGAATCCCACAAAACCAACATTATTTAAAAATTTAAAATTTGCCAAGAGTTCCGCATAACCCTGTGTCTTGCATCTGTGCATCAACTGCTGCTGTCAATGTTAAGGATGTTCGCTACTCTGTTTAAAAATAACCTATAAAACTATGAAAAATAACAAAGATTTTATAAGATTTTCAAATATGGCTTTTTAAACTATATGTAATAAATTATGAAAAAAAAAGTAGGGGTTAGCGGGCTAAATTTTTAATGACACTACATGGATAAAACCAAAGGATTCCAATATCTGACTAAAATCCAAAAGCAAGAGGAGCGAACATCCTTAAAGTGTATTGTTGATTGTCATGCATAAACTAAGTCCTTTCACAAGTCATATAAAAAAAATTATAGGAAATATACTAAATTTTTACTTTTTTTTCAGATGCTATAACTTCAATAACTTGATCTTGAAGAAGCTTATTTCAAAGTTTCAAAACATTCCATGAAGGTTTAACAAATTTAATGATGTCAATCGAATGTAGGATTGCTATGTCTCACTTCCACGACAAAATGTTGCAGGCTCGATAAAAATGATATTTTAACAAATTAAATCTTGAAACATGCCAAAAAAATTAATTTAAATCCACCTAATATTTATGGTCCTTGTCCAAAGTAAGTAACCACATCAGTGATTCTCTTGTATTATACACATGTATTCTGATGTCCAAAGTAAGTAACCACATCAGTGATTCTCTTGTATTATACACATGTATTCTGATGTCCAAAGTAAGTAACCACATCGGTGATTCTCTTGTATTATACACATGTATTCTGATGTCCAAAGTAAGTAACCACATCAGTGATTCTCTTGTATTATACACATGTATTCTGATGTCCAAAGTAAGTAACCACATCGGTGATTCTCTTGTATTATACACATGTATTCTGATGTCCAAAGTAATTAAGTAACCACATCAGTGATTCTCTTGTATTATACACATGTATTCTGATGTCCAAAGTAAGTAACCACATCGGTGATTCTCTTGTATTATACACATGTATTCTGATGTCCAAAGTAAGTAACCACATCAGTGATTCTCTTGTATTATACACATGTATTTTGATGTATGACTCCTTTGGAGAATTTTGTTTAAATGGCAGCTGATCATGATCTAGTATAGTTTGTTAAATTATTCACAATTTTTCAGACATGCAGAGATTTTAAGATTGACATATTGTATCGACACTTGTTTATGTTGAAGACTGTAGGTAACTGTATATTGACCTTTAGGTGCCTGTCATAAGTCAGGAACCATGTCAAATGATGTCTTCAGATAGTTCTTGTCTTTGGAAAATTTTGAGCAGAAGGTCATTCAAAATCTATCCAGACTAAGGGGACAGATACCCTTTGGATGTCTATATGGTTTTATTTGTTTTTTTGTTGTTGAGTTGCTGTCTATTTGATGTATACCCTTTTCTCTTTTATTCATGTCTAAAAGATGCTTGCTCAAAATACCAGGAATTGTAAAAATTTCCAACAGTTAAGAATTCTATATACATGTACTACACCTACTGATAATTGGTAGAAAACAGAATAAACATGATTAAGAAATTATAGTTTATTGATCAAATGATGTTCTATCATCTACGACCAGTAACCGTATTACCGCTGCTATAACAAGAGGTAAATCATCATTATATATCATCTGTGTTTTATTGAAGAACCAAACAGTCATTTTCATTTACATTAAACCTCTTCTCTGACAAGTCAATTATTCTCCATAGGGAGTATTTTGTAGTTTCTACCAAAAGTCAAATTATCTTTACAATTTCTAACATGTCAGCATGTGATGTAATTTTGAACATCTTTCTTCTACAGTTATGGAGTAATTTTCAAAATATTATTTCTAAGCATGTTCCCAATTGACTCCTTTGTCCTTAATATAAACAAAGTGGATGTGAGAGAAATTTGTCCAATTACCCAAATGTATATAGAAAAGGTCTTTATCTAGTTTCTTTAAAATGCTCATTGGGCAATTCCAGTTGGGCTATTATTTATACTTGGTAAACCCACAGGGACTAAAAAAATTCAAATATTGCAATCAAAATGAATAAACCAGTATAACTTTTCTTCAGTACAGTTTTATGGAAAAAAGAACCAGGAACACGCAAACTTTCCCATTTTACTTTAGTCTAGTCAGTAAAGTTTAAGGTAGAAGCAAAATTCTACATGATATAATAGGTAATAAATACATTATATGAATAAAAGGAGAAATTGACATATATATGTAATTTAGACATCCACACAATTTCACAAATAAAAAAAAGAGTGAAGAGGTAAACGTACAGAATTTGACAATAGACAAGTGCAGTCATTCCCAAGGTCGCCAGACATTTGGCAAAGACCAGTAAAAAATTGGTTTGGTCCAGTTAAGTGATATGCATTACTGGACCAAATGACCAGTAAAATTTTGAATTTTGTCCAAATCATATATGTAAATGTCCTGTAAAAAGAGTCTGGTCCAGTTAAGGAGAATGGTTTACTGGACCAAATGTCCGGTTGATTTCTCAAAGCCTTGGGTCAGTTGGGGACCACTACAAGTGTCTTTACTATGTCAACCTTTAAAATGCCCACAGTATAGGTAAATTGATAATAGATTTGTGCTTACTTCAAGATTTTTTTTTCAGAACCATATTGAATGATACAGCTCTCTTTAATAGAGATAAATAGTTATACGTACTTGATCCTGAGCAAACAGATTCCAATCTTTGAATATTTCTGCCAGTTTATCTAGTCCCCCTGTATGGAAATGTAAGATTTTATACTGACTCTCACGACTAGCTATCACTACTTGTCCTTTAGTGCATTCTGGATCACTGTAAAACAATCGTAATGATCGCATCTGACCTGAAAATATAGAAATCTTGGAAGATATTTTATCTTACCTCCTATACATTTCTCATGTTTCTAGGAATGTGATTGGTTAAAAGCGCCCTCGTGGAGACCATGTATATTTCATATTAGGTTAGTAGGGAGGCGGGGCTTATCTCATACACGGTTAGTAGTGGTGTTACGTCCCTTTATATTCCTTATAAGGTAGTAGGGAGGTGGGGCTTATTTCATAGACGGTTAGTAGTGGTGTTACGTCCCTTTATAAAAACAAAACGGTACTGAGAAAAAATCGTAAAGGTTTCAACAGACGAAGAAAGTGATGATTAAGATTGAAATTAATTCATAAAACACATTTAAACCTAACAAGTTGTTATTGTTGGTATCTGTTTTTGTAGGATCAATGGAAGTAGTTTCTTAATGCTAACAGTATTGAAGACTTGCTCATTTGATAGGTCACTAGTCTAAATTTCACACGTTAAGATAGTCGGTAAGATAAATTCGTTACATAGTGTGCTAGTGATCTAATATGGTATATATGGGGTCGCTCTCACCCTATATGGAATTTACTGACCCCCATATATACCGTATTAGGTCACTAGCACACTATGTAACTAATATTATATATCTTAGTTCCAGTAGTATAATTTAGATTAGGTATACACAGTCGCAGTTAAGGTTTAATTTTGTAACAGAAAAAGCAGCCTCTTAAATGGTATTGTAAAACTGAATTGATCTGTTGATCGAAATAATTCTGTTTAGAAGGACATGAAATTTCTTGAAGTCCAACAATTGTAGTGACTGCATGAACATTCAGCGGCATCAAATTTGTTAAAAAAAAGCTGGTTTAGTAAAGACCCAATGCTGAATATATACATGTATACTGTTATCTGAATTGTGGTGCCAAGAATGTATTAGAAATGCTTTTTTCATCTGTGATTTTTGCTGTACATGTATTTTTTTTACACTGGATTTTTATCATTTTAGATAAAAACAAAACCAAGACCTTCAGATAATTGCTTAACAAATATAAGGTGGAACACCATTTTTTGTGACAATGCACATCTATCATGTCTATATCTTTATTCTCAAACAGCCAAATTGGGGCAATGCATTACATCAGTTCAGAGACATGACCAAAAACAATTTGCAATATGCAAAATACATGATTTCAACAAACACACACATATAACTGCCACCAAAAAAAAATTTTATGAAGTCAAAAATTCTTTTACCAAGAGATTTCATTTTTCTCTGCAGGGATGAGCAGAAACAAACATATTCTATTCGATCACACTTGCAAAAATAGCAAGTTGCTCTTCACAAATCAGTATCTGAAAGTCAGTGGATAACCGTTGGCTCTCCAGTTTCCTCCATCAAGATAATTAACATCCATAATCATAAAACTGCATTAACATGATTAAACAAACAAATCTATCATTTTACAAAAATTTGGCCATTGTTAATAATTACTCACCAAGATCTACAGAAAAGACACCACAGACTTGATCCTTGCCATGTTTACGTAGACCCTTGCTCCGAGAGTAAGTTACTGAATTATTTGGGAATGATAAATTATGTGAGTATACCGAAGAATCACAACTTGATGGAGATTCAATGAAGTTGGGATCTAATGATGGATAGTTCTCTGGTGATGAACTTAAACTCAGTGGTTTCGAGTCTGGTCCTGATGTAGTTGTTGAAGATGATGATTCTGACATAGTCCTATATCTTGTCACTGAAATATCAGGAGTAGTTCCTGAAGTTTCTTTTGCATCTTCATCGCTTTTTCTTCTATAATTCAAGTCCGTTGGAACTTTTGATCTTTTATGAGGTATTTTTTCATTGATATAATTGACATCATTTGATTTTAAGTCACTAGATTCAGTCAGATGATCACAATGACCATTTTCTGTCACATTTTTATGAACGTTTTCTTTGAGTTCATTTAACATTTGATTGTAGTGAGCACCTGAAGGGCTTGGATGAGTGGAATCCGAACTGAGACTAATTCCTTCCCCGTCCGTTGATTGTGACATACTAGAACTACTAGTTGTGTCAAACTTACTCTCGTTCTTGTTTATATTATGTTCTTCACTATATTTATCATGATCTACTATCATGTCTTTTTCTAATTCTTCTGTCACAATCACTATATTGTCTCCTTCCATTTCAATACTGACTGATTTGTGTCGTATCTTGTTTTCTTTCACTTTTGCATGAAGTTTGTTTCTATTCAACATGGCTGCCAGCTGCTCTTCAGCCGTCAAACTATCACTTGTATCAGGAGAAGACATCTCCTCTACTTCTGTTTTTTTAACAGAACTGCAGTTGTTTCCCTTGCTGGTTTGTAAATTGTTTACATTTACACCAATTTTATTCATTCGCACATATTCACCTTTGAAATTTTTTTCATTATTTTGAACAATTTCTTCATGATCAGGCCCTAGTCCTGAATCGGTTTGTGATTTACTACTCAAACTTAACTTTCTCCCACTCTCATCAAATTGAGACCAGCTTTCTCCGCTGGCAAATTCATCACGAGATCCAACAGATACTTCAGAATTAACACTAGAATTATCTAGACTGTGTTTTTTCTTTGACCTTACTGGTCCCCTGTCTAAATAATATTCATAAACATCACTAGATATTGAAGATCCTCTAGGAGAACTGACTGGTGATGGTGTGGTGACCTTGCTAAATTCAGGTCGTGGTTGTCTTCGTGGGCTAGGCTTTATTGCAGTATCATCTGTTTTGTTTGGACTGTTTTCTATACTCCTTGGGTTTTTCTTCAAACTTGAATTTGGGATCCAGGTTAAAATAAGTGTTGGTCCTTTTGACTACAAAAGAATTAAGATTTTTTGGGAAATGATGAAAAAAGAAACATATCTGAAATACACGAAAAATATTGAGTACATGTTTAAAGTTTAAGACTAATATTTTCTAAAATTCAATCAATAAATATATACAGTGGTGGTACTTCTCTTAAATACTGACTGCATAAATGCCTGCAAATATCAAAACAGTTGATTCTTTCATAACAGTCTTCACAAATAAACCTAATCGTTTTTTTCAGAATCTGCAAAATCTGTTGACGTCATACAACAATCACTTTTGTATTGTTGCGTCAGACATTTTCTCTGATGATGTCAAATTTTATGGGAATGACTGTGATGGCCAGTAATGGCAGACAAATAGTGATAGGCCAAGATGTATGAAGAACGGAGACTAAAAGTTGTTTATACCTTTCAACATATATGTTTTTTAGTATGAATATACTCTTACAGAGTGTGATACATAAAAATGAAACAAATAATTCTTTGTTGATTTATTTGTATTATACTTAATTCAATTTTAATCACATTTATTGTTGGGTTTATGTCTTGTTAACTTCTCCCATTCATATTTACTTTATTTATACATGTATAAGCACAACAGTTTATTAGGAAATTTTCATGCGTGTCTAATTTTTGCAATTTTCGAGGTTGACATTTTACAGTGAAATTTTTCCTACACAAAGTTTTAACGGCTTATCTAAAAGAAAATTGGACAGATTTAACTAACCCATCTAAGGGCCAAACTGCAAACAAAACCAAATTAATATTTGTGGAATACCAATTTACTAAGACTCCGTGGGTATAGAACTCAGAATTAAAATGTTCACCGAAGTACAGATGTTCTACAGCCTTGTATGCAGACTTTAGATAAACAACAATATCAAATATCTATAACATGTTTCCTCAGTCTAAAAAATTGGTACCCACGAAAAATAAATGAATCCACTGAACAAAATTACCTTATCCATCTGAGATCTAATGTTAAGGTAGCCAGGATGATGTTCTGAGTCCATGGTCAGTGGTGCTGGTGGGTGGACACAAACATTATTCTTACAATAAATGATTTCTCCATCAAGAGGTGGAGGCTTTAAATCACTTCCACCTATACCTAACAAGTTGGTAGCCTTCTTAAATATAGTACTGAATGCCATGACTGGATCCATGAAACTTGTCACTGTTTTATCTTATCATGCTGAATCTGAAAACAATTAAAAAAATCGATTTAAGATTTAATGAAAATCAATCCAAAATGAAAGTGAGTTCAGTCTTTTTTTCTTTTCTTTTTTTTTCATTTAATAATCAATATTCATTCTAGTAATTCTCTGTAATTCAAGACTAGGGCTAAATCCCCATACACGTCATCATGCATGCACACTAGCTTATTTACAAGAAATATTACTGGTTTTGCTATGCATCATTTAAAATTAGTAGTTAAAACAGAACATCAATAAGATGTAAAAAGTAAAATTACAAAAATACCGAACTCCAAGGAAAATTAAAAACGGAGTCCCTTATCAAATGTCAAAATCAAAAGCTCAAACACATCAAACGAATGGAAAACAACTGTCATATTCCTGACTTGGTACAAGCATTTCCTTATGTAGAAAATGCTGGATTAAACCTGGTTTTATAGCTAGCTAAACCTCTCACTTGTATGACAGTCACATAAAATTCCATTATATTGACAATAATGTGTGAACAAAACAAACAGACATAATAGGCAAAAATGTCAAAAAATAGGGGTATAGCATTCAAATTAAAGCACAGACTGGTTATCTGACAGAATGGGGGGATAGCAATGTCCTCCTGATGACTGATACAATCAAGTGCAAAGCTGGGTTTGGATGTAAATGTAGTACATTTTGTACCTTTAACAATGTTATAATCTGGAATATGATTATATAAAAATCAATTACCGTACCCATTGAGTTTTAAAACATCCATTTTATCCTTCTGACAAAGTTTGATCTCAAGGTCATCTAAATACAGGTCCTTACTAAACATTTGACCGTTGTCAGTTGTAAGGTATTCAAATGTTACTATTCCATATATAGTGTCTTTTTTTTTTTAACAAATATAAATTCAATTCACAAATCTGTTTTCTTTAACATCATATAATACAGGTATACAAATATATGTGTATCTGCTTTATCAATTCCCAAAGCTTCTTACACGATGTTATAGGTTTTCTTACAAAATAAGTTTATTTTTCTTGTATTGATTACTTTTTTACAAAGCTGATGGATTTATCATTGATAGAAATCTACTTAGCTCCAGGTAATGTCAATATAAATCGCAAGTTCTACCGACTTTATGCCTTAGATAGTAATTTCACGGTGACACAACTGAAAAGTTAAATTTAATTTTACTGTTCATTAACTTTACTGTATATCCATAAATAGTATGATATAGCTAGTAAATACTTCTTAAAATTGAACGTATCTTTTAAACATGACTGTGACATGTTATCAATGAATTTCTTCTGACCAGCTATAAAATTTATTACTCCTTTGCAAGAGTTATCTCCCATTTCAACAGTGAACTTACAGCTTATGCATTAAATTAAATGCTTAAAACATCAAGGTTAAAGTCCCTTATGCTGTCATTAGAAAGTGTTAGAAAGCCTTAATGTAAATGTTTTAGAAAATACCAGACAGGGTAGATGCTGATAATAGAAAGTAACATATGATGAATGAAAAGAGAGAAATGCTTACAAAATATGAACTGCATGAAACCTTTACCACTTTGTTAGCATTAAGAAACAGTGTGTGTGAGTGTATTTAGGGTTTTTTTGTGGGGTGGTGTTTAAGGACATTTCTTTCTACTCACTTCAGTAAACTTGAAAAATAAATAATATCCTTCTATTATTTCAAACATAGTGATGATACTTTTCACAAAGATAATTATTGGTTCACAAAAGAAAGATGCCCATTTTAAACAAACACATTATTTCAAGGTTTATTTTCTGGATTTACTTTATAATCAGAATCAACCATTTTTATGCCCAACCCTAGTTGTACAGGGGTGGATCCAGCCATTTTCAAAAGGGGGTTCCAACCCAGGATATAGGCGCGGTTCCAACCATATGTCCCCATTCAAAAGCATTGATTGTCTAAAAAAAAATGGGGTGTTCCAACCCCCCCCCCCCCCCCCGGATCCGCCACTGTAGTAGAGGGGAGTAAGGTTTAAGGTAGTTTCTGTTTATATGAACATAAAACTCGTACACATGTTCAATGTGAAATGAATTGTTTAATATATATGTCAAATTTTAGTTTTGACCCGGATTTTATAGTTCACTGAACATGGAAATGTGACAATTTGAGGGACATGGCGCCCTATTGACAGATAGTCTTAAATATATATATATATATTTAAAATAAATTGGCCATAAGACTACACAAATTAAATAAAACTTACATACCCATTTAAAAAAATGTTTGTATATTATTTTTTTTTTCAGTTTCTAGTTGTATACTATCTCAAAATTACACATACATTACAAACTTACAACTTATTATCACTGTGTCAAAATATTTTTTCTTGCCTTTACATCAATTCAATGTTCTACTGGTTCCTTGTTTGTATTTAGCATGTTACTACTGAATCCTGACAAATCCTGGCAGACGGACAATAAATTTTTAATTAACATGTTTATCCCCTAGCCAGATGTGAACATAATCAAAAACGCGACAAATCCCCATTTATACCATTATTCCTAATATGAATTAAATATTACATAATAAATGATACAACACACAATTACTCACATTTGTTCTTGATAAAATACACAATTATCCAAAAAAACGTCAATAGATATTAGACCATATGTGTCATTTTGCCTTGAGTATAAACAATGTAAACACAGATGAAGTTTCTGTCATCAATACACATGTAACTGATCAATAAATTCTAACAACAATGGACACAACCATTTGACAAAAAAATTATGATACTCAATAACTGACTATATGACCACTATATAATTGGTAGCAATTTTCATATGATATATTAATAATCAATAACAATCAATTTCCACTTGTCATAATATTCCATAATAACTTTCGTTACAACCGAACCATTTCCCATTTACGTCATAACTCTATCATCCCAGTAACTTATATGGATTATTTTCATGCAAATGATGCACACTTGAAAAGAATTCGTACACCGCATATTTCCTTAAAAAGCAAAGTGTTGATGAAAACTTCTTGTTGCATGCTAAGATTCCTTTAATACCAAAACCAAAATAGTTGGATATTGGTTTTAGTCACATCACTTTTGGCTGTGAAGATTACTGATGAAAGCTTTGACTAGTAATAATTCATGCTGTTATCTTATGGCAAAGGAACCCTTTAAAAGACACTGGGAATAATAAAGATGTTTATCAAGATAATTGCAGACATTTGGAGTTCATACTCCAATTACAATCAGACAAATTAGTCTTGATACTGAACAGTTGCTTGTTTAATTTTCCTAAAATGTCTGATTAAGGCTTCTGAACTAGATGGGGGAAAGTAAAAACCACTTAAAGTCTTCACTTTAGCTTGGGTTCTAATATTCAGAATGACCCAAATGGTACTACCCGTGAACTCCTTACAATTAACTACAAGATATCAGTAAAGAAAAACCCTCGGGATCACCATTTTATTACACACAAAGATTCCACTAAACTATCTATTCTTTAATATGATCTACTTAATATTCAGAATAGCCTCAAAGTCCATGCAAGGAGACCTATTTTATGACACCAAAGACCAGATTTAGAGTCTTTCTGGTGCAATCCACTGGAAATTTGCTATGCTAAAGAACAACAATTTGAGGATTTCCTTGTGATACTAAAGTTTAACTGTAGTTTAAATTCTCAGTGACATATGTGTACAAATATACTAACCTTGTGTAAGTCATTTGCTGACATAAAAGGATGAAAGAGAACAACTTTACCATACTGAAGTTAAAATAACTTTTTCTAAATATTTCTATAACCTTGTTCTAAAAGGCACTTATGAAACCATACATAAATCAGGGTCAAATTGCTTATACAGTTTACAACCAAATCACTGGCAATAGCACACAGTGCAGGTGGCACGTTTTGGGCTACCAAAGTTGAAATAATACAAAAACTTTAGTAACATGAAAATCCATAACCTTTTTTTTCAGAAATGCTACACCAGTGCAAATAAAAAATACTAACATCAAGTTCTACATCAAATTACTATATTAGTCATATCATTCAATCATACATATATGGACAATTGAACGATCCTGAAATGGTATTGCATTATGGAGAAATTGTGGTTTCCTACTTTCTGATTGGTCCAAACATCATTACAAGGATGCTGAGACAGTACAACATAATATACAAGAAGGATTGCAGTGAAATTTCTGAATTAACCCATCATTGACCTACCTCTGGGATTTTAAAAACTAAGCTCTTCCCTTAAGTGTATTTGAAAAAAAAGGGAGAGTCAAATGATCATTCCTAGTATTTGAAAAAAAGGGAGAGTCAAATGATCATTCCTAGTATTTGAAAACTAGAGGCTCTCAAGAGCCTGTGTCGCTCACCTGTATTTACTGATGCTTTGGAAATCATGTAAAATAAGGTTAAAATCATAATTAATAGTATTAGATATTAGATATTATAATGATATCTAAGATAATAACAAAAAACTGCAAAATTTTTGTAAAATTACTAACTCAGGGGCAGCAACCCAACAACGGGTCGTCGGATTTGTCTGAAAATTTCAGGGCAGATAAATCTAAATCTGATGAACATTTTTGCCACATGTCAGATTTGCTCTAAATGCTTTAGTTTCAGAGATATAAACCAAAAACTGCATTTTACCCCTATGTTCTATTTTTAGCCATGGCGGCCATCTTGGTTGGTTGGCGGGGTCATCGGACAAATTTTTTAAACTAGGTACCCTAATAATGATTATGGCCAAGTATGGTTAAATTTGTATCAGTAGTTTCAGAGAAGAAGATTTTTGTAAAAGATTACAAAAATTTACGAAAAATTGTTAAAAATTGATTATTAAGGGCAATAACTCCTAAAGGTGTCGACTGACAATTTTGGTCATGACAACTTATTTGTAGATCTTACTTTGCTGAACATTATTGCTGTTTACAGTTTATCTCTATCTATAATAATATTCAAGATAATAACTAATAAAATGCTTCGCTGGGCGCAGCTTGATACGACCGCAGAGGTCGAACCCTGAACAGTTGGGGCAAGTATGGACACAACATTCAAGCTTGATACAGCTCTGAATTTGGATTGTGATTAAATATTTGACACAGCATAGGTTTCTGACACAGAAAGAATGTGGTCTAAGAACTTCAATTTTTTTAATTTAACTATTATGGTCCAATGTCCAAAATCAAAATACATGGTTAGATTCAGCATATCAAAGAACCCCATATATTCAATTTTTGTTGAAATCAAACAAAGTTTAATTTTGGACCCCAACTTGGACAAACTTGAAAACTGGTCCCATAATCAAAAATCTAAACACATGTTTAGATTCAACATATCAAAGAACCCCAAAAATTCAATTTTTGTTAAAATCAAACTAAGTTTAATTTTGGACCCTTTGGACCTTAATGTAGACCAATTTAAAAAACAGGACCCAAAATTAAATATCTAAATACACGGTTAGATTTGGCATATCAAAGAACCCCAATAATTAAATTTTTGATGAAATCAAACAAAGTTTAATTTTGGACCCTTTTGACCTCAATATGAACCAATTTGATAGTGGGCCCACAAATAAAAAATCTAAATACATGGTAAGATTCAGCATATCAAAGAACCCCAAATATTCAATTTTTGTTGAAATCAAACAAAGTTTAATTTTGGACCCAAATTTAGACCAACTTGAAAACTGGGCCAAAAATCTAAAATCTAAATACATGTTTAGATTCAGCATATCAAAGAACCCCATATATTCAATTTTTGTTGAAATCAAACAAAGTTTAATTTTGGACCCCAACTTGGACCAACTTGAAAACTGGGCCCATAATCAAAAATCTAAACACATGTTTAGATTCAGCATATCAAAGAACCCCAAGAATTCAATTTTTGTTAAAATCAAACTAAGTTTAATTTTGGACCCTTTGGACCTTAATGTAGACCAATTTAAAAACAGGACCCAAAATTAAAAATCTAAATACACGGTTAGATTTGGCATATCAAAGAACCCCAATAATTCAATTTTTGATGAAATCAAACAAAGTTTAATTTTGGACCCTTTTGACCTCAATATGAACCAATTTGATAGCGGGTCCACAAATAAAACATCTAAATACATGGTTAGATTCAGTATATCAAAGAACCCCAAGAATTCAATTTTTGATGAAATCAAACAAAGTTTAATTTTGGACCCTTTTGACCTCAATGTGGACAAAGTTGATAACGGGGCCCAAAAAACAAAAATCTAAATACATGGTTAGATTCAGCATATCAAAGAACCCCATATATTCAATTTTTGTTGAAATCAAACAAAGTTTAATTTTGGACCCCGATTTGGACCAACTTGAAAACTGGGCCCATAATCAAAAATCTAAATACATGTTTAGATTCAGCATATCAAAGTACCCTAAAAATTCAATTTTTGTTAAAATCAAACTAAGTTTAATTTTGGACCCTTTTGACCTTAATGTAGACCAATTTGAAAACAGAACCAAAAATTAAGAATCTAAATACACGGTTAGATTCGGCATATCAAAGAACCCCAATAATTCAATTTTTGATGAAATCAAACAAAGTTAAATTTTGGACCCTTTGGACCTCAGTGTGGACCAATTTAAAAACGGGGCCCAAAATCCAAAAACTTAATACACGGTTAGATTCAGCATATTAAAGAACCCCAAGAATTCAAGAATAAAACCCCATTGAAATTGATCAAGAAATAAGCAATTTATACGAAGTATCTTCTTTTGCACAATACTGTGCAATTGAATATTTCTTGCTATTGTGCAATACTGTACAATTGACAATTTCTTGCTATTGCGCAATATTGTGCTATTGGATATTTCTTGCTATTGCGCAATACTGTGCAATTGAAGATTTCTTGCTATTGCGCAATACTGTGCAATTGAAGATTTCTTGCTATTGTGCAATACTGTGCAATTGAAAATTTCTTGCTATTGCACAATACTTATTATATAATAATTTACACATCCTGTTTGGTGTGTATCTCCTACCATATCATTATTATTTGCTTTTAAATATTAATCAGAAATAACCAACTTAAAATGGAAAATTTTAAAAGAAAAAAAAAAGGAAAAAAAGAAAAAAAAAGAAAAAAAAAAATCCCCCCCCAAAATTTTTTGAACCCCCTTATGATTCATCACCCCCAAACTCAATCCCAGCCTTCCCTTTGTGGTATGGTACCTTGCAGTACAATTTCAGAAAGATCCATACACTTGAACACAAGTTATTGTCTGGAAACTAGAAAAATGCTTATTTTTGGCCCCTTTTTGGCCCCCAATTCCTAAACGTTTCGGGCAATTACCCCCAAACTCAATTCCAGCTTTTCCTTTGTGATATGGAACCTTGTAGTACAATTTCAGAAATATCCAAACACTTACACACAAGTTATTGTCATGAAACTAGAAAAATGCTTGTTTTTTGCCCCTTTTTTGGCCCCTAATTCCTAAAATTTTGAGGCAATTGCCCCCAAAATCAATTACAGCCTTCCCTTTGTGATATGGAACCTTGTGGTACAATGTCAGAGAGATCCATACACTTACACACAAGTTATTGTCTGGAAGTTACAAAAATGCTTATTTTTGGCCCCTTTTTGGCCCCTAATTCCTTAACTGTTGGTACCATAACCCCCAAAATCAATCCCCACCTTCCTTTCATGGTATTGAACCTTATGGTAAAATTTCATGGAGATCCATTCACTTAAACTAAAGTTAGAGTGCGAAAACCAATGTGTCTTCGGACGACGCCGGACGACGCCAGACGACGACGACGACGACGACGACGACGTTACACATCCTGTTTGGTGTGTATCTCCTACCATATCATTATTATTTGCTTTTAAATATTAATCAGAAATAACCAACTTAAAATGGAAAATTTTAAAAGAAAAAAAAAAGGAAAAAAAGAAAAAAAAAGAAAAAAAAAAATCCCCCCCCAAAATTTTTTGAACCCCCTTATGATTCATCACCCCCAAACTCAATCCCAGCCTTCCCTTTGTGGTATGGTACCTTGCAGTACAATTTCAGAAAGATCCATACACTTGAACACAAGTTATTGTCTGGAAACTAGAAAAATGCTTATTTTTGGCCCCTTTTTGGCCCCCAATTCCTAAACGTTTCGGGCAATTACCCCCAAACTCAATTCCAGCTTTTCCTTTGTGATATGGAACCTTGTAGTACAATTTCAGAAATATCCAAACACTTACACACAAGTTATTGTCATGAAACTAGAAAAATGCTTGTTTTTTGCCCCTTTTTTGGCCCCTAATTCCTAAAATTTTGAGGCAATTGCCCCCAAAATCAATTACAGCCTTCCCTTTGTGATATGGAACCTTGTGGTACAATGTCAGAGAGATCCATACACTTACACACAAGTTATTGTCTGGAAGTTACAAAAATGCTTATTTTTGGCCCCTTTTTGGCCCCTAATTCCTTAACTGTTGGTACCATAACCCCCAAAATCAATCCCCACCTTCCTTTCGTGGTATTGAACCTTATGGTAAAATTTCATGGAGATCCATTCACTTAAACTAAAGTTAGAGTGCAAAAACCAATGTGTCTTCGGACGACGCCGGACGACGCCAGACGACGACGACGACGACGACGACGACGACGACGACGCCGACGACGCCAACGTCATACCAATATACGACCAAAAAATTTTCAATTTTTGCGGTCGTATAAAAACTGCAAAATTTCCTTAAAATTACCAATTCAGGGGCAGCAACCCAACAACAGGTTGTCAGATTTGTCTGAAAATTTCAGGGCAGATAGATCTTGACCTGATAATCAGTTTTACCCTATGTCAAATTTCCTCTAAATGCTTTGGTTTCAGAGATATAAGCCAAAATCTACATTTTACTCCTATGTTCTATTTTTAGCCATGGCGGCCATCTTGGTTGGTTGGCGGGGTCATCGGACACACTTTTTAAACTAGATACCCTAATGATGATTGTGGCCAAGTTTGGTTAAATTTGGCCCAGTGGTTTCAGAGGAGAAGATTTTTGTAAAAAGCTAACGACAACGGACGACGACGACGCCGACGACGGACGACGAACGCCAAGTGATGAGAAAAGCTCACTTGACCCTTCGGGTCAGGTGAGCTAAAAAGGGAGAGTCAAATGATCATTCCTGTAAAGTATGGTTCCAACCAGTCAATATGATGTATCATTTCCAATCTTGTTTTCAGGAACCTAATAATATGGCACCATATCATACAATGTAACTGCTTTGAATATATAATATTATATATCATTTATTATAATATACTTCTGCAACTAGATTAAGAAATTACTCAGAAACTAGATTTCAACTCCCTCAGGCAAATTTGGTTTGGCTATTGTTTTTAGGTACTTTTTGGTCATATAGCTCTTCAAATACCGGTATTTCAGTTCTGATACATCCTTCGCTTTCAAATATTTAGTTTTGAGCATTCCTGATGAAGGTAAACACAAGAAAAGAGCTTTGAATTCAAAATTTACAAGGTGTTGTTTTAATTTTTAGAGATAATAATGAAAATGTTCACCCATATACATCACAGGAACCAATATGGCACTGTATCAAACTTCTCTCTCAAAATGTCCTATAATCACCTTGAAACAATGTAAAGCATTCATAAACGTTCTTAAAAACTTTTGAAAATATGACCCCTCTAGCATAATTATGATGCAGTTTATCAATTATCCTTTGCATTCAGTGCAGTTTGATTACTTTTGGATAAAAACAGAACTGAAAAGGGTCCATGGGAAACTAAAACAGTTTAATTAAGCTACGTACAGAGGATGTTAGAGGAATCCTGGTAAAAACTACTGGTAGTTTACATCTTCACTCAAAAAGACACCAACAGGGCTTTGGAATATGATGTGTTATGTTTCTTGGCACTCAGTCTATATTACTATATGAAGTGCTTTTTCACTCTTTTTAAACAAATGAAATAGCTGCAAGATATTTTCAAAGCCATTTATTTCAATAAATTTAATTGATTAATGTTGTTGATAACACAGTGTAATACTGAGATGTTTGACATTTTGTCAATATTCTTATTTATATCCATTACATATCATGTTTGATGTAAACTTCTGGTGTATTTTACAAACAGTAAGAATCTTAAAAGGAATTCTGGACTAAACTTTTCTTTGTTACCTGATATTAAATACAGAATGCTTGTTGTACACAGGTGTTGATTTATCAAAATACAGGAAGTTAAAAATCTGAGCACAAACATGAAAATAATTCCATGTAAGTTAACAAATATCTTTGTGTTAGTCCTTATTCGAAAGAATCAATACCTCAATATCCTATATCCCCATTACCTATATTTTAATCCCTGCATCTACCATTCCTCACCTTCTAATTCCTGCTACCCCCATCACTCCTTACCCACTAATCCCTCTATCCCTGTCACTACCTATATCTTAATCCCTGCATCTGTCATTACCTATATCTTAATCCCTGCATCTGTCATTCCTCCCCTTATAATCCCTGCATCCTTAACATTCTTCACTACCAATCACTCCACCCCTGTCAAGACCTACATCTTAATCCCTGCATCTGTCATTCCTTCCCTTATAATCCCTGCATCTGTCATTCCTCCCCTTATAATTCCTGCACTCTCCTCATTCTTTACTACCAATCACTCCACCCATGTCAAGACCCACACCTGAATCCTGCATCCTTCATTCCTCCCCATATAATCCCTGCATCCTCCTCATTCTTTACTACCAATAACTCCACCCATGTCAAGACCTACATCTTAATCCCTGCATCTGTCATTCCTTCCCTTATAATCCGTGCATCCTCCTCATTCTTTACTACCAATCACTCCACCCCTGTCAAGACCTACATCTTAATCCCTGCATCTGTCATTCCTTCCCTTATAATCCGTGCATCCTCCTCATTCTTTACTACCAATCACTCCACCCCTGTCAAGACCTACATCTTAATCCCTGCATCTGTCATTCCTTCCCTTATAATCTGTGCATCCTCCTCATTCTTTACTACCAATCACTCCATCCCTGTCAAGACCTACACCTTAATCCCTGCATCTGACATTCCTTCCCTTATAATCCCTGCATCCTCCTCATTCTATACTACCAATCACTCCACTGCAGTCAAGACCAAGACCTTAATCCCTGCATCTGTCATTCCTTCCCTTATAATCCCTGCATCTGTCATTCCTTCCCTTAGAATCCCTGCATCCTCCTCATTCTATACTACCAATCACTTCACCCTGGATAAGACCTACACCTTAATCCCTGCATCTGTCATTCCTTCCCTTATAATCCCTGCACTCTCCTCATTCTTTACTACCAATCACTCCACCCCAGTCAAGACCAAGACCTTAATCCCTGCATCTGTTACTCCTCATTATATGAATATCTAAGCAAATAACTTAGATAATCAGTTTCAAGGAATTTCATTTTTATCTCCATTTTTAAGGTTTATATCAGAATCATCATGATCATATGATAATATAAATAATAAATCTATAATCTGGAATCAAACACAAACTAGAATGGTAAAAGTAATGCCAACAAAATTCAAACTTGATCTGTGTTTTGTGGTAATAAGCATTGTGTACAAGTTTCATAACATTTGGTTGAGGCAAACCTAAGTTAGAGAACGGAAACCAATTTCGCGAGTTATGGACGGATGTACAGACGACAAGGGTAAAACTTAATGCCCCCTCTGCTATGGTGGGAGTATAAAAAAAATTAATTCTAAATAGACATACATTGCTAAGAGATTCCAATCCATTTTAAGATATATAAATCTCATGAGTTTACTTGATATTCTTTACCAGTACAAAAATGTATTCCTAGCAATCAAAAATGACAATCAATGTTAGAAAAACCGTAATTTTATCTTTTAAAAATCAACTTTAATTGTTCTGTGGGCGTCAGCTCTCACTGTTACAGTAATAAATGACTTAAATTAATGTTTTCAGCTTTTTCTTTTTGAAGAAAACCCTAAGAGACGTATAAATTGTATGTCAAGATTTATACTTCATAGATAATAAGATTCTGAAAGTTTAAGAAACCTGATAAGGCAGTGATTATAAAACACCTTTCTAAAAATATTTCCACTGAAATCTGTAAAAGACAGACTGAATTTAATGTTTCAATTTAAAAAAAATCCAGAAACCACATGGGTGCCCTAACCGAGTCGTTGATCTTTAGGAAATTTAATTTCCAGTAACCAATTTTATATCAGGTTCTTTTTTTCTTTTTTTGTTATTAAGACTGTGAAGTCTGCTGACAGTTTTTGTCAAGCAATGGAAATCAAATATTTGACCAGATTTTTGTTAATTAAATAATTGCTACTGTAACATTGACATTTGACCAAGTGACCTCTGGCTCAAAATCATCAAGGAAAGGAAAATTAACAATTGGAAAGGAAAAGCAATCAATTTGGTATGATAAATTACCATGAGAAATCCATGACATATTTTGTTGAACTTTAAACCTTTATTCCACTTGACACAATATATAAAGTAACCTGTAACCTATGTCATGTCAAGTTTCTTTTTCAAATCAATTTCTGATGAAAAACAGTAGGAGATATTTCCTTTCTAATCTAATATAATAAACTCTCAGACAGAAAAAGGAGAGGAATAGACAGAGTTTATTTCAGAGATCAGTTCAATTATGTCTTGCTACCAAGCTGTAATATGTAGAAGTGATTTTGTCAACCAAGTACAGCATATTAATGAACAAATATGCCAATCTCCAAAGACAGTAAAATAGAGTCTTTATCACATTTACATCACTTCAAAGATAGTGAACTTGATTTAGGTCTGTGCTCAATGTTATTGCATTTAGTCAATTGTCTCACAAAAAATGAAGTCAGTAAGTTCATGTACTAGACGGTGGCAATCTATACAAGGACTCACTAGGGCAAATGTTTCTCTTTCCCATCTGTAACTTTGCTTTTATTGATTTTAAAAAAAATGGTCTATTCTTCAGTAATTTTTTCATTTGATGTAACAGTAACTATTCATTAACTAGAGGCTCCAAGGAGCATGTACAGATCACCTGGCATTTTTGTATAAAATTGATACATTAATGCACAATAACATTTGTGTTGAACTGAAACTATGTGGGCAAAAATCTTGCCTTGCTGATAACTCGCAGGTTTAGATAGTCCAAAGTCCACAAAATAAAATGTATATGTACCTTTACAATTGTTTTAAATACTGAAGTTTACATATGTACATAGTTACTTACATGAATGCCAAAGAGCAAATATTTAATAAGTCAAATGATATCATGAGTTTCCTTCATTTGACTTTTGTAAATTTGAAGTATTATTTGTTAAATTCAAAATACTGTTGTTTATCAATTAAAATATTCTTAAAATATCTTCATTCATTAGCACATCAAAGGTCCTGTCCTATTGGTAACTAATTAACTGCAACAACTGTAGGTGTAATACCACCAAATCATAGTACATCACATCCGGTTGCATACGAAAATAGATCGAAAAAAAAATATTCCCTTGAATTTGACAGTTGTAGGTAATTGATCCTACATTTCATTGCAGTAAAACAGTTCTGGGTCATAAACATATATCTTGGGTATTTCAAAGCACCATTATTTTTTTGTTTGTGGTTACTATAGAATATTTTGGAAACTTGAGGTTACATGGTTACTAAAGCTTGTACACAGGTTAAAAAGGGGGAAAATTTGATTGGTTAACTTCCAGTGATGGTTATTTTCTTATGTGCAATGAAATGTTAAGTGAATTTTTTTCTATAGTACTGGACAGGATAAAACTTTACTCATGCCAAGTATTTCTTTATTTGAAACAAAGATAAATTCTGCACAATTTTTTGAAAAGTGCAAATTTAACAAAGACTAATAGGGGAAAATCAATGGTGGTATTACACCTAATATGGGAAGCTGTACATGCACCTTTGACCTTGTGAGTACTCTCATGTGTTAAGATTTCTTGCTATTTAAGTGAAATATTACAAATAATGAAATATTCTGAGTGGATTGAGTCTCCAAAACACATTTTATGAGAAAATTTCCTTGAAATAGAACTTTACCATGAATACTAGTTGACAGAACAAGCCATACTTAGAGTTTTGGGGAGCTTTTTCTCCATATTTCTTATATTCTGCTATACTAGAAAAATTGACCTAAGAAATACTTCAATAAATATATAGTTTTAAGTAAATGAAATTATTTTTAAAGCAGTAACAACAAATTATTCACCAAAAGAGAAGCTTTTTATGTCCCTCTCTGGAACGCGGCGTAAATTTAAGTTTTAAGTAACGACTTATTGAAACCTCCTTGGAGACGGTAAACTTTTATATAGATAGTTCATTCAGCTTGAATACTTCAATAAATCATTTATTATAACATTTCCATCATAAATGAGTGAAAGTTACCCTAAAATTTTTATTTATTGGCCTAAAAAGTAGAAATTTTGAGGAAATGAGAGGTATAAATGGACCAAAAGAGACCTTAGAAGGAAGACAAAGAGGTCCATTAGTAGTATTTATCATCCTAAAGTCATCTTTTGTATCATATTCAACTGTTTGTAGGCAGATGAGATAAATATTTGATCATTTATTGGTCCACACTATATTCTATCATGATGCGGCTTGGTTTGGATTTTTCGAAGAAATTTTGCTCGAATCGCTGTAGATGTCGTTTTACATTATACTAGATTTTTCTCAAACTATTGAACTGATTGAGACAAAACTTGACAGGAATGCTTGAAATAACCAGTATTACAAAGAAAAAAGTCACATTCAGTTTATTTAACAAAAAAGTCTTCTTTAGGTGTAATACCACCAAATCATAGTACGTCACATCCGGTTGCATACGAAAATAGGTCGAAAAAAAATATTCCCTTGAATTTGACAGTTGTAGGTAATTGATCCTACATTTCATTGCAGTAAAACAGTTCTGGGTCATAAACATATATCTTGGGTATTTCAAAGCACCATTTATTTTTATTTGGGATATTCTATAGAATATTTTGGAAACTTGAGGTTACATGGTTACTAAAGCTTGTACACAGGTTAAAAAAGGGGGAAAATTTGATTGGTTAACTTCCAGTGATGGTTATTTTCTTATATGCAATGAAATGTTATGTGAATTTTTTTCTATAGTACTGGACAGGATAAAACTTTACTCATGCCAAGTATTTCTTTATTTGAAACAAAGATAAATTCTGCACAATTTTTTGAAAAGTGCAAATTTAACAAAGACTAATAGGGGAAAATCAATGGTGGTATTACACCTAATAAGCCTTTTGCCTTTTGAACACCAATAACAAATGCCAACCTAATCCTATAGATCAACTGTTTACACAATAACAGGATGATTAGTGAATCCCATTTCATTAAGTTAATCTATCATGCTGCTTGTGAATTATTTAATTAAATCAATTTATGATGTGTACTGACAGATATAACGCATGTTTATGCAAATTTCACTTTTTTATAAATCATTTTTATAAAGTTTTATTTATACAGGGTTTGACAAGTAATTTATTAAGAAATTTGGCATCCGCCAAAATTAAAAACAGCAAAATTTTTCATTTATAAATTTTTAAACCTTACCCCCTAAATTTCAAAACAGCAAAAAAATAACCAGCTATTTTATTTTTACTAACTAAAAACTTGTTTCTCAGACAATAAATACCAACTGCTAATACTACACATTTTATGTTGCATTATATATGTTATATTATCTCAATTACCATATTTCTTTACTCTCAACAATTTTCAAATTTTAAAATGTGAGGATTGCTGCTTTCCAACCCTGAACAGTTGGGGCAAAAATGGACACAATATTCGCGCTTGATACAGGTCTGAATTTGGATTGTAATTAAATATTTGACACATAAAAGGTTTCTGACACAGAATAACTGTAGTCAAAGAACTTAGAATTGGTTATATGATTTGAATCTATATTCAATTTTTTGCTTTTTTGCAATACACTTTGCTGTTGTGAATTGACCCCTCCACCCCTCCCCCCACAAAAAAAATAAAAAATTGACCCCCACAATTTCTTTTTACCCCCATCCCCCTTTTTCCCCAAAAAAAATTCTTTCCCTCATATTATGGTCATAATCTCAATTCAAATTTCCAATGGAGTTTGCAACCATAATTACCCATTTAAATTTACCATAGTGCTAACTTAATCTATTTTATAATAGAATTTAAAAAAATGGTGTCAAATCTTTCATATGGATTTTTTTGTAAAAAAAAAAGATGCAACATTTGAAGATATTTTTACTGGTCTTCCTTTATAAATATGCATTTCTTTAAACATAATTTAAAAGCAGTGTAAGGGAGGTAATCAAAACGTTGTATTTGGATAACCTCCCTTACACTGCTTTTAAATTACCTTAATTGTTCATTAACCATTACTTTATAAATAATTTAAAAGCAGTGTAAGGGAGGTAATTCAAATGATGTATTTGAATTACCTCCCTTACACTGTTTTAAATTATGATAAGTACTAAAGTATTTGTCCATTAACCAGGACACCCTTGGTTTCCCCCTTTTTTGCCCCTAATTCCTAAACGGTTTGAGCCATAACCCCCCAAAGCCAATCCTTTGTGGTATGGAAACTTGTGGTATAATTTCAGAGCGATCCATACACCGTTCCACAAGTTATTGTCTGGAAACTAGAAAAATGCTTATTTTTGGCCCCTTTTTGGCCCCTAATTCCTTAACTGTTGGTACCATAACCCCAAAATCAATCCCAACCTTTCTTTTGTGGTATTGAACCTGATGGTAAAATTTCATAGAGATCCATTTACTTACACTAAAGTTATTGTGCGAAAACCAATGTGTCTTCGGACGACGACAATGCCGCCGTCACCACCGACAACGTCATACCAATAAACGACGGCAAAAATTTTTTGTGGTCGTATAAAAAATATTGAAAAATGTGATGCAACAATAGAATGAGTTTTAACCACTGAATAATTAAGAACTTGTGATACACAATAGTGATTTTTAAACAATAAACCAATAGAATATCAAAAATCAGTTAATAATTAAAAAGTAGATTATATTAGATATTGTTTTACACAGTGGCTGTTGTTGGTTGCTGTCTTTCATATATGTTTTTCCATTCGTTTTATACATAAATTGTTTTACATTTTGGCATGCCGGAAGCTTTTATAGCTTACTATACAGAATGGATTTTCCTCATTGTTGAGGCCTGCACAGTGACCTATTGCTGCCACAAATCTACATCATTTGGTCTCTGTTTGGATAATTGTCTCATTGGCAATCATTTCACATCTTCTGACTTCTACAAAGATTCTAATTATCTGTCCTACTTACTCATGCTGCTGTGACTTGTTCTACAAAACACTATTAACCATAAAATTATGCTGAAGTGTCTACTCAAATTTCATGTCTTTCTTGTCTGAAAAAAGATAAATAAATTGTATGTATCCATAAACAATAGTGATAAGATGTTTTAAAAAGTTGTAAATCATGAACATATTAGTACTAACACCAGGCTCCAAAGAGTATGTATTGCTCATCTAGATCTTAGTCCATTGTTCACAATAGCATATAAATTGTTTCTGTAGTTTGAGAATTGAAGATCTTTGAAAAAATGCAAATAAAGGATAAAATGGTCACTTAATAGTACAATGGTAATAACTGCAATCAACAGTCAATTGCCAACACATGAATGACAATTTCTGTCATGTGACTCATATGTATATATATCTGGCATTGATTTACATACTTGCTGTTTACCGTTTCTGTCTATCTACCCAAATTCTCTGATAAAAAATCATCATTTAAAAGGAAAACCCCTATAACTTGTTAATTGCTGTTTTTAGCACTAGCCATATTGGCATTTTTGAGATCTTGTATTAATCATTATTTTTGCTGTTTACATGTTCTGCCCATCGCTTACATGTTTCAGGTACAAACAAACTCATAGAAGTTGTCTGATGGTTTCAGTCAAATTGGCATTTGTATAGATCTTGTATTGCTGTTACAATTTCTGTTCATCTATCATTATTTTCAAGAAACATTTGTAACAGGCAAAGTCTGGTAAAAAAAAACAATCCCTCAAGGGCAGTAACTCCTACAAGGATTTGTCCGAAGATTTTAGTGGAAATGGAGAGTAAGCATGCATTCTGAGCATTATTAATTTTGTTTCAATATTGATTTCAAAAAGAAGCTTAGTATTTTTTTATTTCATTTGCTTAAAAACTGAATATTTTATCTTTTCAGACAACAACCTACACAAAGTGTAATAGACCTTATTTTTTGGTATTTGGGAATCTGTGACCTTGACCAGAGAATCTGCAACATTTGAACTATTGACTTCGTACAACAATAACTTTTCCTTTGTGGCGTCAAGACATTTTCTATTAAAATTTTACGGAAACCTTTGTGATGTCCAGTGATAATGGGCAAATAGCGATAAGGTGTATATTACTTCGAACATGATCACACAGAGAAATCAAAATGTAGTTATACCAAACTGTTGTTTGCCAAATGGAAGATGTCACATGCATTAAGATGATTACCAGTTTTCCCTCATAATAAATATTTGTAAAAACATAATGTGGATTACATGTACTGTTGTTAAAGCCCCCAAAAAAACACAAAATTACCCTAGTACATAACATTTTGACCTATCAATAACATGAACAACAAAAATTTAGACCTCACAAGTACATTATATATATTTAACTAAATATATGTTAGTTCCAATAAACTTTTATAACCTTTCAGAATTTTTTTCTTTTCTTTCTTATTACAGGAATTTTTGAATACTCAAATTCCGTCGTAAAATCAAATTAAAAAGCATGGGGATCTAAAACAAAATTATGAACAAAATCTAAAAAGGCATTGAAGTCAATAACAAAAGCATGAACAAAATCTAAAAAGCATTGAAGTCAATAACAAAAGTATGAACAAAATCTAAAAAACAATTTAGAGTCAATAACAAAAGCATGAACAAAATCTAAAAAGCATTGAAGTCAATAACAAAAGTATGAACAAAATCTAAAAAGCATTGAAGTCAATAACAAAAGCATGAACAAAATTTTAAAACATGGAGATCTATAAAAGTATGAACACAATCCAAAAAACATGAAAAACATGGAGATCTATAAAAGTATGAACACAATCCAAAAAACATGGAGATCTATAAAAGTATGAACACATTCCAAAAAACATGGAGATCTATAAAAGTATGAACACAATCCAAAAAACATGGAGATCTATAACATGTATAAAGAAAGTATTTACTGATGTTATTCACAGCAGCTCCATTTAAATGATTTATGAGGTGTATTCAAGTTATGTGCACAATTAAATTATAATCCATATATTACTGTGAATTTCCCAGATGGAAATTATTTTTCTTGATTTTATTTTTTTGCTGACTATATCAAACAAGTAAGGTAATTAGATTCACATACTTATCATTTCAAATAACTATTCATTTAATAATTTCCTTCTATTTTACAAAAGTTCTTCTAGAATTAGTATTATATATCCTTTATATTGCTGTGTAAACATGGTAAACAAATCGATTAGATTCCGACGTGTCTGTCAATTGAAGACAGTCCCCTCTAGAGACTTAATTCTATTTCTTAATCAATTTTTCTTATACTACATCCCTCATAATTCTGGACATAATCTGATTAACTGTAGTGAATGAATCTGATTTTCAATATGATATTCTTCATTTCCTTCATTATATATTAACAAGTTCTTAACCTAACTTAACATCCAAGAGTAGACCATCTCTTTGATGGTATTTTTCTGTGATCAGACATGGGTAATTTTCCATATCATATATTTTTATTATAACTAATTACTTATTTCAGTTACTTTGATATTATATATATATTAATCAATTAAATCAAAATTAATCATGTTATGTACTTTGTTTAAACTATTTTTTAATTTACTTTTATATTATGTTTGAAATTATATTGTAATTATTCTGCTCATTTTGGGCGCCGTGATTGGCAAATAAAACATTTGTTTGTTTGTTTGTTTGTTTGTTTGTTTGTTTGTTTGTTGTTTGTTTGTTTTGTACTAAAACGATACTCCACAGTCACCTTTATATAATTGAAATAAATAAAGACGAAAATCAAATTGGTAATTTAAAAGGAAGGATGTTGGTTGGGTGTTTAAAAGATTGATTGTTTGCTGGTGTTTATCGTCCCTTTCGACACTCTAAGCTATAACTTGCTGGCCCATTTTTATTGCTAGAGTAAGCCAGAGTACCCTCAGAGAGAATCAACGAACCTTGACAGGAAAAGTGTCTAAAAGAAATAAATCCTGTGAAATACAAAAGACAACACTTAAACTGCTGTTACTTATCTTGACTGAGACTTGGAATGTTTGATCATTTTTAAAGACTGAATGATTCCTAGAACTCTTTTTGTTATAATTTGTTGTAAATCATATTTTATAACATATATGTCATATAAATCAGTGGCATAGCTGCAGTGTAGCATTGTGAGCATGTACTTACAAATCATTTAAGCTGCCGCCCCCCAGACCACCTGCTTACAATTAATTTTCTAGTGGCTATGCCACTGTAAATTGTGTACAAAATACATGTATGTCAAGCTCTAAAATGTCCTGAGTCTATAAAAGTTATGAAGCATTTCAATATCTTACAAACGTCATTATCACTTTTAATTTTTATAAAGGAGTAGGTCCAGTAAGGGCCGATTTTGGCCTCAAAATTCAGGTTCATCTGATGAAAGATTTTGGACACTTTTTAAACACTTAAGTGTCTACTTCAGTCGATTTGATTAGTTTATGTGAAAGATTTGAACTGATTTAGTCATTAAAGACGCTCAAATTCAAGCTTAAATATGAAAAATCTATCAAATATGCCATAATATGTCACTTTTCAGATGGTTTTTGTCAGAAATGAAAATGGTCGCATCCGTGTTCATTCTCAACCTTTATATATGTTATGTATTATCATCAAATACAACTTACATTTAAATATTAAGAATGAACACAAATGCGGCCACTTCCATTTCAGACGGAAACCGTCTAAAAATTAACCAAAAAGCTAAAATTTCGAAGATTTTACTAATTTAGCATGACTTAATGATGCTAGTACCCGATACATGTGCATTGTATTGTCAAAAACAGTCCATATTTATGTAACAGAAGTATTCTTCTTTCCAATAAATAGCTAAAAATTTACATTTTAACAATTTTGTAAAACTGCTATATTTTGGGGCCAAAAAGGGGTCTTACTGGGCCTACTCCTTTGCCTCTGATCTTTCTCAGTGATAATTCTCCATCTGAAGCTTCTCGACTGAGATGGGTTTTTCTCAGTCAAATTCCATAGAGTGAGAATTTGATGATGTCATAAACCCAACATCATTGACATTTCCTAGAAAAATAACAATAGGCAGATTATCTATTGTTTTTCAAACGCAAGGAAATTGTAGTCAAGAAACTCCCTTTCATTTTCAGAACTATAGATAATCTATATAATTCTCAGAGAATATACTTTCTTTTAGATGCATACTTTATAGTAAATATATGGGAATGTAGATAGCAGTTCTATGATTGTCAGTCTATGTTAAATTAATTCATAACTGTACTGGACTTGGGACAATTTAGAGCTAGACATATTGTATAAACACCTGTCTATTGTTGAGAACAGTATCAGCCTGGTTCCATCTAGAGGTCAGCAAGTGTCTACACACTATATGTCCATACAATATGTCTATACAAAGTACAATGATATAACATTTCCATAATATTCACTAAGTTATTTATCTTAATTGAACTATCAAGTAAAGGAACTGCATTTTGACACATTGAACTGGTGAGTGCTTTACATTGTTTATCTTAACTTTAGACTTTAAAAAAATATCATTAGTAATAAAGCTTATAGAACTGGTTTAATCTCACCACATTTGGTGCATTTACCAAGTCTGACTTTCTGGAATTCTGGACTAGGTTATGTTTGTTATGTCTTTGAACGTCTCTTAGATGAAACAAGAGTGCACATGCTGAAATGTCTCGCCTTCCTTACTAATCATTGATATTATGTTGATAGTCCTACATATAAAGCTTTATTACAACTGTCACATAAACTTAACATTAACCAAGTAAACTAAACATTGACCAATGAACCATGAAAATGAGGTCAAGGTCAGGTGAACCATGCTAGGCAGGCATGTACAGCTAACAATTCTCCCATACAACAAATAAAGTTGACCTACATGTATTGCTTATAGTTTAAGAAAAACAGACCAAAACACAAAAACTTAACACTGAGCAATGAACCTTGAAAATGAGGTCAAGGTCAAATAAAACCTGCGTGACTGACATAGATCATAAAATATTTCCATACACCAAATATAGTTGAACTATTGCATATAATATTAGAAAAAAAGACCAAAACTCAAAAACTTAACTTTGACCACTGAACCATGAAAATGAGGTCAAGGTCAGATGACACCTGCCAGCTAGACATGTACACCTTACAATCATTCCATACACCAAATATAGTAGACCTATTGCATACAGTATAAGAAAAACAGACCAAAACACAAAAACTTAACACTGAGCAATGAACCTTGAAAATGAGGTCAAGGTCAAATAAAACCTGCGTGACTGACATATAGATCATAAAATATTTTCATACACCAAATATAGTTGAACTATTGCATATAGTATTAGAAAAAAAGACCAAAACTCAAAAACTTAACTTTGACCACTGAACCATGAAAATGAGGTCAAGGTTAGATGACACCTGCCAGCTAGACATGTACACCTTACAATCATTACATACACCAAATATAGAAGACCTATTGCATACAGTATAAGAAAAACAGACCAAAACACAAAAACTTAACTATAACCACTGAACCATGAAAATGAGGTCAAGGTCAGATGACACCTGCCAGTTGGGCATGTACACCTTACAGTCCTTCCATACACCGAATATACTAGACCTATTGCTTATAGTATCTGAGATATGGACTTGACCACCAAAACTTAACCTTGTTCACTGATCCATGAAATGAGGTCGAGGTCAAGTGAAAACTGTCTGACAGGCATGAGGACCTTGCAAGGTACGCACATACCAAATATAGTTATCCTATTACTTATAATAAGAGAGAATTTAACATTACAAAAAATATTAACTTTTTTTCAAGTAGTCACTGAACCATGAAAATGAGGTCAAGGACATTGGACATGTGACTGACGGAAACTTCATAACATGAGGCATCCATATACAAAGTATGAAGCATCCAGATCTTCCACCTTCTAAAATATAAAGCTTTTAAGAAGTTAGCTAACGCCGCCGCCGCCGCCGGATCACTATCCCTATGTCGAGCTTTCTGCGACAAAAGTCGCAGGCTCGACAATAAAAAATAGCTATTTGAGACATTGGTGAAACCCAGCAAAAATTTTTTTTAGAGTTGGTAGTTGATGTGGTCTGTTGTTAATCTACTGTCAATTATTTTTGGTGATTTTTTAAGTATTATTTCTTAGTAGAAAATTTGATATGAAGATTTTTCCACCTTTACATATATTACTATAAGATTTGCATTTTAATTTCTGTTTACTTTTGAATTTGATTTGGGTATTTAACATAAAACTTTCTTCCATGCATCCTATGCAAGACCGAAATGAAATGACTATTCATAACTTTTCTGGACTTGGGACAATATATAAATATACAGCATAAGGATTTTGATCAGGAATGTAATCATATATATACCAGTACTATAGATATAAATTTCATAAAAATCTCTGAAGAAATGTGAGATTGAGAGTGCAACTATAATGCATTTTTCCATAATATTAGCATTTACAAGGGACATAACTCCTGAAAAAAATAAATAATATGCTGTGATTTCAGTACTGGCCCAAAACATTACTGATACCAACCTTTGATATAAATTTCATAAAATACTACAAGAAATGAAGGCTTTAGAGGGCTTACAACTCTGCAATTGTCCATACATCATCATTCATGTACATGTATAATTTACATTTCCAAGAGATAGGATTCCTGTAAAAAATAATTAATTAACCCTGATTTTCGAAACTTGTCCAAGACATTGCTGAAATAAACCTCTGATATAAAGGTTAAGGTAAAAAAAGGGCACTTGTTTGGTCCCTTGAATTCTAAAATCAAAAAGTATCCTAAATTACAAAATAACATTATTCAGATGACGATAAGATATTAGTCTGCCAGACAACAGTTCTATATTTTTGAAGACTTGCATATTTGCATAAGGGCTTCAAACTTCATGTTACCAGTGTAAAACTGCATAAACTGCCAATATACTATAAACCAAATTATTTTCACAGATATTTCAATTTGTTTTTAGTAGCTTAGTAGCTCTTACTAGCCCACTTAGCAACAATTTAATTTCATGATTTTCAAATCTACTTGATGTGGTTAAATAAAAAAAGATCCAAGTTTAACATATTCGCGACAATTTATATACCTTTTATTTTCCACTCTCAAAAGTCAAAAAAATTAACGCTCACAAAAATCAGTTGGTTTACAGTTGTCTCATTTTGAGATCTTGTCATTAATATTTGATATGGGCAACAGTATAAAAAGAAGGAGATATAGTGATATTGTCAATGAGACAACTATTCTGCACCTATAAAAATCCACAACATCAAAATGTGAAACAATTCACACACAAGTATACTAGCGGCCTAATTTAAAAACAATACAATTTACAAATAAATAGCAAACAAGCATTCTGTGAGTATTGCATGGCAATACATAGTCCCCTACCGGTTAAAAATTCATTGTATTGGAACAAAATTCTAACTTGACCTATAACTTGTCATGTTGAAACTATATAACAAATATCAAGTCAATATCTTCACGCATGACGAACAAAGTGCAGAAAACTGATTATTTGAGTGAATTTTCTAAGTCCAAGGACCATAACTCTGCACAAAATCATCAGACTGGAACAAAATTCAAACTTGAACTGTAACTTGTCATGATAAAACTATATACCAATTATCAAATCAATATCTTCAAGAATGACAAAAAAAGTGTGGAAAACTGATTATTTTAGTGAATTTTCTAAGTCAAAGGACCATTACTCTGCACAAAATCATCAGACTGGAACAAAATTAGAACTTGATCTGAAACTTGTCATGATAAAACAACACACCAAATATCAAATCAATATCTTCAAGCATGAAGAAAAAAAGTGTGGAAAACTGATTTGCCGGACTGACGGATGGACAGACAGACAGACAGACAGACAGATGGAGTGCAAACCTAAAGTCCCCTACCTTGTCGGTAGGGGACTAATAAGGCAGACAAGAACCGATGACAACCACTGAATTACAGGCACCTGACGTCGGACAGACACATAAAGAAAGATGCAGGGTAAAACATGTTTGTAAGCGCTCAACCCTCCCCCTTACCCGGGACAGTAGTGTAACAGCACAACATAAGAACAACAGCTTTACCCAAAATGATACTTGAATAAGAAGGCTTGAGAGTGCTTTCGTTGCAATTTTCCATAAATTTACATTTCAAAGGGACTTAATTTCTTTAAAAACAGTTGATCGGTACTGATTTTTAAACTTGATCCTAGACATTTCGATATATAAATTTTATAAGAAAATTGAAAAGAATAGTTCTTTTGAGAGCGCTTAGAAAGGACAGATGAACACATTAAACATGGACAGAAACCCAGTAATTCTATGGCCACACACAGAGCATTTTACATGTTTTAGCAGGGGGCAAAAATTACCCCAAAATTAGTAATTAATTAGGTAATTAATAATAAAGATAAAGATAATGATTGTTGATTGGATATTCTACTTGATCTTTGCATCAAAGTATCAAATAAACACTGTCATACAATGTAACTGTAATGTCATGAATGTGCTTGATTACTAAGATCAAAAATAAATTATAGGTGATATATACATCACAAAAACATGACAACAGCTAAAAATAGTTTTAATACATCATTTATTTATTTATCATAAGATATAATGTACATAACATGATATTTTTCACATACAACATGTGCAGTTATAATATTACTGATGGCAGTTATTGACAAAATTTAACTGTTTTATACTTCAGAAGACTTAAATTGGGGTAATTTACATTTTAAGATTAAGAATAATAAATTGCTTCACCGAGCGCAGCTGGATACGACCACAGTTGGGGCAAAAATGGACACAATATTTGCGTTTGATACAGGTCTGAATTTGGATTGTAATTAAATATTTGACACATAATAGGTTTCTGACACAGAATAACTGTAGTCAAAGAACTTAGAATTGGTTATATGATTTGAATTTATATTCAATTTTTTGTTGAGGGTTGAACCTCTGTGGTTGTATCCAGCTGCACTCAGCGAAGCAATTTATTATTCTTAATCTTAAAATGTAAATTACCCCAATTATTGCTTTTGTGCAATACACTATGCTGTTGCTAATTGACCCCACCCCCCCCCCCCCCCCCACAAAAAAAAATTTGTTATACCCCCTCCCCCTTTTTTTTGCAAAAAAATATTTGAAATTTTCTATTTATTTTCTGAAATCTGAAATGAGAAAAAAATTGCCCCCCCCCCACCCTCACTATTTCTTTTTTTACCCCCCCACACAATTTTTTTTCACCATCCCCCCTTTTTTCCAAAAAAAAAATTCTTTCCCTCAAGATATGGTCATAATCTCAATTCAAATTTCCAATGGAGTTTGTAACCATAATTACCCATTTAAATACATCATAAAAGTCTTGAAATAGAAAATGACATACATAATCATGGCCAAAATTAATATTCCTTAATCAGCATTTTTAAATAGTAACTTCTAAAAATAAATTGACAGCTAATCACCTCAAGACAATACAACATTTCTTTATACATAATTTAAAAGCAGTGTAAGGGAGGTAATCCAAACATAACAGTGACTTTTTTTTAATTGTCCATTAACCAGGAAACCCTTGTTTTTCCCCCTTTTTTTCCCCTAATTCCTAAACGGTTTGAGCCATAACCCCCCAAAGCCAATCCTAACCATCCCTTTGTGGTATGGAAACTTGTGGTATAATTTCAGAGAGATCCATACACCGTTCCTCAAGTTATTGTCTGGAAACTAGAAAAATGCTTATTTGTGCCCCTTTTTGGCCCCTAATTCCAACACTGTTAGGACTATAACCCCCAAAATCAATCCCAAACTTTCTTTTGTAGTTATAAACCTTTTGTTTAAATTTCATAGATTTCTATTTATATTTACTAAAGTTAGTGTCCGGAAATCAAATGTCTTCGGACACTGACGACAATGACATGATACCAATATACGACCGCAAAATTTTTTGCGGTCGTATAAAAATATGTTATATTTTACAAGCCAGGCAAAATTACTAAAAATTGACTCTGTACAAAACAAAACGGAGAGAACAGGTGATCACGGTGTGTTACAACCTGTTATCTACACAACATACCCCAAGTCCAGTAATTTTGTTCGTCAGATTAGTCTGTTCATTACATTACCATAACCTTAAATAAAGAGATCGACTTACTGACAAACAAACAACTGCCCAACATCGTATGATTTTGATAGTGCTGGCTAATTTCTTCCCTATTTTAATCAACTTGTTCATCTTATGTATCAGGTGACTGAATACACTAAACCATATGATGTTGGAAAACATATAATTTGAGCCTACATGTAATTTACAGTTATCGATCACTTGGTGGCAAAAGGGGAATAATTATAGTTTAGAATTTTTTCATTACCAGTGACGCACAAAATCCAGATTGTCATGCTTTCTCATCACTAGTTGGTTTATCAAAGTCTTTGAGTACGTACATACAGTTGTGACAAGGACTAATTATTATATGGAAAAAGTAATATTTTATGCATGTTAAGTCAATGAAAATGTTTTAATCATGTTAATACAAATCATCAAGTTAAGCTTTGCCTATAAAATTCATCTTTCAAGTTGGCAAGCTTTTACCAGGGACATTACAAAAACTCCTTGAAATTTTGACCCACACAGTAACTTGCTTAAACATAGCTTAAGATCAGAGTTTAAGGAAATTGTTGTGAAAACATGGGAATTTCTTATATTTGTCCTTTGGTGCGGTGCATTCCAGTGCAACAGCTTTATTCTTTAAAAACAATGTTTTTTCTATATCTATAATGAGATGAATATCAAGTGCTCCGTCAGTTCGCCAGGGATCTGACTATTTGAAGATTCTTAACTAATTCAGAGAAAATTTCAGTAGTCTCCCATTAAGAACAGGTTGTATAGAGGTCCATATTTTTTCGTAAGTTATATTTCATCTGATAATAGAAATAAAATACACCTTACCAGGCCTCGACAATAACGCTTGTCCGATTGTCCGGTACCAGAGGAAAAAAAGGTCGGACAAGTAACAGCTATATCAAGCTTGTCCGACGGAACAAGTAAAATTATTCTGCAGAAAATAAATTTAATCCAACTTTGATGAACAAAGTCATTATAAACAAATAACAAGAAAAGAAGATAAAAACAAGTATTAATTTGAAATGTTTACTTGCAAACCGATAATTTTAAACTGGTTCTTTGTCAGGTACTTTTTAATAGGTAAAAGGCATACTATTCTCGGAAACCAGTTTTACTGATCCGAATCAGCGATGCGCTTTGTAGAAAAGGTAACTTTACAAGATAGACTGGTTCTCTGTCCTTTATCTGTTTGGCTCTGAGGTAAATGTTGCAAGGGAGAGGACCAGCCTACTTTACAAGATAGTTCGTCACCAGCTCGGAAACGATTCGGCTCACAATTTTAATAGACAGTTTGGCACCCTAGGAGACATATTTAATAGACATGATTAATAGACAGTTTGACAACGCAGGAGACATTTCGGGACCAAGACAAATCAGTACCTCGTTTTCCTACCTTATTCTTTTGCTTTATAATAAATACCATACCGGTAATTTTTTAAATAAAAATGAAGAAATTATTTACCATAGAATTCACAAAATCATATTTGATCATATGTAGAAAGAAACAATACTTGCAATACGGTGACCTATAGTTGTTAATTTCTGTGTCATTTGGTCTCTTGCACAGAGTTGTCTCATTGGCAATCATACATCATCTTCTTTTTTTTATTGATTGCATTGGAATAATCTTTTTTCAACTTAAACAACCAGGATACAAATCCAATGAGTGTACATTGACAGGCCTATCAGACGGTGCCTCATGTGCAGAGTTTGATGAGACTTTGGCATTGATGAAAAACTAGAACCTAAGCCCTGTGACATGACTAGATTCAGTTGTTCTCGACTCATATTTTTGAAAAGTATTTCAAAAGATATAAATCAAATTCTGTTCTATTGTTTTAATTCATTTTGTTTCTTGAATCAACTTAAAATGCCAAAAAGGTTATTATTAAGATTTTTTTTGGACAAGTTACAATTTCATTCGGACAAGTAAGTTTTGGGTTGTACTTGTCCTACTGGACAAGTTGAAAAAAAAGTTATTGTAGAGGCCTGCTTACTGCTATTTGACTGCTATTACTGGACATCACAAAGGTTTCTGTAAAATTTTGACGTCACAATACACCTTATCGCTAATCCCGCTTGACCCGAGAATCAGTCCCGCTCGAACTTTTGACGTCATACAACAATCACTTTTCCATTGTGGCGTCAGATATTTTCTATTATGACGTCAAAATTTTACGTGAACTTGTGTGATGTCCGGTAATGGCGGACAAATAGCGATAAGGTGTATAGAAAATGTCTAATGCCACAAAGGAAAAGTGATTTTTGTATGACGTCAATAGTTCAAGTGTCGCAGCAGTCCCAATAATTTGCCGTTTTGTATGGCTTTAAGATATATATTTTTTGGACGCACGATGGAAGGCTTAACAGCAAAAACCAAAAATAGCTTTTCTAGAAGTCAAAATTATTTGGACTAGTGTCGCAGATTCCCAAATAATGATAAGGTTTTTGGAAATCAAGTAAATTCCAGCCAATTACGGAATTACAAAACTGTTTATGTCAATACATTAACTGAAATAAATAATATTAAAAATAGGTGACAAGGCTCAAATATTCCAAATTTTGTACATAAACAACATATGAAAACATCTGAAGAAAGTGGGGTTGAGGTGCATGACACTATAGTTTTACCTGGTGATTAAGCTTACAGACATTATTTTCAATTTTTGTAATTACTCACATGAAGTACTTATGATTTGTAATTCACAAAATCAGATATTGCAGTTCTTTGTTGTTCCAAATCTCAAATCGGTATACGAAAAGCTGTCATTCTGTACATCTCATTACCTTTCTCCTATTTCATTGGATTTCTTTCGGACCAAAAATCCGATATTATTTTACATTCTAATCAGTCATCAGGCCAGGAATGTTCCGAAAATATTACCCAGCAAGCATCGCGAATTTGTGATTTCCGCATAGCAACAATCAACAATATGGCAGATCAAGAAGACAGGTAGCTAGCTTGAATTCCTATTGTTTTTGACGATTTTGGGGTCATTTTTGAAATGACACATTGCGCGAACATTAATCGTTAATACATTGAAACTAGTTTAGAGTTTCAATAGTATTGGAGTTAAAACAAATTTGATTTTGATGCAAGAATAAACCCTTTTTTTCAAGGCCAGTCTACTGATTAGTGATTGTCACTGAACATTTATTTATTCAGTTATACTCAGATGTCATACACGAAAAAAAAGGCTGGGAACTGTGCCCCTGAAATTGATTCCAGTGATGACTTGCCATTGCCTTAAGTTGTTTTATACTAAATACCTTGCATTCCTGGTACTCTACAGTGCAGATTAAAGGAAAATGATTATTTGGGAGCAGAAATACAAGAGGGTCTGAATACACCTTATCGCTATTCCCGCTTGACCCGAGAATCTGTGCCGCTCGAACTTTTGACGTCATACAACAATCACTTTTCCATTGTGGCGTCAGATGTTTTCTATTATGACGTCAAAATTTTACGGGAACTTGTGTGAAGTCCAGTAATGGCGAGAAATAGCGATAAGGTGTATGGAGGGTCCTTCATTTCTGTATTCTTTAATTTGTTGGGCATTTTTCTCTATTCTTTATACCTTTTGTTCATTATTCTCTATTCTTTATTTTTTGGTCCATATTTCTCTATTCATTATATTTTTGCCCATTATTCTCTACTCTGTAAACCCTTATCCACCCCTCATACAACATAAATATTCGGCGATATTTTCAACAAATTTTAACATACTTTTTTCAAATAATAAACATCGTACAACAAGACAACAAAATAAAATAAAAATCAGGGCGAACATGAATCAGGGCAAACGGACCCAGATTCTTAATTTCAAGCAATTCTTTGTGAGAAAATCGCTGGGACATTTGCTAATTGTCCAAAGAACTATTGACGCTTCACCATGTTTACAAATAAATAGTTACGAATACACAATTAGTTAGTACACTTACATTGTGTACATCAGTATGCAATAAAAAAAGGTATTTGTTAATTGTTTATTTGCTAGAAGTACAAATATTTATTGATATCATTGCTAAATCATGTGCAAGTTAATTGTGTGCCAAATTTGGAATGGTTATTTATTCAATAGTCATCTATTGATTTTAATTAATCGACTATCACTTTTTAGTCTTTATATTAGAATATTACAGACAAATCAGCCACACTACACTCTTTCTCTACATATATCCGTTCACAATCAACAAAATACAAGACCCAACACAATCTCTCCAGTACTCAAATAATGCACATTGAAAAAAAAAACTAAATTGATTTGGAAAATGAAATTCTACAAAGTAACATGATAAATTTTTGCACACAGTACCTAACCTGTCACACCTCTAATTAAAAGTAAACTTAATTACAATAAAAATTTGTTGTTGCTTAAACATTTAACATTAGATTATTTCAATACTAACTTACACATGTACCAAAATGTAGTTCCCAGATAAGTTAATGGGTCCTGGAGCAATTTCCTGAGTTGTAGATATCTGGTCGCACAAGAAACTTTGGGGAAAATCTGATTACCTGACAGACCTGCCTTTTTTATCCCTCAATCTATTTGTTTTATTACATGTAGTGAAATAACAAAATGTAAGATCATTTCCTATCTGCTGAATCTAGACCCATATTTGGTTGAAATTCCTATTAGAAATTTGATAACAAAACATTGTGTGTAGTCTTTTTTCTGATTTTCAGGTAAAACCTATTCTGAAAGACATATTCTGTTGTACGTTTGTTTTTTCTACATTGGCTAGAGGTATAGGGGGAGGGTTGAGATCTCAAAAAACATGTTTAACCCCGCCGCATTTTTGCACCTGTCCCAAGTCAGGAGCCTCTGGCCTTTGTTAGTCTTGCATCATTTTTAATTTTATTTTCTTGTGTATAATTTGGAATATTTAGTATGACGTCCATTATCACTGAACTAGTATACATATTTGTTTAGGGGCCAGCTGAAGGACGCCTCCGGGTGCGGGAGTTTCTCGCTGCATTGAAGACCCATTGGTGGCCTTCGGCTGTTGTCTGCTCTATGGTCGGGTTGTTGTCTCTTTGACACATTACCCATTTCCATTCTCAATTTTATATAAGTTTGTAGAAATTAAATAAAATCCTACTGACTGACCCTGTCCAATTCACAATAAATTTGTAACCAGGAACATAACTTTTTTTTTTAAACATTGTGTGCAGATTTTTTAATATTCAACTCTTGCAGTGCTTAATTTTTTTTTTATCTTTTTTTTGTAGACCAGAGTCACCATCTGCTAAACCTAGTGTAGAAAATGTAGTAAGTGATGCTACAGTGGCGGCTCTTCAAGAGGTATGTTAATTGTTGAATATTTAGCCATTTAACATTTAAAGTTTGTCAGGTACAAAGAGAAGTTTGTTTTTTAAAACATTTTTAGTCATTGGAATTAATGATAACAAAACTTGTAAAATATACATTTTCAGTTTTTGTTCAAATAATAATAAGAATTCTTTATTCAAATTTAAGGCCTATGAAGAACAATGAAATTTACTACAAAGAATAACTTAATTGAAAACACAAATAAGTTTATATCATTAATATATAAAAAAAAAATATTTACCGTTATATACATGTATAATGATCTGATCATGAAGCCACAGCTAGACAAGAGCAAGACAGTTGAGATAGACAATTAGGAGATCTCAGTCTCTTTTATATTGTTAGGTTGTTATCTGATTGATTTATACCCTACATTCACAAAAATTATAGACCAATTTCAAGTTTGTTGCATTTCTGTCAAAAATTTTGGTTTTAGTGAACATCATTTGTGCCTTTAGGGGCATCGTCACTTCCTTCCCATGTTGAGCAAGTGGTCGAAAAAAATGATGCTATATTGCACGAATTATTCAGCAAATTAAATTCTTACAATTGATAATCAGCACTGCTGTCATTAGGGAATTGTAATTAAGTACCTTCAGAACAAACATTATTTCTAGTTTATCCTGCATATTGACAATCACAAAGACGCTGGATGTACTTTAATAATGCATGAATACATGCAGGCCCCTCTATCTGGTTAATGATGTCGTAAAGGCGTGCATAATTGACAAACTTTTCCAGTGAAGGACATTACTCGAAAGTGGTCTATTCTTCAATTTAAACATAAAAAGGGTAACCTTTCTAACAGGAATTACCCAAAATAATAGACTGCACAACAGCCACCGTCACCTGACCCCTCTATAAAAACCAGATACACAAAGACTTACAACACTTGGTCAAGGAAGCCTGACCTGGTACAGGCACACCAAGTAATGTGTTGAGTTTGTATTAAAAAATCTAATACAGTCTTCTTTGTTATTCTAAAAATTTATTATTCTATGAATTTATATTCCTTCTTTTTCAGTTTGATTCAGGACCGATGGAACAAGGAGAAGCTAAGCCATCTTCTAGGCCAACTTCTGCCAAGTCTGGATCTAGACCAACTTCTGCCAAGCCTGGTTCTAGACCAACTTCTGCCAAACCAGGTATACATAGGCTAAAATTGATAATGGACATATTAGTGTTTGTCTTTGTTTAAAAAATGTAGCTAATTTTTTTTGTTAGCCCATTTAAACTGATCATGATGCATTATTTTACAAGGGAGGATTGCATCCCCTGACTCATTGCAATGTAAATGATCTATGAATTACCAGAAATATATTTCTAAAACAGTATCAGATTATTCAATTTATCTTGTACATATTGTATGGGAAAGGATTTTTATAGGCTTTGTCTTTTGTCCAATCCCTTTGTTTAAATGTGTGTTTGATGTTTGAACAATGAAATACTTTGAATTGAATTGAATTATTCTACAGTTGTATGTTAAAAAGCTTAATGGGTGGTTGAAGAATTTTGTTCTGTTCATAAATGTGTCACTTTTATCACCAGGAAATCACTTTAATTGGCTTTAGCTTATTGAAATAAATGTAGTTTTAAAAACACTATCCTGAAAATGTGTTTTAATTAAAAGGTACTCACAATGTTATCTATGGGTATTTGTCTCAATGATGATTTCACTTCATCAATGTATTTTTATATTGTAAGAAAAACATATAATTTAACCAGTAATGTGTGGATTGCTATATTGTTGCCTGAAGCCATTAATGTTTATTTTAGTAGTCTTGAGGCATACTAAAGATTTTAATTCTGTGGAATTTTCAGGGTCAAAGGAGGGATCAAGACCAACATCAGCAAGGCCTGGATCTGGTCGTGCCTCAGCTACTGGAGAAAAACCAACATCAGCAAGGCCTGGATCTGGTCGTGCCTCAGCTGCTGGAGAAAGACCAAGCTCTGCTGCCAGACCTGTCTCAGCTGCTAAAGATAAACCACCATCTAGACCTGGGTCTGGAAAACCACCATCACCTGCAGGGTCTCGACCACAATCAGTTACTGGAGGGTCCAGGCCTCAGTCTGCAGCAGGGTCTAAGAAAGATTCCAGACCTACAAGTGCAACCAAAGGTATACATTTGTTAATTTCCTTTTTTATATTGTTCTCTTGAAATCAGAAGGATAATTGATAAGTAAAGCTTAAAAGATCCAGTAAATAAAAAAAAAAGTTAGTCTTTTTGGCATATTAAAAAAACTGTGAAATTAAAATCTTCCATTGTGTACTATTCTTCTTTTACATGTATCTGCTGTGTAGCCTCAAAAACACAATAATAAGTAACCTGTAAAACTATTAATTATAAAATTCATTAGATAATATTATGAAATCAAAATTGCACATTGTATATCTTGCTTTTTGTGTTCTTGTAGGACATATAATAATAAGTTCATGTATATACCGTTTAAGGTCAAGGAACAGTAAATGGGCTATGTCACAGATTTGGCAAAAATTTTACATATAACAAATGTTCACCTATTTTGAAAGAATGCAATCAGTAATATGTCAGATAATAATTGAGATAAATGCATTTTATTTTCAGTAACAGTTTAACAGGCCAAAGTTGTATGCAAAATTTTACCAAAACCTGTGACATAGCCCATTTACTGTAACATGACCTTAATAATATTCATTAAATGATTTCTTATTGTTTGTTCTGAAATTTTGTTTAGTGGAATATATACCGGTAGCTGAAATGTTTTAGTGAATTATGAATTGCCTTTTCATTCATTTCATTTTGTTTGTTATTAAAATATAAAAAATATGAATTAGTCCTAGGTTTTTGGGTACAAAAAAATTACAATTGATTTTTGTCGAGCCTTCGACTTTTGTCGAAAAGCGTGACATAGCAATCCTACATTCTGTCGGTGGCGGCGGCGTCCACGAATATTCACTCTGTGGTTAAAGTTTTTGAAATTTTAATAACTTTCTTAAACTATCCTGGATTTCTACCAAGCTTGGACAGAAGCTTGTTTATGATCATAAGATAATATTCAAAAGTAAATTTTGTAAAAAAAAATCCATTTTTTCCGTATTTTACTTATAAATGGACTTAGTTTTTCTGCCAGGAAACATTACATTCACTCTGTGGTTAACGTTTTTGAAATTTTAATAACTTTCTTACACTATCCTGGATTTGTACCAAACTTGGAAAGAAGCTTGTTTATGATCATAAGATAGTATCCAGAAGTAAATTTTGTAAAAAAAAAATTCCATTTTTTCCGTATTTTACTTATAAATGGACTTAGTTTTTCTGCCAGTTAACATTACATTCACTCTGTGGTTAAAGTTTTTAAAATTTTAACAACTTTATTAAACTATCCTGGATTTGTACCAAACTTGGACAGTAGCTTGTTTATGATTAGAAGCTAGTATCTAGAAGGAAATTTTGTTAAAATTTTGTTCCATTTTTTCCGTATTTTACTTATAAATGGACTTAGTTTTTCTTCCAGTTAATATACATACAGTCTGCAGTTTAAGTTTTTAAAACATTTATTAGATTCATAAACTATCCTGGATTTTTACCAAACTTGGACAGAAGCTTCTTACAATCAAAAGATAGTATAGAGAGGAATATTTTTATTAATTTTTTTTCCTCATTTTTGTTGAGCCTGTGATTAACGGCAAAAGTAGGCGAGACACTGGGTTACGCTGAACCCTTACGGATTTTCTTTTTGTTATAGCTGTTGAAGAAGAACCTACTTTCGGAGTCAGTGATGATTTTGGTGGAGATGGCGGGGAAGACGATGATTTTGACCAGGGAGAATACATGGCTCCAGAACCACCTCAGGAACCCAGTAACGCAGTTGCCCTTAATTCTCAAGGTGGTGGAGGTGGGGATGACGGAGATGATGGTGATGGGGGTGGGGACAGTGATGAAGATGAGGAAGAGATGGAAGACGAGGGTGGAGAGTCTGATGATGGAAGTGAGGCTGAGACAGATATGATGGTTCTTGACCCTGACCATGTAAGTATGACCCCAAACAAATTCTAAATGTTTTGAACATAATGGTTTCCTATCAAATTAATGAAAGTAATTAAAAAATATTTGATTTTATTACTGATTTTTAAAAAATGTGATTCTTGTCCTCAAATAAATGAAATGTTTCTTTTTGTAAATATTGGCTAAAAAAATTCACATTGCCTACAATTTGTTTAATTATACAACATGAACATCCCCTGTATTTAATTTGAATGTAACATGGCTTATTTTGTATACACATTTTAACTTATATCTTCTGATTATTTCAGCCACTGATGAAAAGGTTCCAAAATGCTCTCAAAGCACATTTGACCAAACAAGATGAAAAGTTCACCCTTGAAGTGAGAGAGTTGGTGAGTACATCTTTATAGAATCTTAGAGTTTTAAAATTCCTGCATCAAAGATTTGAAATTTTTCTATAAATAGGATCAGAAAGTAATGGAAATAAATCTGGGATAAATTGAAACTGTCGAGAAAGATTTTAAATGTGTTGAAGATTGTTATTTTTAGTTGGTTGCAAATGTTACTATTATAAGAAAAAGAAGTTCATTTTGTTTTTTTTTGTGTTGAAACAGGTATATATTTTGTTAATACAAAAATAAAAAAAATTTAAGTTATACAAACAAACAGACAAAATTAAGCAAACAAGAAAAACAAATTAAAATAATTATCAGATAAAGTTTAAAGAATCATCCATGCAAAAAGTGGAAAAGATTTCAATAACTGCGGAATCTTTATTTTTTTGGGTTACTTGATTACTTGGATTTTCATGAGGGTCTGGATGGGGGGTCCTACATTTCTGTATACATTAATTTTTCAGGCCATTTTTCTCTATTCATTATACTTTTTGACCTTTATTCTCTATTCTTTATATTTTAGCACCTCATTATTCTCTATTTTTTATTTTTTTTTCAGCCATTTTTCTGTATTCTTAATTTTTTTTGCCAATTATTCTCTATTCTGTAAACCCCCATCCACATCCTCTTCCATGTTATATGTGAACCACCAAATCAATTATTTGACGAAATTAAAATTTCCTAAAGGTTTGTATGCAGAATTTTTCATAAAACATCGAAATCAAGTATCCACGAAGATAGGGTTCCACAAATATGAAAATCTACTGTATAAATAATCAATGCTTATCACAAATTTCTTCACCAAAAATTAGGATGAAGCACTGAGGAACAGGAAGAAGTTAAGAGAGGATCTTGGTGTAGATCTTTATGGAATACAGCAAGAATTAGCTAGATACCAGATGTTACTGGAGAAAAATCACGATGAATATTCGTCACTTCACCAAGGTCGTCAACAGGAGGAACAACAACTTGGTGATGTCAGAAACCTTTACAAGGAAAATCAAGTAGCTGTAAATAAGGAGAAAAAGAAATGTAAGATATAAGTTCTACAAATAATACAGTGCATTCCAATTTACTCAGTTAAATAGTCCCCATGGCTTGTAATGATTGAAGGGGGTCTTGGTGGCTGAGTGGTCTAAGACATGTATCAGTAGCCTGTCAACACTGATGTTGCAAGTTAGAACCCCCAACGTGGCAGTGTTTTTGACTGCAATCTCAATTGACTAGGATTATCAGTTTTCTTGTTGAATGCCTGTGGTTTTCTCTGGGCACTCCAGCTTCCTCCACCAATTAAAATGGCTGCCATCAAATAGTCAATTGACTGCAATCTCGATTGACTAGGATTATCAGGTTTCTTGTTGAATGCCTGTGGTTTTCTCTAGGCACTCCAGCTTCCTCCACCAATTAAATTGGCTGCCATCAAATAGTCAATTGACTGCAATCTCGATTGAATAGGATTATCAGGTTTCTTGTTGAATGCCTGTGGTTTTCTCTTGGCACTCCAACTTCCTCCACCAATTAAAATGGCTGCTACCAAATAGTCAATTGACTGCAATCTCAATTGACTAGGATTATCAGTTTTCTTGTTGAATGCCTGTGGTGTCTCTGGCCACTCCAGCTTCCTCCACCAATTAAAATGGCTGCCACCAAATAGCCAATAGTGCTGAAATAGGCATTTAACACAAAAAAAATCAATCAATCAACATATTGAGTGTGCTGTGAAATAAGGTGATTGCTTGTGGTTGAAAGGGAGAACACTCTGAAATTTAACTTTGTCATATAAGACCTGTTGAATTATACTTGAATATACAGTGTAAGAGTATCAATGAAAATCATCAGCATTCATTGAGAAAAATTACCACATTGAAGGATTTTTAACTGAATTCCCTTTGTGTGCATTGTTACTGATAATGCTTCAAATTACATAGTTTAAATGTTTACAAAACAAAGTAAGCTGAGGTCAGTAATTTTTTACTCCATTCCTCAAAGATTTTGTTTTCATCATGCTTTCAAAATGCCTTGTGTTTATCACGAGTCAACAATCATAGATCAATGAATCTAAGTCAGATGATTAAACTAACATCTGGCCTCTAGGTCATTGAATGAGTATGACAATCGTGAATTTTTTTATGACTACAAGGCCTGAGTATAAAAGCAGATGACCACATTTGCTCACAATGTGAATCTTATTGAATTTTACAAAAGTGCATGAATAAATGGTAAGCAAAGTTGTAATCCATAAAACAATAATGAAACTACAATGTCATAAGAGTATACAAATTACTAGTATTATGTAAGTTTTCCAATTTTTTTTTATAATTCTTGCAAGATGAGTGATACAAGGTCACTTAAAATTATAGCAATGTTGCATAATATATTATCTCATTTATGATCTCTGTTCACAGGTTCTGAGTTACAAGCTGAGGTAGAAAATTTGGCTTTACGTCTATTCTACATGCAGAATGCTAAGGAGGATGTAAGATCTGACATAGCTATCATGAGAAGAGCTGCTGAAAAAGCAGATACAGAAGTTTCCAAGGCAGAAATAGAAAAACAAAAGCAGGTATGTCTGTATGGTCATAACTGTACTAAATTCATTGATAGAAACAGGAGTTATAGCTGTTCAATTTGCATTACTACTTTCGCAGCTGTGTTATAGTATGGGTTGTGTAAAAATTTGTCTGTTGGTTTCATTCCAAAAGAGAGAAAAGAAAACAGAAAGAAAGACCCGGAACAATAAAGAAACAAAATCCATCTAGTTGATCTTATTATCAAGCATACTGAAGACAAAAATGGAATACTTGATAATCTTAAACAGCTTTTGAACATTTTTAGTGGAAAACTGAAACATTAATCTCAACTTTTGCATTATCGAATATTTTTAAAAAGAAACAGTGGTGTTAACTTATCAAGGAACAAAAATACCTACGTAAATTCAAAAAGAGAGAGTCTACAAAAACTGGGGGCCTTTGTGGCCAAGTGGTCTAAGTAGTTCAACTACTGTATCACTAGCCTGTCAACACTGAGGTTGTGAGTTCGAACCCCATATGTGGCAGGTGGGCTTGACTCCAATCTTAATTTATAAGGATTGTCTGTTTTCCCTACCAAAGATCGGGGTTCTCTCCGAGCAATCTGTCTTCCTCCACCAATATAAACGGACCACCATTAAATAACCAATAGTGCTGAAAGTGGCTGAAACATCAACCAATCATAAAAACTGACAAAACCACGTACTCGACTATATCAACCAAGAGAAAGAGTGGAAAACAACTTGCATAGTGTTGCAGATGTAATCATACATCATATAAATATTTTATACTTTATTCTTACAGGATTTGTATGTGGACAGACTTGTAGAAACAGTAGACAAACTGAAGGAAGAGATTGCAATGTTTGAGGCTCAGATTACTGCACAACTAGAAGAAACAAAGGCTGCCAAAGAAGCATTATCTGATGCACATATGGAAATTGAGGTTGGTTACCTGATTTCAATCAAAGCAAAGTGTACATTTTTTTTACCAATCTACATGTCCATTTCAGGATTTACCTTCATCTATTCATCAGGCATGCTCAAAGCTTAATTTGAAAGCTTAAGACATTTAATTACTAAGAGAGCTGCATAACCAAAAGAGACTGAAAAAAGAACACTGTAAATTCAGTAATTATTTTGATGTTTTTTTCAATGCTAAAAATGTAACTGGATGAGTATTGCAATAATAAGAAAATTCATTTTGATATCTGATACATATATCTGTCTGATGATTTTCCCAAAATTACAATAATTAATCTTGCATTTTTGTCCACTCTTCAAAAATTGCAATAATAAATGCACAAAATAATTTCTAAATTTACAGTAGCCAAAACACAGTTATATATATATATATATATATACCAAATATCATTACTTTCTGTTTGTACTTTAATGCTAATTCATATGCTTTTTTGTTTTTCTTTATACAACAGTTTTAAGAATTTAATTTTCAAATATATTTCATGGCATCTGTTACATTAAAAAATCTAGGTTCCTATAGCTCATTACAAAAGTTTTGAAAGTAAAGTATTCTCAAAGGCATCATTAGTGAGTTCCTAACTAGCTACCTAAAAAAACATTACATGACAGACAGATTTTTTATGATCAACGAAAGATAAAAGGGTATTACATTATTACATTTATTCTATTGCATACCTTTCATAAACCGATGTAAAGTAATGTTGCTTTGCTTCATAAGAATTCTCTTATTAGTAATACTTACATGTTGACAGTTCTTCAGCAAATTTGAAACTTTTCTATCAACTTTTCAGGCTATACAACTAGAAAAGAAACAGTTATTTCAACAATGGAATAGTTCTATTATTGGTATGAGGAGAAGAGATGAAGCTCACTCTGCCATGAATGAGGCTCTAGAGTTAGTTTTTATAATAATTCTCTGAAAGTTTATTACTACGTTTAATTCTTAATTTTCAATTTACAATCATTCTGTGTATAAATTTATGCACCTTAATACTGTAAATTTGGAAACTATTTCAATCTTTTTAGTATTAATAACTTATATAAGATTCCATTTAAAACTTTTTTTTTCAAAGAATGTATATTTTAGACTATTTTTTAAGTACAAAGATTTAATGACTTGGAATATGGTATTTCATATTTAAAAGTATCAATTTCCATACTGAGAAATCAATTGTCTGCTTATTGTTTTCAAAGAGAAATAAAACAAAAGAGTAAATAATCTTTCATCTTTTTTTTTTTTAATTCCTGTTGACTCTTTATTTCAGACAACAAATGCAGAAGGTGCTATCACTTGAGACAGAAATAGAAGGATACAAGAAATCAATCTTCAAAGAACAAGAACAGAATGAAAAATTAACATTGATATTGAACAAGACCGAGAGAGATATAGAAACAGTAAAGAAACAATTGACTCAATGTCAAGCCAAACATGATGCATTGAAAGCTGAATATGCTACATATACCAGAATGTTACATGAGACGGAACAAGCTCTTAACAGGGCAATGACGGTAAGCAGAAATTTTTGCAAAAAATTGCAATGAGATGGGCGTCGCAAAATTAAAAACTTGCATTTAGAATTTCGATGATAAATTTGTATTCAGTATTTTCTGAAATCACAATTTAAACTCACATTTGTGTTGATTGTTTAACAATTGCCATAATATTACCCTCAATAATTTCTGAATTTACAATAGTTACATATACCAGAATTTACATGAGATAGATCAAGCTCTTAACAGGGCAATAATGGTAAACATCATTTTGTCCAAAGTTTGAAATTTAAGAAAGTTGTGTGAAAGATATACTCATTAGAATATTGTTCGTTTAAAACAAATAGAAAAAGAAAACGTACTTTGTTAACCTAAATGATAAAATAATTTGCATAGTTTACATATAAAAATAAGGAGATGTGGTATGATTGCCTATGAAACAACTATCCAATTGAGATCAAATTAAGTGAATTTAAGCAGTTACAGGCCACCATACGACCTTCAACAATGAGAAAAACCCATAATGTATGTTAAGTTTGTTATTATGTCAATTCATACACATATAATACAGACTATATAAATAAATAGTATAAAACTGCAACAGCTAACATGCTACATGTAAAAGTAAAAAGATTTGTCAACTCTTTGGATCTCTGTTAAAATCGAATACGGGAAAATCAACACCTTACACTTTTAATTTTTGTCATGTCATAAAATATTTCTAAAAAATAACTTGAGTTATATTTTTCTTTCTATTCCAGGACAAAACTTTGAGACTAAATGAGTTGAATGCATTGAGAAAGCAGATAGAAAGAGAATATTTAGAGAAAGTCAATTTGGAAGATGAAATCATGGAGAAAATGAGGAGTCAACTGACAATGGATAAAGCTGCACATTATACCAAGAAATTGACAGGAAAGAGGAGGGATCTCACTAAACAACTAGTTAGTGTTCATCTACATTTAAATACAGTGTTTCAACACATGTTGGCCGTTAGAAATCATGATTGATATTTGTGTTTATGATGTTAAACAAAAGAAATAATCATGATTGATATTTGTGTTTAAGATGTTAAACAAAAGAAATAATCATGATTGATATTTGTGTTTAAGATGTTAAACAAAAGAAATCATGATTGATATTTGTGTTTAAGATGTTAAACAAAAGAAATCATGATTGATATTTGTGTTTAAGATGTTAAACAAAAGAAATTGAAGTTTTTTCTTGAATCCTCCAGTTTTTAAAAAAAAAGGGGGAGTTGCACAGAGCAAATATAGACTTTGAACAAAATGAAATGCAACAAATAGTTTTAACAGAATACAAGAATTCTGAACTTTTCACACTGACATATGAAATAAGCAAAGGGATAAATGTTTTTTGTCACAGTTCATAAAAGGCCAATCAACTCTCTATAGTAAATGGCTCCTGAACAGCAAATTTGAATAGATATTTATTCTGCTTACATATCTATAAACTTTTCTGGTACCCAATTATCCTGTATTCTTTTAAGTCCAGAATTACAGACTTGAAAAAAAAACTGGTTTTCTAGTTGTTAGTTAAATTTTGTTTTGTATTGATATGTGCAAAATTAAATATTACTGCTGAAAAGACATTTTCATTTTTATACTTCAATTTAGATGCATATAATAGTACTGAATCTTAATAATTGAATATACATAATCTTTTCAGGAAACATCAATGGCTGAGGTAGAGAACCAAATATCCAGGGATTCTTTGGAAATTTCTAATGTTCAAACTAGAATTGAAAGATTGAATAAAGTCATGGAAGGGTTGGATGAAGAAATAGCACAGAGGAATGAAATAATTAACAAAAGTGAGGGAGAGATTATCAGGAGGAATGCCATTATTGAGAGGAAACAGAATGTTATTGACCAATATAACAAGAAACTTGAAGTTCTCATTACCAATGCTGGAGTAAGTAGTTATCTCCCTTGGTTCAGATTTTTGAAATAAACAGCCCAATTGGTGCCCTTTGAGAACCTCAGATCTGGTCAAAACTTCCAGATGCATGTTATTGTCTTTAGATCTACTAATAGATTTTGACCAAACTAAATTATTTAAGTTTTCATTTTAAAATGATCCATATTAAAAGTTTCATGAGAAATTTTTGTAAAGCTATGGTTTGAAATCAAGATCACATAAAACTTATGAAAGCTTTATTTTTTTTATTTTTTAAATCAAACTTAATTTTGTGAATGATTTATTTTGAAATTTGACCTTTCTAGGTGAATTTGCTACAATTCATAATCAAGCTTTTTGTCGAGCCTTCGACTTTAGTTGAAAAAGCGAGACATAGCGATCCTACATTCGGTCGGCGGCGTCGTTGTCGGCGGTGTCCACCAATATTCACTCTGTGGTTAAAGTTTTTGAAATTTTAATAACTTTCTTAAACTATCCTGGATTTGTACCAAACTTGGACAGAAGCTTGTTTTTGATCATAAGATAGTATCCAGAAGTAAATTTTGTCAAAATAAAATTCCTGTTTTTCCATATTTTACTTGTAAATGGACTTAGTTTTTCTGCCGGTAAACATTACATTCAGTCTGTGGTAAAAGTTTTTAAAATTTTAATAACTTTCTTAAACTATCCTGAATTTGTACCAAACTTGGACAGAAGCTTGTTATGATCATAAGATAGTATCCAGAAGTAAATTTGTTAAAAAAAAATTTCATTTTTTCTGTCTTTTACTTATAAATGGACTTAGTTTTTCCGCCAGGAAACAATACATTCACTCTGTGGTTAAAGTTTTTAAAATTTTAATAACTTTCTTAAACTATCCTGGATTTGTACTAAACTTGGACAGAAGCTTGTTTATGATCAAAAGCTAGTATCTAGAAGGAAATTTTGTTAAAATTTTGTACCTGTTTATCCGTATTTTACTTATAAATGGACTTAGTTTTTCTTCCAGTTAACATTAAATACAGTCTGCAGTTAAAAGTTTTTAAAGCATTTATTAGATTCATAAACTATCCTGGATTTATACCAAACTTTGACAGAAGCTTTTTACAATCAAAAGATAGTATCTAAAGGAATATTTTTATTGATTTTTTTCCTCATTTTTGTTGAGCCAGCGATTAACAGCAAAAGTAGGCGAGACACTGGGTTCCGCGAAACACTTACGAATTTTCTTCTTTTCTTAATGTATTTACATAAGGGAAGACCCACATTTTACATATTCACGACAATTTATGTTTTCTCTTACTTTATGTGATCATGAAAGTCACGAAAATTAGTAAGTTTCCATTAAACCATCTCTAAATAAAATAAGGAATGAAATATAAAGATAATAATATTTTATTTTAATTTTCTTTTCCTTTCTTACATTTTAGGGTGTAGAGTTAGGTCCCTTGGAGATCCAAATCAACTCTCTCCAGAAGTCTATAGACGGCATGATACAGGAGATAACAGAACTTCAACAGATCTGGTTACGTCAACAAAGTGAACTGGTCAGACTGGCCAAAGAAAAGGAGGAACAAACAGTTGATGTGGAGAAACTAAAGAAACAACTCACAATTCTCCTGCAAAAGAAAATTAGAACTGAGGGTATGTGATTTATATCGTAAATAAAACTTCATAAAAATAGCAAGATGGAGTCTTAGATGTATTATGAAAAGTGACATTTTTATTTCCATTAAATTGGTTTGCGTTTTAATTTTTTGGATTGATTGAAAAATTATATGAAAATTGTTAAAGGGAGATAATTGAAAAATTTCATACACGCAAAAGGTTAGAATGAAAGATAACTTAATTGATTTATAGTGATACATAAGAAATGTTCTATTAGCAGCAGACTAAAAGTAATTTGATTCTTAGGCTGACATATTTTTCAGGGAGATGACATAATTTTTTATTTAACAGTAACCAATATGTATGTACAGTTTTGTATGACAGTACTTATCTGTTACATAATTTTCAAATTAAAACAATTTTTTTTTGGATAAATTATAATTAAAGAATGCTTATTCCCACTAAATCAATACTGTAGGCAAACTAATTTTTGCAAGCAAAAAAGAAAAATAATGTGAATACAAATAGTCACGAAATATGTAAAACTTTGGTCTGCCATTATATAAATACTTCAAGAAAATTCAAAAACTGAGAAAATAAATTGCCGAGAAGTCAGCTGAAAAAGCGTTAATTGAAAAATGAAGTATCAATAAAAATAATTTGGTGTACAGTATTAAAATTAAAGCCCTGTGAAACATATATTTTCATTTGAACATCTTTACGCTTGTTCTAAAAAGTTTAGATCACTATGCTTTATTTTAACTTAAGTTGTAAATTTTATCGAATGAAACTATTTTTTACAAATTTTAAAAAAACTTATCTAAGATTTTTTCATATATTTACAGGTGAAATTGATCATGAGAGACGTGAAACCTATGACATCGAGCGTGGAATTGGTGTCATGCAGAATGACATGCTGAAATTGAATCAACTAATGCATAGACAATCTGGAACTCATCATGAACTGAAGCAGAATAATATCTTGTTAGAAAACGATTTCATTGGTGCTCTCAAGGTGTGTTTGATTAACCTCATAAGTATTTTCCAAAAATAAAAAAAATATTAGTAAAGATCAACAAAACTCCATTTACTTAATACAAACCCGCTGCAATTGTTTGCACCTGTCATAAGTCAGGAATCTGATGTTCAGTAGCTGTGGTTTGTTGATGTGGTTCATAAGTGTTTCTCGTTTCTCGTTTTTTATATAGATTAGACCGTTGGTTGTCCCGTTTGAATGGTTTTACACTAGTAATTTTTAGGGCCCTTTATAGCTTGCTGTTTGGTGTGAGCCAAGGCTCCGTGTTGAAGACCGTACTTTGACCTATAATGGTTTACTTTTATAAATTTTGACTTGGATGGAGAGTTGTCTCATTGGCACTCATACCACATCTTCTTATATCTATATATGTTACTTAAACATAAAAGGGAACATACAAACAATGTATGGCTTAATTTTGTAACAGTCACTTAAATTTGGTAATAGTAAACTTTTATATGAGACCAGTTTGTATTGTAGAAATTGTAATTTTTCAAATATAAATCAGATATATGAAATATATGAAGTAAAAACTGTCAAGAGGTCAATTTATTTCTCTATTTCTCATTAACAAATTATGAAATCTGATTGTTTTTTACACTCATTTATTCAAACTTAACTTTGCAAATAAGTCAAAATCGGAATAAATGAGAATAAAAAGCGATCATATTTTTTAAGTCTTACAAAAATGTTAAAACGTTGAATTACAAATCTAGTATTGAAAAATCCTTCACAAATTCACCTTTACAGAATCTAAAGGACTCTGGGTAATCTAATTGTTCGTACACCAAAATGAAAATAACGTTATGTCATTGGTTGAATTTCCATTGTTAAGAACGCTTTTGAAATTTTACCCAGAATGTATTAGATTCTGAAATAATTTACTCTGTTTACATTTCACAGGAAGCAGAGCTTGAATCAATAGAATTACAAACATCACTGGATGGTGTTAAAGAAGAAAAGGAAAGATTACTCAATAGTCTTGTGGAGTCTGAGTATGTTTATTTATTTATACTAGATATTTCTTTTATCTATGCAGAAATGTATTGCTTCTAAGTGGCTTTAAAATCATTATTTTTTTTCTACAAATGTGCAGCTTACACTCAAACATTGTGTGCCAGTATTAATGCATTATGCCAAGTTGCTCTTTCTTTAGAACTATTAAAATATTTATATAAAATTCTTCACCTAAAATTGTGATGAATGTATTAAAAATTGATAATTTACAAAGCTTATTTCAGTTACACAACATAATATTTTATAAGATTAATTAAGGGCTTTTCCTGGGAAAATTCCTGTGTAAGTTGGAACTTAAGAAGATCAGATATATGGTATTCTTATGATGTACAAGAGTTTGATTGATCAACATATTCACTTATTGTAAAATGAATTGGTGAACCTTCTAACTTTTTTTTTCTCTAACAAATTACATATTCATCCTTCAGACGGCAAATAATGTTATGGGAAAAGAAAACACAGCTTGCTAGAGAAACCAGAGCTGCCGTTGACTCAGAAGTAGGTCAAGGTGAAATCAAGGCCATGAAAGCTGAAATCCACCGTATGCAGGTCAGATATGCTCAACTGATGAAGAACCAGGAGAAAATGATACAAGAAATGGAAAAAGCTGTTTCCAGGTAGATTCATTTTAATTTTTGTTGATTCGTTCCAAATTTGTACTACTAATATAGGGATTTTTTTTAGAACTTTTTTTATTGTTTCAAAAATTTGGTTGTAAAATTCATATAAATTACATTAAAAAAAATACAAATGTCGATGAAGTATATAAAAATAAGAAGATGTGGTATGATTGCAAATGAGACATTTCTCCACCAGATACCAAACTACATAGATGATATAGTAGTATAGCTGTTTTATATATTTGTTCTGTTGTCAATAAATTTATTATAAAAAAGATTTTTTATGTAGCTGAAAAATATTATTATATTTTATTTTAACAGGAGAGATACCATAGTTACTAGAGGTGATGCTTCACAGAAAGTAAACAAGAAAGTTTTAACTAAAGGAACATTTGAAAGACAGATGGGAGAATTAAGAAAGAAAATTAAAGTCACAATAACGGTATGATATATTAAACTTTGTATTTTGCTTGTAATTTGAACTTAAATTGAAATCCAAAGTGTTTATGAAAAATGGGATAAAAAAAAGCTCTTCATGTACTGTGGATTCATTATTATTCGTTGGATACCAATTTTTGTGATTCTGTGGTATAAATGAACTAGGAATTTATTGTTCACAATATGCAAATTTTCTATAAGGTTATATGCAGTCTTTGGCAAAACATTAAAATCAAATATCCCCGAAAAGTATAGAAGTTTTCCTCAATCCAAGAAAATTGGTACCCACGAAAATAAATGAATCTGTTACTTTTGAAATGTCAGAACTATTTTAAGTTTTTCTTAAATTAACTGACAAGCATTAAGTGCTGTTTACATTTCATCTTTAAAAAAATAAAAATGGAGGATGCTTACTGGTGTGTTGAAAGCTAATCTGAACTACTTGTTTTTCTCTCAGGAGGCTAATTCTTGTGATGGTGAGATAAATGAACTTAGAGACCATCAGACAGATTTAAGTCAGCAGTTAGAACAGAGACAAATTAATGTACAACAATTACAAGGGGAAGCTGATACATTAGATTCTGATGTGGAGAATATGGTGGAGCTCAAACAAAAGGTAGATTTATTCATTCTTACTTATTGCAAAGAGAACATGTACTTTCTCTAACTCTTAGCCAATTTATTCTTTCCCCTGACTTTTATAACTATGTAATATGCATGCATGCAAGTGTCCTCAAAAGATAAGATACTTATTCTTAAAATACTAAAATCTTTTATGCTAGATTAAGTTACTTTTATGAGTGAGACTATTATCAGTCACATTCAAACACTTTACAGATAATTAAATGAAAAATACCTTTATGTCCTGCACTTTTATAATAGAACAAACCCTATAGATGTATCCAGAATCATCATAATTTATGATTAACTTGAAGTTTCAGATTTTTATTTCATTACTCAAAATCGAAAGTAGCATGGTTGACCACTCATATTGTTTTTATACATGTCCCTTTACATATGTTGTACACTGACAAATAATCAATATTAGGAAATCATATGTGTACTTTATTATAGTAATGATCACAAGTTTTTTGACTGATTCTTTTTAATTTATTTTTATTTCTGACTTTTAGAATATGACTGAATTACTGGGCAAACAACAGAAAATGAAGTATTTCCAGCAAGCTAAGGATGGAAAATATACCATGTTGTGTAAATCTGACTCCACATTGGAGACTGAAAATTCCAAACAAGTGGACAGGTTACAAACCCTTAGTGCTATAGTGGACAAATTAAACCAAGAATTCCCCCATGTACAGCCTGCTCTTAGGAAGGTCACTCTTGCTCTGAGTTCAAGAATTGATGTAGCAGACGATTAAAGACAGTTTTTGATAGTTTTATAAATTACCATCATCAGACTTATGTCAAAGAGAAAAAAAGATTGAAGAATGCATATTTAATATATTCTTTTCAAACATTTGTTTAAAAGATGTATTTCTTTATTTTTCATAATTTTAACAATTTATGAATGTATGGACTAGATGCCACTGCCTAGGGGCCACTTTTTTTTTTAACTGTGATGAATTTTATTGCATAAATGTCTCTTTATAAGAATTTGTATTATACAAAATGTTTGTATACTATTATTTATTATTTCACTATTAAAATGAATCATTATATTTAATGTTGTTTTGCATTTTGTTTAATTCCTCTAAAACTGTCTAATTTGATCCAATGTGGTATGTTTTAAAATTAAATTGAATATGTTTTCACTGTTCTAGTTATGTATAATTATATCACATATGGGCTTTTTAGAACCTATTTGGTCCAAAAAACATTGTGTGCCAGGTTGCCTTTGTTATAACTTTTTTCCATCTTGAAATTATTGCACATTTGCAATATTTAATATATACCAATTATATGTATTAGCTCAGTGTAACAGCAACAACTTATCATACTATTTAAAATGTTGATTCATTATCATTTGTAGGGTCATCGTCTTAATTTTAATGGATTTCATTGATATTTGTGAACCATGAAATAAAGAGTTCAATGAAATACAAAACACTACAAACATTACAAATGTTTTGTTGCCTGTCTTTTCTTTGCTTTTTTTTTTTGCAATGGTGTTATCAGTTTCTCTTAAGACTTATTGAATTTTAATGTCCTTTTAGTATCTTTGGTCTCTTTTTAGCACCCATCACCCAAAGGACCAAGTGAGCTTTTCTCGTCACTTGGTGTCGGTCCTCCTTTTTCGTCCATTATCTTTTACAAAAATCTTCTCCTCTGATGATCCCGACTGCCAACCAACATGGCTGACATGGCTTAAAATAAGAAACAGGGGTAAAATGCAAGTTTTGTCTATTATCTTGAAAACTGCTATAAAAAGAGAAAAGCTAACAGGGACAGAAATGTTCAAAGTGTTGAGATCTACTTACTGTCCATTAACATCAAAACTGCTAGACAACTTCTTATAGGAGTTATGGCCCTTAAATGACAAATTTTTATCCACTTTTTTCATTTTCGTCTATTATCTTAAAAACTACTAGTATGATAGATGGAGAGAAACTTTAAAGAGCGAAAATGATCAGTGAGACAAGATCTACAAATAAGTCAACAAGGTTGAAATCGTCAGATGACCTTTTATTGGAGTAAGCTCTTTAATGACGATTTTTTCCAATTTTTTGAGTTTTTACTTAATATCTTTAAAACTATAATAGATAGATAGAATTTTTATATAGCAAAAATAATCAGATCTACAAATAAGTCAGCAACTTTGAAATTGTCAGTCAACTCCTTTTAATATCTTTAATATAGATTTTTTTTCCATTTTTTCTGATATTGCGTATTATCTTGAAAAGTATTGAAGACAAAGAGACACTTTAAATAGCAAAATGATCAGCAATTTAAGATCTACAAATAAGTCATTTTTTTCCAAAATACTTGGTAGACACTTTATATAGGGGATTGCCCTTAAATGACGATTTTTTATCCTGTTTTTGTGTTTTATCAAAAACTTTAAAAAATAGAGAGAAACTGTGAACAGAAAAATGATCAGCAGTACCAGATCAACAAACAAGAGAATTTTGTCATGATTCTATTCTAGTCTACAATAGAGTGTCCATTGTTGCAGATGCACGTAGAGCTACATTTAGGTGAGCGATGGAGGCTCTTTAGAGCCTCTAGTTTTGTATAGATATGATACTTTTGAATTTGTTGTACTACACATGTACTAACAGGTAGGTAATTGCACTAGAAGTAAGGACGCAGCTCAAATTTGACCTATCATTCTTTTGACTGGTCTATCAAGCCATTTCTGGTTTTGATACTCTCATAAATCTTTTATATTTATGACTTTAGGTCTCAAGTGTACATGATTATTCAAGAAACATGCTGTGCACACTGAAATTTATTTCATAGGTTTTTATATATATTACCTTGTAGACTAAATGTAGATGTATACATATTTTAAGATACCTAATAATCTTGAAACATCAATTATCATGTAGTCTTGGCAGCTTAACAGTACAATGTATAGGAAAGTGTTTTGTCACAACTGAAAAAAAAACTATCATTCAACAATTCAATCATGAAAAGAAATTCAATTTTCTTTTTTTTACAGTCTTCTCAATTGTAAGTGCTATATCTGAAAAATAAAATAATTTTGCTATAGCATATGTAATGGTTAAATAAAATGTACGCACCCATTAGCATCAACAAATGATTGATTGTTGGGTTGCTTAATGTCCAGTGGCAAATATTTCATGCATGTTCAGGACGAGAACAAATTAACATTAAATACAATAGGACGGTCCTGTAAGTTAGGCCGTCTGGGATGAAGGTCGGGAAATTTGGACTGCCACTGGAAAATGATTATAAAGAGGGTCTGAATGGGGTATTAAGAATAGAGAATAATGGGCCAAAAGTTAAAGAATAGAGAATAATTGGGTGATGAAATATTAAAAATAGAGAATCATGTGCAAAATTAATAAAGAATAGAGAAAAATCATCTTAAATTATTATAGAATAAAGAAATGAAGACCCTCATATATAAAGACAAATAAAATTAACAAAGACAAAAAAAAACAAGCAAAGACAGGACATAAATGAAGCATGCATTTACACATAGCGCACAACATCATTTTCAAAGCACAATCAATATATACAAAAGGCAAGGTACTTTGTGTCCTGTTTTTGTGATTTAGGTACAATCTATTGTGTTAAGCCATTTCTAACAGATTTTTACAGTTTATTCTCGTGTTGTTCTTTACATCACTGTCCCATGTTACTAGGGATGGTTGAGTGCTCACAAACATCCTTAACCTCGCTACATTCATTAGGTTGTATCGTATGGGTTTTGCTCATTTTTGAAGGCTGTATAAATCGATATTTGCACAGGCAATCATACTACACTATTTTTATACGACCGCAAAAAAATTTTGCGGTTGTTTATTGGTATGACATTGGCGTCATTGCGTTGTCGTCGTCGTCTTCGTCAGGCATCGTCGTTGTCGTCGTCCTAAGACACATTGGTTTTCGCACTCTAACATTAGTTTAAGTGAATGGATCTCTATGAAATTTTACCATAAGGTTCAATACCACAAAAGGAAGGTGGGGATTTATTTTGGGGGGTTATGGTACCAACAGTTAAGGAATTGGGGGCCAAAAAGGGGCCAAAAATAAGCATTTTTGTAACTTCCAGACATAACTTGTGTGTTAGTGTATGGATCTCTCTGACATTGTACCACAAGGTTCCATATCACAAAGAGAATGCTGGGATTGATTTTGGGTATAATTGCCTCCAAATTTTAGGAATTAGGGGCAAAAAAGGGGCTTAAATCAAGCATTTTTCTAGTTTCATGACAATAACTTGTGTGTAAGTGTATGGATCTTTATGAAATTGTACTACAAGGTTCCATATCACAAAGGAAAAGCTGGAATTGAATTTGGGGGTAATTGCCCAAAACGTTTAGGAATAAGGGGCCAAAAAGCGGCCCAAAATAAGCATTTTTCTAGTTTCCAGACAATAACTTGTGTTCAAGTGTATGGATCTCTCTGAAATTGTACTGCAAGGTACCATACCACAAAAGGAAGGCTGGGATTGATTTTGGGGGGCAATTGCCTCAAAATTTTAGGAATTAGGGGCCAAAAAGGAGCAAAAAAACAAGCATTTTTCTAGTTTCAGGACAATAACTTGTGTATAAATGTATGGATCTTGATGAAATTGTACTACAAGGTTCCATATCACAAAGGGATAGCTGGGTTTGAGTTTGGGGGTAATTGCCCTAAACGTTTAGGAATTTGAGGCCAAAAAGGGGCAAAAAAACAAGCATTTTTCTAGTTTCCAGACAATAACTTGTGTTCAAGTGTATGGATCTCTCTGAAATTGTACTGCAAGGTACCATACCACAAAGGGAAGGCTGGGATTGAGTTTGGAGGTGATGAATCATAAGGGGTTTTTTTTTTCCTTTTTTTTCTTTAAAATTTTCCATTTTTAATTGGTTATTTCTGATTTATATATAAAAGCAAATAATAATGATATGGTTTGAATAGGTAAATTAAAAGAATTTAAGTTCTTAGACCACATTCATTCTGTGTCAGAAACCTATGCTGTGTCAAATATTTAATTACAATCCAAATTCAGTGCTGTATCAAGCTTGAATGTTGTGTCCATACTTGCCCCAACTGTTCAGGGTTCGACCTCTGTGGTCGTATCAAGCTGCGCCCAGCGGAGCATTTTATTTATATTTAATATAAAGCACAACATCATCTTGAAGCACATGTAATAGCAGACAAATAGCAACATACACTGATGTTCAAAGCCCCGAGCAAGATAAGGCCCTAAGGTGACTTATAATTGCTTACTTCCACCTCGTATGAAATCTGGGGATAGTTTTCTCAGTGGAAATCATTCCACATCTCCTCATTTTCATATTAATATTGTTTTTGATAAAAGCAGTAATACATACAAAAAGATACAGTTGAAATCACAGGCGCTTGGTGCATTTACTCCCTTTTATTCCTACCTTTTGTTTGTTTGTTTGTTTTTTTTTTCCTTTTTTATGCCCCCACTGTAGGCGACGGGGACATTAAGTGTCACCCTTGACCGTCTGTCTTTCCGTCTTACCGTCTTTCCATCCTTCTGTCGGTCCGTCCCATTTTTGTTTGTTTGTAGTTTGTGCGGGGGCATTCGTGTCCTCGGACACATTTTTCTTTTATTTCAAATATTCTTTAATTTTTAAACTTATTTTCACTTATTTAATGTGTTCTTAGTGTTATCCATATGATATTAAATTAAAAGTAGTTTATATATTTTTCTCTATTCTTAATTTCCACATGGAAAGTTTTAAAATAAAACAATACTAAAATGTTTCAAAATGAAGGATACTTACTAAAATGTTTAAAAACAAAACATAAACACAAAAATAGGAAAAGAAAAAATTGTTGAAATGATAAGCTAATGTATGTACAGCTGGTAAATTATTTATTAAGGGATTTCGTTTCCATGAATTGATTGAAAACTTTTACTAATATCCCATAGATACAAAGATTTGGTTAGGAAGTTTGGCTGTACTAGTAGAATTCTTATTAAAACGAGATATCACATCCTAAATTGTATGGTGATATTGTTTATAAAGCCCGTTAATTTAGATATGATCCATGTAATCTCAATGATCCTTTGATTAAAGTGTTCTTAAAGGTTATTACTTTAACACCGTAGTGAAATCTTGAAATATTGTTGGTTTTTTTTACGGTTCTAATATTGATTTTGTTTTATTTTTATTGCTATATATGTACAATCATGAGTACTCGTGATCCTACACAAGGTCCTGCATTTCTCAGACTGTTTATGATGTCCATATACTAAATCATTTGGATGTGTAGTGATTGATACTTCAGTCTGGGAAAACATGATTATTCATTAGTTGTAATTGGCTTTGGACTAGCTTTCAGTAGCTGCAAGTGCTTTCATATTGATGATTTGTGTGTGTTGTTTTTATGTTGGTTTATTTTAGCTTCGTACCATTGCAACTGATTTTTACAGTTTGTTCATATTTTTTGCTGTAACACCCCTGTCTCATGTTAGGGGAGGGTTGGGAGCTTACAAACATGTTTAAGCCCCGTCACATTCTTGTCAGTGCCAAGTCAGGAGCCTGTCATTGGTTCATGTCTGTCATATTTGTTTTTCATAAATTGAATTGTATAAATTAGACCGTTAATTTTCTTATTTGAATTGTCTCACATTTTTCATGCTGGTGCCTTTTATAGCTGACTATATGGTATGGGGTTTTCTCATTGTCGAAGGCTGTACTGTGACCTATAATTACTTTAAATTTATATTCGTCATTTGAACTCTGGAGGATAATTGTCTCATTGGCTATCATACCAAATCTCTTTATTTCAATTGCTCTATTATATACTGTTATACTTGAATTAGATCAACTTCCCATAATACCATTTTCAAGTACACGTTTAACTTCCACTGTGTTTAAAGACGTATCGAGGTACCATTTTGTGAAAACTGAGCTTATTTGTTATTTAATATTTCTTGTAGTTTTTATTATCTTGCTTTCTGGTGATATTGAAACAAATCCTGGGCCATCAATTACAAATGATGCTAGCCTAAATGATTCAGTTTCAAATTCAGATCTTCGCGATTTGATTACATTTACTTGCATTAATATTCAAAGTATAAAATCAAAACTTGATATTTTGGAGGCAGAGCTTGGGGATAGAGATATAATTATGTTAACAGAATCTTGGTTAAAGCCGAACATATCAGACAAATCAGTTGTATTATCAAACTTTAAGGCTCCTTATCGTAACGACAGAGAAGGTGATAAGCTTGGAGGGGGAGTCATGATGTATGTAAAACAAAACATCCCAAGTAAGCGACGAAATGATCTAGAAATCAATACTCTCGAATGCTTATGGGTTGAAGTAGTAGTTAAGGATCGTAAAGTATTGTTTGGCCTATTTTACAGACCTCCGGATTCACCATATCATATTTGGAATCATATAAATCAATCAATCGAAAACGCAGTAAATAGCGGTATAGAAAGTATAGTGGTCATGGATGACTTCAACGAAAACTTACTACTGACAAACCGCAATAATTTAAAAAACATAATATTAGATAATGGTATGCACCAAGCAATTACCGAGCCAACATTTTATTGTGAAAATTCCTCATCACTCCTCGACCCCCTTATAGTTAATGATATCCATATTCTTGCATATCACGAAGTGAGTGAAAATATTTTGGAAGCAAATACTAGGTTCCATTGTCCAGTAAGTGGAATACTTAATTTACACAAACCGAAATACACCAAATTTAAACGTAAGGTTTGGGATTTTGAAAAAGGGGACTACGATCGCTACTGTGAGGAGTTAAGACAAGTTGACTGGGATACATTACTTGATACGAATTTAAATAATGCAGTCTCCATTGTTACACAAAAAATTCTAGATGCTGCTAACAAGCATATACCAAGTAAATTAATTGTTGTTCGCACGAAAGATCCTCCTTGGATGACATCATTTATCAGGAGACAAATTCGTAAACGGAAACGTTCGCACAAAAAAGCCAAAAAATACAATACTCCTGAGTCTTGGGAAAACTTTAAGAAAATTAGGAATGAATGTGTAAATTTGATTAAACTAGCAAAAACCCATTATTTTGAAAAACAATGTGAATCATTAGATTCACACGTAGATTCCATTAAGAATTGGTGGATAAAATTGCGTAACTTGGCTGGGCTTCCTTCCAAATCCTCAGACTACCCCCCTATCCTATTAAATGATACCTACTTAGACGATAATAAGGATAAAGCAAATGCCTTTAATCGTTATTTTTGTGAACAATCAAGTGTTGATGATTCATCTACAAATATCCCAGAATTAAATTTAGATGACATCATTCATACTTTAGATAATATAATTATAACGCAAGAAGAAGTTCATGATCAACTCCTCTTGTTAGATGTGTCTAAGGCAACAGGTCCAGATAGCATTAGTCCAAGATTTCTTAAATATGCGGCTCGCGAATTAAGCTATCCCCTGGCTCTGTTGTTCAATAAGTCACTTCAATTGTACATTTATCCGTATGAATGGAAAATAGCCAATGTAATACCAGTTTTCAAGAGTGGTTCTCAAGAAATTTTATCAAACTATAGACCAATCTCTCTGTTATCTTTTATTGGTAAAACGATGGAAAAAATGTGTTTTTAAATATTTATTTAATTTTCTTTCTCGCTATAAAATAATTACACACTTGCAATCAGGTTTTATGCCCGGAGATAGTACTGTTAATCAACTTATTTATATTACCAACGATATTGCTAAAGCCCTTGATTCTGGAAAGGAAATCAGAGTTGTATTTTGTGATATCAGTAAAGCGTTCGACCGAGTCTGTTATGAAGGCCTCCTTCATAAACTAGAAAAATATGGAATAAGAGGGGACTTACTAAAATGGTTTAAAAGTTATTTATTTGAGAGAAGACAAAGAGTTGTCATAGGAGGACAGACCTCTGATGTTTATAGCATTAAAGCAGGTGTCCCCCACGGCTCAATTTTAGGCCCTGTATTATTTTTATTATTTATAAATGATATTTTATGTGACATATCATGCAACATCAGACTTTTTGCTGACGATACATCATTATATATAGTTGTTGAGGACGAGTATGCTACAGCTGAATTAATGAATTCTGATATAGAAAAATTCACTTATGGTCTCAACAATGTTAATTTTAATCCAAGAAAAACTGAAACCATGACCATATCTAGAAAAAGAGCAAAACCCCATCATCCACCAATATATATGAATGATACACTGATACAAGAGGTTGAAGAACATAAACATTTAGGGTTAATTTTTCAAGAAAACGGCTGTTGGGAAAGTCATGTTAACTATATTATTGATAAAGCTACGCCGCGCTTAAATCTTATGAGGAGTTTAAAGTTTAAGTTATCGCGTAATAATCTACAAGTTATTTATATCAGTTTTATCAGGCCTATTCTCGAATATGCGGATACTGTGTGGGATAATATACCAATTTATTTAAAGGACAGACTAGAGAGTATTCAAATAGAAGCGGTTCGTATAGTCACAGGTGCCACCAAACTTTGCTCTAAATCTAAACTTTATAATGATACTGGTTGGGTATCTCTGAGTGAAAGAAGATCCAGACATAAAATTATTAAATTTCACGAAATGTTTCATGATCAAGCTCCTAATTATCTTTGTAATCTCGTACCTCAACAACTTTATCAAGTCTATAACTATAATACTAGAAGGGCATTTAATGTTCAAAATATGAACTGTAGAACTACTTTTTATCAAAATTCCTTCCTACCATCTGTTATTCGTGAATGGAACAGCCTTCCACAAGATGTTAGATGTAATCCATCTAAATTTACACTTAAAAATTATATAAATCGAGATATTAAGAACGCCCCTTCATATTATAATACTGGTTGTAGAAAAGGCCAAATACTTCACGCCAGACTCCGGTTGAACTGCAGTGGATTAAATGAACACCTTTTCCAGAATAATATTGTTCTTTCCAGCCTCTGTATATGTGGACAGGTTGAGAGCACCAAGCACTATCTGCTAAAATGTCATAATTATAGTCTCATCAGGACACAAACCATTTCTACACTACCAAGATATAAAATACAAACATTATTATCAGGTAGTGAAGTCATCAGTGATGAGGAAAACAAAAATATTTTTAAAGTTGTACAAAGTTTTATTTTAGAAACAGGGAGATTTGGTTCATAAACTATTATTTTTATGTCGATTTAGATGTTGAAAACTTTAATTTAATTTACCTTATTTTCAAACATTTACATACTTCACAGCTACATGTGAGACCACAATCATAAAAAAAGATGAGTTGATAATATATTTCGATCAAACTGACTTCTGAGTAACGGGCGAACCACTGAATAAACATGTAATGTGAATTGAAATTTACATTATACGAGCTTCTTATACTATGTTCCTAATTTTGTCATTTTTTTTAAAGGGAGACGGATTTATATAAGTTATTCTTGTTTCCGAATCCCAGAATTTATATCAGTGTATAATTGTATTTTGTGCACTTTTGAAAATAAAATATTGTTTAGACTAAAGCGGTTTCTCCCGCATCGATCATACAATTTTCTTTTATGCGAAAAACATACATGTATGATGTAATATCTTGAATTCATTAGATACTGGCAATGGAAAGCAACACAGTATATAAAACAAAGAAAGCATAAAGTATGCGTGTCTTTATATAATTGGAAATTGTTTCATTGTTTATTTCCGACTTTTTGTTAAACAGGAAATTTATTTCTTTGAAATTGACTAAAGCAACTTTTCTTGTTTCATAAAATTTTCTACTGGAAAATGTAATATTTGCCGCTGGCTACGAAGGATATTATTTAATTAAATTTTCGAATGCTATGAATTGTATGTAAATTTTTATAATTCTATCATAGAACATATTCAGAAAATACACTAGTTTATTGAAAAAGATGTATATGCAAAATAGGAAGAGAACAAACTTAGAAGTTAGAAGGTTAATGATTTATAACGGCGTATGGGGTTTTCTAGCACAACATGTCTTTTAAAATATCGCGCAGTCGGTCGTTATTTTAACGTATCATTTAGCGACAAAGAAACCATGATTTTTGGGACAAACCATTGTTATCAAATGGCTCTACCATAGATGTTTATTATCTATTGGCTCTACTGACAGGATATAAAGGTTGTATTGTCCGATGGAGATCCGTGCCCGCGAAACCTTAATATTTCAGTTTTGGTCTTCTTTAAGTCATTTTGAATTTTATGCACAAAGACCACATGATAAATTGAAATAGGCAGATTTGCCAGTTACACAACTTTGAAAAATACGACACTACATTTTGCAAATATAAAACACGATCGGAAATATGTTTTTGGACAAACAGTTTATTTTTGATTTTTTTTTCTTTCTATGTTTGATTTATATATAATAGAACTCACTATATATACCAGGATTAAAATTTTGTACGGCACACGTTTCTTCTACAAAAGACTAATCAGTAACGCTCGAATAAAAACCCTAAAAAAGCCAAATAACGAAATTGAAGAGCATTGAAGTCCCAAAATTTCGAAATGTTTTGCCAAATACAGCGTAGGGGTAGTAACCGGGGAAAATTACGTTTAGGATCTTGTACAAGAATTCAAAAAGTACTTGATATTATCATTACTATATATGTTAAAATGTACGTTTATGTCTTTTCAAATGTTTCTCTATGTTCAAATACTTATTTCGATTGATTTCTACGGCTTACAACTTAGTCCGATAAATGACAGTATTTTGACACTCGTCAACTTCAAAGAAGGAATTCTCGCTATGTTTTGACTGAGGACACCTATATTCGATTGATATTATATTATATTTGTCAATAATAGTTCAGGTAGGTATCTTATAAGATGAACAATTTTGAATCAATGATCGAATAATTGATTTCTTAACTTTTGCTTAGACAGTCTTTCCCAGGATTTTGAATCGTAATCACATGTGTAAATAAATCTGTATATCTTGATATAAAGCAGCTACATTGTCGATTACAGACCAAAAGACTTTAATATAATCCACTAACTTTAAGTGGTTAGATATATGTCAACTCATAATCGAAATAACACATTTGCTGCATGTTTAAATATACATTGTATCTTTCGTGATTTAAATAATAGACAGAAGTTATTCTAAGGCTTTCTTCAATATATTTTTCTATTCTTGTCTTCATTTATTTTGTCGAATCAAAAGAAATACTTTAATTACTTGTGCTCTTTGTATTAAACCCTTGAATGAATAAAAGAAATCAGTATTTATACGATACTGCCATTTTCTCCTTTTTTAAAATATCTTGGCGATTGCAGTTGTGTCAAATCGATGGGGAAAACTATATATCAAACGAAGAATATAACTTGAAACATTGTCTCATAAACAAATTATACTTGTGACTCTATTTCTTTGAAATCGACTAAAGCGACTTCTCCAGTATCATGAATTTTTCTGTTATCCGAAATATTAATCCTGTTTATACCTACCGCTATATACGAAGTGGCTCATATAAATGTAGTTTCCGAATGTCTTGAACAATCGTTACAAGTCCAGGATAATTTGATGTTGATGGGAGAACTTTGACCGTTTCTGTCTGATTTATTCACAACTATTTTAGACTCTGGTAATATAGACCAATATAGGTCTTGACAAATTATATCCTGCCTATGCTATTGCTGAATTTTATGTTGACCTCTGTATGCCTTTCGGCTATTTGTATCGCCACACCATATTATTCCACGCATGTAACTCTCATTACGATGTGTGTCCCCGATTGACTTTAAAACAATTGTTTTGCTGTCATTTACTGTGAATTTTGATATGTGTTTCCTATTGCATCTACAGTACCAATAGCCGGTAATAGGATGTGATATTTGAATTAACGGTCTTATTGGCGTATACCCTGCATCATCTTTATTCATATCGATTTTATCTGGGTCATAAATTAATAATTTATAATAGTCCCAGCTTGTACGTATCTGTGGAAGAGCGAATCAGTCAGTATACTAGTACTTTATTTCAACCAACAACAATGACCGAATGTATAGATTAATTCCTAACATCGGGTATTTACAAGCTTTTTTAGTCACAAAACAGGGAACTGAATTTCTAATGTGACAGACTGTTTCCAATGAAGTATATGAATAAAATACATGTAGTCACGTGTAACCATGTAGCGGGAAAACTCGAGTTTTTGTTTTTGTTTGAACTTAATATACGAGGTAAAACTATGTTAACTTTTGATACAAACACATTTAAACTTTTAAACAGATTAAGAATTAAATCTTGACCTTGAAAATTAAATTGTATATATATTTATGATGAAGCACATTATCAATATTGATACGTAGGGGTTTATACATTTTTAAAAATCTATTATTCTGTATCTTAAATTTTTTTGCGGTTTTTTAAATTGCATTTCTTGATTTATCAGATATAAAGTGTAGATTATGCTTAATATATATCAAATGTGTTTCAAAAATCGATTATGACAGTTTATTTGTATTTGTATTGTTTTTAAAAATCTATAAAACATCCAGGAAGAAAAACACAAAAAAAAAAAAACACCCACTTATAACATATTTGACATGCCATATAGTTTGACGTTATATATTAACATCAAAATAAGTCATGTTTAAAAATTTACATAACATTCGACCCTTTAGTATCGAATGTTTTTATTTTTGATCAAATAATGCTGACATGCATATAGACGTGTTTGAACGACTTCCGATAACCACACGGCATTCAGCAATGAGAAAAACCCTACCGTATAGTAAGCTATAAAAGGCCACAAGATGACGAAATGTGAAACAATTCAAAAGAGACAACCAACGGCCAAAATCAGTTGGATTAAAATTCAGATCTATTGTACTCGTCGAAGACCTCTTGTGAGCATAAAAAAATCAGAAATCTATATTTCAACAGATTATGGCGGGATTTATATAAAAAAACAATAAACGAAAAACAATTATTGCAGATACCAATCAACGACAACCACTTGATTACAGGGTCCTGGCTCGGAACAGACACATTAAGAATGTGTCGGGGTTTAACATGTTTGTGTGCGCACCCACCCTTTTCCTTATTAACAATTATTTATAGAACAAACTGAAAATACCAGCTGAAAAGAAACTAGACTCGTCAGATCGGTATTAAGCACGAAAACAATAACAAAATGACAAATGACTACACGGTGCAGACTCGAGACTATTTGCAATTCCCGAAAGCTACTTCAAACTCCAAATCAAACTAACACAAAGACCCATGATGATTTACTTATTGTGGATACAGCGACTTAAAATAATATATATATATATATATTAAGAATTTTAGTTTCATGTCGATGTTGATCATGATTGATACCTATAAAACGCATTCCGTGTGTTCTACTTCTACTTTCATCAATGGTCACAGTTAGTTTTTCCTTTTCACACAGTCGTAATACTGTTTACACTACACAGATTAATCACTACCCAACTTCATACAGGCCTAAGATATTACATAATCAAATCGCCAACTCACTGTAAAGTGAAATTAATAATTTTAAACTATCAAATGTTGAATACACATTTTTCACATTCAGATGGAAATGTTTCTGGCATAGAAAATGATTTACTTAACTGAATAATAAATGAAAGTGTATACTCTAGATCATATTCAATTTAAACGAAATGAATTTCTGTGTGTGTAGTCGCTATATACTGTCTAAGTTCTACGCGCATGTCTAATTTTCGTTGTTGGACGCTATAAATCAGAAGAAATGACTCCGACAAGAAAAATTTCAAAGTAAACGATTAGTCTGTGGGCTGTACTTGAACTTCTGGGTTTAGTCAGGAACCTATTTAATGATCTTCGCTGTTCGATCTGCATTTAAGCTTTGAACATTTAATTCCTTTGATAAGCTTTATGGTAATGAAACGTCAAATATACAACTATCCAACATTTTATAAAAGAGTATTTTAAACTTGTATCAATCATTAATTTTTTTGGTTAACGTTTGTTAAACGTAAGCAGCGATATTTAGCAAATATTGACGATGTTCACTCAACAAGTTTAAATTTTTTGGCAAGAATAAATTGTCTGCCTATAAATGCCAAACTCCAACGAATAAATCTTAATAACAAAAATTTTAATTATCTATGTCTGTTATTTTCCTCAAATGCACATGAAAATACTCACAAGGTAACAGTCCACAGGAAGACATGTCATCTTACCTGGACTAACTATTCTGACTCCGAGCCGACCAGTCTTTGCTCTTACTCCTTAATGCTACGCGCTTAGCGGAGAAGCAGCAAATACAAATTTTAAAGTCTTTTGTTTGACCCGGACGGTGTTCGAAACCACGACCTCCTGCGCTCGAGGCAAAAACGCTACCACGAGACCACAGAGGCGAGTTTCGAGCATCTCGGTACAGTTCTTACGTCTAACGAAAAAAAATGGCTGCTTTATCAGTCGGTACAAATATAATCTGTCCAAAGAGTATTGACGTTATGAATGAACATTCATTTTTGCTTGATAAAATTTCAAATTCATAATATATAATCATGAACAGTGTGCAAAAGTTTTAGATTCAAAGTTTGATTTTTATGTCTTTTCATGGATGGCAGACAGATTTCAAAATCATATTAACTTGATATTGCAATGTACTTTTCAGACAAAACCTATGCATTATGTTATTTTGGCGTTATTTATTAGACTTTTAAATATTTGTAACCATCTTGTTACATGTTTATATTATCACTTTTGTTACCAAAAAACTTTTCAGGATATATATATTATACACACAGGTTTAGTGCTGTAAATTGGAAGAACAATACTACATTCCCCCATTGACTTGAACAATTAGTATGGAGACATTTTTATAGAATGTGAATACTTTTATTACAGTTTCGTCTATGATGTAGTCCGTGCTTATTCATTGGTATGTGGGTTACTTTTTAAATCGATAAATGTTCAGATCGAAATCGTCGATAACTTCAAGAGAGGCGGAAGATACCAAAGGGACATTCAACATTCAAACTCATTAGTCAAATAAAAACTGACAACGCAATGGCAATACAATGAAAAGCGTACAAAAGACAAACAATAATAGGTAAAAGAAAAAAGTGGTGGCCCAATATTTCGAACTAATAGGTCTTTGTCGAGGATTATTGAAAGAGAATAAAACGTCCAGATCACAAAAGGACGGAGTAACGACTGGGTACGAAGTGTGTCATGTCTCAGTGATTTCATGTAAAACCTCCAGAGAAACAAACGAACTATTCAAGGTCATGAGAATGGAAACCATGGGGTGGACAAAGTAATGTTATCCAAAAAGAAAAGAAATCGACCTGAATGAGCATCAATATTACAAGAATTCCAACCGGCTGTTAATACAGATTATTCATTATTGAGCGCAGAGGTAAACACATAATGAATGGCAATATTTCGAATTCCCTGGATGACTATATACTTATTATCCAAATTTATTCCTTTTGTTTTGTTTGTATTTGGTTTCTTGTTATCTGCATGTATTCTGTATACCGTTATTGCGTGAACCCCTGAGGGTTCACGCATTTTTATTAGTAAGAAATATAGTCTATGGAGGAATATTCGGAAGCTAAATTATTGTTCATTCGGAACACCTATTCATCTTATCTGTATTAGCTTCCTGCAATTAAGAGCACCTCCATACGGTGTATCTAAGATATTAAAAACATGGCAATAAAGAATTTTCCCAGATCACTAATTCACTTATCTGATATAGAATAATAAACAATCTATTGATCCTTTTCAAACATGTATATTTATTGTAAAGCTACATTTTATGCATTGCAAGGGTTTACTGACTTGAGCAAAGTTGACAGTTGTACCCTATGATAAACAAGTGAAAGTTATATGGTCAAGATTTAATTATAACGACCTATGGTATCAAACATCTGTGTCTAGATATTCACAGAGAGATATTTTAAAATAGTGCTGTTGTTTCTACATAATGAGTTATAGTGGGCTTTGGGATTTGATTTGTAACAATAAAATCATTATGCACACTTGTCATTTTGACAAATCAGATAGAAAAAATCTGTTTCAAATGAAAATAAAACAAGTAAAATAAAACAAGTAAAATAAAGACTCGTTAATATACATTTTTACAACTTTTACTGTTTCCTCTTTACAGTATTCTCTATCAATTAAGTTATCTTGTAAGTTAATTTAATGTTTATTTAATTCATTGATGTCACTATTATTTCAGTGACCGCTGCAGAAAGTCTTTACTCGTTCAAGAGACTATTGCATGCACATTCAATTTCAAGTCCCATGTTTTTATTTGCATCATGTATAAATGTTATGTACAGCACAAATTATTTCCTTCCTGTTAAAATTATTTTTGGACTTGTTAAGTATGCAAGCGCACACCAAACAGTGACAGGATAGTCAACCAAATGACGGTGGTCACTTAGTGGTAGAAGTAGAAATTTCTTATATTATTCACACACTGTAATGCTCTTAAATTTATGTGTGTTTTGGATGTGCACTAGTGATTGGTAAATATTGATACGTTTCTGGTTTTTTTAATATATGTGACTTAACATCAAGAATTCCATTATTATGGAATCGTTCACTTTTGTACACTTCGGTATCTAAGTAGAGGGTGGTAAAAGGGAGGGTCTGAACACGGAAACACGTGAAATAACAAATCGCAAAAACGTTGCACGGAATAAAAACACTCTGGAAAAAACGAAGCCAAGGAATAAATCGTAAATATTAAGGAAAAAAGTACCAAAAGTTATTACTCAGCCGTTCTTGGAGATCATGCAGTCATTATAAATGGACATGGCGACCCTGCATGTGGTCACCTTTTAGGGTCCGTTAGTTGCATCCGATTTATCATAGTAATACAATAGGATATTAATAAATATCTTGGGACCAGTTAATTAGTTTATAATCTAAAATAATATTTGGGCTGACTTTGAATTAGTCCCGGTTTACTTTTTAATCAAATGCGGGACAAGCACGAGAAAATAAGAGTACCGACACGAAACACGAAAAATAATTAAGGGAAAACACGAAGCACGCACATCGAACCAAACACGAGAAAACGAGAAATAAAACGTCGAAACACGGAAACACGTGAAATAAAAAGGCCGAAAACGTTGCACGAAAATAACCCTTTACCACCCCCTAAATAGGCCATACTAGATGTCGACACCTCATATTAGAACTTAAGTAGATGGTCAATTTCGTTTGCAAGGTTAAAGAAATCTTCAACTTGCTCTAATTTGCCTGTGAAGACCATAAAACCGTCATCCCTATTGACAGTGTAATTTGATGTTTTCTCTCCATTGGAACTTATCTAATATTTTAATGAATAGGGCAGACAGATGCAGATCTGTGCATGTTGGTGACAATGGGCGCTCCTATAATGTGTTTGTATAACAGTCCATTAAACTCAAATTCATTTCTAAGAATTGATTTAACAAATACAGTTAAATCTATTTTGTTGAGAATCTTTAAAGTATATTCTCCTGTGTGTCAATAAATTCTAATGCATTGATAACAGTTTCTTATAAATTATCAATGATCATATTTGTGTACATTGACGTACATTATTGGCAATAAGAATGCATACTTTTTTACCTCGTGTGACTTTATTAATGAATTTTTTGTATCTTGAATGTAAAAGTTATGCCTCTTCAATAATTGGATGTTGGATGTGTACTAATTGATAATTTAGTCTTAGATGCATGATTTTTTTAATTAGTTGTTAGTGGCTATGAACTAGCTGTCAGTAACTGCGAGTACTCTCAGATCTGTACTTAGTGTCTATTTGTTGTTGGGATATAAAAGTACCCGGTCACGTCCACTCTGTGTAGTATTTCTGTTTGTATCCATCTGATGAGTTAAGCCTTTTTCAACTGATTTTTTAAGTTCGTTCTTGTGTTGTACTGTTACACCACTGTCCCAGGTTAGGGGGGAGGGTTGGGATCCCGCTAACATGTTTAACCCCGCCACATTCTGTTTGTATGTGCCTGTCCTAAGTCAGGAGCCTGTAATTCCGTGGTTGTCATTTGTTGATGTGTTACATATTTGTTTTTCGGTTCATTTTTTGTACATAAATTAGGCCGTTAGTTTTCTCTTTGAATTGTTTTACATTTGTCATTTCGGGGCCTTTTATAGCTGACTATGCGGTATGGGCTTTGCTCATTGTTGAAGGCCGTACGGTGAACTATAGTTGTTAATTTCTGTGTCATTTGGTTTCTTGTGGAGAGTTGTCTCATTGGCAATCAAACCACATCTTCTTTTTTATATTTATAATTAGATCAAGTTAGTATCTCTCGCGGGAGAGTTACACTTATTGATGATTGGTCGGTAACGAACATTAATGTGTCCTTCTAGCTGACCAGTTCGCAATGCCTCATTACTTATTTCTAGATTAATTTTATGAATTTTTGGAAGAAGGTACATGTGTCCTCCATGTTTTGAATTATTATTATTCTTTAAGAAATTATACGTCTGGGAATCGTTTTTTCTCTCTCCTTGCTTTATATTTAACACTTCTCTCAAGATGCCATATTGCAATGATTTACAATAAAAAGAAAATATAATCATCCACACACATGGCCAAGATAACACTGATATATAACTTCTTATTCAGTTGAATAAATAATTAGAATAAAAAAGTTCTAAGGTTCACGTATTGTCTTTTTTTTTTTAAAAGCAACTTGTTATTGAGTTAAGTGAGTTTCCTGTACTGGTTTTTATTGTATGCACTTGAATATAAATGTTTGATCCACTGATATGAGATTAAGGGAGAAAAGTTGAGTTCTTATAAAAAAATTCGTAAGGGTTCCGCGGAACCCACTGTCTCGCCTACTTTTGCTGTTAGTCGCAGGCTCAACAAAAATGGGGAAAAAAATATTAAAAATTTTCCTCTAGATAGTATATTTTGATTGTAAGAAGTTCTGTTCAAGTTTGGTAAAAATCCAAGAAGGTGTATGAATCTAATAAATGTTTTAAAAACTTAAACTGCAGACTGTACATAATGTTAACTGGAATAAAACTAAGTCCATTTATAAGTAATATACGGGAAAAGAGGAATTATTTTTTTACAAAATTTCCTTCTAGATACTAGCTTTTGATCATAAACAAGCTTCTGTCCAAGTTTGGTACAAATCCAGGATAGTTTTAACTTTAAGAAAGTTATTAAAATTTTGAAAGCTTTAACCACAGAGTGAATGTAATGTTTAAAACTGGCAGAAAAACTAAGTCCATTTTTAAGTAAAATACGGATAAACAGGATTTTTTTTTAAACAAAATTTAGTTTTGAATACTATCTTATGATCACAAACAAGCTTCTGTCCAAGAGTGGTTCAAATCCAGGATAGTTTAAGAAAGTTTTTAAAATTTGAAAAGGGGCCTCGGTGGCCGATTGGTCTAAGTAGTTACTACTGTAATCACTAGCCAGTCAACACTGAGGTTGTGAGTTCGAACCCCGCTCGTGCCGGTGCACTCGACTCCAATCTTAATTGACTAGGATTGTCAGTTTTCCTATCGAAGGTCGGTGGTTTTTTCCGGGCACTACGGCTTCCTCCACCAATAAAAACTGGCCGCCACGAAATAGCCCAAAAGCGGTGCTAAAAAGTGGCGTTAAAACACCAAAAACAAAAAAAATAAAAAAAATTGAAAAACTTTAACCACAAAGTGAATGTAATGTTAACTGGCAAAACTAAGTCCATTTATAAGTAAAATACGGATAAACAGGATTTTTTTTAACAAAATTTACTTTTGAATACTATCTTATGATCACAAACAAGCTTCTGTCCCAGTGTGGTACAAATCCAGGATAGTTTACGAAAGATATTAAAATTTGAAAAACCTTAACCACAGAGTGAATGTTATGTTAACTGGCAGAAAAACTAACTCCATTTATGAGTAAAATACGGATAAACAGGATTTTTTTTTACAAAATTTACTTCTGGATACTATCTTATGATCATAAACAAGCTTCTGTCCAAGTTTGGTTGAAATGCACGTTAGTTTAAGAAAGTTACAGAGTGAATATTTGTGGACGCCGCCGCCGACGACGACGACGCCGACGGAATGCAGGATCGCTATGTCTCGCTTTTGCGACAAAAGTCGCAGGCTCGACAAAAAGCAATAATCAAACTAGTTAAACCAGTACATGAGCCATACCCAAGTCAGGATCCTTGTACATGGTTATCATATATTTTGTTGTTATTTTGACAGAGAATTTCTTTTGTTGTTGTTATTTTGAGAGAGAATTTCTTTTGTTGTTGTTATTTTGAGAGAGAATTTCTTTTGTTGTTGTTATTTTGAGAATTGGGTGTTGTTGACGGATCTTTGCTAGTCTCTGTTAACTTGGTCACAACTTTTTAGACTCGGGGCAATTTAGAGCTATATTTTAGGCATATTGAAAATATTCTGCTCTGATTAGAACATTTGATTAGTAAATAATGAATAAACATCGGTATAATTATTTAAAGACACATAGTGAACAGCATTATCCATAAATATGTCAACATACAGATGTTGACATATTTATGCTGTTCACTATGTGTCTTTTGGTTATTTATGTAGTCGTTCTTTTTGTTACTTCCTATTTAAAAAAAATCACCTGAAATCTTTTGTCAAAATTAATCCGTTTGATGTTATAAAATAAAAGTTCAACGCCCATCTTTATATAGAGGTGTTTATTGCAAAATGTGATTTTTGTCGCTAATATAAAAATGTCATGAAGTACAAACATACTGAAGGTTTACGATAAATATAATTTCAAATATATTATGCCTATGGGGTGAGTATTACGACTAGTATTAATGTAGGATATATACATTATTTATTTATGTAAGTAGATACCGAGATCTTTGATGGAAGTTGTTCGTATGTACTTTTAAAGTACTCGACTGGTTGCTGTTTTCGGAGAAGCTGCACCAAGATGCTACAAGTTTCCATCTTAACTTTCAAACACTTGTATACATAATAAACATAATAACAAAGTTAACTGTTAATTATTAATACCCTTTACAATCAAATTGAGGGATTTTATGAACTAAAACCCCAAACTAGCACCATAATTGGTCTAGTATCTCCTAGCAGCGGAGTACGGTCTATACATAGTTTCAGCTGGATATGTAATCGCTTGCATGTGTGACCTCGGCGCGTCAACTGCATACTTATAACCTCTGCTGTTACTCGAATGAACCACCGGACGCTCCATCATGTATTGTTTGGAGTTCGGGTTGTCATATGTCACGTATCTTGTTTCAGCTGGATACTCAACTCTCTTTCTTTCGTCGTAACTAACAAGACTATCTTCGTCATCGTCGTGCCATCTACAAAGAGCGACAACCAATAGAATCAACGTAGCAAAAAGGAAGAGCGCTGCTACTGAAGTAACCAACATGGACCATGGGAAGTTGGTGGCGTTGTACTCGTATGTTTCTATTTTCTTGATATCGTTGATATGGATGTAGATAAAAAATCCTAAACTCACACAGTAAGCCACACCTGTAAGTAGAAATAACATTTATAAATTCCATTAGTGTATTGCTGTTTGTTTAAAGTCCAGTGGCAAATTTTATTCATATTCAAGACCAGTAAGAACTCTAAGAGATAAGTATTTTTCACAGTATACTGTTCTGTTTACATTTATATTTGTAAATTGATTTAATCCAAAATCCTTGTTTTTCTTTAACGTTCTTCTAAAATATTAAGAGGTAAATATATGCGGTTTCTGATACATTGATACAAGTTTTGGTATCTTGTGCATGGAGAGTTGTCTCATTGGCAATCATACCACATCTTCTTATTTCTATATTGTTCTACTTCAAGATTTAACATCTTGAAAGGAGAAGTATTTTTGGCGTAAACTGCATTTTTTTTTTTGCAAAATGTGGTACAAATATGCGAATTGTCCGTAGACTCCCGATGAAATGTGTATGGTATTTTTAAATTTGATAATCACGAAATTAAGCGTTTATCACGGAACCATGAAACGAGAATAAGGTCAGATGAACCCTGTTTGGTGAACAACTATATTTTGCATCGATTCTAGATACCGAATATAGTTGTGCTATTACTAATAAAAACTGGAAAAAAATATACATTTTTACAGTGGCAGACACAATTTTATGATTTTATTAATACCAAAAATCCGCATACCTTGAAAACGCTTTAGAAGGTGTCGTGTTTTGCTATTTATATAAAAATAAGAAGATGCAGCAAGATTGTCCATGAGACAACTTTCCACAAAATACCAAATGACGTAGAAGTTAGCAACTATAGGTCACCGTGTGGCCTTCAACAATGAGCAAAACCCATACCTCATATCAAGTCATAAAATGTCCCAACATGAAAATGTAAAACAATTCAAACAATAGTCTAAACTCATTACAATTCCATGAAATGACCCATACTTTCGATGCTACAAGGTCCGTGAAGTAAATGTGATCTGTATTTTGTATTTGATGCACCGTTTTTTGTACTGTAATCAACAGCATTTGGTCCATAAAGTTCGATAGTTTTAAGCACACACCAATCGTAATAAAGTGTAAATGGATATTTAGAGTTTAAGTGTGTAAGTGCTTGTCAGATCTGGCTTGAGCAAGTACTTGTAAAGGCTCTTTAGCACAACTTTTCAGTTTTTGAAAAGACATTTTTAAGTAATTTCTCAAAATATTTTATACCGTTGTGAATCATGGCACTCTCTCTTGTTCTAGAATGGCTTAAATTTGCTTTTTCCGTTTTACGCTTTATAACTAAAACGGTTTCACTAGTAGGACTTGAAAGTGACATTATATTCTAAGCGATTTGATTTAATATTATTTATAAAGCAAATTAATATAAGAATTGTCCTTCAATTCTTTTTCACACCTTCGTTTATATTGTAATAACATATGTTCGGTAATTTTAACGTTATACTTACACGAAAATGCTACTAGTATACCGGTCAAGACCATAAGTCCTTGGTTATAAGTCTTGGTAACGGAGGAACCGACAATGATCATACAGGAAATAAACAGGAGGCCCAAATTGACAGACATCGCTATCTGTAATGTCAGCATAGAGGCAGACTCCACTGAAACAAATGATAAAGAAATGTTAACATGACATGAAATCAAGGACCTGTATTGTCAACAAGCCAATGTTAGCATTACGACAGTACAGATATCTCTATATATTGAAAATGGAAAAGTATATAATAATAAACATGAACCCTGCCACTTGAGCATGATTTAACTTTCCATTGAGTTTATTTTAGAAATGATCGAAATGTGTATAGTTTAGTGTGACGTCCATTATCATTGAACTAGTACACATTTTTGTTTAGGGGCCAGCTGAAGCACGCCTCCGGGTGCGGGATTTTCTCGCTGTGTTGAAGACCCATTGGTGGCCTTCGGCTGTTTTCTGCTCTTTGGTCGGGTTGTTGTCTCTTTGACACATTCCCCATTTCCATTCTTAATTTTATAGTCTTAAAACTCGCAAATTGGGAATTACATTTTTATTGACAATTTCCACGATAGACCAAAACGAAGACAAATGTACTATATAATAGGCATTAGTAGAAACAACATTACAGGCAGTAAACATAAACATTTAAAATGGTGTATTTAAAATCAGTGTAAATATCATTTAAAAACCCTACACACGGCTAAAACGATACATAGGGGCTTATTTAGTAATGTGTTTGTGTTTTTTTGTTGTGTTTTTCCTTTTTTCTTTTAAAAGTAGACTCGAGCAATTGATGAAGTGTTATTTTCATTGAAAATATGCCAAATGTATACCAATACAACTTTGTCAACCTTTCAAATATCTGTAACAAAAGTGTAACATTACGTTGTTTTATACGGTCATTAAACTAGTTTGGCTCAAGGATGAAGAATAAACCGAGCATGAATAATTACCAAGACCCTAAAGATATTATTATTAATAGTTTATGTAATGTTGCGATGGGCTATAGGTTTATAGAACACGTCTTTATTTGTAATACATGCATTCAAGGTGTAATAAAGTTTTGTTCTTGTCGCTTTAAAAACATTGTCACACCCTATGACCGACAGATACAATTTGATCTTTGTTCCCTATTGTCATTCAAGACCACAGGCGCTTGGGGAATGGACCCCCCTTTTTTCTAGATATATATATATATATATATATATTTAATAAAAATTCTCTTAATATTTTAACCTATGTTCACTTAATTAATGTGTTACAATATTAAAATAAAGGTAGTTTGTAATAGTTGCCCTCTATTCTTATTTCCTATAATATATAAACTGCTGTTATTTTTTTTATCGTATCGTTTGAAAAGAACGCGTTAATAAATAGGTTAAAATATTAGAGAATATTTCAAAAAAAAACATAAAAGAAAAATTAGAAAAAAGGGGGTCCATTCTCCAGCGCCTGTTTTCACAATCGTGTACAGCAGATTTTGATGTGTGTTGCTTGTTGCCGCAGATGATCTGCAGTACCGATAGCCACTAGCAGGGTGTGATTGTAAAGACTCTAAATGTTTCCATTTTAGTTCTTGTTCACCCTCTTTGGAATTTATGATGTAGTGATTTTAATCATGGGTTGTCCACAAACTTAGCAGGTTCCTTATGGTATAAATGTACAGTCCAAAGTTGTTTTTCTTTCGTTTAAAATGTGGAATTAGTAAACGTTTTTAGAACAGAAAATCGCAACGCCCATGAATTTTCTGGAAATGTGCTGTATGCATTTTCTAAGAAGTCTTCAAAATCTTAGAACGATTGGTCATCAACCAAAGAATATCAGTCGGTTTGAACTTTGAAAATTGGAGTAGCAGTTGAGTTTCTATTGTTACTCAGTATATATGATAAACGATCAATGTGTCACGGACTATTTATTGAATTGAATGAACTTAAATTGGTGGTAGGCATTGTTTTCTTTAATGAACCTGTGTAAAAGGAGATGTAATTGTATATAATGATTTAAATGACATGCGGAAGATATGTATTTTGTACGTGAATTGAGATATTTTCACCTTTTAAACTTTAAAATCCACCGAAAAAAATAAATGTTAAATGAAAGAGGGTTACGTAATATATTAAAATATGTGAAATCAATTACAATAAAAACTATGCATGTACGAGTGTTATAAATATAAAAAAAAGCGTTGTCTTAAATAATTTTAGAGTTTGCTTAGCAAATAAGAGTGCCATAAACATTACTTGTACGACAAGTCAATATTACTAACTACCTTCGCAACACTGGGGCTACCACTCGAGGGCTAGACTTCTGACAACCGAACTCGTTACATTTGAACTGAAAAATTTGTTGTCCTAGTCCTATTGATCATACCATTGGGCCGTAATGTTTAAATTTGATTGAAAATTAATTTCGAACCTCCGTATTTCTTCATGGCAATGATAATGTAAACATACGAAAAAAAAAACCACTTTATCAGTGATCAACGGTACACAGACACGATTCAAAAGAGAAAAAAGTACAGAAAAGATAAGTCATTATCTATACACAATTTGAACATTGATAAGGAAATAGAACCGGGCAAATAAACTTATCAGACAGTTCCATCTGCTGGTATGAATAAGTTATTCAAACTTGACAGTCGAATGAACCGTGATCAGTTGGTCACCCCCTTTTTCTACAGCAGATTAACAGTAAACTTACCTAATGACGCAATTTCAACAGGAGCATTTCCAATCGAGTATTCTGTACAGTTCTGTACACTGACTTTAGAAGCACAGTCTAGACCAAACACAATTCCAATAAAGAATCGGTCCGTCTCTGATCCTGTTGCACGAGCCACAAACCACCATGGCAGAAGATATCCTAAAATCTTCAAAACTAGTGCTATAGTGGCGAACCACAGAATCATTATATATAAATTTCTCCACCTCATGGTTCCTGATTATTCCTGTAGCCCTGTTCGACTAATGGCCTCTGTATCGAAAGTGTGTTTTGTGGGGCACGCCTTCTCATAAGAATGCGCTCTACCCGTTTGTCAAGTCTTGACAATAGACACTCTTTAACTACACAGACAAATTCTATAGCGGATTTAATAATAACGATTGGTCATGGTTAATGAGCAGGTAAATACACAGGTAATCGTATACTAAAGGTGTAATATTCCGACCTGACATTGTACCCCTCGGGAGTCAGATAAATAATTATGGAAGAAAAGTTGTACTTTTCAAATGAAAAATAAATATTAAAGTAGCCTAAGAACTTTGTTTAAAAAACTAATTGTACCGAAAGTGTCGATTTCAATCAATAAATCTATGTGATGCTATTATTAGATTCAAAATACTTGAATAAATAATGATACATTAGCTTCAAATTTAAATGGCAAATATTTTACACCCATAAATAACAATTTTATTTTATTTACAAAACCTTAATCCAACGATAACGAGTAAAAATGAAAAAAATATGAAAAACTAGATATAAATTAGAACTAGTGTTCTTTTTGAAGTATTCAAGAACTATTTGAAATATATGTGTAACAAGAGGTCAATATTAATTTAACATATATACAATGAACATGACAGATCAATATGTGATTTGTTACAAATAAATATGACATTATAGATTTAGAGTAGTAGTATTAGTAATACATGCTGATCAGTTTGATAGTACATGTATCTAAAAAGCTATTTTTTTTATTTATCAAAACAAATTGTTTTATTGCTATGTTTTGTTTTATAATAAGATAATATAGAAGATTCAAAACTAATAGTAATTTTGATCAAATGAGAAGAGAAAAAAAGTAAAAAACAACGATTATTGGCATATGTGTCTTTGTTGAAATCGCGGTATTTTTTTTTTAACAAAGGGCCAGTCAGTGTATGTAACTGTAAACTAATGTACCTCATTGTTCAGCAGGTACAACCCAAGATAAGCTTTTTAAATTCTATACATGTAACGCTAGTCAATTCAGATAAAACCCTCCTCCGTAAAATAATTAACCACCACAAACTGTGATCTCACAAATAGTTTAAACTAAATATTAGCTCGTTATAAGAAATTTTAAATGTATAGAGCTTACACGTGTGTCATAAATGGTTATACATTGGGCAAATATTTCAGTGTAAAGTTCGAATGATACTTCTTACTAGATATTTGCATGAGCAACTCCGACGGGTGCCACTTGTTGAGCATGAACTTCTTACCCTTTCGGAGCTCGTGAGGTTATCGTTGTTTTTCGATGGGGTACATGTTGCTAAATCATTGGTTTTCTGTGTAATATTTTGTTTTTGTTGTTTGTCATTTTCGATCGCCCCCTTGGTATCTAGTCTTTTCAGCAACAGAATTCTTTCATCAAAATTAGAAATATCTTTTTTTCATTTTCATGTATTTTAAATGAAACTGATATTCTTATTTGTACGTTCCTACTTCGAAAATTAAACCCTCACTTACGCAAAGAAATTCCTACTGTCATAAGCAACGACTAACAATGGCTGCACATTCGTACACCAGGAACATTCAGAACGAAAAGTGTAGACAACTAAAGATGTAGATATAAGAAGATGTGGTATGAGTGCCAATGAGACAACTCTCCATCCTAGTAACAATTTATAAAAGTAAACCATTATATGTCAAGGTACGGCCTTCAACATGTATTAATACTATAATAATAAGTGTAAAGGACGACAAAGATTGAGCAAGAAACCCAACACGCCTTTTGTTGGCATTTAATTTTGTAGGAAATTTGAATATCATAACAGTGTAGGAACATTCTTTTTAAATGTCTAAATATGAAAATTAAAAGTTATATAATTCAGTCCTCTTTGATGGAAAAAAAAACTAAATAAACGGAACGATTTTCCCCTGGAAAAAAAATAAACGGAACGATTTTCCTCCTCAGTTATGAGATAAAGGATAGGAAAAGAAACTTAGTTTTATGATCTATAACCGGCTCGCCTCTAAACACATTATCTCTTTATATATTAAACAATTTTAAGATAAAGTATAAAGTATATATTAGTTTCTTCAGTATACACATCCTTATAGACTGCGATTTACTTTTGCTATCTATATTATGTCTTTAAGTCTGTAAAAAATCCTTCAGAATCAAATGCTAAATGTCCTGTCAAATTATATTCCCTTTTCAAACATAAAAGCATAATTTTTATTACTAAAGTTTGCTTTACTTTTATTGTTGAGTGTATTTACAAGTTCAATTGGGTGATCTAAGTGTAGATAAGTGTCAGTGTAACCGATCATTCATAAGTACAAGATTATCTCCAAATAAAAGGTTGACTACTTGTCATAGACTTCCCACTCATATTTAAATTAAAGACAGATCACTAAATTTACACAAAAGCAGGTTTAAATGACCACTTTATTAATACTTTAACTATTTGAAACCTATGTACGATGACCAATTGCGACCGACCGAAAGATATTTTATAAAAGTTTTTGTGCCTCATACAAAGACATAAAAAACATGTTTGACCATGTAAAAAAGCAGATGAAAAACATTTTAATGAAAAGGTTTTGTTGTTCATTTTACAAAATCCGAACGTAATCGTGTTGTTTTGCCGTGCACGATACTAGAAAACCTTTCAGACGAGTTATTTATCTCCTGAGAAAAGGCAGAACATATTTCATAGATGTTTTTCTCTTGTACAAAAGACAAAAAAGCATTATTTTTTTCCCCGCTAACTAAAGCTTCAAAGGAGAACAATATTGAAGAATAAACTCATCGTAGATACCAGGCTTAAAATCTTTTACATCAGGCGCTTTTATAAAAGACTCATCAGTGATGCTCGAATAAAAAAATTTAAAAAGGCAAAAATAAAGTAAAAAGTTGAAGGGCATTGAGACCCCGAAATTCCGAAAGTTTTGCCAAATACAACTGAGGTAATCTATTCTCGGGGTATTAAGAAAATGCCTTCATTTTATTCTATAGTGTTTATGTTTTTCTAACTTTTTGAAAATATTTTTTGGAAGAATTACCGGATCCAAATATTAAGAAAAAGGTGTAGCAAGAATTCGTCTTACATTTATGTCAGAAGCTAGGTCCGTTAACTATGCACCATAGAATAGATGGCTGCTTAACGTCCAGTGGCAAATTAAATGCATATTTAGGACGAGAACATGTTACTCTTCTTTGTACTATACCGACACCCGCTCTTACTCCGTATTGCCGCGTGCTTAGCGTGGAAGCAGCACATACCATGTATTTGGTTTGACCATGACGGGTTCGAACCCACAACCTCAGGCTACCACGACCCCACCGAGACGGTTCCCATAGAATAGAACATCGATGTTTAAAAGTTAAAGTGGATCATTGGTATATATTTCCTCAGATAGAATTTTCTTATACTCTGCCAGAATGCAGTTTTTTACATGCTTTTTTCAAAAATGTAATACAAAGTATGGTCACCGTGCTAATTTTCAAGCTACAAGTCGTGCAAAATTGCCTAAATTTGCATAGATTATTCATGAAAAAAACATGTTTTTGTGAATAAAAGAAATCTATGAGATAGAATTTTGAAATAAAATATTAGAAGATAGGTTTTAAAATATGCTTTAAGAAAATAAAAAGAAAAAATGGTGTCAGCGACCTTTGTTTTCTTGCTACAAGTTAAAATTGAAATTCTCTGTCATTCCTTTGTAAAACTTTTACTATTTGAGTTATCTACCCTTAAATAGCTTAGTTGACAATTTGATTTGAACAAGCACAAACATTTAGTATTTGATAAATCAGTCTGAATAATGCAATATATCACTTATTTTTCTTTATTCCAATAAAAATCTTAACCATTGATTGCCAATCTGTCTTAAAATTTGCAGATTTAAGCAAAGAACTAGACCTATTGAGAGCTACTATTTTACAATCCAAGATGGCGGTATACATTTATTGTACCTTAAGTGTAATAGAATATGAACTTATGTGTCAACGTAATATTTTTAAATTTACGACATGTGCTGGTTTTTTTTATCTTCAAACATTTATTGGTCCCGAGGCCTGAGAGTTTACCACAAGAACTGGATACAGGACGAACTGTGCGGTATGCATGTGAATTTTGACAGTCAACTATGAGCGAAACCGACTGAGGGGTCTTTATAAAAACGTATAATGCGGATTTCATTGCGCACGACACAATGTTCTTTACTTCAAATAAAAATACAAACAACAAATAGATTTAAAAGGAAATAAACAGATCTCTGATATGCTTAAGTTTTGGCTTTCAGTCTTTCTCATTAAGTTGAATTCAGAAAAAAATATGTGAGATATACTATGGATTTTTCTCATTGTTGAAGGCCGTACGGTTGCCTATAATTGCTTACATCCACTTCATTTGAACTTTGGTGGATAGTCGTCTCATTGGCAATCATACCACATCTCCTTATTGTTATATATAAGTCATTGTTTAACTTATATGTATTCTTCGTGCGAGTGCCACAGGTGACCGAAAACACAAATGCTTGATTGATTGTTGTTTGCTTAACGTCCAGTAGCAAACACTTCATGCATGGTCAGGACAAGAAAAAAATAACAATAAATACAATAGGTAGGTCCTGCAAAAGGGGGTCGACCGGGATGATAGGCGGAAAATTGGATTGCCACTAAAAGATGAGCGGGTGTATTGGATAGGGACATTCAGATATTAAGCTTTGCAAAAGGCCACCTACAGACCCCTCAAAGACTTGTTGCTATGGTTTTAACGAGCAGAAAGCATGATAATCTCTCTACACGTCCCCATTCTGACAAGTGGCTGCGAATTTATTGTATATTTATATTAACAGTCATAATCATAAAAAGTTTTTTAAATCACACTGTCAATCGTATATTGTACTTTTGGGTTGTCTTTCTTTTTTCGAGAAAGAAATTACACAAACGTGCCAATAGCCCCCAGACAAACCTTTCTTGAAATAACTATAAGCCAAGATTTCTCACGTATTTTGTTAACCTATTTATTTTATTTCATTCTATTTTGCCTAATACAATTGAAGTTTGATTTAACCAGAGATCGAATAAATAGTTGTTGGCTTCTTGAAAATTTGACAATTTGTGTTAGGGAACGACCATTTAAAAGTGGGGATGTTATGGTTTTTTCCTAAAAAAAATATTCTGATCCCCAATTTGATGAAAAAAAAATATTGTGGTCAAGCAGATGACAAAAAAAATATTCTGAATCCAGATTTTCCCCATACCTTATATTGTTAGATTTTAAAAAAGAAAATTTGATTGATAGCGTCGAAAAACTAAAAAAAAATGTTCGCGCTCGCGAAAATTTTTTTCTGACTCAGACAAAAAAACCATACCCCCCTTTTTGAAGTTAAATGGTTGTTCCCTCACTAGCTTAACTCTATAAGACGGTTTTGGAAGGATTTAATTGATAGAAGATTGTGTCCATATAGATATTCAATAGAGAATAATGGTAGAAAAATCACGATCGGAAAATTACGAAGTTTCTAAAAAAATGAAAACAATCTAAAAAAAAGATTTTAGACAAAAACCCATTGCTAATAAAGTATGGGGTATTTCATACAAATTATGTTGAATCAAATAGAAGCTTGTCACAATTTTTAAACCAATTAAAATTTATCCGGTATTTCTGTATAGTCCGAGATTGCAAACAGAATTATCTTCCGTCATCACCAGTTGGCCATCAGAATTGATCGATGAAGAGTTAAACACATTATGTCTGGTGTCACCATTGCCCATAGTGGTGTTCTACCAAACACCCAGACTTTACTTCTGCCAAAGGAGACACATAAAGCTGTCAGTTCAAAAGTTGAAAAAGCAGATTACTTATATTTTAACAACATCTTATGACTTTTTGGGGGTCTTGCGGGGACCATGATAACTTCAGATCGCAGTCCATGTATGAAATATGTAAATTGCCTACCCAGAATTGGGGCTGCGATTTTCTGTCTCTTTTCGTAATAGATCACTTGTCAAGCATATACATATTGCATCATTGTTTTTCTTTTTCATTATTTTCATCGAATTATATCTACCTTTTATTCACCAACATTTACGGGAACTTAAGAAGTGTTTGAATCTCAGGTGCAAATGAATAAAAAAAATTTAACATACAACATGAAAATTGAACAAATGTGTCTTTTTTATATTACAAAGAAGCACAAAATGGAGGACCAAACAGCTAAGACTATCAATAAGACTTTCATACTCTTAATAGCTAAAACTATGAATAATACTGCCATACTCTAAATAGCTAAAACTATGAATAAAACATCCATACTCTTAATAGCTAAAACTATGAATGAAACTTCCATACACTGAGTATAGGTTTGCGTTTTTGAAATAAAGGTTTATTTTGAGATTCATGCTAATAACCAATAAATATTGGCATTATAAATCTGCCTTCTACTGGAAAATACAAGCTTATTATCATTTATAACTGTCACAATATAATTCTCTATGTGTAAACACATATGGCCATGACAAATTGTCTCCTACAATAATGATAAGAAGTAATTTTCGTCTACTTTTCTTTAAGGTCGTTTATGGAACCGAATCATGCCGAACAGGTAAGATTTACTTTCGTTTCATCTCGAGTTCATAATATTTCTAAGGTTTGGGAATATTGTACTAGACACCTAGTTAATTTTCCCAAAAACTAAGCGTGAAAGGTTGTCAGGCAAAGTCTTTATTTATTAGTTGTAATTGACTTTGAACTAGCTTTCAGTAACTGCGAGTAATCTTATTTCGGTGCTTTGTTTCTATTGTTTTTATTTTAGTTGTTTTTGTGCCTCGTTCCGATCTTTTGAGTTAAGCCAATTGTAACTGGTTTTTACAGTTTGTTATTATGTTGTGCTGTAACACCACTGTCCCAGGTTAGGGGTGTATTGAGCGTTCACAAACATGTTTAACCCGGCCACATTCTGTATGTGCCAGGAGCCTGTAGTTCAGTGGTTGTCGTTGGTCTATGTATGTCATATTTTTTTTTCGTAAATTGTTTTTTAATAAATTAGGCTGTTAGTTTTCTCAGTTGAAGTGTTTCACATTTTTCATGTCGGGGCCTGTTATAGCCGGCTATACGGTATGAATATTTCTCATTGTTGAAGGTCGTACGGTTGCCTATAATTGCTTGCATCTACTTCCTTAGAACTTTGGTGGATAGTTGTGTCATTGACAATCTACCACAACTACCACGTCTCCTTATTTTTATAAAGTGTACTTAGATGTATTTTCGGTTATATGTTTCGAACTGAATTTGGCATGTTTCCGTTTCATATACAAGTGTATTGATACCTATATAAATGGACTGTTACTCCAGAATGGTCATTGTGTTCGTACCGGTGATTACCTGCATGCATTGTATATGTTCAAATTTATGTACTACATACATAATTTATGTAAATTGATACCATTTGCATAAACTTTTGGAAAAAATTGAGGGTCATTTTCATAAGTTCTGCTCATATGTTCCGATCGGGTAAAAACACGATGCCAGATTTATTATTTTGATAATTGATGTTCAAATTTCTTCTTTTCTATAACAACAAAGCAAAATTCGTCCAAACTTTATAGGATGATAATCATGAAAAGTCTTCTTCAAAATATTGCGCATTTCAAGTTGATCAACTGGCAGATATGGTGACTGTTGTGGCCAATCTAGCCTTCTTCGAAATCACTACTCGATTACTCGAACAAAACTAAGAAAGATAAATTCAGAGAAGTTCATATATGAAAACATAGCTGTCACATTCCACTTCTATTTGGAGAGTATATACATCGTGCCTTTATGACTGAATGGTATGCAGTCTTAGATATAGGAAGATGTGGTATGAGTGCCAATGAGACAACTCTCCATCCAAGTAACAATTTATAAAAGTAAACCATTATAGGTCAAGGTACGGCCTTCAACACGGAGCCTTGGCTCACACCGAACAGCAAGCTATAAAGGGCCCCAAAAATTACTAGTGTAAAACCATTCAAACGGGAAAACCAACGGTCTAATCTATATAAAAACGAGAAACGAGAAACACGTATGAACTACATAAACAGACGACAACTACTGTTCATCAGATTCCTGACTTAGGACAAGTGCAAACATTTGCAGCGGGATTAAACATTTTAATGGTACAAAACCTTCTCCCTTTTCTGAAACAATAGTATAACATCACAACATAGAAAGACACACTATAAAATATCAATTGAAAGGCTTAACTCAATCAAAAAAAACGCAAATTAACACACAATGACAGAATGAATTTGATCTGTGATACCTGAATGCAAATACATAGTTAATAAAAATTACAAGGGATAAATAATTAAGGTCAAAAGTAAATAAACAGGTTTAAACAAAGTTAAAGTATGATACCACTGTGAAATTTTAAACATTTTTTAGAAAATCATCACTTTTGAAAAAACCTGCATCATATTATACACAGGTAAATGAAAATAATTTTGTTGTTAAGTATACTTCTTCTGTGTGTATAAAATCTTCCGTTTAGGAATGCCAAGAAATTTCTTTATATCAATAAAACTAATCTAACACTTGGTACATATGGGGTGAATATCAACAATAAAACTATACAATTAGTGCTAGATAAAACTTCCTGTACAGGTGCAAGAACAATATTTAAGGAGAAATGAAATAATTTTGATGTTCATAGTACGAAGAAGTGAAAATTTGTAGTAATTCCAAATAATCAAAGCTGGTATATAGACAAGATCCATGTTAACATTAAATAACAAAAAAGCATTACAAATAGTATCAACAGGTCAAATGAACAAAAAAGTACGATTTGAGAGTACTCGCAGTTACTGACAGCTAGTTAAAAGCCAAAACAATTAATAATAAAAAGTCATGCATCAGAGACTAAAATCAACTAAAACACATCCCAGGGATTTAGTATTTTAACTTCATGAACAGCCAAAGAAGACACAGAATCATGTGTTGAAAGCAAGTCATTATACATAATTGGAGACATATTTTCATGCAACTTCTGCGCATGCATACTTATGATTGTATTTGAATTATCTTTTTAAGAGGGTTCTTTTCAGAAAAAAAAAAATATATACAATTTCTACTCTTCATCCCTTTGAAAATGTTAACGGAATCCAAGATGGTTGGTCGTTTGTTATATCTATTGCATAGATGGCCACGTATTTTTCCAATTATCGTAACCACAATGCTGTCCTCTTTTCTTCAATTGTGACATCCCCGAAAGCGACTTGTCACCGAATTTGAACTTACCTATGCAACATAACGGGTGCCACATGTAGAGCAGGGTCTGCTTATCCTGCCTTAGCACCTTATATCATTCTCGGTTTTTGGGGGAGTTCGTGTTGCTCAATCTTTAGTTTTCTATGTAGTGTTTTAAGGACGGATTTTTACGTCGTTTTTCGTTTTTTGTCATGACGTTGTCACTTTACGTCGACTCATGAGTTTTGAATGTCAACTTGGAATTTTCTCTCTATTTTTTGTATCTATTTCATTTTTATGGCGAGAAAATTCAATATGTAAAATGTACTTTGATGTGATGTGCAGCTCTAATCTAAGGTAATACTTTGTTTATGGATTCTTGACAAACTTTGTCAATATATCTTCTACGTTCAAGAGCAACTGACGTACATGTATTACGTCAAAACGATAAGGTGACACTTCCATATATTTAATAAGTAAAGTAACCATATTTTTGAAGTAAAGTGCATATTATCTACTCTTTGGTGTAAACACTTATCTAATAAAATTGACACAAACATCGTCAGACTTAACTTTATCAGCGACGTTAGGTTATAGAACACTTAACTCATCTAAAATTAGAATAAAGTCGATCTGATGATACGAAGGGCTTAGTAATCGAAAGTGCAAATCTCGAAAGCAAAAACTATATATCTCTAACCTAAATTCTTATAATATACAAAAGTAACAGTATCTTGCACTAATGATATAGAACTTTCTTTTAGATTAAAATGAAAACTTTCATTCAACCCCTTATTCTAATTACTGTAAATTTAAATCTGGTGAACTAAAGATGGTTTTTGTCTAAAATGAAAGTGGCCGCATTCGTGTTCAGTCTCAACCTTTATATATATTATGTACCGGTATTATCATCAAATACAACATATATTCAAATATAAAGACTGAACACAAATGCGGCCACTTCCATTTTAGACAAAAACCGTCTTAAAAATAGCACAAATGCTAAAAATGTGAAGATTTCAGTAATTTTGCATGAATTTATGATGCTAGTACCTGATGCATGTACATTGTATTGTTAAAAACAGCCAATATTTATGGAACATAAGTATTCTACTTTCCAATAAAAAGCTAAAAGTTTACATTTCAACAAATTTGTAAAAATGCTATATTTTGGGGCCAAAAAGGGGTCTTACCGGGCCTACTCCTTTTACCTCTACATCTATGAATTTCAGCGTTCCTAATGATGGTAAATCTAGAAAAGTGCTTCGGACGAATCAAATAAATAAAGTATGATCTCCATTTTCTAGCAGTGAGTCTATTACGTTGATGATGGTCTTCTTGTTCTCGAAAGTATCATCAGCTCAGTAGTAAATGCTTCGGTGTTAACATGATTTATAACAAGTTTTTTTTTAAATATTCATTTATAACATTATCAAGAAACTAAGAACTTCCTAACCCCTCAGACAAAGTTGACCGACTATGCTTTTCGGTCCCCTTTCGGCATATAGCTCCTACACATCATTGGCTTTTTTGGATTTGAGCGATTTTAAGGATTTATTTTTAAAAACTGTTAAGGGCGACATCTTCTATCAAAACCAAAATTTTGTGGCAAGTAGACCTTTATATATTCCTTCAAATACAAATTTGTTTAAGTTGATTTGAGACGTCCTTCGATGCAAAATTTTACAAACATATGTAAAATGTGCAACTGTTCAACAGCAGTATGCAGTGTTGAATTTTTAAATTAAATTAAAATAAGTAAAATTGTTGTTTATTTGTGTGAGAATATTATATATAAAGTTTACTATAATTCTAATTTTACTTACTTACTTACTTTCGTGTACGCCATTGCCGTGTAGGGCTTTAACGATTTTAATACTAACTAACAACTTTTAGAATTGACCATGCAAACAATACAGGAGAGATTGACTCTACCTCTCTACAACGTGTTTTTCGGGTTATTTTCATTTACTATTCTTTGCGACTCTGTCTTTCATAATCGAGAAGTCATCGAATAAATTACTGGGATCGCCTCATTTCAAGAGTTGTGAAATGGAAACAAGTTAAAAATTGACCCTGATATTTACGCGCGTAACTATATATATTGCTATTTCATAGCACTGACAATTATTTACATATCACCTTTGCCTATTAATATTTAATGCCAAAACATACATTGAGTTTTAATTTAGAACGTTACGAGATTTCATTTCCAAGAATTGTTTGATATAGACTGTAATCTATGGCAAGTGAAAGGTCAACAATATATTTATGATATTAGTATAGCCCATATTAATTGAAATGTTTGATAATATAGTAACTTCGGTGTTCTTAAAGATGCTCTGTTTCAGAATAACAAGCTTTTTAAAAACTGTTATATATTGATAATTTATAAATAAAGAAACTTTAAAAGCTGAAAAAAGGAAATTGTGTCCTTGTTCTTGAGATATAATCTATTGAAAATTTGGCGGCAAATGATTCTCTCTAGATTTTTCATACATTTAACATTGGCATTTTTTTTCTTTAAAAAACTATGAAAAAATAACAAGGATTTCATAAGATTTTCAAAAATGTCCTTTTGAACTATATTTGATAAAATCATGAAATAAAAGTAGGGATTGGCGTTTATTGGCACTATGTGGATAAAACTAGACTATTCCGAAAATCTAAAAAAAAAATGCCAAAAACAAGAGTAGCGAACTTCCTTAACATCTGCCTTTCGCTTGCACTCGAGAGTAAAATTATAAAACAACGATTATAATGTTGATAAAGAAAAAATAATTATATAAAGAGACTGTAAACTTGCAAGATACCCGTTATTCGCAAATTCAAGATCTTATAAGATAGATATATTTTGCTTCATAAAAACGAAATCTGGCTAGGATTTTGTCTAGGGGCAATATGTACATGCAGTCATATAAAGCTGGGCGTTCGTTTTGGCCGGTGTAGGGTGAACAAATACGCAACCCGGCATTCCAGTCGGAAAGGCAACGTTAAATCATATGACTCCCGTGTAGGAAAAGTGTCAGGCTATTGAAAATAGCTTGTTACAAGGTAAACATTCTTGTATAATCCTTCTTGCCCTCATTTAATATCGAAGGTATAAATTTCCCACCCTTTGTCCCGATCCGACATACTTTGTATAACTATCCTAATGTATACTTCTAAAAAAAAGTATAACAACACAATTTCTGACTGAAAATAAAGTAAAACAAAATCTTGATTTATCTTTGAATTTGTGTTTTCTTAATCTTCATACAGTATCTGGGAAAACAATTGGGAGGAATACTTTTTTTACCCACAATATTTTATCCTTATGATTTAGTTTTCTTCTCTCTTCAGTTTAACATCCTTTAAAACAGGAATGCTGATTATTTCAGATCATTTTAAGCATTTGCTATAAAGATGTGAGCCCTCAAAGTTGGCCCCCATTAATATCAATGAAAGTGTTGCAAAACTTTTTTTGAGTATATATTAATTGTTAACTTGTTCTCTTCCTAAATAAACATGACATATTTGCCACTGGTCTTTAAGCAAACTGCAATTAATCTTTATTAATTGTATTTGTAAACTACATTATTTTCTATTTGTTCTATATCATCCCTTTTCTTTATTTTCGTTTTGGAAGTTCCAATTTAGAAAAGACGAATTCGATTTGCTGATATCTTTAGATTTTTTTCTATTTTGTTTGCCGGGAAAGACAATACTTCAATAATGTATGATATAGTATTCCGGTTGAGTGCATTACGCAATAAATAATACGTCATCTGATCAGCTGCAGGCATACTGCAGGATTGTGTTTGTCTTGGAAGTCAACATTTCCTCTCAACAAATTATCAAATTGTTCCGTACAAATTAAAAGGCACATAACCAATTAATTGTTTCCAGGTATAAAATGCAGTAATATATTTATCAGATTATAAATTGATTTCTTACAGAAACTCTTTCGTTTTAGAGTGACCAACATCAGAAGCTCAGTCCAGATTTTTCAAACAGCAATTTTATATGTATTGGAAAAAATTATATTCTAATACCAGAATAAACAGATTCAGTAATAATGATGATTCAGTGCAAAAGTGTTCCAGGAGAACGCGTAGTTGTTAACAGTAGTGTAACAGATCTTTTGAAATTATTTGATGCACCTGAAATCCATTCAAAACCGATTTTAGAAGTCACTCTGAAGATCATATTTTACATAATTGCTATTGCCGGCGACATCGTAGGAAACTTTATAGTTATTTTAATTATAATCTGTCACAAGAAAATACGAACAACCACAAATATTCTAATCCTGAACTTAGCAATTTCTGATATCATGGTGGCGTTTTTCTGTATGTGGGTACATCTTGGGAACCAGATTTCTCCAATGTGGCCATTTGGGGCTTTCATGTGTAAATTTGCAACCTTTGTTCAAGGTAAGTCGGAATACATGTTTTCATTTTATGTGTTGATGTTTACCACCTATATTAGAATTTCCTTGATGGACTCGTTGTAGTTTTCTTGTTTCAAGTTGAAACATATTTTATATACAAGAATAGCAAAAGGGAGTGGTCACAGCAATATTAGAGGCGTTCTTTCTCTTATCTCTTGTGCGGGAGGACGTGGGTTCCACTTCCGTCTTGGTTAAACCAAAGACTTTAAAATTTGGTATTTGCTGCTTCTCTGCCAAGTAAGTATATTACTTCCTTTGGAATTTATTTGAGATCCAGTACATTAAAAATACGAATTTTAGCGTACCAGTCACGTACAAAGCAGGGTATATTCACAATAACATACATTGTTAACAGTTGTTATATGTATTGCATGTCATTGGTTTTTCTAAATGGATTTTGCTGTAATTTTTATAAAGGAATAGAAAAAAATTAACGAAAAATACACCGAACTTTCACAACGTGTATCAACCTTCAAGGAGAGTCCAGTTTTATCGGGACAATTTGCTATTGTTGCTTATATATATATATTCTTTCCAAAATAAAACCTTTTAATCTACTTCATATATATTAGAAATAAATAAAACTTATTATTTATTTTTTTAATATATTTTATTACAGTTCTTTCAGTTACACTCAGTGTCTTAACCCTAACCTGCATATCAATAGAACGGTTTTTAGCTATTGTTTTCCCGCTGAAAGGAAAGTTGACATTACGTGGAATATATATATCAATTACAGTGACATGGATTATTTCACTGGCGATTGCTTCGCCGCATCTTTTTATTCGAGAACTGGTAGAGATGCAGTTCCGGAACAGGAAAGACACAATTTGTCAAGAGCAATGGCCAAAGTACTACACTGACACTAAATGTAAAACAGAAGAACCCGGGAGGAAGATTTATTATACAATTGAGGGGGTCGTAATGTATTTTATCCCCATACTGGTCATGGTTGTTGCCTATAGCATTATAATTATGAAGTTAACGTTTAGAAAAATTCCTGGCAATATCACAACAAGTTCGTCTTCATCACATAACAAAATCAGAAGAAAGGTAAGTTTGGTTTTATTTTATATTTTGTTCTTTTGTTTCAATTTAATGACTTCAACTTTCCCCTCTCATTGTAAGATATAAACTATACTAAAAAACGTAAATTAGTTTTTAAAAAACATGCGTTTTCGATAGTTGAATTAAAATCAAAAACTGTTTCGACAACTTACTGTCCAGGAAGAATTTTCAATTCGCAAATATTTCATAGGAACATCAAGCATTTAGACACTAGAAGTCAAATGACACTATAATACGTATGAAAACGTGCCAGATGCTGGAATCCCGTGTAATTTGATGACCTGGATGGGTATTGAAAAATCTCGGGTGAGCTCTCAAATTCCCGGGTGTGATCCGCAAAATGTATGTGTGTTTGTAAACAAGAGGAGATATGGATAAATATAAATGAGACTCAAAAACACATATAATGTTACAAGGTAAATTATTCCCCCATCGTCTCAAAAAAAGGAGAAAAAAGCTACATCGGAGAGCAACTCTCTTAAAAATTCTTGTTATTAAGGCCACACCAATTTGATTAATAGTTCTTTGGATTTTCCCGCTCCTGTTTTGGAAGAATTGACTTTTCAATAAAAAAAAATAATTACCGCTTCCGCCAATTTTTGGGCCGCATGCCGCTCCAAAATTAGTTTATCCTTCACATTTTTTTTTCTCTTAGACGTTTTTCTCGTACATATATTGCTCCGAGCGATTCAAACGCATGTGTGATAAATCGAGTTGTAAATAAAAGGTCAAAAATCGGGATGCCAACATGAAGTTGTGTCAGATCATTGCCGAGGACACGTAGTTATTAAACACACAGTTATTTGAAATGCATTTCGTTTCACCTGTTCTAGGAGACAAAAATAAAAAATCTTTCGTTAGATGACCACGATCACATCAGTACTTGTTAGAACCATTGTCATCCCCGATCATTGTTTCAACAGACATAGTCCGAGATTACTCCGACGTCCAACAGCTGTTTGCCAGAAAAGATGGGGGGCTGTTGTCCCACGGCCCAAGCTTGTCTGGCAAAACAGCCGTTGGAGGTCAGAGTAATCTCGGACTACAACAGACATAGATATCTAGAGCTATCTGTCTTGGATGAAATTAATATTAAATTCACATGAATTTTTGAAAAATGACAGATTTATCTTATTTTAATGAAAACTCCATATCCCCTTGTTAGTCTATTGACATGCAATCAGAACTCTTTTGTAAGGGAAAATTTAAGAGTTCCAACATTCGAGACCAAAGTGGTGGTATTGGGATTGGCATGCTAATAATAATTAGGGATGTGTTATTGGTGCAACCACTTCCAGTTTGAAATACATTGCAGGTTTCAGGGGAAAAAACAAAAAGTATTTTGCTAAGTCAGAATAATGCATGTGAATGTGGTTAAATGTATTTTAAGGGAATAGATAAAGGAAGATGTGGTATGAGTGCCAATTAGACAACTCTCCATCCAAGTAACAATTTATAAAAGTAAACCATTATAAGTCAAGGTATACGGCCTTCAACACGGAGCCTTGGCTCACACCGAACAGCAAGCTATAAAGGGCCCCAAAAATTACTAGACGTGTAAAACCATTCAAACGGGAAAACCAGCGGTCTAATCTATATAAAAACGAGAAACGAGAAACACGTATGAACTACATATAAACAGACGACAACTACTGTACATCAGATTCCTGTCTTAGGACAGGTGCAAACATTTGCCGCGGGATTAAATGTTTTAATACATTGAGATCTGCATGCATAGCAATATAATTATCTTACTCAGGATGTTGTTGATATATTCACCTCACTCATAATATTGATCCTATTATGGATAAATAGTTCCAACTGGATGTCAAGCAGCCAATAAACAATCATTACCATATAATTAAAACAACTATATCAAAAGATATTTAATATTTTTCATGGGCATTTTTTTGGAATACATACACGTCATACACATATTTTAATTGTAGTCAACACATTTCATTTACCTAACTAACATAATTCCTCTTGCTAAACTGCATCTGATATGCTTCCTTAATATATACACATGTATGAATTTAAATGAAAATTCACGCAGTCAAAGCTTATTTGACGAAAATAATCAAAATTATACTAAACCAAAGCCAACCAAAAAGTTGGGTATGGTACAGACTGTACTACAGTCACAAATACATCAACTTATATGCATAAGAGCATGTTTATCCTCCTTTTTCTTTGAAGTAACCCAGTTTTAACATGTACAAATATTCTAAATCGCACAATTTAAAAAAAAAAATTATACCGCTCGCTCCACTTGTAGAGCACCCGCCTCAACAAAACTCATTTTCAAGAAATAAATACAATCAAAAAAATTTCGCTCGCTCGCCCCATATTTTTTTGGAGCTTTTGTCCGAAGAACTAAAAATCAAATTGGTGTGGCCTAAGCAGTGGAAAAGCGGTGACAATAGAAAAAAAGCAGTTCAATACCAAATTTAGTGACGTATCTAATCATAACAAAGTAATCGGATATAAATTATTAAATCTTTATACAAACTTTCTTGATACTATTAACATTCTATTTAACTTACGTCAGCAAAAGCTAGATAAACATTTATTATATGATCTGATAATTAATAAATTATAATTGAGTGAAGCATACACTAACAAACCATAAATAAACGAATTTATTAAGTTGTTATACCTAAAGCATATATAGCAGTAAATAAAGAAATCAAAATAGGGAGGGAAAAAACAAAAAACAAAACAAATAAAAACGAAATTAGATGAAATAAAATGAATAAACTAAAAATGTTGTGTTCATATCATCTAGGTTTGAAATGTCCTCTTGCTCTTGCATGAGATAAGTGATTACATTCATAAAAAAATGAATGGAATCTCCGATCACCTAGCTGCAGGCATAAGATAGCTCATAAATAAAGCTTACTCTAAATTAATCTTCTTAAATAAGACATATAAGTACGTATCGTCATTACATTGTTTTGAGGTTACTAAACCATTTATCAATTTTCATTTTCAATGGCAGAACAAGAGAACATGCAGTTAAAATTAAATTCAGAAAACTTAGTAAACAAATACTCAATAATAGTGAAACAGTATTATTGCCAAAAATAAAGATGCAATGTTCATATCAGCTAGTTTTGAAATGTTCCGATAGCTCTTGCATGGGATAAGCGATTAAATTCATAGAAAAGTTGAATGGAATCTTTGGTCACCTATAACTGACGTCATAGCTGCAGACAGAACGTGGCTCATCAATAAAGCTTGCTCTAAACCCATCTGCTTAAATCAGACAGATAGGCTAAGCACGTATCGGCGTTAACTTTGTTTTGAGGTTACTTAACCGTCCTTTCATTTACTTTGTCAACGGCAGAAAAAGATTTAAACATACAATAAAACTGAATTAAATAAACACGATGATAAACATTTAAGTAAAATTAATTAAAAAGAACTTAGCATTTAAAATGACATAAGATGTGCAAAAACGATTTTGATTTAATGTTCCTATATTGAGATGTCAAATACTGTGAACCAACTTATTTTCGCGGATACTTTATTTCGCTATTAGCCGTTTCTAGCCCATTTCGCAGCGATTTTTTTTCACGATTCTCAAACTCACTTGATATAGTTAATTATGGAAAAATCCAAGTTTTAAATATTCGCGTTATTTTTCTACTTGCGAAAGTCGCGAAAATAAATCGCTCGCGAAAATTAGTTGGTCTACATTAATATTAAACACAATTCTATGTATAAATAAAATTCGGCAACTTGGAATAACGACCAGTTTCTTCTTTCAAATGAGAATTTCCTCTAAGAAGCAAAGCAAATGAACACGTATGTATCTTTATAATTCTAACGACATATATTTCTCACTTTTGTGTCACCTATGCAATTATATTAGTTTTGATCGTGTTTCTGGTACTTTACAGGTTATTCGAATGCTATTGGTTGTTTTGTTATCATTTGTAATATGCTGGACACCACAACAAACATTTCTCCTATGGGACGTTTACAGAAGCCGTAACTTAGTATGTATACATATATATATATATATATATATATATATAAGTCTAAAGATTTGCACAACGGTACTAATAGAAGATGGTAATATACGAAGATGATGTTATAAAATCGTGTTGACAAATATTTCGGCTTAACAAATAGCCTTCGTCAGTGTCAATAATTTTAACAATACTAATTGTATGCGTTAAATAGCTCAATAATACAGGTAAGTTTTGGTCTATTGATTTAATCTCAAATCTTGAACATCATAAAATAAAACAAAACTCAATAGACGTGACTGTGTATATATACATCCCAAATTGTCAAAATGAGTGTAAAACAAAACTGCTAGTATTTCTTATTGATGCCGTTTGGATGATGAACATTTAGTTCCTTTATCCAAAAGCTTTTCCAAACCTGTCGCTGGGCATCACTCCAGTAAATGTTCTGTTCAGTCACTAGGATTTTCATGCGGTTAAAATCATCAAGTTTGTGACCCGATACTGACTAACTAGGAGAAGTGGCTTCTTAGAGATATCACTCCTATGGCCATTGAGGCGTTTGTGGAAAGGCTGCTTTGACTCACCAACATATTGGAGACCACAAACCGAACATTCTAGAATGTAAATAATATTCATACTTTTGCAGGTCACATTGCAAAATATTATATAGTTATTTCGGTTGCCTTACTGTGAAAAGTTTCTGAGTGATGCATATGTATGCAGCATTTGCAGCGTTTTTCATCACAAAAACGACATTCTCCAGAAGTACTTCTCAAATTAGACACTTCAGCCCGCACCAGCAGGTTCCGCAGACTATTGGCTTGCCTAAGCTATCTGGGGGGGGGGGGGGGTACCGGGAAAAATCTTGGATAGTTTGGAAGTCTTTTCAAATGTTTTCCAATACTCACGAATGACACCGAATCTGTTTTTGAGTGATGCATGGTAAGTAAGAACACATGGAGTCCTTATCCTTTTATTTTTATTTTTATCTTTGTATTCTAACAGTTTACTCCTTGGAATAGTTTCCGCTTTCTGAAAACTTTTTTTGATAGTTCTGTGTTTATAGCCCCTTCTCTTCAAGCGGGTTTCGAGTTGACTCAGTCGTTTTTTAGTTGTTTCTGTGTTGGAACATATTTGCTTGACTCTGAGTGCCTGACTGTACGGGATGCTCTTAGTACAATGAGTAGCATGGCAACTTTTAGGGGACAGGTAATGGTGAGTATCAATAGGCTTAGAATATAGGTCTGTGGATTTGATGCCATCTGTTAGGTAGCTGGAAGTATCGAGGAAGGTGATTTGGATTTAGATCTCTCATGAGTAAATTTGATACTTTGATGTATGTTGTTGGCATGAGTGATGAATGTATCTAAATCCTCGTCACTTTTATTCCATTTCATATCCACATCATCTATAAATCTAAACCAGGAAAGCGGTTTTTCGATTGAAGATTCAAGGAGTTGTATATATATTTAGACCCCTCTACAAAGAAATTTGTTTTGCATGCACACGTATAAAAATTGCGGTTTTTATCCAACGCAATCATAGGTTTGAACGTTGTTTTCAATTTAGACTTGTTTATATTTTTTCGTTTGGGCTTGTATTATATTTGCCTTCGGGTTTATATGATCCGTTTATCCTATTTCGACTCTTTCAAAATTCAAGAGTCTATCCTAAATTGAGGTAAATTATATGGCCTTCCAAATACCGTTTCGATTCCTAACATCACTGAAGAGACATTAATTGTCGAAATCCGGATATGGTGTACACATTTTTGCACCTCATGTTTGCGGTATACCCTCTTTTCCGCAAGTTTATTGTTTTCTGTTTGGTAAAAAATTATTATAAGATCCATTTTGTTACATCTGGTGATCCGTTTATTTGGCAATCGTCAATGGCAGTCAGAAGGGTTTAAGGACATCAGTTGTTCGACCTGCTAGTCAAATGCGTTTTGTTAAAATATACTTTTTCACTTTTTTGGTCTTTTGGAAAATGTTGTTTGTGCTGTATTTAGACCCCTCTACAAAGAAATTTGTTTTGCATGCACACGTATAAAAATTGCGGTTTTTATCCAACGCAATCATTGGTTTGAACGTTGTTTTCAATTTAGACTTGTATATATATATATATATATATAAACGCCTAAAAAGCGTACACAACAACACCAATAACAAAAAAAGGAACTTTAAATGTAATTATTTATAAATATTTCGGATAACAGATATCCTTCATCAGTAAATATGATTGTGATGTTGAATGAATCATATATCAGTCTACTTAGATTAAACTATAACAATCTTGAAATTTATACAATAAAAAAGTCAAACCGAACATCAGGTAAGACGCTTGCACAATTCTAAATATGTGTTAAACACGACATAGGTTATATGACTAATTACAACAGAGAGTTCAAATATATGCTTTAAATAAAAATTAATAATGTGCGATATGAACTAGCACAATTCTAAAGCTTTAACGGTGACGACAGTTATGATGTTACAAGAACGATTGCGTCAATAAGAATTCCAAATAAACAGCACTGAACGATCTAAATTTGTAAATATTTCAAATTTGACAACGGTAGAGTAGTTACAACAGAGTCTGCGTATTTAAACATCGCAAACAAACGGCTGTTAAAATATAATAATAAATTTTGACTAAGGTTAACTAGTTGAACGTGGCTTGGTACTTTTACATCCCTCAAAAAATTAAGCAATTTAAATTGGTATATTCAACAGATTTATTTTAGAGATGAGTAAGGTAAAGAAATAGAAACAGAGACTGTAATAATAAGTAATATAATCCAAATGTGAAGCACTGCATGGAGTCGAACTACATCTTTTCATTTATCCCATTTGGTGCCAAAGTTGTTAATTTTCTTATCCAAAATCCAAAAATGTCGTGTCGGAGGGGAGTTGATTTAAGGCCTGCAATTTTCTAAGATAATCGGTAGTATCTTTGATGTGAGATGGTAAGTCTTCAACATGTTGACGAAGATGGAAGTCAACGAATTCCGATATTTTTTCCGTCGGATGACCGTTCGCTGAAACTATAGGTCTTCCTGGGTTATTGGCCTTATGAATTTTAGGTAAAAGATAAAATCTGCCCGGTTTTGGATTTTCTGGTTTCAAATATCCAAGAGTCTTTTCATCGATGAAACCATCGTTGTGCATTTCTACCAAACTATCAGTTATTTCTCTGCTAAAAGATGTTGTAGGATCAGAGTCTAGTTTTTGGTAGAACCTTGCATCGCCAAGTTGTCGTTCAGCCTCTTGAATATAGGCAGATATATCCATGACAACCACTGCACTGCCTTTGTCTGCAGGTTTAATGACGATATTGTCGTTAGATCGTAAGTTTTTCAGTGCAGTTCGTTCTTCATTGGTAAGATTGTCAAAAGGTTTATTGTTATTTCTAGTATTTCTAATAATGTCCGACTTAAAATTTTCAATAAATGATTCCAAGGTGGCATTTTTGCTCGGTTTAGGGATCCAAGTACTCTTTTTTATAAATTTGTAGTTGTTCTCGTCTTCTGAAATTTCTGAGTCGCTATCCGAGCTTCTGTTGTTATTCTCCTTCGACGCGAAATATTCTTTAATGCGTAGACTTCTGGCAAAATTGTCTAGGTCTTCCGACAATTTAGTTTCATTGACAGGGGCAGGTAGAGGACAGAAATTTAAGACTCTCGAGAGAAGAGATGTTTCAGCTTCCGTTAACTGGTGTTTGGAAAGATTGACCACAATGTTGGAGGGCGAATCAGTCTCTAGTGACCTACGTTTAAAGCTTCTTACTCGTTTTCTCTTTTTTTCAGATGGTAAAGAAGATGGATATGTTCGATGCCATCCCTACGGAATTTTCTTTTCTGCCTTTCACTCAAATTTTGAGATTGTATGGTTGTTATGTCTTTAAGGCGAGCATTGATAGCATCACAATTGTCAGATGTGAGATCTTTTTTGCAGCTATCAAAAAGGGTGTTAAATTCGCCAGTAAGAGTTTTCAGATGTTCTTCGCAGTGTTGTTTGAGGAGGACCATTAACCACTTGGAACAATGGTAGAGAGTTTGATCCCATTTGCGAAGTAATGTGGTGGATAAATTGCCAGGTGTTTGTGGCATAAGCTTGATTTGTAGTCCGTTAGGAATACTTTCATTATACACATAATGGGTTAAATTAGATAAGTGGTGTTCAGTTCTAATTTGTTTTTGTTTAATAGCTCTAAGTTGTTTAAAATAATCATTGATGTTCATGATATAAGAGCTGAAAACTAAAATTCACTGGGATTATGTGAATGACATAATACAGGTCATTCAGAGGAAAAATAATATAGAAGTCTATAAAAAGGACCAACCAGCAAATTTACTATGTACCGGATCGTCTAGAATAGACGATACTGTGCAGATAAGGAAAAAATTATATAAGTCTAGAGATTTGCACAACGATACTAATATAAGATGGTATTATACGAAGATCCAAACACAATAGTCAAACACAGAACTATCCAAAAAGGTTTTCAGAAAGCGGAAACTATTCCAAGGAGTAAACTGTTAGAATACAAATATAAAAATAAAAATAAAAGGACTCCATGTGTTCTTACTTACCACCCATCTCTCAAAAACAGCCTCGGTGTCATTCGTGAGCATTGGAAAACAGTTGAAAAGAATTCCAAACTATCCAAGATTTTTCCCGAGCCTCCCATGATAGCTTTTAGGCAACCCAATAGTAGTCTGCGGAACCTGCTGGTGCGGGCCGAAGTGTCTGATAATAGAAGTACTTCTGGAGAATGTCGTTCGTGTGATGAAAAACGCTGCAAATGCTGCCTACAGATGCATCACTCATCAACTTTTCACAGTAAGGCAACCGAAAATAAGTATAGGATATTTTGCAATGTTAACTGCAAAAGTATGAATGTTATTTACATTCTAGAATGTTCGGTTTGTGGCCTCCAATATGTTGGTGAGTCAAAGCAGCCTTTCCACAAACGCCTCAATAGCCATTAGGAGTGATATCTCTAAGAAGACACTTCTCCCAGTTTCTCAGCATTTCAGACAGTCTGGTCACAAACTTGATGACTTTAACCGCATGAAGATCCTAGTGATTGAACAGAACATTCACTGGAGTGATGCCCAGCGACAGGTTCGGGAAAGCTTTTGGATAAAGGAACTAAATGTACATCATCCAAACGGCATCAATAAAAAATACTAAGTTTTACTTTTCACTCATTTTGGGATGTAAATATACACAGTCACGTATATTTGAGTATTGAGTTTTGTTTTATATTATGATGTTCAGGATTTTGGATTAAATCAATAGACCAAAACTTACCTGTATTACTGAGCTATTTTTATACATATAATCAGTATTGTTAAAATTATTGACACGGAAGAAGGCTATTTGTTTAGCCGAAATATTTGTCAACACGATTTAATAACAACATCTTCGTATAATACCATCTTATATTAGTATCGTTGTGCAAATCTCTAGACTTATATAATTTTTTCCTTATCTGCACAGTATCGTCTATTCTAGACGATCCGGTACATAGTTAATTTGCTGGTTGGTCCTTTTTATAGACTTTATATATATATATATATATATATATACAAGTCTAAATTGAAAACAACGTTCAAACCAATGATTGCGTTGGATAAAAACCGCAATTTTTATACGTGTGCATGCAAAACAAATTTCTTGTTAGAGGGGTCTAAATACAGCACAAACAACATTTTCCAAAAGATCAAAAAAGTGAAAAAGTATATTTAAACAAAACGCATTTGACTAACAGGTCGAACAACAAATGTTCTTAAATCCTGCTGACTGCCATTGGCGATTGCCAAATATACGGATCACAAGGTGTAATAAATGGATCTTAACTTTAAATTTAATACCAAACAGAAAACAATAAACTTGCGGCGAAGATGGTATACCGCAAACAAAGGTGCAAATATTTTTTGTACACCATATCCGGATTTCGACAATTAATGTCTCTTCAGTGATGTTAGGAATCAAAACGGTTATTGGAAGGCCACATAATTTACCTCAATTTGGGATAGACTCTTGAATTTTGAGGAGTCAAAATAGGATGAACGGATCATATAAACCCGAAGGCAAATATAATACAAGCCCAAACGAAAAAATATAAACAAGTCTAAATTGAAAACAACGTTCAAACCTATGATTGCGTTGGATAAAAACCGCAATTTTTATACGTGTGCATGCAAAACAAATTTCTTGTTAGAGGGGTCTAAATACAGCACAAACAACATTTTCCAAAAGATCAAAAAAGTGAAAAAGTATACAAGAGATTTTTTTTTTGGGGGGGAGGAGGGTATATATATATATATATATATACCCTCCTCCCCCCCAAAAAAAAAAATCTCTTGTAAGTACTGAGCCTCATAGATGTGATCCTTAATTTGACTCATGAGAGATTGAATCATAAATAGTTTATACATTCTGTATCTTTGGTACTTTGGGTTTTAGATTTGTCAATCCGACATGGTTAAACAAAAGGAACTTGAATATTCAAAATCATTTCAATAGTTAAAACAAGATTATATAAATAGATTATTGCTGTTAACTAGTTAAGCTGAAAGTGTTCACCGTTCTATCAAAAAAAACTATTTTGGTTTATGATGTATAAATTCAAAATGATTCCATTGTTACATGTATCCTCTCCTTTATAAGGGGTATGTATGACCCGGCTTATCGTAGAGTGTCAGACGCAAAAAGCATTTTTTTATCGTCATTTGTGACATTCTATATTTGAGCTACCAAAAGCGTCAAACAGAGATAAATGTTATCGTTAACGCTTATTTTTCAAAATTTTAACCATCAATTATCATGTGAGGTTAACCCATTCTACCTTCTTGTTATCCCGATGCTTCTTATCCGTTTCTTTCATAGTGACCAACTTTTTTGTTATATTTGCAGCAAATACCAAAATATGTCATATCATTGAAGTATGCCGCTGTGTACCTTGCATATTTCAACAGCGCTCTCAATCCTATCATATATGCAGGACTGAATGAAAATTTTAGAAAAGGCTTCAAAGAAGCGTTTAAATGTCAACTCTGGGGGAAACGAAATCAAGTTCGTCCAGGTTAGTACTTTTAAATTTGTAATAGTTGTTAAAGTTGGGCCATTTCAGTAGTCAATGTTTCGTTACTAACATGCTTCTAACATACTCTTCTCTCTTCAATTCTCCGTTGATAAATTTTTAAACTATTAAGAAATTCAGGTTCCTACTCGCTCAAGCAAAGATGGATTAGGCTATTCTATAATATATTAAGTTCCCTTTTAGTCATATAGCTCTTCACGTCATGTGCTCAGGCACTTATACATTCTTGGCTTCAAAATTTTTGATTTGATGAATAATAGAAAATTGATGAAATTCAAATCGTAGACATATTCATACTCATTTTACATATTTGTGTAATAGATCTCCCTTCTTGTTTTGACCTAATTTTTACACTTTGATTTTTTAACAAACTTTTCTTGAATCCTCCATTGATACATTATTAAGAAAACTGTTGAAACTCAGGTTCTAACTCCCTTAAGCAAAGTTGACTTATGATTTGATTTGATTTTTGGTGTTTTAACGCCACTTTTAAGCACCGCTTTTGGGCTATTTCGTGGCGGCCAGTTTTTATTGGCGGACGAAGCCGGAGTGCCCGGAGAAAACCACCGACCTTCGATAGGAAAATGTTTTGACTTTTTGAGATTAAAATCACACTAGCTTTTATCATCTTTTCAATACTGACCGTATAGGTGAAACAAATTGACCTTGTCCTGTAAAAGTAAAACAATACATAGGGAAATGACCTGAACACAATGTCAAACATGATCACAAATTATATGAGCTGCGTCGGATAGAACTTGACCTTATACAAGTGCACGTATACATGTACATGTATAAGTGTTTGATTGATTTTGGAATGTTCAAATACGAAATAAAAGATGAATTTTGGTCTGTTTTGTAGGGTTCTCATATCAATTCAATTTTCAAATAGTTACAGACTTTGCATAGATATTTTTTTCAACCCTAAATAAGTTAACAGATGTTTTGATATTTATTTGCATAAAGTCGATTTCTATACGACGCAGCTCAATTATGATATATGTAACACAATACAATTATACTGTTAAATCTTTAAAATATGATTTTTTTATAAAGTTACAGGTCCAGTGACACCTTTAACTGTGAATGTTTCCAGCTTTCAGAATATTAGTTCAGTTATCACAGAGGATGGTTGATTTATATATTATAATATATACATAAGTGTCACAAATTAAAAAAAAAATAATTCCACGCATTCGAATTTCTCAAAAATTAGTTATATAACGAATGAGAGAAAGTGTATTGTGTTAGTATATATAATAGAAAAACAAAGGATATGGGGTATCCATCCATGACTCAAAATCAGTACATGCATAGCAAAAAAACACACAGCAAGCAAAAGAACAGCGTTTTTTTGCTGTTCTTCATCTCAAAGTCTCACCTCACTGCAGGTTTAAGACGGCCTCTGGCACCGGTTTGAGAGGAATTCTTTGCAAAATAATTCGGATAGAATTTGTAAGATGTCTCACCACCAAATCGGGCCCGGTCAAAAAAGAACATACATTTAATATAGTACCTGTTAAATTATAAGCGAACTTATTTTCCCTAATTTTAAGTATCAAATTATTAATTTTTTGTTATATGCACAAAATAAAAAGGTATTAATAACATATAAAATACTATTATATTTCTGTATATTATACCTTGACATATTTCGGTTTTTGAGTAATATGCATTTACGTTGACCAAGTAATATATATAGAATACAAAGAATGGTACGGATTTAAGTGCGCATGCCACGTGTTTCTGTGGTACCTGTAGACCGGAAGTTTTTGAAATCATACATAACGTTTGAGAACATCAACACCAGAACAACCCAGTCAGCAAAGGTCGTCTTAGGTCAATTTAACACTTTTCATGAGCTTTTCCGTTTATTTCAAGTGCGCATTTATTTTCTGAATATAGTTGATGGCATAAAATAATTTAAAAAATCAGGAATACAATACAAATAGAATGAAATATACAAACTTCAACATAACCTTGTATTGTGAACTATACAGTTGACGAGTCCACTTTCCACAGTACTTTGGACTATTTACTAAATGGTTCGACAAACTACATAATAAAGTTCAGTCATAGATAAATAAAATTGAGATTGGAAACGGGGAATGTGTCAAAGAGACAACAACCCGATCAAAGAGCAGAAGACAAGCCCAAGGCCACCGAGGAAATCCCGCACCCGGAGGCGGACTTCATCTGGCCCCTAAACAATAATATATACTAGTTCAGCGAAAATGAACGTCGCACTAAATTCCGAAACATAAAACAAACCCAAATTAAAAAGGACATACAAGACTAACAAAGGCCAAAGATTCCTGAGTTGGAACAGGCGCAAAAATGCGGCATGATTAAACATGTTTTTTTTTATCTAAATTACTTAGTTCTGGAATCTGATTATTATAATTCATCTATTAGAGTATGTGATATGTAATAAGTTTTCAAATAATGATCTTTCTCAAAAGATTAATCGAAATTCATAGTAAAATGTTTTATAAATACGATTTACCCAAAACTTTATCATTGACAGATGACAATTTTCACTTTGATTTGAAGGAAAGGAATTCTAAATTTGGCTAGATAAAAATCTATTTATGTATGAAAATAAGAAATGAAATTAAGAAGATATAATAATATAGATGTGGACATCACGTTTCATTACTAAGAATAGTTATGGCACTCATTTGATCACATTAGTAAAATAGTTTGAATATTTCAAGTACCGATTGGGCGAGTGAACGCCAAATTTTCAAAACTCTCAAAACCATTTACACGAATTAAATCAAAGACTTGGCAACTTAATTAATAAATTTGCCCAAAACAAACAAAAATATTGTTTTAAAGTCTAGTTATTTAAGATGGATAACATACGCAAGCAAAACCCTTCTGGTTTTTCATTGTGGTATACATTAATCAACTTTAAAATTCTATGGGATAAATTGTTTAGAAGTATATAAGATTAAAGCGAGACTTGGGGTATAGTTCATCAAGACTCAATAATACCAGAAAAGACATCTATATACTAACATACGAACTTTTACAATCGAGAAGCATCTTCTTTAAATATCTAGGTTTCATAATATCTACTGCGTAACAAAGTCGTTTCGCGAAAATTGGAATTTCATTGTATTGTACAAAACAGTTAAAAAAATAAACAGAATATGGGAAACGTGTATATAGTGAGTGATAGACAATCCTCTGTTACATAATTTACATTAGTATGACACCGACAATTGACTACGATGGCGACTCGTGTGTGTCTGCTACACCAGCCCAGTAGCTTACAAAAATTAGATTTTTTTTAAATACTAAGGATTTTCTACTCCAGTTATAGATTACCTTAGCTGTATTTGGCAAAACCGTACGGGATTTCTTAGACGAAACGCGCGTCTTGAGTACAAATTTTTAAGCCTGGTACAATGTACCTGGGATGAATTTATCTACAACATTTGCACGAACAAACCATGCAAATGAAATTCATTCATTTAATATTTGTGACAAAAGTACATTTTATCATACCAAATTTTAAATTAAATATCTAACTCTTAACTTGGGCGAACAAGGTTACACCCTTTTCTATCTGTAACATAATTTACTAGAGTACATACGTAGTGATGACGTAAATACAATGACAACACAGATTTTAATATACTAAATATATAACCTTATTCCAATTTATATCAATTACAAACTACTTTATGATTATAAATGTCTATATTTAATAAATGTACCACCGTGTCAAGAAAAGGCAGTCCAAAGTTTAAAACTAGTAATGATAGACATTTTACATCGTCAGTGTATACGTTGCATACAGATTGACCAATATATAAAAAAATGAAACATCATTCTAATAATTATCTTCTCTGCAAAATGATGAAGTTTCTAGAAATTTTTCGTTGGGTTGCATCATAACTTTTTGCTAATTTTAAATGATAAACTATACTTTGCGTGTATTGCGTCCATCTAGACTATCTTTTGTATGGTGAAGTTCATTTTACATTTCTGTGTTTTATCAGTTAATGTACTTCCATTTTATGTTACATTCCGGACTTCCTAATTTGAAATCTTTGTTTATTTCTTGGAAAGCACCAGAATAGGTGACCATCTTAGCCATCTTCTTATACCAGTTGGTTACCAAGGCCACAATCATTAGTAACGCATTTAGCTCTAATGTTATGACTTTATAATTAAAACTACAGGCACGAGTTTTACCCGGAAGTTTACTTTTAACTGTTTCTGCCTGTATCCGTTTTTTTTAATATAATTTGCTTTGAAAAATTTTGGTTTAAATTAAGGGATGTATATCCTTCTTACATAGCTCTGATTCCTACAGTATACCTATAGTTTAATCTTTTTGGTTTTATCAGCCTTCAACTTTTTAATTAGGTTTTGATTTTCAAATAATTTGGCCTCGAGCATCACTGGGGAAACATTAGTTGTCGAAATGCACATCTGACACAGTAACATTAGTACCTTTAATGTTATTGAAGTTGTAATTCAGAAGGTCCATCACCATTCTGCAACATGATTTCAAATTATCAGTAGCAAGGCAGAATCCTTTGCTATGGAAATCAACGAGGCTCTAGAGCGTTCGTAAAACAGAGATGAAATACAAAATAACTTAAAACGAAGACCACCGCAAAGACAGAAAATACAAAACGGAACAAAACACTTCAAGAGCTAAGCTGGGAACAGTACGCGACTGCTTGAAGTGGATTGGCTGATATCGATCTTGCAAGACCATGAACCAGATCAAATGAGTGTTACAGCAAAAGTATTTACTTTAGATTCTATTAAACGGATATTAACATGAAGGGAGGAAACGAAATCCGAAAAGTTGTCAAGTATGTCAACAACTCCCGTAAAACAAAGATTTCCAGACTTGATTGTTTACATTGATATTTAAATTGATGTATTTGTATAGCAAAGGATTAAATAAGATTTCAGTATTTAAGATAAGAAGTTATATGTCATTTTGATTTTGAGTTGGTTCGCAGACCTTATCTTTTCTACTTTTAGAAACATTGTATAGGTTCTTCTATAGTCAATAGATTATTTCATCATGAACACTTTAAGCAAATTAGAGGATCTTTGAATAAGAAAATACAAGAATTATGGAAAACTTAAATTCGCCTTTGGATTTTGGCTTTGGCAATTTTACATTTGATTTCGACTTAGGCAATTTAAGTTTGAAGGACTTGTTTGGCAAAGTGAAGAAACATGAAATGCCAGACGATGAAAAAGCGATCAAAATATTTGCCTATGTTGTTGCCATGTTTATTTCATTTTTCGGGAACCTTACGTTGATAGTTGTGATTTTGTCTACCAAAAGCCTTCGAACAAAATTCAATTATTACATTCTTAATCTTGCTGTGGCGGACATATTAGTGCCGTTGACCTGCATGTGGCTTCACTTAGTGACTGATTTTAATCCGTCAAAATGGATTCTTGGCTCCTTTTTCTGTAAAATTAACACGTTTTCACAAGGTAAGAAAATATAATATATTTTTATTATTTTTGCATCGTAAATTTAAGCGATTATTTTAAATACGAAAAGCTGTGAATATTATCTAAATGAAAAATAATCAAGACATTTATTTTTTTTACTCTATGTATATTATTAAACGCAGCTTAATTTTCAACTTGTCAATGTTATCTTTTTAAAATTTACAAGAAACAATAGTTGCTCAAACAGAAATTCAGGTTTTATTTTCCGTCTTTTTTAGTATTCGTGGTATCCGTCGGAATATTCACATTGCTGGTTACCATTTTGGACAGATTCTTAGCTGCGGAACACCCTTCTTTATTGTGGCTCACCCAAGGGCACCAGATTATCGTAATTATACTGACGTGGGTCTGTGGTGCAGCTATTGCGTTGCCATGGCTATTTTATACACATCTCATTGAGCTCGACTTTCTTGGAAAACACGAAGTGCTATGTCAAGCAAAGTTTCCTTCCAAGGATTCTCGGAAGGCATATACAACAGTATTTTTCGTAATTGGTTATGCTATACCGTTGTGGATAATGTGTGTTTGTATAGTACTTTCTATGGGGAAGCGTAAAAAGTCGGACATCCCCATTACATTTTTACATTCTTCCTCCCTCGACATGAAGAGGAAGGTAACTATATTTTAGTACTTGTTTTTCATATTCATATCTGCAAATATTTGTTCGTAATGTAAATACTAATTAGAAAACACCAATTTTCGGGTTTTGCTGCAAGTTTGTTGTTCAAAATTTATGTATTATAATTGGACAAAGTTTAGGAGTTAAATAGAAAATTCAGATGAATTATATGAGCATTTTTATTTACATAATTTGGCAATTAAGTTTTCATTCTACAAAATCTCAGAAATGCCCGTTTTATGAAAAATTTCAACTTAACAGGACATTTTCTATAGATTACCTAATTATTTCATGATTTAATATCTTATTAAAAAACAATTTTCTTTTTTCTGGTCATTGCATATAAGCACAACTTCGTTTACAGATGTATGAATTATCCCATGATGCACATGGTTTACTGTGGAACAAAGGCGGTTGGGTCCTGTTCCAGTTATTGTCCATACATTTTTTCATCAATAATTCATTATGAAGTATCAAATAGGTGGCGAATTTTAATGGATTTGTAGCAACAAAAAAAATATATGCAAAATATAAAGAAAATTTCCGACCAATATTGAAAAAAGAAGCAATGCGCAATCCTCTTTAAAACAGAATTATATCGACCAATGAGAATGTTTCTTATACGACCACTCTACAATTTTTTGCATAACACACCAAAATATTCATGCAACTGAATGTAAAATAAAATGTAACGTGTGGGTTAAATGAAATGTATCCTTTCATATATGAACTTCCATCTACAATTAACACATAGTTTTGTACAAACAAAATGGGTAGTTCCAAGAGGACAGTATTTTGCGAAGAGGAAAAAAGTCGCTAAGGATTGACAAGAATAGAGAAATGAATTATGAAACTGTAGAAATTTATATATGACTTCTTAATAGTCAAGTTTAAATCATTTCGGATATTAGTCCGATTCTAACACAATTGTATCTAAAAAAATAATCCACACTTAAAATCATTATTTTGAGAAGAACAAAATCGCTAATGATTGACCAGAAAAGAAAAATATTTTATAAAAATGTAAAAAATGAATGTATGATTTATTAAAAATTTTAATTATTTCGGGTATCAGTCAACACAGAATTGAGGTTAATATAAAATCTGCATAACATTAATTATGAATATTTTTTTTAGGCTCTGAACATGCTATTATCAGTATTGCTAGTATTTTTTATATGTTGGACACCGCAGCAATGTCTTAAACTTTGGGATGTTTTTAGAACGAGAAACGCACATTCAAAGGTAAGATAATGTTTTTTATTATATTTGAAAATAAGTCAACTTAAGCAGAGAAGTTAAGTGTATAATTGATTGTTTTTATTTTATTTTTAACGTCCTGTAGAAAATAGAGAGGTGTATAAATATATGAGGGTTGTAATGGGAGGGGGGGGGGATGGTAACTTCAAGACGAATAACGGTAAAAAAAATCTTGCCAAATGTCGTTAACGGTAATTTTTGGTGCATGACGATAAAATGTACACTTTCTTTAAGACGACAAAAGAATCGACTGATTTTGACGAAACACGTTAAATTTTGTCCAAAAATAACGGTAACGGAGAATTATTTGAGACCTCTGACGAATCACGATAAGGATATTTTGACGAATCACGATAAAATTTTAACCAATTTGACGCTAACGGTAGCCGAAAATTACCGCTTGACGTCTGACGGTAAAGGGTATCCTATCCTCATATATTGTTGAAGGCCGAATGTTGACCTCCCAATGTCTGTTTCTTGACGTGTACATGTACTCAACATTTTTTTTTTAATTCGATTGCAAAGCAAAACAATTAAACTAAGTACAATATTACATAATAATTGAATTCACATTGTTGTTTTTGCTTATTGTTGTTTTTTTTATATTGTATAATGGTAAAATTGTGTCTAGAGCAAAGATAGCTGTCCGTTAATAAAAGCAAAAGCAGTACACGTACACCATATACTTGTAATCATATATATGCTGGTTTTTGTCGAGCTTGCAAAATTTATTTCGCGAAAGCGGGACATAGCAATCCTAGATTCCGTCGGCGGCGTCAACATTTAGGTTCAGTCTGGGGTTAAAGTGTTTTTGGACATCATAATTTTGTCAAACATACATGGAATTTTATGAAATTGGAACAGAAGCTTGTTTATGACCAAAAGACAGTATCCAGAGCAAAATTTTGCCAATACTTATTTTCATTTTTCCATATTTTACTGATAAATGGACTTAGTTTTTTTTTTACAGTTAACACTCAAGCTCAGTCTGAAGTTTAAGTTTTTCAGTCATCAATAAGTTTGTCAAAGCTTCATGGACATTTATGAAATTTGGACAGAAGCTTGTTTATGAACAAAATATAGTATCCACAGCAAAATTTCGGAAATATTTATTTTCATTTTTCCTTATTTTACTGAAAAATGGATTTCATTTTTTAGAGTTAACATTTAAAGACAGTCTGGGATAAAAATAATTTTACATAATAAATTTGTAAACCTTCATGGATTGTTATGAAACTTGTACATTAGCTCATCTTCAAGACCAAAAAATAGCATCTAAAGAAAAACTTTGAATCGTTTTTTAAATTCTGTATTTTACTGATAAATGGACTCACTTGATAAGTCAACATTACACTTTAACACTGACAGCAGCAATCGCAGGCGAGACACAGGGTTCCGCGGAAACCCTTATAAATTTTTATATCTAGCTTAGACACTAAAAATTGAGAATTGCCTTCTACTGTAAAAAATAGCTTACTAAATTCAATACTTCAAAAACCAAGATGGATGTGTACTGATTGATATTTAGTGCTAAATAAATGATGTTTTATTGGTCGTTATTGTCTTGAACTAGCTTTCAGTAACTGCGAGTACTCTCAGATCTGTACTTTGTGTCTTTTATATATTTTTTTGTGCAATAACCACATTTTCTTATTCATAAATTGATTCTTAACAAATTTAAAATATAAACTATTAGTCCTTATTTTATTTTGCCAATAAAAACAGCCTCCATACCTGTTTATAATTTCAAAGGTTATAATGCAGGTATTGGTTGATATGGTTACAGAATATAATAATTTTCCGTTACGAAAAACTCTCTTTTCTTTTAATTAATTTATAATTTGCTTTATAAAAATTAGTAAAATGTTGATTCAGCTATTATAAAATAATAAGATGTGGTATGATTGCCAATGAGACAACTCTCAACAAGAGACCAAATGGCACAGATATTAACAACTATAGGGCACCGTACGGCCTTCAACAATGAGCAATAATTGTATATTTATCTATAACAGCTGCCGCCAGGGATAGATTCCTATGTTTTTGCTGCATTTTACATGGCATATTTTAATACATGTTGATTAAACCACTGTATATTTATTTATTACAGCTACCGCCATGGATAGATTCCTATGTTTTTGCTGCATATTACATGGCATATGTATTTATTACAGCTTCCACCATGGATAGATTCCTATGATTTTGCTGCATTTTACATGGCATATCTATCTATTACAGCTACCACCATGGATAGATTCCTATGTTTTTGCTGCATTTTACATGGCCTATTTTTCTATTACAGCTACCACCATGGATAGATTCCTATGTTTTTTCTGCATTTTTCATGACATATTTAACTATTACAGATACCGCCATGGATAGATTCCTATGTTTTTGCTGCATTTTACATGGCATATTTATCTATTAAAGCTACCGCCATGGATAGATTCCTATGTTTTTGCTACATTTTACATGGCATATTTATCTATTAAAGCTACCGCCATGGATAGATTCCTATATTTTTGCTGCATTTTACATGGCATATTCATCTATTACAGCTACCGCCATGGATAGATTCTTATGTTTTTGCTGCATATTACATGGCATATTTTAGTACATGTTGTCATCCATTGATTTACATTGGCTTCAACAAATGCTTCCGGCATGCTGCAGTAGCAATCATAAAATGTAAAAGAGACAAATTCAGTCCAACCACTGTGTATCCAGGTACGTTTATTTATTAAGATATACCAACGACATTTGGCGCCAATAAAAAAAGGCCTAACCCTGCCACATTCCGTATGAGCGTATCCAAAGTCAGAAGCCTGTAATTCAGTGGTTGTCGTTAGTTGCTGTATATCGTTTTGGTATCTCGTTTATTGTTTTTTACATAAATCAGGCCATTAGTTTTCTCGTTTGAATTGTTTTACATTTGTCATTTCGGGGGCTTTTTATAGCTTACTATGCGGTATTGATTTTGCTCATTGTTGATGGCCGTACGGTGACCTATAGTTGTTAACTTCTGGATTTTACTTCATCGGGAACGCTCAAACAAAAACAATTGAAAGCCAGGGATGAATAAATACGTAGTAACGTTAGGAGCTGAATAACCAAAAGGACATTAAAAGAATAGCCAAATTCAGTTATATTAAATTAAACCTGAGGGAGTTTGAATCTTAGTTTTTTAGTAATTTCTTAATTTATTAATATGATCAAATTTCGAAAATTGGTTGTAGCTTATACGCTAATTTCAAGTGAGAGGTTTAGCTGGTTTAAAAACCAGTTTTAATCCACCATTTTCTATATAAGGAAATGCCTGGACCAAGTCAAAAATATGACAGTTGTTTTCCATTCGTTTGATGTGTTTGAGCTTTTGATTTTGCCATTTGATAAAGAACTTTCCGTTTTGAATTTTCCTTCGAGTTCGGTATTTTCGTTATTTTACTTTTTTTCCAAACGCACATTTCTAGCATTAGGGGATTTTCTTTGTTAAAAAATGTACAGATAACTACAATCAACAGTGCACACTCATATTAAGCCAAACAATAGCTTTCAAGTCATGAATACTACACTGTAAGACCACTTTAAAGTGATGAATTTTATCGAAGTTGGAAACGCAAATTATTTTTAAATACTCTTTTATTTGAGCTTTCAAGTTGAGTTTTTTATAGAATTTTACCACCATTTTTTTTTTTAATTTGATGAAAGAACGTTTCCATCCTTGCTTGCGTAGTAGCCCTGAACAGAGAAAATAATACGCGAAATACACATTTTACTGGTAAATTTAATTGGAAAATTAAGTAATTTTATGCATACGACTTTAACAAAATTACTTAACTAAGTTAATTCTTAGTGAAATCTAAGTTTAAGGAACTCTTTAGTTACGATGTTTTATGCATACGGGTCCAGATCAATTTTGTGGCTGAACAATTTATCTCAAAATATTTCCGTTTTCATATCATTTCTGATTTTCAGTTCTTCATTTTTCAAATTGACATTATGTTATTTTTTATATTTGTATTGTTACTTCTTTTGCTCTTGCTATGTTTGATGTGAAAACTTTGAAGTGCAAGCACTGCAATCTCGTATAGACATAGTTATGATGATTGCGTAGGAAGATAAGCATTTAGAATAAACTTATTATACTGATTTTTAAGTACACGACCATTGTTCATGGACAGCTGTCTACAGGTAAGGTCGAGACCAAAACAAAGCTTTCAAAAATAAAAAAAATAGTGTTAACATGTCTTCTTTTTTATTGTTCTTTGTTGCTTTTTTAACAGTCTGCGTTTTCAAGTTTTATCTTGCATAATATATTGTATATAGTATAATTAATGGCGGCCATAATTGTAATTCCACAAATTTACAAACTTTCACAATAATGTGTCATTAGGTCATTTGGACATGTATCCTCATAATCAGATTGAAGCTGGTTTTTGCTGTCAATTGTTTAAAATTAGAAGAAAAACCATGAATATTGCGAGAGAATGAAGTTAAAATTTTAAAAATAGAATTAATTTATGTATAACCTCTATAAGAATTAAAGATCTATAATTCTTTTGGTAATTTATTATATCAAATAAATCACTATAACAAATTTTACGTTGCAGGTTTAGGATCACAGGCTCCACTAGAAAATTCTTATTCAGAAGAACAAGAAGACTCCAATAGTATAGAACTTCAAGGACCTAGCAATGTCCAGCAACCAAACCATAATAGTAATCATCGCTATTCTTTCAGTGATATACAATTAGTACATAGCTGTTACCAAGACCAAACACAGGAAGTCCAACAAAATGAATAAACCATTGCCGTGACGTCAGCCTATTCATTTACCCTCCGGGTGCGTGGTATCTTTTTAACGCACCAACGCTTATCCATTGTATCTTCTTTATATAAATGCCGTGGTTTCGAAACCAAAACAGGAGGACGCAAGTTGTGCTTGAACATTATTTTCATATTTTTATATTGAGAACAATAGTTGTAGGTGTATACAGCTGAAAGAAAGATAAGCTTGTAGAGAATTAGATCTGTGCCAGTTGTGTTTCCGAATTACGTCATAAACACCAAAACGATCGATTTTAATGAGATAACCTATTTGTTATGTGATATGACAATACTCAAACTAAATGTCTGGGTGATCTAAACAAAATGTAAAATGCCTTTTTCTTGGCGAAATAAGAAAAGGCCTATTGCCTTATGTAAATATGTAATCAGAAATTTCCGAACAAAACTGTTACTTTGTAGAATTTTGGTAGTTTGGTTATTAAGAATCTTTTAATTTATTCTATTAAATTTAATACAAGTTGTTCTGAAATTTTGTTATTTTAAGCACAGTTTGATATAAAAAAAATGTTTCAATTGGCAATTTGAATACGACAAGTGAAACATATTCGTGATAATCTGTGACCGAAATAATAAATTAAGACTATGTTCGTGAAACTGAACATTTTAATGAGATGACTACAGTTTCATTAAGATTCCTTGGTTCAACAGCAAAACAGGAGGGACATTTCAGGAATTAAAAAAGATTGTTTCTGAGATACAAATCACCCTATATGAAAGCAGTAAAAATACTCTTTGCATGATAAACCATTAGATTATATGGTACTTTCCCCAATTATGGTATGAAACGCATTGCTTGAAAATATTGTATCAACTGGGGGAAATATCCTTCATATTCAGATGCTACTCGGACGTTCCTAAACTAAAACGGGAAGATCACGATTGGTATTAAGAATTCTTTCTTTTGATCGTAAACTTTAGTTCGATGTTCACTGTCAATTTTAAAAAATAAAATCAATTTAAGAGAGGGACGTGCATTTGGGTTTGCGGGATGCATAAATACGTAACCACGTCTGGACGGATTAAGGGTCCATAGGCGACCAGTTGCAAGGCAAAATGTCGACCCACGGAAGCAGGACAAATCGCCCCACTGGCAAATCGCCCCACACCAAACCGCCCCACTTTTTCACCAACTCGCCCCAAACTGGTTTACCAACTCGCCCCACTTTTAGAAAAATCGCCTCACTTGTGAAAAGGGTTAAATCCCGTTAATTTTTCTCCTGCCAACTCCGCCCCACTTAATGAAATAATGTAAACCTAGATGAATATACAATTTCAGGTCTGCCAATTCGCCCCACTTAACTAAAAAAATCTTATACACAGAATACAAAAAAAACGAAAATTGACTAAATCATTATTATTGACATTGAGTTTGCATGACTCAACTTGATTCATCAGGTATTTTCTATTTTTCATAAGTGGGTCGAGTTGGCATTTCTCAATTCATGAGGATTTTTCTATTTTTACAGGTTGGGCTAGTTGGCATTACTCAATTCATCGGGATTTTTCTATTTTTCACTGGTTGGGCTAGTTGACATTACTCAATTCATCAGGATTTTTCTATTTTTCACTGGTTGGGCTAGTTAGCATTACTCAATTCATTAGGATTTTTCTATTTTTCACTGGTTGGGCTAGTTAGCATTACTCAATTCATCAGGATTTTTTCTATTTTTCACTGGTTGGGCTAGTTGGCATTACTCAATTCCTCAGGATTTTTTCTATTTTTCACTGGTTGGGCTAGTTGGCATTACTCAATTCCTCAGGATTTTTTCTATTTTTCACTGGTTGGGCTAGTTGGCATTACTCAATTCATCAGGATTTTTTCTATTTTTCACTGGTTGGGCTAGTTGGCATTACTCAATTCCTCAGGATTTTTTCTATTTTTCACTGGTTGGGCTAGTTGGCATTACTCAATTCATTAGGATTTTTCTATTTTTCACAGGTTGGGCTAGTTGGCATTACTCAATTCATCGGGATTTTTTCTATTTTTCACTGGTTGGGCTAGTTGGCATTACTCAATTCATTGGGATTTTTCTATTTTTCACTGATTGGGCTAGTTGGCATTACTCAATTCATGAGGATTTTTCTATTTTCCACTGGTTGGGCTAGTTGGCATTACTCAATTCATGAGGATTTTTCTATTTTCCACTGGTTGGGCTAGTTGGCATTACTCAATTCATGAGGATTTTTCTATTTTCCACTGGTTGGGCTAGTTGGCATTACTCAATTCATGAGGATTTTTCTATTTTCCACTGGTTGGGCTAGTTGGCATTGCTCAATTCATGGGGATTTTTCTATTTTCCACTGGTTGGGCTAGTTGGCATTACTCAATTCATGGGGATTTTTCTATTTTCCACTGATTGGGCTAGTTGGCATTACTCAATTCATGGGGATTTTTCTATTTTCCACTGGTTGGGCTAGTTGGCATTACTCAATTCATCAGGATTTTTCTATTTTCCACTGGTTGGGCTAGTTGGCATTACTCAATTCATCGGGATTTTTCTATTTTCCACTGGTTGGGCTAGTTGGCATTACTCAATTCATCAGGATTTTTCTATTTTCCACTGGTTAGGCTAGTTGGCATTACTCAATTCATCGGGATTTTTCTATTTTTCACTGGTTGGGCTAGTTGACATTCACGTCACAGAAAATACTGATACTCACTTCTATATGCCTTATTTCAACAAAAAGAAAAGAACTACAAAATAGATATAAGAAGATGTGGTATGAGTGCCAATGAGACAACTCTCCATCCAAGTCAAAATTTATAAAAGAAAAACCATTATGTATAGGTCAAACAGGAAGCTATAAAGGGCCCCAAAAATGACTAGTTTAAAACCATTCAAACGGGAAAAAACATGTGTATCTAAGGTTTTAATAGGTATTGATTTTACTTAGATATACAACGGGATTGCATCTTTTTTCATAAGTGGGGCGAGTTGGCATTACTAAATTCATCAGAATTTATCTATTTTTCACAAGTGGGGCGAGTTGGCAGACCTTATATCAGAGGGATTTTTTTCCCTTTTCATAAATGGAGCAATATATCCAACCTATTTTCAATGGGATTTTATCCTTTTCATAAGTGGGGCGAGTTGGTAAACAAAAGTGGGGCGATTTTTAAGAAAGTGGGGCGAGTTGGTGAAAAAGTGGGGCGATTATGTGTGGGGCGATTTGTCATGGATTCTCGACCCACATATAGTCAACTGCTTTCTTTTTTTACCGTGGTAATCTAAATTTCACTCCCTTCATCCCATTTGACCAACTTTGCAAACCTGTTATATTTATTGTTAATGTGTTCAAATCCTGAATGTGCATGAAATATTTGCTACTGGACGTTAAGCAAACAACAAACAATCTGGTATTTCGCAATATAAATTTTCATGTTTTTGCAAATCAGTTGCTTTGGTTCTGTTCTTTTTGATATATTTGAAAAACCTTTTTACAAGGCTGAATGGTAAAACTATTTTCTCTCGATGCTTTAGTTTTACTTGGTAACTGATATCAAAGTTGTATACCAAAGTAAAAAAACAAAAATTAAAATTAAAGAAAAACACTGACTAGAGTGGATGCCATCAGAGTCTCGTGATATTAAAACTTAGCGAGATCAGGATGATCTGCTATAAATGCACCACCTCTAGTAGAAAGTGTCAATATCAAGAATATGACAAACCAGTAAGACGAACGGTAGCGAACAAGTGGAATCTATTACATAGGTTAAATGTCTTAGGTTAAAAAACAATAAAGAATATAAATTTCATGTCGTAAGTCAAGAAATTGCAAAATGACAAAAATCAACAAATTCGGGGTTTGGACCAGAGAGGTTTTTGAAATGATAATTTCATTCATAATGATTCCCAATAATCTTGTTAGAGTAGTTTTCTTTATGCGTAATAGTTTTCGTAATAGTTTTCTATATGCGTAAAGAGAAATCATCTATCCGCGAAATTGCCATAATAATAACCTTTTCTGGTATTTCAAATCATCTGATATACAATCATGTTCTAGACATAGGAATTGGTATGCGATTACACGAGGATTGCAAAAAAAAGTTAAATGATATCATCGCAAGAAGGAAATAAAAAAAGATAATTACAATAACACACTGGCAACGGGACTATAACACAAACACAATGTCCTAAAACACCACACATAATAATAAAGATTGAGCAACACTACGCATATAAAAAAAAAACAAGAGTACAGAAACAAGAATGTTAGCCAGGATGCATAATTAGAAGCCATAGAAAACCAGCTGTGTGTTAAAAAAATATGTAGTTATGAACAAAGAAGTAATATGAAAAATTATGAAAGCGATTGGAATAAGAAGTAGACTAGAGCGTAATAGCGTAGAGAATTCAAACGTTTTGATATTGTTGCAAAATTGTACTAGACCAGGCGGAAACCTAGTTGAAATTAAACAAAAGAAATGGAACTCTTTGTTAGAGAAGGTTAAAAAGGCCAAGTTGGTAAATTTTAATTGTTTACATCTGTTTCTATGGGCTTTAAAGTTTAATGAAAGTGCCTAATTTAGGATTGTATGCATCTTATGTAAGTGTTTTACTTAAATTATGGTATGGAGCGTCAAGATATTTGTGAACTTTTAAATTATAAAAAAAATTTTACAAAACCGTCGATTGTGGTAGGTGCAAATACATGAAGATCTTTTTTGTGCATAAGCATAAATTCCGCCAAAAAAAATCCACAGAAAGATAATTAATTGATCTTTTTTAAAGATGTAATTTGCATCTCTGCCCCCGGCGACAGTTTTTTGGGAAAAAATCCCCAAAATGGGCAATAATTTCATCGAAAAGAGAAAGTCAAGTAAACCTTTTTATGTTTAGGCGTGTTTGAGTTGACTATTATGTCTGGAAAACGTATAAAAGAAAAATATTTGATACATCATCTCGCTTCAGATTCTATTATTTTTATATATTTAGACTCTAGGTTAATATAATAACATTAAACATTTACAGTACTAAAAATGAAATATATGGGTCAAGTGAAATATCTTTCTAATAAATGGGGAATGTGTCCATGGGACACAGATGATGCCCCCGCTTGCATATCATATAAAGTTATAAAGGGACATAACTGAAGAACGGTAAAAGTGACGCTACCCAAATTTGAACTTGATCTGATTTTTGTGGTAATAAGCATTGTGTATAAGTTTCATAACATTTGGTCGAGGCAAACTAAAGTTAGAAAATAGATACGAAAATTTCAGCAATTTTTATGTTTATAAAGGAGCATAACTCAAGAACGGTAAAAGTGACGCCACCCAATTGCAAACTTGATCTGTAGTATGTGGTAATAAGCATTGTGTATAAGTTTCATAACATTTGGTTCATGCATACTAAAGTTAGAGAATGGAAACGAAAAATTCAGCAATTTTTCCATTTGTAAAGGGCATAACTCTTGAACGGTTATAGTGACGCCACCAAAATTCAAAAGGATCTGTGTTTTGTGGTAATAAGCATTGTGTATAAGTTTCATAACATTTGGTTGAGGCAAACTAAAGTTAGAGAGCGGAAACCAACTATGGGACGTACGGACGGACGTACGGACGTACAGACGGACAAGGGTAAAACTAAATGCCCCCTCCGCTATGGCGCGGCATAATGAGTCATAACAGAATAGGTGTGTTCGAATAACAAATTTTTACTAAAAAGTGGATCTTAAAAATGCATAACTTTCAAAGAACTTCAATTTTTTTTATGTGTTATCCAGTTATTAGTCTTCAACCTCTGAAAATGTTTTGTCTGCCCTTCCACGAAATATTCAATTGGATTTTTTTTTTTTATACTTTTGAACTTTCGAAAATTCCCCCTGACAACCATTCAGACAATAGTTTTAAGTTGACCAAATGCATAAAAATACATCAAATGATGATAAATAGCTAGTAGATACATTTGTCTTTTAAAATACAACTGGCATACAAGGATCGTAATGATGCTATGTGGATAAATTTATCTGTTTTCAAGAGCTAAATTGACAGCGCGTCATCACTACAACACTACAATGGCTTCCATTTTTACGATTATAAAAACTAGGTGGCGTAATGGGGAGATAATTTTAACGTAGTAGAATTCTGACTGAATGGTTATAATACAGCTTCTCTTAAATTATTTTGTTGTTTCTTGTCTGCTTACGATGTTTCCACTGCATACAGCTAGTAGTTTTCTTTGTTTTAATGAAAATGGTGCATATTATGACGTAATTGTGACGTCATAACATCAAAAATCTGATGCTATTCATTTACATTTCTTGATTTTATGCATTTCCAAACATTATGTGAAATTTGAAATAGTTCCCAAAATCTTTATTTTCTTGGGCCCAAAATCAGACCTTAATGCCCCTACGAACAATCTCTTTGACTGTATATACAATGGTTTTAAGAACAACATTGGCAGAAACCTTCATTGGTACGTTCATGGAATCTCCTCCCTGAGAATGCTAAGACCAGTACCTCGGTGGTGGCATTCAGGAATTGTGTCCAGTCTCCGGTGACTAGGCCTCTAAATTATTATTACATTGGTAAGCGATTAAGTCAAATTTAACACTCAAGACTTCGAATGCAATGCAGTTCTCTAAATCAACATCTCTTTGTAAAAAATATATTGGCCTCACCACTTTGTTTATGTGGTGCTATAGAAACAACAGCGCATTACTTGTTGCACTGCCCCCGATTTCACATCATGCGTTAACAGCATTTTTATAACATCAATATCATACATTTTTGTCGGAAGAAATTTTGCTATTCGGTTCAACGGATTTCAGCTACGAACAAAACATTGAAATATTCTTGGCAGTTCAAACATTCATACTCAGTAGCAAAAGATTTGTCATATGATTTCAAACATCTTGTTCAACAAGTAATACTTATATCTTAAATAATTGTGTCCGTCCGTTCAGAAACATACACTTTATTATTGTATTTCTGATGTAAAAAAATTCTCTTTTGTGTTCACAACCTTATTACATGTATATGTTTTGTTTGTTTTCCTTCTAGTGTAACATTGTTATTTTTTTTTACATTCTACTCCTTGAGTATTACAATATGAAATGTTCTTATTTGAATTAGGAAACGGATTAATATAAGCTAACAGCTTGTTTCTGGATCCTATTAATTATTCACTTGTATTAATATGTAAATGCCAATTTGTGTACATTACTTAACCTGAATTTAATTAATAAAATATGTTTATTGATATTAAAGACATTTCTTGGTATTCCTAAACGGAAGATTTTATACACACAGAAGAAGTATACTTAACAACAAAATTATTTTCATTTACCTGTGTATAATATGACGCAGGTTTCTTCAAAAATGATGATTTTCTATAAATTGTTTGAAATTTCACAGTGATGTCATACTTTAACTTTGTTTAAACCTGTTTATTTACTTTTGACTTTAATTATTTATCCCTTGTAATTTTTTATTAACTGTGTATTTGCATTCAGGTGTCACAGCGGGTCAAATTTATTCGTTCATTGTGTGTTAATTTACGTTTTTTGATTGAGTTAAGCCTTCCAATTGATATTTTATAGTGTGTTTTTCAATGTTGTGATGGTATACTATTGTTTCAGAAAAGGGAGAAGGTTTGGTACCATTAAAACGTTTAATCCCGCTGCAAATGTTTGCACCTGTCCTAAGTCAGGAATTTGATTACAGTAGTTGTCGTCTGTATATGTAGTTCATACGTGTTTCTCGTTTCTCGTTTTTATATAGATTAGACCGTTGGTTTTTCCAATTGAATGGTTTTACACTAGTAATTTTTTGGGGCCCTTAATAGCTTGCTGTTCGGTGTGAGCCAATGCTCCGTGTTGAAGGCCGTACCTTGACCTATAATGGTTTACTTTTATAAATTGTAACTTGGATGGAGAGTTGTCTCATTGGCACTCATACCACATCTTCCCATATCTATTTACACTAAAATACAATTCCTGTATCCATGTTTTATTTTTAAGGATCTGACAATGCTTTGTTTCACAGACTGTTCTGAATACATTCTGGGAACTCATGGACTTTGATACATACTATTTCATTGGTAGACATTGATATGATTATCAGACTGAAAACATAAAACAGTGTTGGCTGATCCTTGTTAACGAAGCATGGACACAGGGTCTATATTTCAATCAAAATGAGCAGACGCTTAGTTGATTTTCAGTTCTTTGATACGGATATTTTTGTATATAAATCAAACTATTGTTAGAGGCTTTGTTAACTAGCGCAACAACTTATTCATTATGTAGGGTGATTAGAAAACTCACAAACTCCGGGTTACCTGGAAGATGTTGGTGCTCATCAAATCTTGCAATTGTGAATTCGTCCATAAATGACACGTATTTGACTAGTGTATGTTTAACAATATCCAAAGGTATGGCCACAAGTCTATATTAGGTGAAATGGAAGTTGAGCATTTTTTGAGAATTTGAGTGAATTTGGTTTTGAGAATAGTTTAGTGCTAACGTGATAAATGCCTTCAATTATTTTTGAATTGAAAGCAACAGCCTGTTTGTAGAAATATTATGAACATTAGGATTTGTATATTTCCGAGACTCGTGACTCCTACTACGGCGTCTAGAAGTTATTTATTATCATAATTAATTAAATATTACCTACATCTCTATAGCCCATCGTTGCTATATGTAAATGATTTGTAGGTCTTTTCAGATAAGTTACAGTATCTTTCAAAAAAAGTAACCCGATATGAGGATATTTTAAAACTTTTTACATTATTTTTTACATACTAATACAGCCATTTCGTTCTTTATACTATGTTTTGTCATGTTAAATATCTGTCAGACTGCTAAACCAGCTATATTTCTAATACAGTATTCTAGACGGTCTGCATACAGCTCATCAGTGGCAAGAAAGTGAATTATCAAAATAACGAAAAAGCAAAAAAATCTAATCGACTGCATTACAACTTTACAATCTGCATTAAAATGTATATTTGTAAAAAGAGGAGCAACATGTAGGCAGAGTGATTTTTTCAAGCTTGTGAGTTTGAAAACAAAAATCACTGCATACATGTTGCTATTCAATTTTACAAGTACATTTTGATGCAGATTTTGTAAAGACAGCCGGTAAAAATACCGATTAACGCACCAGAGTTGTCTCTCTTTCTACAATAATTTTAACGTTGAACCTTTTCCATATTTGGAAACGTTCAATTCTTATATCCGTTTTTCTGTTTGTGTAATCAACACAATCTTACATTTCTAACAAGGTCACTTTACAAAATGTTCACACTCTTAACTGTATCGCTATGGTTAAATAAAAGGTTAAATAAATGACAAAAAAAAATATACCAGCTAGGCTTCTAATTTGGTACTCTAGACGCACCAGTCGACTACATAAATCTAATCAGTGGCAAGAAAGTGAATTATCAAAACTCACGAAAAGTGCAAAATTAAATCTGATGCTTTAGAACTTTCCAATACAAAACACATCAAGCGAAACAAAATATAAAACCAGTTTTACAACAAAACACATGCGAATATTTAGACAAAAAAAAGACGTTTATCATGCCTTTTTTGTCTCGGCCGGGTGGGGATGACATATGATATGTTTTCACTGACCATTTTTCTTTCTTTTCTTTTTTCGAACATAAATATAATGAATTTAACAAAAGTCAATATTATATTTCTGGTTCACGTCAAGTAAACACCATATTAAAACTGATGATGAAGCCTATGATAATCGTCTTTTATAACGGTTCTTCCTAACCTCTATCATATTTAATTATCATGTACAAACGTCTTGTTATCTTTTGACAAGATAATCACCATGTCCGGAAGATCACATGACTGATTGGAAGAGAGTACTATCGTAGCCTAATTTTTCCTGCTTACTTCGTAACACTCGTACTAATTCATAAGGGAGCTACCATTTGATTTTTATGGGGAGGGGGGGCTAGGATGAAATTTGAAAAAAATAGGCAGGACAGGAGTTTTGAGTAAAAAACAAGGCAGGATACGACTCTTGCAAAAAAAGTCAGGATGACAATTAGGGTAAAAAAAAGTCAGGATAAACGTTAAAAAAAAGGCAGGACCGAATAGAGTAAAAAATAAAAAGGCAGGACAGAGATTACGACTAAAAAAAATGCAGTACAAAAATTTTCATCCTAGTCCCCCCCCCCCCCCCCCATAAAAATCAAATGGTAGCTCCCTAACCGTTCCTGGTTTTTTGTTTTATATACTTACCAGTAAATCTGTCCAAATGAACTGTGTCCTTGGAATACTAATACTCTATATATATACTTACATGATGATATTGTATTGTATTGTAACCCTGACTGTCGTGGTTAAATAAATCAATTATTTAATTTATTATTAAATAATCTTAACATCGCGTTATTATATGAATAACAAAATTTAAAACCGCAATTACAAATCTTTTCATACAATTTGATATATATAAAATAAAGTAAAATCTCTATATGTTATGGGTGTCATGGTAGTTATTACTATCAAATAACATTTACATAACTTTTTTTATCCGCAATTTAGATTTATTCATAGTATTTCATATATAAAGTAAAGTAGGTATCCTTTATTCAAAGTTGGGTTTTTCATTACGATAACAATCAGCATAGATAAGTTCTCAGATTTTAAACAAACTAAAAAGGAATAAAAGGAAAACACCAAGCTAAAATGTTTTAGTTAATATGTACTGCCAAGCAGTTGTCGCTTTTCTTTATAATAAAAAGTGCTTATGTAAACCTAAGTATCTGAACTCGCATTCCATTCAAAAAGTTAATACATACCATTATGATTGCCCGTCCCTCCTTTTTCTCATCAGCAGGTGTGCTGCTTTAACAAAAATCTTGACTTACCTGTATTAATTTGTAGCAATCCACAAAAACCACAAAACAATACCAATGCCGACAATTCTAAAAGATACATCGACGAACACCAGTCCCGCATTGTGGTCTTTGGGTATCCGCACCTACCCCTTAGCCCATTTCTGGGTTTGCGAGGTCGCTGTGGTGTGGGCCCAAAAACCGGGAACGGTTCCTAGGTTGAAAAACCTAAGAGGTTACGAAGTAAGCATGATCTTTATGAGAAAAATTGGTGCTTGGACAGCACTCTCTTCCAATCAGTCACAAACATGGCCGATCAATAGGGGAGTTTCACCAGTTCCGACTTAGAAACGACCTATACACTACATATATACATGTTGTTGACGTCATACCGGATATATAAATATCCCTTGTCATATTTATATTTAGATAAAAATGCTGACAGAAACTGATTTTACTTACAACATGGTGTTTAATTGCCGACGGTGTTTAATATTATTTTTATGTAATTATAGATCAATCGGATATTGGTTAATACCAAGAAGCTTTCTTATTAAATAAACTACTGTAAAGCAACCGTAACCCATTTTTTTATTTTATTTTATTTTTCTTATCAAATATACAAATTATCAGTTGATCAAAATTGTTGACTGACTTCAGTTGTATTTGTATGCCCCCGCGCAGCAGAGGAGTCATTAAGGGCATACGATACAGTTTTGATCCCACGGTGAATTTTTGACGAAAATTTGCATACAAGCTATTTTTTACCTGAACAATTCAAATATGTAATCAAAAATATACCTTCATCTGCTACTTTTAGAGATAATTGGGGTCAACATTTTTTACATTTACTCATAATTTCGGTTTCCTGGACATTTCTATCATTTAGAAAAACATACCCAACTTTTTGGTTTCAAAAGATAAACACAAGCGGATTATTGTAAAAATATTTGGGATATCTTCTTTACATAAGTATGCTTAGAATCTGTGTAACAATTCTATCGATATAGTTATTTTTTATCAAATTATCCATATTTTAGATAAAAACGGCATTTTTTGCCGTATATTTATCTAATTTAACAAAATTTCATCGGTGATTTGTTCATGAAAATCGGCACACAAACCATGATGGTCTGGATGGGGTTAACAGAATAGAGAATAATGGCCATAAAAAATAATGAACAGAGCAAAATGAGCAAAAAAAATAAAGAATAGAGAAAAAATTGGTACAAAAGAATAAAGAATAAGAGTGAAAAATGAAAGAACTAGGTAATAAAATGTATTTACAAAAATTAACCATGTACAGAATAAAGAAATCGTGTAATAATAAATAAATCTAATCACAGTATAGATACTATTCTGTCACCCGATCCTATTATATTAGCTGCTACTATAAGGATTCTATTAGTGATGTTAGCCTGCTAGTAGCACTAACAAAGTCAGACTTTCATACTGTACAGTACAGATGTTACCACTGGTAGCACTAACAAAAGACAGAGACCAGTTCCGGAGATGCAAAACTCACACGTAGCCGTCTCAAAACTTACTCTTACACGTGTTTAAACGTTACAGCCACCATACTTCTATTTTAGTTATTAACTTTTAACTTCTATTTCGATCGCTATGGTTTTGATTCGTAAAAGAAAAGTGTTTGTGTCTGCTAGATTGCATTCGGCTGGGAAACGTTCTAGAAAGGTTGTCTTTTCTCGCCAATTTCGTGGTGTGAAAGCTGCTGATGGAGAAGTTTCTGACCTTCAGCATTATGCAAAGTCATTGCCGTTTGGTAAAACTTCGACTTCTGATTCTTCTCTAACCCTGACTTGCTCTTCGGCAATGGAAGAAACTACGAATGAAATTAAACCTGATGCTGAATCTGGTAAGTAAAAAGGGTAATCATAATTTGATTTATCAACTTAAAAACTGTTTTCATTATGTATAATGGCGGATTCAAGGGTATTCGGTTGAAAGGTCTTGCGGTTTAGAACACCCTATTTTGTTTGACAACTCATACATTTGTATTGAGACATAGGTTTGGAACACCCTTTGTATGTATGATTTTAATATGTATGACTGCCCCCCTTTTTTTACAAATGGCTAAATTTGCCCTAGGCCTTTTCTTTCCCTTTTATCTTAATCCTTTAGACCTATTTTCAAAGTTATCCCTGGGATTTATTTTTATCACACTCACATTTGTCTTGAGATTCATGCGATATTTCCCATTTAACAATGCTTTTTTTTTGGGGGGGGGGCCAGTATGCCCTCCAAATGCATTGCAGTATAACTAGTTTTTTCAAGTCGTTGAATGTTGCTTTTATCTGGCAGATGCAGCAGCAAAAGAGACAACTCTCTATCCAAGTCACAACATGTAAAAAGTAAATAATTATAGGTTAAAGTATCGATATTGTTTACAATTACAGAGTCCTAGCTCACATGGAACAGCAAGCTATAAACTTATTAAAGGGCCCAAAAACTAATGAGTGACTAGTCTAAAACAGGAAAACTACCAGTCTAATCTTTATTAACCAAAAAAGAAACACTTGTGAACCACATAAATAAACAACAAAAATATTCCAACGAACAAGTCGACTTTGAAATGTTCTTTATGTCTTCAGAAAACTAAAAATCCATGAATAAGATAAGATAACTTTATTAGCACTAACGCATTAACAATAAATTGTTATGGCAACAAATTAAAGACAAACTACAATAACATATATACAATGAAGGAGTGACATTATTGAATTTACCAACCCAGGAACATGTTCATTTGTACGTTTTGCATTAACCATGAAAAAAGTACTTTCTGACACAGTTTAATATAAATTGAATGGGCTTGGTATGCTCAATGGTGTTTCTTTCCTACATTTGTACAGGTATTTTTACAGTTTGATGAACTAATAAACCTAATTTGAATCCTAATTTACTTGATTGTGTAAATTATATTCATGTGCAATACCATACTAACACCTCTTAAACTGATCTTTATGTATTTGATTTTTTCTACAGGAAAACTTACGTATGTTTCATTAAAGGATCAACGCTTACAGGATTGGAGTGACATTAGAGATGAAATGTATGAGGCCTTTATCAGTTCAGAGGCTCCATCAACTGATACCTGCCATGAATGTGAAAAAAAGTCCCAGCTCTTCAAATGCATTGATTGCACACCATGGGAAATGGTATGTGAAGACTGTTTAGAGAGGAGACACCAGTATCCTCATCTGCACATGTTTGAAGCATGGAGGGTAAGCAAACAGCAATTCTTATTGTTAGAAAAACTTATGAAATTACTTGTTAAATTTTAATGAAGTGTGGAGCATATTAATTGTTCTAAAAGTTCTGATTAGACATAAAATGTGCACACTTTTTATGTCCCGTTATGAAATTACTTGTTAAATTTCAATGAACGTGATGACGTGTGGAACATATTGTTCTATAACATCTGATAGTACCCAAGATGTGCATGATGTGCACATTTTATTTCCAATAGAACAATAGCGTATACTTTTGTCTTGAAATGAGTATGTTTATTGCTATGTTGTTGTCAGTGTGATATATTATATTGAAAACTAAATTTTATGCCCAACCTACATGTACTGTCTATACTTTTTAGGTTGAATTAATTGTTCAATGAAATAAAAACACATTAACTTGAAACTTAGTTCACATGTTTCTTATGATGTTATCTTTTTGAATTATACATGTATGCCATGATAGGGTTTTGACTAAATTTCACTGAACATGACCTACTTCGGTTAAATTTATACAGTGGTGGCATGACCTTCAATTTCAGTCAAACAGTTAACTAGTGCTTTGGTCCTAAATTGGGAGTGTAATTTTTTTCTGCATTGAAGGCCTCAATTTACTGGAGGTGAAAAACAGCAATAAAAACACTCCTCCTTTGCATGTTTTTATGTATGGATTGTGTTTTATTAATTGATGATACATGTATGTCACCTAATAACATGAATAACCTTTTTATATTCAGTCATATCAACTATTTCAAGTAACAGTAATTTGATTCTAAAAAAAATACAAAGTTTACAGTTTAAAGTTTTTATTTCTATAAGACATATCATATACATCAAATTGATTCAATGATCATGTACATATATTTTTACAAAAGTTAACACATTTTAAATGGATTCACCATCATTGATCCTTGTAAATGGAAATACCACCACAGAGGGTTTTTTTCATTTTGTACACCTTTATTTATTTGAACAAATTTAGTAATTTTCAAGGACTTGTTAAGTTACTTTTGGCAAAGGGATTTTCTAAAAGCATATAAAGATATGCCCTTTAACAAGCAGGGAAAACAAATATTTCAAAAAGAAGAAATTTTAATGTCCGAGAATATATAGGCTTAGGGACTACACCATAAAATTTAAAGATAAAATGTAGCTATTATAAACATGCCTTCAAATTTAAAAAAAAAAAGTAAAACATGGGGTCACCAGACTTGTTTTCTTGTTACATATAAAAATAAGTAAGTTCACAACGCATTTTTTCATATAATTATCTGAGTTATCTCCCATACTATCTGAGTTATCTCCTCTTATTAAGCAAAGTAAGTCAAAGAACACTAAAATAATGACCAATTATTGTTAAGGGAGTCTTCAAAACTTTTGACAATTTCTGAAATGCTAATTTTTAACCTTTTACAGCTGGACCAAAATCACTACTTTACTTTTAAAATTCATGACCCAAATTTGTTTAGTGTAATTCCATACCCATACTTGCAATTTAAGGCATAAACATGAAGAAATAAATTTGGAAGGGGTATAAAAAAGAGTAACACCCCGTACACACTAGTACTAGGGACTATATTTGTGGACAAAAAATCAAAGGACAATAACTGTGTTCCCGGACCAGATGGAAAAAAAAGATTGAGGAAGAAATCTGAGCCAGTACCTTAACTACAGGTCTTTTTTTTCAATTTCAATCAATAAAAAGTTATATCTAAAGTCAATAATATACATAAACAAAAGCTCTAGTCAGCTCTAGCAAGATTTTCAAATCAACTAATTAAGCAAAATATGTGCATACACACATACAAAAGTCATAAAATCAACACATTTAAACATACATTTTGTAGTATTTAAGATACCATCAATGACATATATAAAAGTTAAAAGCATAGTATAAAGCAAAATGAAGTATATCTTAAAACATGGCCAAATTAAACACAAAATAATATATAAAAACACTATGCATTGGCATAAGCTGTTATTTGGAACCATACATAAACAAAAGCTCTAGTCAGCTCTAGCAAGATTTTCAAATCAACTAATTAAGCAAAATATGTGCATACACACATACAAAAGTCATAAAATCAACACATTTAAACATACATTTTGTAGTATTTAAGATACCAATAATGACATATATAAAAGTTAAAAGCATAGTATAAAGCAAAATAAAGTATATCTTAAAACATGGCCAAATTAAATACAAAATAAAATATAAAAACACTATGCATTGGCATAAGCTGTTATTTGGAACCCATAGTCCAGTCTACATGTAACTAAGTTCGACTGTCCCTCTGGTATCTTACGTCCCTCTTTTTGAACCTCAAACTAATTGCAACATAAAATGTTTAAGTTCTAATCTATAGCATTTTGCCCCAAATAAACACAAAAAAGTCCCATAAAATCGAACTTGAGGAAAACTAAATTTTTTTATTTTTGTTATTACTTATAGAAATTAACATTGGAAAGGGAGATAACTCCGCAAAAATGAGTCTTTTTTGTCAGTTTTTGGGTTGATTTTCTTAAAATTCATGTGAAATATAATAATTCAATGGGGTTATAAGTTCGTATTTGACTATATTATATAATATTCTGCTCATGAAATGAACAAAACCAAAGTTTTATGGGTATTTTAATTCTTTTTGCATATTTTTCGTTAAAGAAATTGCAAATTTATGGCTTTGTATAACCATTTTGAAAAAAAATAATGTGAATATTTGATATTGTTTATATCTGTAAGTTTGCTGTTCAGTGGCGGATCTAAAATTTTTCATAAGCATGATAAGTGGGGGCCCACTGACTGCCTAAGAGGGGCCACTCAAGTCATGCTTCAATGATTCCCTATATAATCAACCAAATTTTTCCCAGAAAAGGAGGGCTGGGCCCCCGAAGAAACCCTCTAAAACTGCTCCATATCTGAATTACTACTGGTCATGCTGATATATTATAATAATATAATAGGTACGGAAATCCAAATCATTAATACTACTAAACAATGTACAAAAAATCAACCCCTAGTAACTTGTCCACCATCTGTTTCATTATACTTGTATGCGTATCATAGCAAAACAGCTGTGTAACGTTGTATGAACATAATGAAATGCAAAAAGTCTGTTAAAATTTGTATAAGCATGTGTCAGTCAACCATTATCTGATAGAGACCATCCTTCAAGTTTTTTAGGCAGAAATAACCTTATTTTCTGGAGGTGTCTTTCATGTGAATGTTTAGTACATGGATCTATAAAGTATAACAGATATTCTTCTTCACATTTATATTGGGGATAGATATACTCATATTATTATGTCTTGTCTCTTGATCGAACTGGCTCTTTCATGTGTATGAATAATTGATTTAAGCATATGCTCTTTATTTTTCCTGCTTTCACAGATTAAGTTGTTCCATACGCACTGCCATATCTATATTGAATGAGGCATAGTGTACATTGTATGTGTGTTCCTGTATTTGAAGGTATTTCAAAAGTTTTCGTTTTGAACTGATCTTAATATTTATCAAGTTTATTCTAGTGATCTTTCTACTCGTTTCCATTTCATAATCGATTTTGGGTGTTGCTATCTACATGTATCTATGATCTATCTATCCTGTCTTTGCCAACTCTGTCAGATGAACCACTAGCTGGCACTGTTGTCTTTTGTCAGTGTAGATTTAACTTGATTTTGAATCATATGAATTGTCACTATATACATATCCACGGTCACAATAAGGGTGCACTAATAGAACCAGTTAAATAAAAAATATTGAACCAATACTCTGTACACTGTACATATCCCACCAACAATGATTAGACTGCAACTAAAATGTAATCACATACATATTTCCTTCTCATAGCTGTTTCACTTCAGTATCATAACATTGATGCACGCTTTTGATGCTTGCAAGCTAAAGCATAGTCCAGCACTAATTTTCTCAATGTGTACATGTTGTTGAGTTGACAAGAAATGAAACTTTGAGCAGTCAACATGGTCAATAATTAGTTGTAGCAAGTTAGTGTAGTGTGGCTCACAATAGCTCATCAAACAGAGTTCCACTAATCAGCTAATATTGTCTTTAAGATATATGTAATTGTCCATACATAAAAACGCATAAATGATTTAAACGTCAAATGAAGTCATTAAATGCCAACAATCAACAACGGACTAAAATTACGTGCATAAAGAAAAAAGAATTTAAACAAGTTTTTACCATTATACTTTATATTAAACAAAAAAGAATGCTCTAGGTTCTAATTATTAATAGCCTTATAAATCATTAAAGGAGATTCATACTAGGAACTCATTTCTTAGCGGTTCTAAACAAACAGGGTAGATCTATACTAAAATTACTATCGTCAGGACGGTCTGGCGGCTAATACTTTCACAGAACGTCGCGACAAGAAACATAAAAACAGCAAGGACGTTCCTGAAAATAGCCAACAAGACTTCATATTATTTGAACTGCACTACAAGTTGCATCATTGTTTTACTTTGCGTGATCATTTGTGAATGATATATTGTGTTATCTAGTAACTGGTGTATTAAAGGTCATTACCATCATATTTACTGTAGATCTGAAACTGTAACAAATGTCGAAAAATAATTATGTGTGATGCTCTATAAACTTGCTGATAAACGGTATTATTTAGAATGTTTTTGAAAATATTGTCATGATTGTAAGGAATGCTTTCATTGGATGGCTATTGATGCTGAATATCCTAAAACAATTCCGGAAGATTAGCGGAACCAAACATCTTTTGTTAGCCGCTACTAGTGGTAACATCTGTACTGTACAGTATGAAAGTCTGACTTTGTTAGTGCTACTAGCAGGCTAACATCACTAATAGAATCCTAATAGTAGCAGCTAACATAATAGGATCGGGTGATTCTGTACGCTATCTGGAAGTCGCGATTTTCGAAGCGATGATTTCCAACTGACTAACAGGACGGTTTTGCCTACGGTGACTTTTCTCATCATTTGTTTACTCCTATATCTATAAAGTGCTTTGAACATCTTCAAGGTATGTATAGCATCATAAATATGAGTAACTGTAACAAAAACTTGCATAAGAATATAAAATATACGTGTGCATCACACCAACTTGATAGAAAAAAGTGAAATCGATGGACAATTTTGCTCTCGTAGTACAAAGCAAATAATCTTTTTATGCAAATATTTGCATCAGTTTACAGTTAAATATATACTGTTTCAATATTCTTTTCGTATTTAAGTAGAATATTCGTATTTCCCATAAAATAATATGTTTTCCTTGAGGATCCCAAAATAAATTACTGTACGATCAGTCTAGAACTGACTGTATTCTACAAGCGATTTCAGATTTTTTGACTGTATGACCAGTCGTGATTTTGAAAAAGAAACAACGGCAATTTGAAGGTATATATGTGTCTATGTGATATTATGAACTGTCCAGAGAACTATAACGTGTAATTTCTTTCATCAGACAATACAAATATATTTCTGATGATTTTTGTAGACGGCATTTGTATGGGAACATATATTTGGAATCCCTTTTCTCCTGGATTGGACCCCCTCTCCATTCAAAAATGACTGGAACCCACAATGTATATTAAGTGGTTTATGAGGAGATGCACTTACAAAACCGACGAAACATATTGTACCGGTCCAACGGAAAGACGGACTTCATTATCACTATAAACCCCCGCTTTACAAAGTGGTGTACAATTGAGTGTCAAAGAGACAGCTCTACATCCAAAACAAAGTGAAGGAACTGTGATCAATTATAGGCTACAGTACGGCCTCGAATGTGTGTAAATACATGCATTTTTATATAACAATTAAATATGTGTGTTTGTACAATTTTAAGTATAACGGAGGACATTTCTGAAACTTATATATACAACAAACCTTCCTCTTATTTTAGCAACATTTAAACATCCTTATACTTAATGTAGTAAGTCCAGTACACCCCATCAAGCTAAAACATGTTTCATAAGTTTTCAGGATGTGAATTTATTGAAATATATTTGTGTTATTTAGAAAAATGCCACCTTCTAATGTATCGTAAATAACTTTGAAATCACCACTAGAATACAGTGAAATAAAGACTGATCATACAGCTTCAAAATATACAAGCGAGACTGATCGTACAGTGAGAAATTCAAACAAGTGTAATTTTCTTATTTCTGGCTTCAAAGATCTGGCTGAAACTTTTACCACCACTTGAAATATACTTCATTTAGTTAATTACGTCTGGTTTTTACGTTAATTTGTACACTAAGAGGGTAAAAAGATTGTTTTTAGGTTCACCGACTGATTTTCCTTAGTGATGCACTTGAAAATCTCTTGATTAAGGCAAAGATACGAATAATGAATGTGCTGAATTTAATTCTAAACCATTTGAGAATATGGATGTCAGCTGAATTAATCATTAAGCAATGTACAGATGATCAACTTACCGTTTAATTCAGTATATCCATCAAATTTAAAATGTGTTCCGAAAAGTTTTCGCTTCGAAAATCGCGACTTCCGGATAGCGTACAGAATAGTATCTACACTGTGCTAAAAGTAAAATGATTTCCATGAAAATTTTACAAAATGTGCGTTATTTTTTAAGATACAGAAAAATACCCCAAAAATCAAAGAATACAGAAATGAAGGACTCCCCATCCAGACCCCCAATATTTGCATATTTGACCATAAGACACAATGATAAAACAAACCCTTCAGAGTGCATCTACCAACAAGATGATCACTAAGACACAATGATAAAACAAACCCTTCAGAGTGCATCTACCAACAAGATGATCACTAAGATGAACATGGAAATATGAAAACGGAAAGCAGGGTCAAAATGTACTGACTACTACAAAAAGCTACAGCTGTTGGTAGTGCCACTCAAGAAAACTCCGATCCATCTATGTATTGTTTGGGAGAATAGTACATACTAAACACAACATAGTATTTGGATTATTTGGTAGAACTGATTTTTTACCTTGTATTTTAATAGAGATATTTAAGAAACACAATTGACTTCATTTAACAAAATGGTATGCAAAAGTTGTTTCAATGCTAAACTATTAAAATAAGCTGCGGTTAACTACCAGTTAATAGAAAAAGAACTAGCAGTTAAAGCTTCTATGATTTTTCATGTATTTAAATTCAAAGTACATGTTTTGTTTTAATGACAAATTTATGAATATGTTGTCGTTATTACTATGCATTAAAGGCATTTGTAGCCGGAAAAAGTTTTAGCATTTGAAAAATGTTAATCGAAAATTGAACGGTAATTAAGTAAGAACAAATATTGAATCATTTTTTATATCCAAGAAACGACACATGAATATTGTGCCATTCAATAAAAATCATCAATCAGAATATTTGTAAAATGATATTGGTGTTCTAGGAGGGTTTGAATTGGGGATTTCATTTCTGTATTCTTTAGTTTATGGCCATTTTTCTATATTCTTTATATTTATTTTGCCCATTATTCTCTTTTCTTCATATTAAAACAACCCATTATTGTCGTCTGTTTTTCGGCCAATTATAATCTATGCTTTATTTTTCTTTGTCCATTTTTCTGTATAATTGGTCCATTATTCTCTATTCTGTAAACCCCACCCAGACCCTCTTCTATTTACGATGATTTATAAGTTAGCAGTGGAAATTTGTTAAGCTTGAAGTTAAAATACTTTGTTGGTCGCATCCAAAAGTAAGGTTATCGAAAGAGATTTGTATTTTAAATTTGCCTCAGGCTAAATTGACCTTATACTTTTTAGTATGGAAATGCACCTAACGTATCTACATATTTAAACACCCCTGGCTTTCAGATGTTTAGGTTTGATGAAGATAGATCCAGAAAAGCAGACATTTATATTGTGTTATATTTTCAATGTCTAGTACTGGGTAGATAGTACTGCTGGTGGACTGCTAGTCCATCAGTCATCAGCTCAGTAGTCAATGGTTCGGGACTAACCTGGTTTATAACAATATTTTTTAAAAGTCTCCGTTGATAACTTAAGAAATTATCAAGAAACTAAGGTTGTAACTCCTTCAGACAAAGTTGACCTTAGATGAATTTGGCTATTCTTTTCAGGTCCATTTCGGTCATATAGGTGTCAGACCACCAATTAAAAATCCCTATCTGTTCAACAACCAAATTTTGCAATTTTCACAGCTTTCTTAATATTTTACCTTAAGTTTAACTTCATAGAAACCAGGTATGTCCTGAATCATACATGTATCACCTTTCTACATGCCAATTTTCAACCTACCTTTAAAGTCTTATAAGAAAAATCTGACCTTCGGAACACAGGTACTACCAAAATAACCCTTGGTTTTCTGGAAATCTTAAATTAGTATACTATGGAGCGCATTAATCCTGAATTTTTTAATGCAAACTCATAGACAAGTAAATGTTGGCTCAAAATGGTCTAAATATATTTCTCTTTCACCAAAAGTTTCATTTCTGCAAATTTGTTGGTTAGTTTAAGTAAAAAATGACATCAAAAGCACTATTTTTTGTCAGAGTAGGGCTACTTTTACATACGTTCTAAATTGGAGGGAGTAATTGGTGGTCTGACACCTATAGCTCGTGACGTTTCTATGTTTTTATACATCCTTGGCTTTCAAATGTTTTGATTTGAGCGCTCCAGATGAAAGATAATCAAGAAAAGTGCTTCGAACGCACGAAATTTATTAAGTAGTATATTCATATACAAGCAGTGGGTCGATACCGCTGCTGATAGACTATTAGTTTCAGAGAGTATCATAAGCCCAGTAGTGAGTGATTTGGCACTGATAACTATTTCAAAATTCCTCGATGAAAAATTAAGAAATTATGAAGAAATTAAGGTTCCTACTCCCTCAGACAAGTCGGTCTCAGATGAATGAAGCTATTCTTTTTACGTCTCTTTTGTTCCTAACGTTTCTTCGTATTAATACATTAATGTTAATAGGTTTAGTCTCTGATGCATGATTTTTATTATAAATTGTTTTTGGCTTTTAACTAGCTTTCAGTAACTGCGAGTACTCTCAAATTGTACTTTCGTGATAATTTGACCTGTTACACAATTTGTAATGCTTTTTTGTTATTCAATGTTTACTAATTTTGTGTTATATCTCGTCTCACTATTTTTAATATGTACCACCTTTGATAAGTATTTAGTATGACGATAAATTTTTACTGCTGTTCTCGTACCATGAACAACAAATTTATTTATTTTGTAAAAAAAACAACAAAATTAAAATATTTAAATTTACCTGTGTACGTTATTTTATTTAACGCCATTTTGTCCAAGGGAATAGCTGTCTTTTTGACATTATGTCATAGATCAAATTTATTCGTTCAGTGTATGTTTACTTGTTTTTGTTTGTCTTTTTGATTGAGTTAAGCCATTTCAATTGATATTTTATATGTGTCTTTTTATGTTGGAATGTTATACTACTATTTCAGGTTAGGGTGAAGGTTGGCGCCTGTTAAAACGTTTAAACCCGCTGCATTTGTTTGCACCTGTCCTAAGTCAGGAACCTGTTTCTGTGGTTGTCGTTTGTTTATATGGTTCTTAAGTGTTTCTCGTTTCTCGTTTTTTATATAGATTAGACCGTTGGATTTCCTGTTTGAATTGTTTTACACTAGTCATTTTGGGGCCCTTTATAGCTTGCTGTTCGGTGTGAGCTAAGGCTCCGTGTTGAAGGCCGTACTTTGACCTATAATTGTTTACTTTTTACACATTGTGACTCGGATGGAGAATTGTCTCATTGGCACTCATACCACATCTTCTTATTTCTATTGAGCGATCCTTGTGAAATTATAAATATTTATTTGTTCGTTTTTTTTATGTGTTATATTTTGATTGAAATACAAATAAGATTTAGTATAAATTCATAGGAGAGAGGCGATAGATACCAAAGGGAATTTAAGCTCAAGTCTAAAATAAACTGACAACCGCATGACGGAAAACCAAATCACGAACAAAAGTATACAAAATTCAACATAAAAAACTAAAGACTGAGCAACACAAACCCCAACAAAATAACCGACGGCGATCTCAGTTGCTCCGGATGGGTAAGCAGGTCTTGATCCTCATGTGACACACTTCGTGTTACAGGTGATCCAATACTTTTGTATGAATAATTTTTTATCGGTCGTCACATTCTCTATCAGCTTTTAATAGAATTGCAGATCACGGCTTTGTGACGTCAAATACGTTGACCCGACTTTTATAACATAGACCCGGCCATATCATCGACGTCATAATGAATGAACCGGCGTTGATCAGTTTGACCAGAACTTATTAAATCATCTTCCGGTTTGCTGGTGAAACAATGAAAACACTTATTTGTACATATCTATATTTTAAATATCAGCTGCTTGATACAATATGAAGCCTTTTTGAACTGGTTCACTGCGCCCACTCGACAAAAAGCGTCATATTGTGACTAGCAGCTGATTTTTTACAGTATCAATATGCAGACAACCTGATAATCGGTACATAATTGATGCAATACTGTTGAATAAATATATTTATACACAATGTTTCTCGTTGGTGGAATCTTTTAAAACAGACATAAAATGTTTAATGGCCCCTACTGAGTCAATAAAGCATATTTTTACCGCGTTACTAACGCGTTGTAAAAGAGTGACGAAAGATACTAAAGGGATATTCAAACTCATAAGTCGAAAACAAACTGACAACGCCATGATAAAAAAAAACGACCGAAAAGACAAGCAACTGTAAAGTATTTTTTGAAGTCACATACAGTTAATGTATATTCCTTTAATTAATAGACCATTTTTTTGAAAGATTTGAATGTTTGATTCACTGTGGAAGCCTGTCTTTAAATGTTTTAGGTTCACTGAATCAATGTCAAAAAATTATGTTGATACCAAAGGGACAATCAATACCAAAAGTTGAATAAAGACCGCCAATACCAGGATCTAAAGTTTTTTTAAAAAATCGAAAATACAAACAACATACAACATAAAATTTCACTTGTTTTTGTTTGTTTTGTTCACACATCGTTGTCAATATAATGGAATTATATGCGACTGTCATACAAGTGAGAGGTTTAGCTAGCTTTAAAACCAGGTTCAATCCACCATTTTCTACGTAACAAAATGCCTGTTCCAAGTCAGGAATATGACAGTTGTTATCCATTCGTTCGATGTGTTTGAGCTTTTGATTTTTCCATTTGATTAGGGACTTTCCTTTTTGAAATTCTCCTCGGAGTTCAGTATTTTTGTGATTTTACTTTTCACAGAAAACTGACAATTGAACTGTATATTCAATATTTCATTTGGAACTACTTTTATTATATCCTACCGTAGTCTATAATCGGTCATAACGTTGGTTCGTTCGGATTTTGTTATTGTACTTGTCATACGGGAAAACTCCGCATTGACGTCACTACGCTAATACCAGCGTATAAAATTAGTGCAGAATACATTTTTTCTACACTTCTAAATAAAATGATATTTCTAAAGATATGTTTTCATTATTATTCTTAAGTATTGTACAAAAATGCAGATTTTCTAATGGCCATTTCAAACCTGACTTCCGAATGCCTAAAAGCATTTCAGAACTTAAGAAATCCCCTCTTCCGGCCTCCATTGCTTTGTTTACATTCCATTTAGCGTCATCAATCTTAATGGCAGACCAAACAGGCCAAGCAAATCGTATTTTTAAGAATTTCAAAATGGCAAGCACCTTACGTCTTCCGCGATTTTCCCGCGAAAAAAAACATCCAAATTGAAAGAAAAACTTTGGGAAACAAACGATAATCATGCCATGTTTTTGTTCAGGAATATAGAGTAGGTTAAGAAAAAACAATATACATATATTTTTCATAAAAAAAAAATTTGGTTTAATATAAAGAGATCGATATTCTGACCATAAGTAACTTTTCATATAAAATTCCATTGATGTCAAATTTCATGGCTAATAATGAGTTTTCCTATTGAATAATCCCCCAATTTATTGCAAACTATTTCAAAGCAATATCATACAAACAAATAATATAATTGCCTTGTACTAAAAAATCACCTAATTGACGGGTAGAGCAATTTGATTGGATATAACGATTCAATGTGTCACGTGGTTTTGAAGCCATTAGAATTTGAATGTAAACAAACCGGGTCAGCTGCTCCAGTATGGAACAACATCGTACATTCAGTAACTGAGAAACAATTATGAGTAACCAAGCTTGACAATACACAGTAATAAAAAAACAAAACTAAGTCTACAGAAAAATAAAATAAAAAATGGCCTTAAGTGCACGACTTACCACCATTGCGGGATAACCTAAATAAATAAATAATTAAAATAAAATATGGTATAAAATTCTATAATGAATAAAAAAAAGAAGATCAATAATTAAAATGATTGCAGGTTACCGGGTGCGAGGCCTTTTGACAAAAAAAAAATGGTTCCAATTCAATAATGAGCAATCCTCGAAAGTAAAAACCTGCATGGAAGCGAAAATCAACATTTTGGCCCAGCTGAGATCAACACTTGCTTCACTATGACAAATGAAACCAATCAAAGTGTTAACTAAAATTTTAAACACCAACATTCCTAAAGGTGTTTTGACAAATAAAATAGAAAACACTTCCTCTATTCATTCCTAAGAAGAGTATGGCAAATTGCGCAATTAACTTTTCCTAGGAAAACTCAGTATTGCCTCAGTTAAAATGTAATCTGTTCAGTATTAGATCAACAATTATTTGAAATAAAAACTTATTTCCAAATAATGTTATCATTTACGTCCTAATATAGAAAACGATAAGTAAATAAACTCATCGTAGACAACATAAATTTTGAACACCAGACGCGCGTTTCGTCTACAAAATATTCATCAGCGACGATCGAATAAAAAATAAAAAAGGTCAAATAATGTAAGAAGCTGAAGAGCATTGGTATCCCAAAATTCCCAAAGTTTTTTTTTCGAATACAGCTGAGGTAATCTATTAGAGAATTCTTAGTATTTCGAAAAAATCATAGTTTTGTAAACAGTTTATTTCTAATTAAGGCAATATCTATGATGATTCAGGTCAACACAGAAGTGCTGACTACTGGGCTTGTGATACCCTCGGGGTGGAAACCTCCACAAGCAGTGGCATCTACCAAGTGGATGCAAATAATCTCATCATAGATAAAGCAAGTTTTAAGAGTTTTGTGTAAAATTGGTTTAAACTGTTGCTATGCGAATAAATTTTTCGAGTACCAACTTCAATTTATTTTTTTCTACTGGCTGCATACCTTTCTGGAACATGCTAATTATTTGTATATGCATGCAGCTATATCATAGAAGTTTAGGGAAAACTTACTAACAGATCGACTGATATGCAACAAAGACTCACTCTTTAACAAAAATTTAGTTCCTAGGCAAATTCAATTTCAGTCATGTAACGGGCTGTTTTGAATACTTGGTTACAATGTACTTGAAATAATTTAAAATTTTCTATGTATATGATTTTTTACAATTATTTTTATCCATAATCATTTTTCAAGTTTCATTTTAAAAAGTTTCTTATGCAATTATCGCGATAGATAATGAAAATAAATCATCATATACAATTCTTTTTTAGAAAGAACTTTTAATCCTTTTCGTTTTATGACTTTTCATAAGAAAGGTTACTTTTTCTACTATTCTTGTGTCATCAGTTTTTCTACTGTAAATGCCTTAAATGCATAGAAATAACGACAACCTATTCATTAAATATTTAAATGATCTCAAAATTTAATGTTTTGACAATAACAGGTCTTCGCATAGTAAGAATAAAAACATTATCTTTTAAATTACTTAAAATTTGAATAACTAATTAGCGTACAGTATGTACTATTCTCCAAATAATATTACCAGAGTTAATAATTAATAATTTCCATTTTCTTAAGCTTAGTTGTTGTTTTTTTTTTATCATAAGTTGTAACAGGAGGATAACAAATCTTTTAACAGGAAGAGTTAAAGGCATGTTGACTCACTAATTCAGTTAAAAAATATTTTTTCTTCCGATGGTCAGACTTTGTTAAACAGTAACTGGCCTCTAACAAATGTTGATGATTTCAATTAAGTTTTATTATAAGACTTCTTTATTATACAGTACCAATAGCTGTAGCTACGTTCGCTAGTTTTTTGTAGTAGCAAACACATTTCGACCCTGCTTTCCGTTTTGTTAATGCCTTGTTTACATTAGTGTTCAACCTGTTGTTATCTGTACTCTGCAGGGTTTATCTTTATCATTGTGTCACTTTATCATTGTGATTTGAAAGTTCAACGACATATGGTCTTAATATGCATATGGGGTAGGTTTATTCATCCGAATTTACGTGTACCTATCCTTCATAAGTTGCTGTCAGAATATAACTAAATATTATATTTGCTTTTGTGCTAATAAAATGTTGTATTGTATTGTATTGTAATATCATCCAAACAAGATAAAATTTGTAAAAGAAGGCAGTCACCAATTTCGACCAACAGACAATTTGTATATTTGGTAAAAAAAAAATAAAAAACAAAAACAAAAACTGTAGTTACGGTTGCTTTACAGAAGAGTTTGATTAATGAGAAAATTTCATGGTAATGACTATCTGACTAGATTGAAACTTCAATCAGACATTTCCTAATAGATATCCGGTTTAACACATCGTCAGCATTAAAATAACACGAAGTAAAAATCCGATTCTGTCAGCATTTATCTGAAAATAGATTTGACAAGGTTTATTTATATTTCCGGTATGACGTCAAAAACAAGTATATATACTGTTTAGCGGTCGTTAACAAGTTGGAACTTGTGAAACTCCTCTTCTGATCGGCCATGTTTGTTGTGACTGATTGGAAGAGAGTGCTGTCCAAGCACAAATGTTTTCGCACAAGATCGTGCTGACAAATGGATGCTTACTTCGGATCAGCCCTTGGCCTTACTTCGTAACATCTTAGGTTTTCTAACCTAGGTACCGTTCTCGGTTTTTGAGCCAACACCACAGCGACCTCGCAAACCCAGAAATGGGCTAAGGGGTAGGTGCGGATACCCAAAGACCACAATGCGGGACTAATGTCCGTCGATGTATCTGGTAAGGTTGTTGGCATTGGTAATGTTTTGTGGTTTTTGTTGATTGCGTCAGATCTATACAGGTAAGTCATGATTTTCTAAAGCAGCGTACCTGCTGATGAGGAAAAGGAGGAACAGACCATCATACTGGGTATCTATTTGATTTTTGAATGAAAGGCGAGTTCCGATAACCTGTTTTCATAAGGTCTAAATTTGGCACTTTTTATTATAATTAGGATAACAGTTTGCCAGTACACCTTTACTAGAACATTTCAAAATGATGATTTCCTTTTATTATTTTAGTCGGTTTAAAATCCCCTGAGAGTTTATGCTGATTGTTATCGTTATCCCCCCCCCCCCCCCCCAAAAAAAAAAAAAAAACAAAATCCAGGCAATAATTCAATTACATTATATTTTGAATACATGTTGTAGTATGAATTTTATTTTATTATTGTGTCACATATTGATTGTACATTATACAATTACATAATAAAAAAATATCACAAGGTCAAGGTCATAGAACACTTTGAAGGTCATGGTAAAATTTCATCATGACCTGACATTGACCTCAAGTTGAAGGTCTTAAAATACTGATCATTTTTCCAATTTGTAGTAGGTTGATATCTGTTACCTTTAAAAAGATATACAAACAATACTATACTTTTAAGAATTATCTCGTCGTAACTTTTGAACAGACGGTCGGACAGTTTTGAGCTTTTGTATAAAATGTAGAGCTCGTCGAGAGGAACATTTTATACACAGTATGTATGCAGCAAACTCTTATCGTTTTCTTAATATGTAAGCTTGAAATTGCAGCGTAAATTTTTTTTGCACTCAGTGACCTTTGACCTTGAATGCAAATTAAAGGTCACATGAATTAAAGATTATTGATGAAGGTCCCAAGTCTCTACGACTTCCGGTTCTCGAAATACAATTTTTCAAAAATTGTGTATAATTTTTCAAGGGGAATAACTCCTTATAAGGTTTGATAACAAATTATTTGTTTATGTATATCAACATTGCCATCTGTTCTTGTACATGCTGCCGTTTTCAATTTGATTCTATCTGTAATTCTTTTTAAGAAAAATGCAATTTAAAGAAATTGCGTCAAGGGGATATAACTCCCAAAGGGGATGATGTAATCCTACACAGCCTCATATGGTAATACATCATGATGAGATCTACCTATTGTACAAATTAGGTCATGATATCTTCAAAAACAACGAGGGGGACATGTTGAAAAAACCCAATAAAAGGGAGATAACTTCTAAAGGAGATGATGAAATCATTAACAGGGACTTCTGGTAATACTTCATGATGAGGTCTATCGATGGTCAATATTTGGTCTTGATAACTCCAATAGAAACGAGGGGAGGGCATGTCAAAAAAATGTTGGAAGAAAAAAAAGAAAAAAAAAAAAAAGAAAGAAAACGAAAAAAAAAAAAAACATTAGAAAAACAATAAGGTCTTTCCTAACGGAGTGGAAAGACCTTAAATATACATGAAAACAATCTGAGACACATAATAGTGTGGAATAGTATGAATAGATTCAAAATGCGGTTTGACATTGTGTTAGGTTTATGGAATGCCATAGTATTAACTACCATGACAACCATAAGAATAACATCATTAAAGATTTTCCTTAACTTTATAAATTAAATAATATGAATAGAATTTAATTGTGTTGTTAAATTCTATGTCATTTGATCTCTGATTGAGTGTTGTCTCATTGGCAATCATGCCACATTTTATTTTTACATGTATATTTGAAATTTTGTTATTTCTAAATAACGCTATGTTAAGGTTATGCAATAGTAAGTCAGATAGTGTATTTACTATACCACAACAACCAGTGAAACAATACAATTCACTTTTATGTCATTAAATAAAGTATTACAAATTATCATGTAAGTATATATAATGTATTCAAATTATACAATACGTTTGGATAGAAGTACTGGTAAGCATATAATACAAAAAACCAGGAAACAGGACGGTTATAGATTAGTGTTACGAAGTAAGCAGGAAATATTAGACTGCAATAGTACTCTCTTCCAATAAGTATTGTGATCTCCCGGACATGGCGATTATCTTTTCGGTAGGACATTGTTTATGATGATAAATTATTATAGAGGTTGGGAAGAACCGTTTTAGCAGTGATTTACATCGGTTTTATCATTGCATGTAGTTTTAATACAAAATTATATAGTGTTTACTTGAGGAAGAACCATAAAAATAATAATGATTTTTGTTGAACTCATTATGTTTTTCGACAAAAGAAATGAAAAGGGAAAGGGTCAGTTTAAACATCGTAGTATGTTATCAATTTGATTGACATATAGATTCTATGTCCACTCTTTGCTTACAAGGCTCTGACAACACTCCGTTCAACTTTCTGTTCTGGTAATTATTAAATAAGTCCATGAAATTCCAGCCTTCTAATTTTGGAAGGCGTGAATCATTACCACAAAAATAGACACAGAGGATCCTGAAATGTCTTTAAAACTGAAAATAGAACGGAGCTTTGTCAGATCCTTTTAAACGAAGTGTGGACACAGGATCTGTATTTCAAAATGATCACCTTGAGCCAAAAATGAAGGTCATTCTTTTAATGCACCCGCCGTCACCGGAATGGTCGTTAAGTGGTACCTTCTGTACGAACGTCCCAAAATTGGTTTCCGTTCACTAAGTTTAGTTTGCCTCAACCAAATGTTATGAAACTTTGAACAATGCTTATTACCACAAAACACATATCAAGATCGAATTTTACCTTTCTTGAAATATGTCCCTCTATAACATTATATGCAAGCAGGGGAATCATCTGTGTCCAATGGACACATTCTCTATTTTTTTCTGCTAAATATACGCATGTCTTTAATTTAAACTGGCTTAACTTTTCGTCTGTTGATTTGTTTTGTATTGGAAATTTTTAATGCAGCAGATTTAATTTTTTCGCTTTTTCGTGAGTTTTAACAATTCACTGTCACTTAAGGGTTTTATGTAGACCGGCCCGTCTAGAGTATCTAATTAGAATCCTAGATGGTATTTTTGAGTTTTAACTTTTGTTTGGTAATCTTTTAGTCTGTTATTTTGAACCATAGCAGTACAGTAAAGAATGTGGAAATTTGTTAAGTGTCCTTGATATTTAAGAAATGTAAGATTAGCTTGATTACTCAAACACATCAACGGATAAAATAACTTTAACATTTCCACAAGTATGAAAAAGGTTCAACGTTAAAATCGGTGTCGAACGAAAGATAACTCTGGTGGTATTTTTTTACCTGCTTTTTTACTCGATACAATCTGCATTACAATGTGTATTTGTACAAATGAGTTGTAACATATATGCAGTGATTTTTGTATTCAAACTAAATATAACAAGCTTGAAAAAATCGCTTTGCCTTCATGTGGCTCCTGAGCTTAACGAATAAACATTGTGAAGTTCTATTGCAGCAAATTTGATTTTTCGAAAGTTTTGACAATTCACTTTCATACCACTGATGAGCTGTATGTAGTCCGTCTAGAATACCAAACTAGAAACCTAGCTGGTATCTTTGCTACGATTTTGTATTTGGTTATCTTTTAACCTGTTATTTGACAATATCAGTACAGTATAGACAGTGGAAATGTATTAAGCTATAAGTTTGTTGGTCGCATTTAAAAGTAAGGCTATCAAAAAAGTCTGTATTAAAATTTCTCCTCAATTAAAATTGACCTCAGATGAATTTGGCTATACTGTTTACGTCCTTTTTGGGAAAAATTCTCCGAACTTGTCTATGTATTTATCATATCACTGGCTTTCAGATGTTTACGTTTGACGACGGTAAATCCAGAAAAGCGTTTAGGACTGCGGGACTCACGAAATCTATTTTCAATTATTAGCACTGGATCCACTGCTAGTCTACGAGGGTATCATCATCTCAGAAGTTAATGCGTCTGCACTGACATGGTTTATAACAACTTTTTTTCCGTTTATAAATTAAGCATTTAACTTTTTTAAATTATATATCCATGGCTGTACTGTTTAGGTTTGAATATTCATGATAAAGGTCAAACACAAAAAAAGCGCATCGGACGCACGAAAATTTTGAAGTGTTATCATCATTCATGATCAGTAGACCGCAATTGGTGGACTGTTAGTCTTCGAGGGTATAATCAACTAAGAAGTCTGTGCTTCGGCACTAACATGGTTTATAACAACTATTCTACCTGTAACATGAGAGATATAGATTTTGATATCTATTAGATTGAATTGTATCCCTTTGTACAGTTTGAAATTAAGTTTGGAAACTATTTTTACTCTTGAAAATTACTATTATTCAAAGAATATATAAAAAGGAGATAAATAAGTATAATTATGAAACAAAGGTTCCCACTCCCTCGGACAAGGTTGACCTTAGAGGAATTTGGCTGTTTTCTTTTTATTTCTTTCAGTCATATAGCTCAAAACGTTTATGGGTATTTATGTATCCCTGGTTTTCAAATATTTAGGTTTGAGCGTTCCTGATGAAGGTAAATTCAGAAAGTGCTTCGGACAGCTTTAAGACCGTCATAAAAAGTTTTAATGGTCACTACTTAGTTAACAAGGAATATTTGTTGGCATTACTATCATTTTGTAAAGTAATTTTTAAGTCACGGGCAGTTAATGTATTTCTTTTCAACTTCTTTTTCCAGCCTACACAATATTTGATATTCAAGAGACACGTGCCGTGTGCATTGGATTCGGGAACGGCAGTTTATTATATTTGAGGTAGTGATTTTTTTGGTAAATAAGAACAAATAGTAATGATACAGACGTCGGCTGATCAAATACCCTTCTGAGTCTCTGTGGCTTTTATATTAACGTCCGATATTTTCCAACATGGAAATATTGAGATAAAATATGGGACATAGATGCATTGCACCTTCTGTATGATTTAGGCTTAGATAGCATCAGTTATTCATTAAGGAAATGATTGATTGATTGATTGATTATTGGAGTTTTACTCCCCTTTCGGCACTTTTGGTTAAGGGCAGTCAGTTGTATGCCAATTTAAGCACTATTGGCTTGCTGCGTGGCGATCAGTTTTTATTGGTGGATGAAGCTAGAGTTCCCGGAGAGAACCACAGATCTGCGGCAGAAAAAATGACAATTAAGATTGAATAGAACGCACCTGCATCGTTAAAAAAATGGGTTCAAACTTAATGTAGCTAGGGTTAGGACTATGGATGCATAAAAAAATCCTCATGCAGGCACCATCCTCAGTAAGCTGTTATGCATGATATCGCAACTCCATCTTAGTAACATGGAAACAACCAGTTTAGGCTTTTTTCACTGTATCAAGGGAAAGTATATATACTCCAGGACGATAAATATGATATCAATCAAAGTTGTTCAATACACCCTTAAATATTCCTTAATTCATATAATTTGAATCGTTCTTACTAAGTAATCGTCTAGATACAATATATATAAATACATATATATTAAATTATGACAATAGTAAAATAATGATTTACTTATTCATCAAGGGGAACGGAAAAATTGAAATCGGTCAAACACAAATTAAATAGTGGTATGGGTCGCATGTTTGGTGGTACATAGCAACATTATCAAATTTCAGATTCAACAGAGGCCTTCTCAAGTTACAGAAACCAAACATTTAGCTATTTTCCCGCTTTATCAAGAGGCAATAACTCTGGAAAGGCAAAATAGAAATCATTTGAACTTTACTCGAACTGCATCTGGGATCCAGTTTCGCGATTTGCGAACTATATGTCCCCGTCGACCTAAATTATTATAATGAAATAGTTCTTCGATAGTAAATAAACGGACAAAGACTAAATAATAAGTAGCAAATACTAGCGAAACACTTTGAGTACTATTGAAAATAATTGATTACATAAATTGTATACATGTCAACTATATATCAACAATCTTCATGTCTATATGAAATATGGTATAATATGCTATTAGAATTTGACCAAGAGCAACTAATTATAATGATTGTTGGTTACCGTGTACATGGTCATTTGAACATAAAAATGATTCCAATTCAACAAAAACAATCCTAGAAAGTAATCCTTGGTAGCTGAATCTATATTTGAACCAAGGTAGTGCCAACCCCAAAAAAATTTAAACATCAATATTGATAAATGTTTTTGGACAAATAGAATAGAAACAATAAGTCTATTCATTTCATAGAAGATATTGGCAAAGTTGCACACTTAAATAGTTCTATGAATACCCAGTATTGTCTCAATTACACTGTAATCTGTAAGTGTTAGAACAAAGGAAAACAACAAACATTCGAATACAGTCTGAAGCTGCATGTGCATTAGATGCTTACATAATTTAATTTTGGATGTAACGCGTCTTCTGATTGGCTGACGTTGTTTTGTTTATCAGCTTATAGACATAATTTTGTCATGTGACCGTGACGTCATCAACGTTTTTTCATGGTTTACTCAGGTTTAAAATTGAATTTAGAATTAAATTATAAGAAATGACTGTAATATTTTTTCTGTCTATTCGAAATAACATAAAAAATGTGGTGCACACTTTAAAATAACCCGCTACGCGGGTTATTCAGTGTGCACCACATTTTTTATGTTATTTCTTCATAGGCAGAAAAAATATTACAGTCATTCCTTAAAGAACAAACAAACAAAGCAAATTTTGAGAATTCCTATCCACTAGATTTCTTTTTATGGTAGTTGAATTGCTGTCTCTTTTTTGGTGTATTCTGCACATCTTTTAGTCATTTTTTTTTTAATGACAACCAATTCAAGTTGCTTAATTTATTGGCTAAGGAAAGCTTTCCATACAATAAACAAGGTCATACACGGACGTCGGTGACAAAAAAAAAAAACAACAATACATTGTGTAATTATAACCATCATCTATTTTTGTACATTCAATCAAAATGGAAATAACTCGTAGATTGGTACGAGTTAGCTTGTGCGTAATAAACAACAAAGGTTTTTCACTACCTTTTTATAGAATACACACCTGTTGTTCACCGTTTTTCGATTCGTTTGATATATTGAGAAACAAAATAACATTGAACAAGAATTTAATGAATATGTGTCATGGATTACAAAAATGTTTTAAAGTAAATAAATAATATAAAAAAAGTTTAACCAGATGCCGCATTCACTCTTCTTATTCCTCATACTGTCAGAACATTCGAAACAAATAAAGGTATACAAAGTTTTGTAAACAGTAAAATTGTAACTTCATTTGGCCGTCATCATTGTAACGAATTCTGAAATACAAAATGAGTATTTAATTAATATTAATTACTATTTAGTAGTTAAAAAAATGCAAATGTATACCCTGCGGGGCTGAATGCATATGAACAATAAAAATATATACACATTGCAAACAATTATAAAATATTTAAAACTATTATATTTATAACGGTAGTACAAAAATGTATATTATTATTTATGCAGGTGTGGGTCCCCACTCTCCGCAGTGCAAATGACTGTTAGATGAATAATACACCGAATAAAAAATATTTTTTACTATTATCTGAAGATCTACCAGTGCATCATAAACTGTCTGTATTGGGTCTGTTCGAGAGTCGTATCCATGTAAGACTTTAGTCTCAGTTAGAGATATACTATATAGATTTTAAATTGAGAAACAAATCCAGTTACCATTGTCATATTTGATCATTATGAAATCGTTTCTATCAATTCGAAATTGAAAAATAAGAGATTTGGAGCGGATGTACATGCGGTATAAATATGTCTAGTCCGACGAAATAACTTATTCATCATAGGAACATCGCATTCTTTGCCTTTCATCGTTTTAAAAATTGCTGGATGGACTTCAAATTTAATGACGAACTAAACAAGAAAATTCTTACGACAAGATCATAGTAACACTTTACGGCAATATCGAGGCGGCCCCTGGCGTTGATTATTTTCGTTTAATATGCGTTTTGAAAAGAAACATGCTGAAGTTATACATGCTCTATTGTTCGTTACCCCACAAAGGCTAAGATATGTTAGCTAATGGAATAAAATACCTGAAATAATCAACTAAGACCTACCACAATTGTATAATTGGCATGTGTTACATGTAATCAGTTTACAAGGAAAATACAAGTACTGCGTATATTTAAAATTGTCTTCTTGTCATAGTTCCCTTTTTAATCTTAATTTTTTGATGATCGTGATTTGTTAATTATATTTGCTATTACTAATGACTGACACTTTGGGTGGGACATCATAGTATTTGTTTACTCATACAAGAGTTTTGTTTATGAAGCCTTGAGTTTACATCATTTAGGAATGCAGTTGAAGCACCACCTTATTGTTAGCAATTAAGCTATTTTTGATATTCTGTCGCATTGCGCCAATCACTCGTCGTAACTCGGCATTTTCCGTTCCATGATTTGTTAAAAAAAAACCGTGTGTTTTGCCGATTTTGTTTATTTGTGTTCTAATAATAGAAAATGTCATATTGCATCAAAGAATTTAGTACTATGTCGCAATGCGGACTGCATTCCTCTAATAACAATAATTAGCATACAGACAACATATTAGATAAAAGATGCCAGCATTTATTAAGACGATGTTATGTTTGGCACGTATGGACGGTACCTTTAATTAAGATAGACTAGTAAAGTGATGAATAATTGCTATTCACATAATTGTATCCACATAATAGCCTCTTTCGTTTTTGAAGGTGCAGTTATATCATCCAGTCTAATACCAATCCAAGAGATCACTTCAAAACGTGATTTTTCTTTCACGGATTTATAACTAAACGAGTAATTAAAGTAAATTAATATTAGATATGCTTAATACAGGCAACAGGTTGATCTTCGTGTAATTTTTACAATAATATTGCACAACTAAGGAAACAGTAGTTTACCGATGTTCAAGTCTAGTAAATTCATTTTGAATATTCAAATCACTGAAAAAAATTAGTAACAAAAATACCGAACAGGTAAATTAAAAAAGGGAGAAGTCCATAAAACCTGACGAAATCAAACGCTCGACTTTATTAACCAATTAACGGAGCGAATGGAAAACAACTGTCATATTCTTGACTTGGAAGAGGCATTTTCGAAGAAAACAACTCAGGCAATCGAAGGAACTCCAAAACCGGTACGTACGAACTATTATGAATAAATAAAGGCAACAGTAGTATACCGCTATTCGAAATTCGTAAATCGATTGAGAGAAAAACAAATCCGGGTTACAAACTAAAACTGAGGGAAACACGTCAAATATAAGAGGAGAACAACGACACAACCCACAGAGCATCTCAAAACAAAATTGTATACATATTATAAAAGCGAATCAGTTGTTGACATAGGTATAACATTTGAACATACCTGCTTTTTCATCACATGTATATAACTCACTAAAATTTTGCTTCTCTACGTTTTTAAAGTAGGCCATTCCAATTATCTACCAATTATGTTTTTGGGATGAAGCAATATGTATTTTTGTACGTACTTGTTAAATTTCCAGCAAAGTAAGAAGTTTGTGTCTAATAGCTTTACAAATTGAATCAAGATAATTCCCCTATTGATAAAAGAATCAATTTGCATGATCGTTTCTTTTCTGTTGACGATTGAATTTGTGTTAACGATGCCTATAGCTTAGACGTAATAAATAACCAGTAACACGTCCATTAACTTATTATCATGCTTTTATTAAGTAACACGAAGAATTCGGTTAATACTGAATTATTACGCTAATACTGTTCTAAATGAACTCGGTGGAGATTCTTCAAAGTAACCGGAGACAATAGAAAGTCAAGACGGACGACACAATCAATCATACTATTATAAGGCACTATTTAAATCTCAATATTCAATGTAAAGTTTTGTACTTTTTGTGTGATATAGTAACATGAAATCTATATATGAAAAGAAAAAAATAGTCATTTTAATTAAGATTTTCAAATATGAAATTAAAGTTAGCCTCTTTGTATGTTCAAATGAAACAACTTTACAAATTATGAGTTAAACAGCATTTTGTAGGGTAGCGGGGGGGGGGGGGTAGAAATTGTAATTTCGCATCTATTCATGATCATCACGATTGTTTTCAAACTATATGATGAGAAATAAAATATTAACAGATAGATTTCCTGTAGCTCATATTTTTGGTCAATCGTAGTAAACGATGTTATTGAACAATCGGTTCTTACTGTGACATAAAAACATAAGGAATCTGCGGGAAGGTGCACGAATTTGAAAGTCGTCAATATTAACTTTTATTTCACATAATACGGCAATCATGTCAATTGAAAAGACGATACTAGTAAGTCGTATCTTCCACAGTCATAGATATCTAAAATGTTTTGGATGGTCTTTTGCTTGTAAACATGGTAATAACTTTAAATGTTTCTGATTTTACGATTTTAATTTTGTATCGTCCAGTAATCTTGAAAAAGCTTCACAGATGAAAGTTCTTTTGCGTTGCTAATTAGGTATATCAGGTTTGTACGGTTGTGTTTTTTTTTGTTCCTGGAACTTCTGAAAGATTGCACTTTGTTTGTGGTCAGTGATGATTTAGTTTCCAATTTGATAGATATATTTCAGTGAAAGAAAATTGTGTAACAACCATTATTTTGGAGATGTGTTATGCTTGTCAATGAGGCAACTATCCACAAAACAGTGATGTGGATGTAAGAAACTACGGGTCACTGTACCGCCTTCAACAATGAACAAAACCTATACGGTGTTGAAAGCTATAAAATGCCACAACATGACAAAATGTTTAACCGTTCTAATGAGAAAAACTCATGATTAAATATAACAAGTTTTCGATCCAAACGAGTGTTCACCGGAATCTTTAGGATAAATGATGACTTTGTTGCGAAAGTTTATCAACTGAAGAAAAGTGTATCCTTTAAAAGTAGTATATCTGGTGTCCATTTGCTTGTCTACTGATTAATTTTAATAGATTTCCACTGAAAAGATAAGAATATATATTCGCCCTCGTCTTCAAGCAAACAAATCAATATATTTTATTTTATTTTGATCATAAATTGATAAATTATATCTTTTTTGTTTACAAAAGTACAATGTAGTATAAAAATTGTTAAACACTTTCACTTTTTAAGTGAAAACAAGTGAGCGCTTTCATATGTCTAAAGAGAACGCATAGATATGTGTATTGGTATCTATAAAAAGTTTTTTGAATTATGAAAAGTACAATATCAAACACCAAGTACAGTCTTGGAATTAATGCATGGCTTGTACAGCAATTCAGTTAGTCAAACATGCGCAAAGCAAACAATACGTGCACGTCTTCATTAATAGTCAGAGACTTGAAATGACATGGCACCAAACAGGAGGTGACGTCACAAGGTCACAAGGCGTACACAGGGAGATGGAATGGTAAAGAAGCATGTTGGTAGGCGAAGGTCTTCATCTTTTTGTCTTTCGAGAAAGAATTGTTCTTGCATATTCCATAAAATCTGAAAGTAAACTGAAAAGTTTCAGCCTACTTTTATAATAATTAAAACAACGAAAGACATCAGAAATAAAGAAAACTTTTAAAACACTCAATTTAAATAAAAGTATTTCAAAAACATTCAATTTATTCAAAAGAATGATAGCATACATGATATAAAAGTATAAATAAATTTGAACTTATATTCATTCTCTATATCGCGACGTGCTGATTTTTATACTTGTAGTTTAAAAATTTTGCTCTTACATATCCATACAAATAAATGACGTAACTGTTTATCGATTTTCCAAACTCGTTAATCCTATTGGAATATAGTCTTTTTTAAGCAGAGAAGAAACCAAGGGGCAATAAAAACATGAGCCATTTGGTTAAACCAGGATATATCAAAATATTAATAATAAGTCGAAACTCATAGAACAACAATAATAGGAAATCAATTGAATATTTTAGTTTCTTTTTATGACGAACCTTGAAAAAAATGCGGTATAATGTCACCTGTTAAAAGGTATTTCAACCTTAAACGCATCTAAGATAATTGTCCCTTATCTTTTGAATGCAAGACCATGTCAAACCATTTAAAGCATCACACTAAAAATTAAGTTTTCATACAAATGCAAATTACTTGAAAGCATTCTTGTGTTTAATTATGCAAAAAGCATTCAATAGCTGTTTAAAAACAATTATAGATAAATTGTTTTTAAATCTAAAATTGTTTTATTCGAAAAAATGGAAAAGCTAAAATTTCAGTGACATATCTGAAATATTTGGCTGTAAAACTTTTCATTGAAGCAGTTTCATAGGGATTCTGTTCTGGTAACACTGACGACATTAAATTTTGCGTCACTAATATGAGACTTGATTGTTAAATGAATGAGTATTAAAAAACAAACAGAACATGTTTTCTATAGCGCATATATTTTAAATTACTGAATGCATCAGAAAGCCTTAATCTTGAAAACAACATGTGTTACCATCCTCCGGGATTTTTTTTCAAATTGTCAAGTTAAAGAAATGTTTTAAGTGAAGTTCCCTATAAAATAATTATGAATCAAAATGGAGACGAGCCAGGTAGCACCTTCATTCCGTCATAAAAGCAAGTGTTTGAAATAATTGTTTACTGATTAATCAACTCTGGAAAGGGTTTTTTTTAATTCTGGTTATCAATTAAGTAAACCTTGCATATGCAAAGAATGCTTTCCGATGTTAGTGGTAGAAAAATCGATGATTTCATGCAATTAAAGCAGTATTAGATTGACATGCATTTTCACAGCGGGAAATGAAGCTAAGGGAGATAATATATAGCCACCATTATGTTAAATAGGAATTCGAAATATACCTTCATAGTTAACTAATCCATCACCATCCAAATCTGCTTCTTTTATCATTTCATCTACTTCTTCGTCCGTTAATTTTTCACCTAAATTTGTCATAACATGCCTTAATTCTGCCGCACTTATAAATCCATTCCCATCCTTATCGAACACTCTGAATGCCTCCCGAAGTTCTTCTTCACTATCAGTGTCTTTCATTTTCCTTGCCATCATAAGCAAAAATTCTTCAAAATCGATTGTTCCATTACCTGAAGTTAGGAAATAGATTGCAAGAAGATTATTCTCCTCTTCTCAGTAAATATTTCTTTATATAAACACAAGTTATCTTTACAATCACAACCAAAACATTGACAACCCAACAAGGCATACAACAACCAAGGAAAAGAAAACGGAGAATAGATAATTCAATAAAATAACCAGAAAAGAATTTCGTATTTACGTTCCTAAAAAAAATATAAAGTCGTGTATCAAGTAATATGAGGTCTGATACGATATGACAGTGCTCGTTTCCCAGACCTTTGACCTCAAAGCAAAATGTTGTAAACGCAGTTATCTCTGCTGACCTTTACTGACTGGGAGAAAGAAGATCATGAAAACGTCTGGACCATTACAACTCCCTCTAACCCTTATCTCCTAAAATATGAAAAATAATTCAACCAGTATAATCAGCTTATTTAGACGGTATGGTTCATCTCGATTTGAAGCTAGTGGTCTCAAAATAATGTCTGTTCTTTTCATGCTTCTCAGTTAAGAAATATAAGTACTTAATTTTCTCCTTTTTATTGAGTTAATTGACTCTGGTACCTAAAGTTGAATTAAGATATTAATATTGTTTCATGTATTTTGAAATTCATTGATTTTCTTTTTGTGCCCCCTGCAGATCTCTGTCTTTATCTTTAACCAATCAAAACCTCGCTCTTCCCTATCCGTAGTAACTTCTTTACAGTCATAAAATAAATACCGCATTACAAAACGTTTATAGGTATGAAATAAAGAGAGGAGATGTGGTATGATTGATAATGAGACAAGTATCCCATAGAGTCCAAATAAAGCAGATTCAAACAACTATAGGCCATCAACAATGAGCAAGACATACATAAGACAGTTAAAACAATCTTTAAAGTGGAAACCGTTTTTGCTTATCATGTGTATATCCACGGTAAACCATTGAGTACACTTTTTAAGTGATTGTCTGTATGTAAAACTACAGTGAAGTTGATAGAAATGAGATGCGGAAGATACAAAAGGGAATCTCAAACTCATAAGTCGAAAACGAATAAAAAATGGCAGGGCAAAAAACAAAAAACGACCAAAAATAGTATTCAAACACAACAGAAAAATCTAAAGACTGAGCACCACGAACCCCACCGAAAACGGGTTAAACACGTGTGTTCCGGGAGATTAAGCAGATCCTGCTCTACATCTGGCACGTGTCAAGTCTATGAGACAAAACAAAATATTATACAAAAAATGGTCAAAACTGTCGCTTGCCCCATTTGGTAAAAAAACTATTATAAAGTCTTTGATTATATCAAAATTGAATCATCTGTTCCTATCCATCCCTAGTCCAGATGACAATGTACTACGTCAATTCAATAATAAAATGTATGCATTTGTTTGGGATGGTAAACCTGACAAGGTAAATCGGGAGCTTTTGTGTCAAGAATACTGCCGAGGGGGTTTAAAAATCATTAATTTGAGAAATTTTATATAAGTGCTAAAATTGAATTGGGTTAGAAGATTATTTAATTCAAATTCAAAGTGGATAACATTATATAAATAACACATAGCTGAGAGGGTGATAGAGCAGATTGTTACCCTGAGAAAACATTGTCAACTGAGGCGAAGCCAAGGTTGACAATGTCTTTTCGAGGGGTAACAATCTGCTCTATCACCCTCTCAGGTATATTTTATTTAATTTATTATACTGAATGTTCTGTTATTACTGTCTATTGAGTTTCAAATTAAACGAAATACACTATGACGTCTTGTACATAACAACCATCCGCATTCAATAAAGCGCACATTTGACCAAGCGTCTCCGTGAAGGGTAATAGAGTAAATTGTCTCCCTCGTATCAAACCAATCAAAGTCTGGCATTTTGACATGAAGTATAATAATATTTACTGCTACACTACATAAAATTTAACAGAGTGGGCTTATTTTGGAACAACTAAAAAATTAGATAAGCAATTTTGGAAAGAATTTTTTTATGCCTGGATAAATATGTCAAGACATCCTTGTTATTTTGAGAAAGTAATCCCTTCGTCTATATGGAATAATGAGAACATTAAAATTGATGAGTCTGTGTTTATTATAGAAATTGGGCACAAAATAGGGTATGGACTGTAAATAACCTTTAAGATGAGCAAGGAAATATATTATCTTATCATAATTTTGAAAGGCTATAGACCGTACTGTGACCTATAATGGTTTACTTTTATAAATTTTGACTTGGATGGAGAGTTGTCTCATTGGCACTCATACCACATCTTCTTATATCTATATATATAATGCTATATAATTTTAAACCCACATTTTTACAATTTTATGGGATTAAAATAGCATTAAAAAAACGGTTACAATCTAAAGGAATCAACACTGAAAAGGATAAAACAAGCTGTTTTTACCTTTTAATATTAACATTTTCTTCAAGTCAGGAGCGAAAATCGGAGATTATATTAAATAAAGTTGTTGGAGATTGGAAAAACAAATACATAATTGTTTCTAAGTTTTCAAAAAATACCAAGCTCTGTTGGTTTAAATACTTTACTTTTAAAAATGAACCTTGTACAGTGTAATTTATGTACATTTTGCAAGGAAGAACCAGACACTGTAGAACACTTACTGTGGGGCTGTCATATTGTAGCAGACATCTGGCACCATCTGAATGCTTGGATTTTTGAAGCAACACATATTGAAATTCCACTAAATGTGGATAGATGTCATTTTTGGCTTCTATGAAAACTATAAACTAAATTTTATAAAGAATAAAGTCATTTTACTAGCAAATTACTTCATCTACAGATCAAAGATGCAAGATGAAAAACCTCACATAGAGGGACTTAAAAATTAAATCATAGAAAATTCAACTTTAGAAAAGCATATTTCCACAAAAATATGAGTGTGAAAGAATATAATATGTACTGGAACCCCTGGTTTAAAGTCACTGATTAGATTTAACAATAAATTATTAATGTATAAATGTGCTTGTACTGTAATTACAATTATCTTTATATTAGTGAAAATGTTATACTTCGTCCATATATTTATTCTGTTATATCGTACGGTATTATTATTTTTTTCATTTTCCTTTCATTTGCTTGAATATGCTTATTTATCTCGCTTGCTTAATTATATTATATTAGATGAATATATGTAAATGCCTGTCAATGTATGAAGAAAAAAAAAACAAAAATTAAAAAAAAAACAAAAAACAAAATCTTCTGAAATCAATTGTGCAGTAATGATTTGACTCTGTTTTGTGTGTCGTTACTCTTGCTTTCTTTTATGATAAAATGAGTTTAAAAAATTCATTATCAGAAAATATATCAAATGAAATTATCTTCTATGAAAAATGACATAAATACAGGACAAATCATAAAGTTTTTAAGGAAAATAATACAGATTTTTATCTTAAGGTCGTGGTTGTTTTTTTCTAGAGAAACCTCTTTGCATCTAAAGTACTATTAACATAATACTTGATTATTACATTTTTTTTTCATGTTTCGGTACTTCAGTGAACTGTCATTATTATTTACGTCTTTTCACAACACAGCGGCCATTAATTGTTGAAAAGTTTCATGCAGCACTCCATTCCAAACACCTCAAATGCATCAGAAAGACTAAACTGCTATAGACAATTAACTGCTAGAGCTATTATTTCACTCTCATACAGCGATTCTCACTTACCAATTCCACAACAGTTTATCTGCATTGCTCCATAAAATGCTACAGCTTATAACAAAGAGGTTATAAATTAGTGCAAGACATATGGTCCGCTGTGTTGTTTTTTATGTTTATATAACTTGACGACTCCCTCAGACAAAGATGACATATTTCTTTTTATGTCCCTTCTGGTCCTACAGCTCCTAACGTTTCTACGTAATAATTCATCAAAGATGTATTTATACAACCCCGGATTTTATTTATACAACCCCGGATTTTATTTATACATCCCCGGATTTTATTTATACAACCCCGGATTTTATTTATACAACCCCGGATTTTTTATACAACCCCGGATTTTATTTATACATCCCCGGATTTTATTTATACATCCCCGGATTTTATTTATACAACCCCGGATTTTAAATGTTTTGGTTTGAGCGTTCCTGATGAAGGTAATTCCAGAAAATATCTTCGGACGCACAAAATATATAAAGCTCCAGCCCTGGGCGGATTCAGGCGGGGGCGTGGAGGGCGTGCGCCCCCTAAAATTTGCAAAGCATGGGTTATCCTCAGCTTAATAAAGAATATTTCGATTCTTTTACCTAAAAAAAAATTTCGCCTCGCTCCGATCGGCGAAAATTTAAGTTTGCGCCCCCCCCCCCCCCCCCCCTAAACCTAAAATCCTGGATCCGCCCCTGGCGTCAGATTAATTTGAATCTATAAATGCTTGTATAAAGTATGCAACAAACAATTGAATAATTGTTGTGCTGTTATATATTAATTTATTTTGAAAACTTTCTTTTTGCAATTTGTTAATTTTTTTGATGCCATCCTATATTGGATTATCACTAGAAATAAAACTATTGCAATACAACCTGGCTTGAAATTACACCTTAATGACGGATGTAATTTTTAATAAAGTATTATCATTTCGATTTCTATAGTATTTATACATAAGGGATCGACCATTGTATTGTCGTGGTGGCAGGAGTGGGAAGGGTGAAAATATTAAGAAAATAAATATCCTGGACTGGTAAAAGCTGAAATTATAATCTTGCCCAGGACTTGATGAAAAATAAAAGTGAAAATACCCCCCGGTCAAGCAACAGGTTGAAATGAATTATTCTTCCAAAATAAAAAATTCTTGACGTATAGCTTTTGCATACATTGATATACATATACATAGCGAACACATGATTATAAGATTTTTTAATATGGTCGCTGTCTTTCTCATATTTCACAAATGTATTCAAATCAGAACGAAGGAGTGTCTGTCTAGACATTAGTTTTTGGCTATAGTTGTATAACATGTAAACACAATACGCAGATGATGCCGAGAGTATAATGCTGCTCGACAAAAGGACGCACGAAATGTATAAATGTGTGTATTTTCATTGAAAAGGTAAAGTTGCGATGACCTTTTGATGTGACCTACATATTTTAGAGGTGCAATGCCAAATCAAATTTCACATCAAAGAATTGCAGATTTTTTTGAAACGTAACTGTTCTTGTTTTTTAAGGTTTTTGTCATTCCGACCCTCTTCTCTCTAAAGTATAGCATAAAATGTTTACTACATGGTCGTGTAGCTAACTATATATAGTTAAGGATTCAACGTCTTTATGTTAAAGGGAAAATGAGAAAATGCGATTAAAAGCTTACGGATGCAAATATCGTATAGATAACTAAAATAGAAATTAAAAACTCCAACAAAGTTCAAGACCGCTATACATCAACTTATATAAAAAAAAAACACTCATAACAGAAACCAGGCTTAAAATTAACACAAGAGACTGCCAAGAATTAAGAAGTATACATAGAGACATATTGAAGAAATGATGGAGGCAATTATTTATTTGAAACACTACAATAACCCATTAATTAGGAATTTTAAATTGAAAAATTAATTCTTCACCTCAACAAAATTTTCTTTAGATAAATTAAAACTGATTAATATTCTCTTTTTGTTTGTTTCAATCCAAACTAAATGACGTTTGCATTCAGATGTGTGGTAATCTAACGCAAACAAATGGACAGATATCTTTCAAGGATAACATACGTCCTTAGCAATAGAAAAAAATGTCTATAAAATAATGTCACGCTCTAAATCTCTCTAGTCTAGAAAATTGTGAAGAAATTTTACACAGACTCAAAAATTTAAGCACAGGGTATTTTTTAAAGGTTTTACTAAAGACAATCTCTAACAAGGTCTGTGTTGATCGGAACAGGCAAATAGGATGAAATTCATAACAGCTTGTATATGCGTACCTAGTATGTTGTTATTATTATTACCGAACAATTTATATTTATCGTGTTAAACTATGTGGCTGGGTTGAAATGTTTTTTAATCCCTTAAAGTCGACCAGATAAATAACAAAGTTACATAGTAAAACATACAAGAAAAATCAGTTCAGAAAAACACGTAACTTTCCATATTTAACGCGATGAAAATATCTATTTATACATATAAAGCTACAATTAGTTCCCATTGGAATACCGACTGTCACTTGGAATATCAATCCACTAAAATTATGTTGCCGATAAAAAAGATGTTACTATACTCACTCAATTATCTGATTGTCTATCATCACCTTTTACTTGAGATTTGAGGCTTAGTTATTGAGAGAAAAAATGTGGACATAAAAGTTTAAGTTCTGCACTCCAGAAATCTTTGCAGTCGTTTAAATATCTTAGTATTTTAACAATGTGTCAGGAATCATTGAAAAATGTTCTCTTTATAAGAAAATTCATATTAAAGAAAATAAATGATGGAACGATTTTAATTTGATACTGAGTTAATCAGTCGAGTTGTCAATAACATGCAGAAAACGCAAAGCAATTAATATGAAACCGCTTGAGAAACAGTATTTTACTCTTCATACTAAAAATGCTATTGTTTATTTAGAAAGAAAATAAACCTGTTTTAAAAAAGTATGGCGTATTTTATGGAAAGTAACAGAAATGAATACGATCGTTCATTGTGAGAAATATGGCATTTCTAATTCTAGTATATTGTATACCCCTAGTTTACTACGGAACATCTTTGTTGAAATAAATGATACTGTTATTTCGCGGCATTTTCATCTGTAGCCATGCTTTTAGGGCTGTTTCTAAGACCGACTAACAAAATATTTAACCAAGGCTATCTTAAGCAAGAGCACAGACCGTGCATTTATAGTTTTTTTTCTCTATATTTCAAGAAGGAACTTACCGTCAGCATCAACTTCGTTAATCATATCTTGAAGTTCCGCTTCCGTTGGATTTTGACCTAAAGAGCGCATAACTGTACCCAGTTCACTTGTCGTGATGGTTCCATCGCCATCTTTGTCAAATAATGAGAATGCTTCTTTAAATTCTGCGAAAAAAACATTTTTTAAAAGAATATATACAATAAAACGAAACAGAAAAACATGGTCAGTAAGATAATCGTCGATTCTACATTTTCTGTTTGTTTGCGTTATTTTATCTATATCATTTTTGTTGATATACCCTCATTTTCCAGTGGAAGTCAAAATTGCCAGACCTTCATCCCGGACGACCCCCATTACAGGACATACCTTTTGTTTTTATTGTTGATTTGTTCCAGTTCTAAACATGCATGAAATATTTTCCACTGGACGTTAAGAAACCAATAATCAATCATCTATATATTTTCAATTTTACTTTTGCAGGCGATTAGTGATGTCTATTTGAGTGTCACGCAAAAAGACTTTTTGTAAGAGCCTCGCTTTGATGTATGACAATATTCAGCACTGTAGAAATGGTAAAGACGGATGTAATTAATGCAATTTTGACAAGAATTTCCTTCATCTTTTCATTTGTATGCTTTTTATCTAATTATTATGTTTTAACTACAAATGCATTTCCTGACAGGCAACAAGTTGAGGGAAACATAAACGGGATAAAAAAAATTGTTTAAAAAAGATTTATTTTTGTTAGCACTAATTATTAGACTATTTGGAATACTTAAATTAAATTTTCCTTCCAGAAATGTGTTGGAAACATGTTAATGCTAGTAATTTGATCCAGAACAACATTTAGAAGATGCTTGTTAAATATATATCTAGAATTTCTTTAAAGGTAACAATTAGGAAACGTTCATCTTGATCTCAATGTCTTTTCTGATAAGTTCTAACAAAAACATCTTTTGGTTGCAATTACAGTCACACCTTTTTTAGGCAAACACCTGTCTTGTCCGGTTGCCCTTTTCTTGACCTGATGCAGAAATACCTATACATTTTGAACCTCATTTCAAAGGTCAACTGTCTTGCAAGGTCAGTTTAATTTGGTTCAAATGGTGACCTTTATATTCAGGTTTGACTGTACCTTCAAAAATGAGGATGGTGCAAGTATGAATCTGTCTAGCATGTCCCGTTTATGATTAGATAATCAAAAAATGAAAATATATTCAAATAATCAGATAATCTACAATCAGACATAAACAGTCCCTAGTCAGAACTTATATTGTTACGCCATTTCAATCTTTGAACAGCCCGTGATCATGATAGTGATGTAGTCGCTTCATGTCCAATTATTTGGGCGTTTATTATTTCAAAAGACTTTTTGTAATCTTATGAACTTGTGTTGTAAGAACTTCTATGTATTTCAAAGTTTTCCGGAGTGTATTTTAACATTGTTCATTTTGTAAATATTACGGGAATATATGATAAATATGAATAAAAAGATTGATTGATTATTCGATGCTTAACGTCCAGTGGCAAATATTTCATGTATGTGCAGGACGAGAGAAAGTTAACAATAAATACAATAGGTAGGTCCTGTAAAAGAGACCGTCCGGGATGAAGATCGGGACATCTGAACTACCACGAGAAAATGAGGGTATATTGGGTAGGGACAGAAATTTAGCCTTGCAACAAGCCACCTATGGACCCTTCAAAGAGTTGTTGCAAGGGTTCTTAACTTGCAATGAGCGTGGCACTCTCTTTACATGAATAAAAAGTGATGTTGGGTATACGTCACAGAAGCACTTACTGGAAAACGTGCTTTCAAATTTATCACGAAGTGGTCTGTAATATAGAAATTATTACTCCTGTATTAGTGTTCAGTGATCTTAGACACATGAACACATTTTTGCATATAACATCATAAATTATACCAAATTTAGTTTAAATTTTGTCCAAATTGTTACATAGCTTGGTTGAAACGAAAGTTGCAAAAGTCACGGGGATTATTATTTGAATGATCTCTCTCAGTGTGGTATTGTGTCTTATATATATATAAAAAAAATCATATTTCCATATTTAATAGCCTGTTTGTATGTAAAATGTATTAATCTGGTAAATATGAGTTATAGCCTTTTTAATTTGTCTTAAAATTCCATCGGCAGACATCGTGTTACTCAAGTGTAAATGTACTTTCACATATTCCTATATTTATTTGACATTTTATGTCAAAGATATATCTCATTATTTTTGTTTGTTTAAAAAGCCTACATTCAGCCCAATATGAAATATAACCCATTTGGGATTCATTCAAAGCTGTTATTCGGAATAACCACACAACTTTATGCGGTCAGTGACTGTATTTCACAAATATGTATACATACCAGTCATAACTTTGACCTCACAAAAAGCATTGTTAGACAGAATACGTTTGACATCGTCCGCCTCATGACCAAAATTCACGAGTTGAAAACAAAATATTTAGTTTTAAGAGTTGTAATATAAAGATTATTACCATTCTTTTTTCTCGTATATACTCGCCACAAACCTCGCATTTTTACCTGTTTCTAAGCCTAGTACAAATACTTTTATGTTCCGAGAGAACGTAATTGATATTCCGTATATGCATTCATAAACATTAAATTTATTTGTTTTTCTGGGGTTATTTCTGAATTGAATTAAAACTTAAAATAGAACAATGGAAATGTTTCGAAACGTAAAAAGTGAATTTAAAATTTAGGATTTTCAAATTCAATACACTTTAAAAAAAAGTTTTATCAAACATCTGGGATGCAGTACTTTGTTCGTAACCTTTTTTATACGAGGGCAATCCGGCAAGGGTTATATATCGTGAAGAGTAGTCGGTATAAGTCATGTCACATAAATGAGTACCTTATTAAAAGGGCACGCATTCCAATGAACAAAGGACCACAGATTTGAGTGTCATGACGTCACCGAACATAGATTTAAGGGTTTACAAAGAGTTGACTTTTACCTATATATCGTTTTTTGATTCCATTTTATTATTTTGAAATTAACATTTTTTTGGAATCCAAAGCCCTTTGAAAGAGATATGTTATTCGGTCTTCTAAAATTTACCAAAATAAAACTGATTAAAATTCAATTTCACAACATATGAGATTAAATGAATCAAAGTCTACTTTTGAATTCTACTCCAACAAAACACTGCTAGCTCTGTACAATCTAGAAAAGTAATTGTATAGTAATGATATACAATAATGTAGATCAAGATTAAAAAGCCGCTCATGGGAATGCTAATTTGCAAGCGAACGCGTACTCAAGAGACGTGGCATTTTCTACAATTACGATTTTTTTCAGAGAATTCACTTGCTTTTATTTGATTATCTGCTATTACTTTTATATCGACGTCATTAATCAAGTATTTACGGAAATTAATTATATTTACTTTCAGATACCATTCGAATGATAAAGTGTAAATCAAAGGTGTATAATTCTTGTCTACCGGATACATCTGGAGGTTGATGTTGGTACAGTAAATGCGACCTTTACTGCATTTGATCCTTGAAAGGTAAATATATCTGGTCTTTGGCTTGCAGATCCTATATAGTCTGTATTATTTCGAAATACTAACAGAAATAGTTTAGGGTATTAGGTATTATATTTTGGAGCTTAAGTATATCATATTATTACTTGAAAGCAGCTGTGTACTGCATAAGTGAACTGTGTACTTTTTATTATGGCATCGGAACTTTGTAACGAATTAACATGTCATTAACAAATAAGAGTTAATATAAAAATAAGGAGATGTGGTATGATTGCCAATGAGACAACTATCTACCAAAGTTCAAATAAAGTGAATGTAAACAATTATAGGCAACCGTAAGGTCTTCAACAATGAGAAAAAACCATACCATAAAGTCAACTATAAAAGGCCCCGACATGAAAAATATGAAACAATTCAATGGAGAAAACTAACGGCCTAATTTATAACAAAACAATATACGAAAAAAACAAGTTTGACAGACATGAACCAACGACATCCACAGAACTACAGGCTCCTGACTTGGGACATGCACATAAAGACTGTGGCGGGGTTAAAGATGTTTGTGAGCGCTCAAGGCCTCCCCTAACCTTGGATAATGGTGTTACAGCACAACATGAGAACAAACTATAACAATCTTATGAAAAGGGCTTAACTCATCAGATCGATACAAAGAAGAAAAACATCTAACAAAAACACAGACCGGATTTTTTAATCTTTACTTAAGTTTACTCTAATCAAGAATATGTGTCCATAAGACAACATGCCAGTGAATCGCGAAATCTGGTTCAAAAATCTAAAACTCTCCTTATTTTTATATATGGCGTTAAATTATGATATGTTGTGTGGTGTATGTATTATTCGTTTTGTCGACCTCCGTACAAGCACAGTTGAATACGTAGTTGAACCGTGTCTATCTTTCTTATGTCAGATGCACATTTTGTTCTTTGTCATAAGTATCAAAACTTTTAATTGTTGATTGAATGACCAATACTACAACACTACAAAATGTAAAGTCCTTTGAAAGACGTCAGTTGTACAATATTTCGTCTTGATACTTGCAAACCATATTCTGACGTCAGTTCAAGATTATACAAAAAGACTCTGAAGCAACGATAGAAAATCATGTCAAAACCATTAACACATTCAAGCCAAAGGGACTTCAATCTAATAGCATATACCCTTACGTAATTGGAACCTAGACAAAAATTTGTTGCCCTTTGCAAATGCAATTCTCAAACGTTAAGCACATTTTCCGTAAGAACGCTTTTGATTGCAAGTAAACAAATTGGTTGGTAGCAAATGAAACCAACTTGTACTAAAATCCGAGTAATCAAATAAAAATTATCATTGTTCTTAAAATATAGCAAAAAATGCGTGAAAACATATTCAGTAAGCTCTTGGGAGTTTTGGGTAAACTGCTTTAAATTGTTGCTGTCCCTTAATACGATTCCGTATGATAGTTCTAGGTAATAAAAAAAATACTAACAAAATCAAAAGATATACAGCAAATAATAACACTCATGAAATTAAAACTCTTTGCAAATTCAAACACGTAAACATTCAATGCGAATAAATCGGAAAAACCAAACATATATTTGCAAAAATAGAGACGACCAAATCTAAAAATTGTTAAAAAAACAGATAAACTTTTTACAAATAATCAAATGAAAGCTCGTATTTAAATGAGTGAATATACTGTTTAAGACCTGTTAAAGTGTTTGACATCTTCCCAGTTTGGAAAATATCATCATTTACAATATCATATGTCTTCAAGCAGCACAAATACTTGTTTTAAAATCAAATATAGTTGGTCGACTAGATAAAAAGATATTTGCATAACAATTTTATGTTGACAGCCACCAAAACGAATACAACACAGTTTCATTATACGGACCGCAAACAAAAATAATTTTAGACTTGATTTTAAAAATGTATCAATATGTAATAATACGAGGCAGCCAAACGCAATACATTGATACGATTAGCATGAACTGATAGTCGCATCTCAGTATTCCAAAACCCTGTCCACCGTCTTGGAGTAATTATAGTCACAACATCATACCATCAAGGATAACACATGAATGCTTGTGACGAAATAATATTCATTTCTTGCATGTTTTGTTATGCAATGAACTAAAGCCTACTAATTATGGATCTGCGGATGTGTTATTGAATATCTATGTTGTGATGTTACACTATTGTTTCAGGTAGGGTGAAGGTTGGCGCCTATTAAAACGTTTAAACCCGCTGCATTTGTTTGCACCTGTCCTAAGTCAGGAACCTGATGTTCAGTGGTTGTCGTTTGTTGATGTGATTCATAAGTGTTTCCCGTTTCTCGTTTTTTATATAGATTAGACTGTTGGTTTTCCTGTTTGAATGGTTTTACACTAGTCATTTTTGGAGCCCTTTATAGCTTGCTGTTCATTGTGAGGCAAGGCTCCGTGTTGAAGGCCGTACTTTGACTTATACTGGTTTACTTTTACAAATTGTGACTTGGATGGAGAGTTGTCTCATTGGCACTCATACCACATCTTCTTATATCTATGTACTATTAGTTAATTATGTAACAAAGCTAACCTGCTACTTGTTCTTCTGTTAATGCTATCACCTGGTCTGCGTTCTGAAAAGATATATATAATTATTTACATAGAAGTGTTGTCATTTATCAGCAAAATGTTCAGATTTTGGCAATTAATCCAGAAAAAGACGAGATAGTACAGCGATTCATATTACCATAGAAAAAAGTGATAAGGTATCAATTTGATGACAGAAAAATCAATACAATTAAGGTTTCATTCCAAATCCATAACTACAAAACATCTTCTGAAAGTGTTACTGTATCTGGAAAATTTGACATAATGACCCTGATGAATTTCCTGTTTTATCAAAACTAAATGCTCTTTTCAGAACAAGAGAAAAGATAAAATATCTATTTATCACTTCTATTGTAAATCAGATGTAATCGTCTAACATCTTCGGGGCCTACGACCCACAGGAGCAGCGTACATCTAATACTTACAACATGGCTAGTGTAAGAAGATGTAAGATATCTGATTGGAATTGTCGAATACTTGTAAATGCATATAAGAGTCATACAATATGATTTTCATGCACAATTTAGACGAAATATATATATAATACATTTTTCCAAGAATTATCCTTATCCTGGATATCTATCTAAGCTGGTCCTATCTTCATATTTTTTAGTGGGTATAACAGATATTTGGGAGACATTGTTTCAGATCTCACCATTGAATTTTTTATTACAGTGATAGTTCAATTAAAAATTCAAATAATAATTATTCCATCTAATTCTCGATTTCAATTAATGGGGCAATGTTTCTTATCACTGAAGAACTGCAGATATACATTTTTGCTGGATAAAATAGAAATGCTCAGGTTAACAGTTCTTCCTTGGATATATTCTTGGGTTGCTTATAAGTGTAATTCTGGGATAATAGTATGACACACGCCATCTTCGTTGACATGACCGATAAACATTCAATGTAAAATTTAAAGTACAGATACTCATGCCTGTCTGACTGTTCTATTTTTGAAATTAGGACGATAGCTTCAATCGTAAAAACCGAGAATGCTTTCGAAATCCATTAGGTCATGATAATTACATTCCATAGAAATATGATTTCAAACGACAATTACAAAACTCTTTGTGCTTTCGTTTAATATCAACTATCGTAATATCATGTAAAAGTAAATTTGAAACCAATATGTAATGGGTTATAATGACTTCTGATGACATATTTGTTATAACCATATCTCTTTGTAAAGTCGACAATAAAAAGTTCATTCTGCAACAGAATTAAGATAACAAATCATCAAGAACATTTTTCTAAATATTACTAATATAATAACTCAAAAATCGTCTTAAAGGAACGAGGTGACTGCAGTGTAAGTATCACGATCCTTTACATCAGACAAAACAGCTGATCTGCAAGATATTTTTTCATCTAAATGAAACCATATACAAGTATCACTGTATAACAACTCTAGATGTAGCCGACGAGAAAAGGCACGACTCCATTAACTATATATTTTACACATCCTAGTTGGTCGAGTGGTCTAGTGCACTTGACACAGTGCAGGAGGAGTTTCCAGGATTTAAGAGCAACATATATTCAAATACCACTAAGGAAAGAACAAAATCTGCTTACACAAATAATTACCTGTTCATTTTGTTCATATCATATACTCGTTTGATATTTAGCAATTTCATTAATTATATGATAAAATTGAGAATGGAAATGGGGAATGTGTCAAAGAGACAACAACCCGACCAAAGAGCAGGAAACAGCCCAAGGCCACCAATGGGTCTTCAACACAGCGAGAAATCCAGCATCCGGAGGCGGGTTTCAGCTGGCCCCTAAACAAAAATGTGTACTAGTTCAATGAAAATGGACGTAACACTAAACTCCGAAACATATACTAGAACTTAAATTAAAAAAACATACAAGACTAGCGAAGGCCAGAGGCTCCTGACTTGGGACAGGCGAGGCGCAAAAATGCGGCAGGGTTAAACATGTTTTGTGAGCTCTCAACCCTCCCCCTATACCTCTAGCTAATGTAGAATAAACAAACACACAGCAATACGCACAGTAAAACTCAGTTTAAAAGAAGTCCGAGTCCGATGTCAGAATAGGTAACAGAAGAAACTAAGCAAAATGACAATGATACATAAATTAACAAAGGACTACTAGCAGTTACTGACATGCCAGCTCCAGACCTCAAACTGATTGAAAGATTATATCTTCATCATATGAAAATCAAGGACAATCCCTCCCGTTAGGGGTTTAGTATCATACCATCATAAAATATATGAGAAGAACATGACAACAACTGGTTTTAGAATGAATGTGTTTATTTCCGATGCAAAGACCCTATGAGTGAATCAATATTAATTCCAAAAATGCCATCTTTAATGACCTGACAACAGTATCGTAACTGTATCCCTTCTGAATAAGTCTGTTTAAAGGTTTGGTTGGCTTTTAAGGTGAATGACGACATGTTTGTGCTTTGTATAGAATATTACCATAAAAGATTGGAAGCGAAATACCTGAACGTATATTATGTCTGCATGTTGATTTATATTTACGAATGATGTCCTTGTACCGATGATTAAATTTATTAAAGATATTGATATCAATTTCCAGGAAAGGGCAGTGTTCATTGTCAGTATTAGCTATATTTAAAGTCAGTTCAGCAGGATAAATCTCTTAAATGTACATACTGAAGTCGTCTTTATATCATCCAAATGTCTAAAAGTGTTATTAAATTTTTGTATCAGATGTTGTTGTTTTGATGGGTATTTGCTGATTTTAGTCATAAATTGTAACTCACAACAATACAGAAACAGGTCCGCAATAAATGGTGCACAGTTAGTCCCCACTGGAATTCCGATAACTTTACGATAGACGGAATCTCCATAGCGAACAAAATGTTTTCTAGTAAAAATTCAAGTGCAGTCATCGTATCAAAGTTGGTCCAATTGACATAGTTCTTTTGTTTGTTGTTACTAAAAAAATACCTAAAAGAGTTTGAACATATACATTCGCAATCTGACTTTTTAATTGCCCATTTAATTAGATGTGTGAATTTTTCTTAATGAGATTATGAGGCAAAGTGGTATATAGGGTAGAAAATCAAAACTTTGAACAGATTCGAAATCACGAATATAAGCATGCAATTTATCAAGTACTTCCAACGAATTTTTGACACTCCAAAAGTAATTAAAGTCACTATTTTCAAAGGCCTTATTTGAACAATTTATTACCAGGTTTTTTATTGTACCAAGTGTACTAGTAAGTAGAATCGACAGTTTAGTAGTGGAACAATGGCTTGAAGAGTTATATATAGATAATTAAGTCGGCGAAAGTTCTCAATCTGCTATATATTTCTGTATTCGGTGTAAACCAAAGTAAAGGTTTCTCCTAGTCGTCGCCCATGCGTGCCTTTTAACATAATATACATTAATTAATAACTGCAATGTGGAGAATGGAATTTGTCAAAGACATAGACATATTACAAAAGGTCTAGAAAATTATTCACAAGCATGATGCAATATCAACGCACGATAACAATTTTATTGCGCATAACGCGTGTTTCTTCATTAATACTCGAAAATAACAGTTTTGGATTGATTGATTAATTGATTTTTGATTGGTGTTTAATGTCACTTTCAGCACTATTGTGCTATTTCGTGGTGGTCAGTTTGTGTTGGTGGAGGAAACCTGAGTGCCCGGAGAGAACCACCGACCTTCTGTCTGAAAATAAAAATATTGGTAGCCAAACATTTAAAGAATAAACGTAAAAGGTCAAAAACCAACAGCTGAAACTATCTTAGGTCAACTTTGTCTGGAGTTTTGGAACAATTAACCTATTTATGAACTGCAAAAAATAAAAAAAAAATGTATCATTAAACAATTGCTCAAAGCGACAACTAAGCAAAAAGGGAACTGGTCTTGACTTCTAAAACTAAGCTGTAAAGTTCTAGAGTCCATCTGATTTTTTCGTTAATATTTCGTTAATATTATAGGTTGCAAAAAAGATAATAAATGAGAAACATGTACAAGTGTTGATTAATTACCATGTTTCAAACATAAATGGTAAAAAAATATTTTAACAAATGGGACGTAATGGCGGACGCAATAGTAATTGCATGTAGAAAGGGAATTTTAACTGGTGTACTGTTAGTCCCCGAAGGTATCATCAGCTCGATAGCCAGTACTTCGTTACTGACATGGAAATACGAATATTGTTTTTGTCGAGCCTGCGACTTTTGTCGCAGAAAGCTCGACATAGGGATAGTGATCCGGCGGCGGCGGCGGCGGCGGCGGCGTTAGCTAACTTTTTAAAAGCTTTATATTTAAGAAGGTGGAAGACCTGTATGCTTCATACTTTGTATATGGATGCCTCATGTTACGAAGTTTCCGTCAGTCACATGTCCAATGTCCTTGACCTCATTTTCATGGTTCAGTGACTACTTGAAAAAAAGTTCAGATTTTTTGTAATGTTAAATTCTCTCTTATTATAAGTAATAGGATAACTATATTTGGTGTGTGCGTACCTTGCAAGGTCCTCATGCCTGTCAAGACAGTTTTCACTTGACCTCGACCTCATTTCATGGATCAGTGAACAAGGTTAAGTTTTGGTGGTCAAGTCCATATCTCAGATACTATAAGCAATAGGTCTAGTATATTCGGTGTATGGAAGGACTGTAAGGTGTACATGTCCAACTGGCAGGTGTCATCTGACCTTGACCTCATTTTCATGGTTCAGTGGTTATAGTCAAGTTTTTGTGGTTTGGTCTGTTTTTCTTATACTGTATGCAATAGGTCTACTATATTTGGTGCATGGAATGATTGTAAGGTGTACATGTCTAGCTGGCAGGTGTCATCTGACCTTGACCTCATTTTCATGGTTCAGTGGTTATAGTTAAGTTTTTGTGTTTTGGTCTGTTTTTCTTATACTTTATGCAATAGGTCTACTATATTTGGTGTATGGAATGATTGTAAGGTGTACATGTCCAACTGGCAGGTGTCATCTGACTTTGACCTCATTTTCATGGTTCAGTGGTCAAAGTTAAGTTTTTGAGTTTTGGTCTTTTTTCTTATACTATATGCAATAAGTCAACTATATTTGGTGTATGGAAATATTCTACGATGTACATGTCAGTCTCGCAGGTTTTATTTGACCTCGGCCTCATTTTCACGGTTCATTGCTCAGTGTTAAGTTTATGTGTTTCAGTCTGTTTTTCTTTAACTATAAGCAATAGGTCAGCTATATTTGTTGTATGGAAGGATTGTAAGCTGTTCATGTCTGCCTGGCATGGTTCATCTAACCTTGACCTCATTTTCACGATTCATTGGTCAATGTTTAGTTTTCTTGGTTAAGTCTGTTTCTTAGAAACTATAAGCAATAGGTCAACTATATTTAGTGTATTGAATGATTGTAAGGTGTACATGTATTAATCGTTTGGTTTATATGACCTTGACTTTATTTTCTTGGATCATGTTAAGTTTATGTAATAGTTGTAGTAAAGCTTTCATTTAGGACTATCAACATAATATCAATGGTTAGTAAAGAAGGCGAGACATTTCAGCGTGTGCACTCTTGTGTTTATATTTGCTGTTATAAAATTTGTGTAATACTTTTGAATTAAGGATGTACTTAGGTCAGGTTTAGGAATTTTTGTCAGATGTTCGGACTCCTTGGTTTTTTCGTACGATACAGGGTAAAATATTTTGCCCCATAACACCCATTTTTCTTTTCATATAAGACTTCAATAGCTCATAAAAGGTCATTTACCAAAAGTTAAGCAGATTCTAGATTTCGTTTCTTTCGAATTGAAACCCAAATAATACCAATGCAAATATAAGGTAAAAGTCCGAGTCAGCCTTTTCCCGCCATATTCTAAATATTATATATCTCGAAAAGGAGCTCCATAACCTATCAATATTCTTAGCTTATTTTGTTCCTTAACTAATACTCTTCTGACTTATAGTATCAATTTTGAATTCTAGATTTTTTAAATTTCACCTAAGTACATCCTTAAGGAATGTATTTCCCTCATGCAGAGCTCTTATTCCTTGTTCGGGTTTTTCATTCTTTTTTGGTTTTTTGTTTAGCTTGTCAACGTTTGTATTATATTTTGGACATTCAAATATTTTGGAATCGGACATCACTGAAGATACATTAATTGTCGAATTGCGCATCTGGTAAAGTCAAATTGGTACCGTTAATGTTTTAACTGTAGATTGGATAGCATACAAGTATTTCGGTAAATTTTCCCATAAAAATTGTCCTCTACATTTGCTGTTGGACAATTGAAGTCGAGAAGAAGAGGAATTTCCTACAGCTTACCAGAAAATGTGACAAAACATAAAAAAAAATATCTTTTAGTCCAACAGGACATCAGCTTTTATATATATAAAAAAGATTAATATCCACGATCTTCTACAAATTTTACTTGGGATGTCAATTTACTCATTTTAATCCTACACGTGCATTTGCGCTCACGGGTCATGCTCTGAGAGAACTATAGTGCGTGCGTAAAGATCAGTCCCGCAGAGACCATGTAAACGTTTTGAACTAAATTGTTTTTATTTTTAGACAAATAAGAATACTTATGAAATATGTATTTAGAAATGAATTCTATAGGTTTAAAACAGAAACAGGTATGGCTTAAATTTTTGTATAAAGCATGTCCAGTTTTCCAAATGAATTTGTAAAAAAGTCAACAAACTCGCGAACCAAGCACACGGAAAAAGAGACATTACATTTAATGGTGTTAAAGTATAAAAAAAAGTTTAAAACATTCACAACAATTTACAAAGCCAAAATGATGATTTAGCCAAATGGTAAAATCTCTTTCAATATTTGCGTGTCATTTATTCTACATAACATCGATTATAAAGATTCATATACAAGACAGTGAAGTAGCACTTCATATCTTTTGTCTTAAAGTACTTATACAAAAGAACTAGGATAAGATGTTGTATGTCTACGGTAATATAGATAGTCTCAAACGTCCATAATCATTTATGTTATACTTAGATAAAACTTACAAATTTAAAAAACAAAAATATATCACAGCATGCTAATCCGTGCAAATATAACAAACTAACTTACAATTTTAAGGTAGACTATATCGTCCATATGAGCTTTGTTTTTCTGTTTAGCTTTCTTCATGGCTGTATCGTAGATGAAGTTCTATACTAATACTATAGTGTTTATGACAATCTTGATAAAAAGGAATGTGTGTCTGTCGTAGAAGATAATGATTCATGTGAGTCTGTTTTTAGGAGCCAAAGATGAACTAGGAAGTAAATTGCACTAGACATGATTAAGGTGTGATTCTTATCGATAAGTATTACATTAAACACGAATACTGGCACTCAGTACAAAACATGAGAATCTACCTTACATACTCATCAAAGTACTGACAAAACATGCAAGTCTACGTGAGACTACTTAAAATATGAATAAAAGAAGGTGTGGACAGTACGTCGATGAGACACGAACAAAACAACACAATAAAAAAGAAATAAAGAAAAGTACAAGAATATTATTAATCATTCTGAACTCGTTTGAGTGTGGAAAAGTCGCAATCTAACCGCTAGAACGGCGGGAGTTTCAGTTTAAACAATAATATCTAATTTGTTTGTTTGTTATTTTCTAATAATTCAACAATCATTTCTTCTGACTGAAATAGGTCTTTTCCAATATTTGGTCCTAGAAATATTGACAAGAACGAAATTTTCTAAATGCAAAAATCAAATTATATTTCGACATACCATTTTAGTTAAAAGGAAATGCTGTGTACGATAACTAAACAGAAGACACGCACATGCTTACATGCTAATACTTGAAACATATATCACATTACAAAAGACATTTGCAACTATTTCAAGTATATATATATCGTATAAAAACTTTGTAATTGAATATAACTATATACCTGACAACCATTTCAGAAGCGGATCCAGAAATTTTCATAAAGGGGGGGGGGGGGGGGGCACTGACTGCCATAAGAGGGGTCCCGCTTAGTCATTTTTTCCACAAAAGGGGGGCCCGGGCACCCTGCCATCCCCACAAATCCGCCTCTGCATTTTCTCTCTTAAACAATTTATATAGTAAATATTATAATTCCCGAGTCATGAGTCTACACAAAAACTGCAAATGAATTCACCAAACACTTAAAAACACTAAAACACTAAACTCTCAATAGACAATTTTTTGTTTAGCGCGAAAATAAGCAATGCGTACAGTGCAACGTAATCTTACGTAATACAACAGTTCAATCATGTAACATATGCACTTTTACTTAATTTCTCTATAATTTATTATTCATTTGCAAATCTAGTTATGAATAATTTTTTGCTGTCTTTGCAAACAATTAAAGTAAATCATTTTATGTATTAAAACTTCCGTTTTGTTTCTTTGAATTTCAAAACTTTTTTACATCAAAAATAACATTTTTGAAGTACATAAATATTTCTCAAAGTTTAAAAACTAAATTTATAAATCAAATTAAATTTGATTTTCAGAACATTGCTGACACGTGTGATAAACAAAGTACAATGTTTTTTAAGCCTGTGGAAGATAGAGATGAAACGAAAACGATATATTCGCTATAAGATGATCTTATCATTGTCCTTCTTTACCAACATTTATAGGAAATAATTATATTGATCGTGTTGCTCAATCTTTTGGGGTTTTTTTTTCGTGAAGTGTTTTGTAAACAGCTGTTTGTCTTTTGACTTCTTTTCTTTTGTCCATTATGTTGTCTGTCTTTTTACAGCTCATGGTTTTAGATTGCCGTCCACCATGGTATCTTCTTAAAAAAATACTTGATACAACTGGTGGTCATAGTCTCGAAAATGTACAGACATATTCAAATGTTAGTGTTAGTAAAACACCTATGCATTATTAAGGTTGTCAAATTATTTTCAAATATTGTCCTTGCAGTAAATTCAAACGTGTTGCAACATTCAGCTCTTAGTTAATCTATCCATGTTTTTATTTCAATTTCGACAATTAATAATTTTTTGTTTAGCACGGAAAATATCGGCCAACTCAACGTTTATGTAATCTGTTACTTTAAGGAAAATTGATCTGTGATTATGCTTATAAAGTGTAAAAGAGGGACGAAAGATACCAGAGGGACAGTCAAACTCATAGATCGAAAACAAACTGACAACGCCATGGCAAAAAATAAAAAGACAAACAGACAAATAATAGTACAGATGACACAACATAGAAAACTAAAGACTAAGCAACACGAACCCCACCAAAAACTGGGGGTGATCTCAGGTGCTCCGGAAGGGTAAGCAGATCCTGCTTCACATGTGGCACCCGTCGTGTTGCTTATGTTATTTCAAATCCGGTAAATAGTCTAATTCGGTAAGTCACATTCGTGAAAAGGGAAGGGTATTGTAGTTACGACATAAGGAACATATCCGATATCATCTGTGAAACGGTTATTCCATAACGTCAACCAACTCGTGATGGCGTCCGTAAAATTGACGAAGGGATGATTTCAACTTCACTCCTTGGAACTCTTGGCTTAATAGCTTCCTTGTGAGCAGCAATCCTCTATCAAGGAAATCATGATAGGAAACACAAGCCCGGGAATATCGTATCAATTGGGAGATATATACTCCGTATGCAGGCGCTGCTGGAATGTTGCTACATAGAAATGGAAAGTTCACAATTGGGAAGCTGAAATCATCTCTTTTGTCGTAAAGTTTTGTTTTCAACCGACATTCATTGTCAATTTCTAGATGTAAGTCAAGATATGAGGCAGACTTAACTGTATCTGTATTATCCTTTATCTCTAGTTCGATGGGATAGATTCGTTCAACATAGTCACCAAATTTTGTATTATTTAGTGAGAGAACATCATCTATATAGCGGAACGTAGAGTAAAAGGATATTGCTAACTTCTTATCTTTCTTCCTAAGAAGTTCCCGTATGAAGTCAGCCTCATAAAGGTACCAAGGGGACATTCAAACTCATAAGTAGAAAATAAACTGACAACGCCATGGCTATATGCCTACGAAATGCAACATTGCAATCATGTAACATTTGCACTTACCTAAATTCTCTATAATTTATAATTCGTTCCCAAATCAAATTATGGACAATTTTTTGCTGTTTTTGCAAGCAAATTAAAGTAAAATCATTTTATGGATTAAAACTTCCGTTTGTTTTCTTTGAATTTCAAAACTTTTCAAGTACATGAATATTTCTCAAAGTTGAATGACATGAAATCAATAATTAATCTAAATTTGATTTTCAGAAAGTGCTGACACATGTGATAAACGATGTCCAATGCCTTCTAATAAAATTGAGAATGGAAATGGGGAATGTGTCAAAGAGACAACAACCCGACCATAGAGCAGACAACAGCCGAAGGCCACCAATGGGTCTTCAATGCAGCGAGAAACTCCCGCACCCGGAGGCGTCCTTCAGCTGGCCCCTAAACAAATATGCATACTAGTTCATTGATAATGGACGTCATACTTAACTCCAAATTATACACAAGAAACTAAAATTAAAATGATACAAGACTAACAAAGGCCAGAGGCTCCTGACTTGGGACAGGCGCAAAAATGCGGCGGGGTTAAACATGTTTTTTGAGATCTCAACCTATATGGGAGATAGAGATTGGTACGGAAACCATATATGTCGGTCTTTCGTCCGTTAATGGTTTTAGATTGACGTCCACCATTATATTTTCTTTTAAAACAAACCTTGGGAAAACTGGTGAAAGCAAATCATTGTCTCGAACATGTAAAGGTGCATTTCGATGTAAGGCTAGGTAAAAACCTACTAAAGATATCTGGCTTTTAATTTAATACACCAGACGGTGTACGTCTGCTTACGGCTCATCAGTGGCATTTAAGTCATAACTGTTGGAAGGCCAAAATCAATGGATAAATTGAAGAGCATTGAAGACCTAAATCCCAAAATAAAAGCAAAAGTGCAGATATGAATAAAAAGCAAGAGTAGTTTACGTTCAAAACTCATCAATCCATTTTGATAACATACAAACAAAGCGGAATCACATAAACTCCAAGCGGAGTGAGACTGGGTATGTTGACATTGTAGGCGTTGCCTATTATGCTTGCATTAACCACCATCCGAATCTAGGTTTAAACTAGAATTCGATGAAATATGGACTATGGTTTACATTGACAAATACATGTCTTGTATGACAATAAATCGATGTTTCCATCATGTCGAAACCTTAAATCATTTTTGGTTTTAAAGAATAGCTTATACTTTGCACAAAAAGACAGACTAAGATATCAATAAGAATTCTTATAAACTAAAAAGTAACTGTAGCACAGAGCAGCGACTACACATGCATAGTTTGCCTATAACAATTCTATGTGAACTTTATCAAAAAAAATCAGTATCAGTATCCAAAAATCTTTGAATGCAAACAACAGAAATCAAGCTTAGGTAATTCGATTATCCACGAGAAACTAATATTATAGCAATGACCATATGACAGTAAACAAATTCTGTCTCGATTATCATCTCCCAAGTGGTCGACCATATCGATGAAAAATTAAACCCGATGTAAACTACACAGATTTTGGAGCACTTTTTTAAATGGGTGCACCGAAGGAGTAAGGTGAATGCTGATATTTTTTTATTGATTGTGTCTTAAAAAAATATTACATTAGTAATCTTGAAATTCCATAATATCTAACATAAATCGCTTTCGAAACCAGTGGCAGTTTAGGTCAGTGGTATAAATGATAAAAATTTACCACGAAGGTTTCCTGCAATTAGATTAACAGTGACACAACATTTATTCTATAAAATAAAAGCAGCTTAGACTTCATAAAAACCTAACAATAGTTAAGTTCGGTATTTTGTATAAAACTGTAGATGATGAAAAAGAGGCAACGGTTTACAGTAGTTTACAGATGTATAAAACCCGTAACTCCATTTTGATAATATGCAAAACCGGTGTAAACCTGAGGGAAATCCCATGAACGCAAAACGGAACAGGACCAGTTGCGTCGACAGCGTAAGGGCTATTGTTGTGTTAAATCAACCGACATCTGACTAAAACTGCTAGACTAAACCAAAATTTAACATTTGTCTTATTGGGTAATTTGTATAAAAACTACCGCTGATATTTACTAGTTTCATGTAATGGTTTTATTAGATGTTGTCTTTAGATCTTGTATTGCATGATAGTCTTTGTCAAGTTTTCGGATAGTATTCCATGTTTCATTATAGGTGGCTTTATTATTATATACTATTCTAGCTCTGATAGTTGTTTTGTACTATTATCTTAATGTCTATCCAAAGTAGGTCTGAAATATATCTGTCAAAACAATTTGGATTACATATCTATCTGTATATTATTCAGGCATCTTGCAAATCATTATGACAGACGAAGCATCTGGGATATGCTTCCCTGGTCTGAAATATAACTGTCAAAACAATTTTGATTACATATCTATCTGTATATTATTCAGACATCATGCAAATCATTATGACAGACGAAGCATCTTGGATATGCTTCCTACGATAGATTTCAGTCTTTAATTATCATACAAGAAAGATTATCTTCCTTTCTTGCAGAGAATACAAACGCGTTAAGTTTGATAAAACCAAAACCCTTGAACTAAGTTAAAATTATGTTTCAGTTAAAGACGACCTTTAGCAAATATATCTTAGTGGTATATGTTCGTGGTCTTTTTTATCGAACATGGATTTCATCAAACATCTTCAACGCAAGAATTATCACTGCTAATGATAAAATCCTATAGAAAAAGTCTCAGTAAATAGTAGGTTAGTGGTCAGTCGGTCAAGCTGACAGACCAGTCATAGAACTGTTGGTTAGGCATTGCTTAACATGAATGTCATATATACTCTATCTTTATTAAATAAAACCTGTTGATCTACCAGTTTTTTTTTTGGATATTTTACGGTTCCTGTCATTCTTTCAAGCTAAAACAGGTGTTTATGAATAAGGAAAGATTTAGTTCGACGAAGAACAGTTCTAGATGAGCATTCTAAACTTTTAATGTTATAACTCCGCGACATTGAATGAAATTACTCCAGGTATTGATTGAGAACTTTTATGAAAGGTTCATTCCATAAATTTTCCTTTTAATGATTTTCTTTTTTCTTTTTTTTTTCACTGTCCCTTCACAAAATGATTGATTAACTCGCGTCATCGACTTCTGCTTTAAATCAAAGCCATCCACTAGTCATTTTATTCAGAACAGCTCTGTTCTTTTGGATATTTATTTCAAACATATTTACAGTATTTATGCATTTCGTTTTTATCATTTTAACTTGGAATAATCTCAGTGGACTAATTAGAAATCAACACAAGTCTTCACAAAATTGCCAATATATTCAACAAACAATTAAAAACACCAAACTCTCACTAAACAAAATGCTCAAAGACTTAACTGACAAGACTACTAAATTAGTATAAGCACACTATAGTTATGTTGTACATAACCCTCCCCTTTTCCGTCCAAAAGTTAGTGTCAGTAACCTCGATGAGGGTTCAGTTTACGAAATATAAGTTGGATGGATTTTTTTTTTTTCATTATTTAGTTATATAACCATCTAGTCCAACAATTTTACCTTCATCTTCTGACCAGTTGTTAAAATGAAATGACTTCTAGAATGTAACGTTATCTTTTATGGTTTCATTAGATCTGAAATGGAGTTTTATCAAAGTTTTCAAATTATTTTGTTACTATATATGATCTGTCACTTTCGATAATTAAGTATTATTGTTTAGCGCCGAAACTAACAGGCAATTGAACATTTACGTGACCTGCTATTTTAGGCCACATCGTCTGTGATTATGAGTTCTAAACTGTAATGTACACGGTAGGTATAGTGTCCGGCTAGGATCGTGGTTTTTCGAGTGATTTGATCGGGTTTTTTCGAGTATGACCACTTTTTTTCGAGTGAATATGATTAAAAATGTAAACAAACAGACTTACTTTCTGAAAAGACGTGATATAGAAGCTTGAGTTTAATATACAAGGATATACAAAGTGTGTTAGTATTTGAGATAAAAAGATATTATCAATCCGACATTATTTTTCGTTCAAAAAGTTTAATTTAGCCTTACAATGCTTTTATTCCAAAAAACAGAATAAAGCCATTTTTATACAAATACCAATGCAAACGTCGATGGAAATGCATACATGGAATCCATATATCCTTAGATATACAGACACTTTACAAAAATTCTTGTTGTTGCATTGAAATACGATATTTTGAGACTAAATTCATTTCTATGTGTTCGGGTTTTTTCGAGAGCAGTCCGGGCTTTTTCGAGTGCGTCCGTGTTTTATCGAGTGATTATACAAATTTCCTATAGCGTAGAATGTTGTGTGTCAGTGTATTTACGTTTAAAAACAATAAAAAAAAGGGTTCAAATTATGTACTTTTTAAGGCACGAAACCAATGCATTCATCAGTTTAATAAAGGTGTACTAACACTTAGACTTTATAAACAAATATCAGCCATCTGTATATATTGTTGTTTGTCACATCTAATAAATTACATGTACAGTATATATTCATGATGTCAACAATCTAATGTAAGCATAGACAATTTGGATTGAGACGTACGTACAAAGAGTGAATTAAGCTGATGAATTATTCATTTCATTGTTAACTATATATATATGAAATTTAATTCAGATGTTATTGTCAATGGTAATAAAAACTGGTCGGATAAAGTGTCTTTTAGTAGAATATTTTTTATTACATATAAAAAAAGAAGATAATGAGACAACTCTCCACAAGAGACCAAATGACACAAAAATTAACAACTATAGCTCACCGTACGGCCTTCAACAATGAGCAAAGCCCATACCGCATAGTCAGCTATAAAAGGCCTCGAAATGACAAATGTAAAACAATTCAAACGAGAAAGCTAACGGCCTAATTTATGTAAAAAACAAAAACGAAAAACAAATATGTACACACCAACAAACGACAACCACTGTATAACAGGCTCCTGACTTGGGACAGGCACATACATACAGACTGTGGCGGGGTTAAACATGTTAGCGGGATCCCATTTTTTCTGATTCTTCTCTGCTGTCCAGTAGGTTTCTTACTCCGTTTTTTAATAAACAGCTGCGCCATGGGAGCATGATACGCTTGATATCAAACTCGCCGGAGCATCGTTTAATATTTTATTGAAATTAAATAACTCGAGTTGATATCAAGCGATGTCCATTATCACTCGTTATGAAACCTATAAATAATTTCTCAATGTCATATCAAAAATTTATAAAAAAAAATAAAAGGGAGGTAACCTTAATCTATATAAAGCAGTCACCAAAGTTTCATGAAAACTCCTCAAAGCACTTTAAAAATATTGTCCGAAAACTGTAAAATCACCCCTTTTTAGCTCACCTGGCCCTAAAGGGTCAAGTGAACTTTTCTCATCACTTGGCGTCCGTCGTTGTCCGTCGTCGTCCGTTAACTTTTACATTGTGTCGTCCCGTGATGATCAGATATATACGTCTAGAGTTTTAATTGCTGTTGAACAGATCACAATCTGAGCAGCTTAATAACTGTATTTTAATGTTAAGGATAGCGGATCATGTGCAACGCAAACATTATTAACAGAAATCTTCTCCTCTAATATTTATAGAACAAGTTCATCATAGATAGAGATAACTGTAAACAGCAAGAATGTTCAGTAAAGTAAGATCTACAAACAAGTCACCATCACCAAAACAGAGAATTTTGTCATGAATTATATTCTTGTCTTTAATGTAGAAGAGTGTCCATTGTTTAATATGCACTGCAGCACATAGACCAAGGTGAGCGACACATGCTCTTTAGAGCCTCTACTTTGTTTAATAAAATCCAAAACTCGAAAACGTAAAATCTAAAATTTATAAAATTCGAAAGGGAGGATACCTCAGTCAATAAAAAAAATTCAATGAAGTTTCATGTAAATTGGTTACAGCCTTTTTGAGTTTTGTCCGACATGCTGACGACGAACGGACAACGGTATACCATAATACGTACCGTATATAAACTCCGGGGTTCACCACGAAAAATATTATTAACTGTGACAACAAAAATACCATAAAATGAAGTTGAAAAGATTATGAGTCTCCTGCACTATGTTCTTAAGACCTTTTTATAAAGGATCCAATAATTTCTAATTTAATACTGGAAAGTTGTGGTAGAACGTTTTCCGAACAGAAAACTTGCATTAAATTAAAAAAAGGTTAATTTTGAACAACGTAGTAATATGTTTTGGTGATTTATTGAGAATACATGATATTTTCATTCATTAAATTACATTTATATACTAGAAAAGTCATTTTTTAAAGTCAGAAATAACTTTTTTCTTAAAATTTTCGTTAAAAAACCCGGACCATTTGTTAAAAAACCCGGACGGTTTCACAGTTCCTTCCGAAAAAGCCCGGACAATAACAAACACTGAATTTAATGGTTAAATACAAGGAAATTGTGCTTCTTTGTTACTCAAAACATGTATAGTATTCAAAATAAGATGGGTTGTCACGTAAAAAACTATTATAATTACGAATTAGTAGTTAATTGACCTGATCGCATGTTTTATCACATAGAGATAGAGATTTGAACGAAAACGATATAAGCGCTATAAAAGAGGGAAGAAAGATACCAGAAGGACAGTCAAACTCATAGATCAAAAACAAACTGACAACGCCATGGCCAAAAATAAAAAGACAAATAGACAAATAATAGTACAGATGACACAACATAGAAAACCAAAGACTAAGCAACACGAACCCCACCAAAAACTGGAGGTGATCTCAGGTGCTCCGGAAGGGTAAGCAGATCCTGCTCCACATGTGGCACCCGTCGTATAAGATGATCATATCATAGTTCATCTTTACACACTTCTTTATGGGAAATCTTATAGTTTCTTCGTGAAGTGTTTGTATACTGCTATTTGTCTTTCACCTTCTTTTCGTTTAACCATCGTGTTGTAGCTGTTTCTTCTGCTCATGTTTTAGATTGCAATCCACCATGATATCTTCTTTATCAATCCTTGGGACAACTGGTGATTGCAAATCATAATACCGAAAATGTATGTTAGTGCTAGTAAAAACTTTTGAAAGATACCTGGCTATTAATTAAATACACAAGATTAGGAGCGTGTCGTCTGCATAAAGCTCATCAGTCACAATTGAATCATAACAGTTGGAAGGCCAAATCAATAACGAAGTTGAGGAGCAGTGAAAACAAAAATTCAAAAAAATTAGTGATGAATTTGAGGCAACTGCACTTAACAGACATTCAAAATACATAAATCCATTTTGGTAACATACAAACCATGAATTAAACGTGAGGCGAATGTCGTGAACAAAACTGAACGAGACCGGATGTGCCGACAGGATAAGAGTCTCCTGAATCTAGGGTTGAACTAGATGCACTATGATTAAAGGCATCAAATCTCTTTCTAATATGAAAATCAGTCGATGCCTCCATGGCGAATTTTTAAAATACTTTGGGTTTATAAAATAACTTAAACTTTTTTCAATATAAACCGAACAAGATATAAATCAGAATGCTTATGAACTAAAAAGTAATTCGTGTACAGAGCAGCGTCTACACAGACAGTGCATGATTGCCTTTGAGAGTTCCATGTGAACTTAAAATTCAGTCTCAGTGTCCAAAATCTTTGAATGCAATTACCAAATCAATATTTAGGTAATTCGGTCATTCATCAGAATCTTATGTTAAAGCAAATTACCAAGACCATGACGGTACAAAATATTCTATTCCGATTATCGTATTCCCAGATGATCGAACATATCGACGAAAAGTCAAACCGATTATCGGCAAATATTTGGGATCACTTTTAAGATGGGTATATGCACTAAAGGATTAAGATGATTGTTAATCTGGAAATTCCTTAATTTCATAAAATTAACATTTATCGCTTTCGAAACCAGTTGCATTTCAGTGATACAAATAATAAGAATTAACCACGAAAGTTGCCTGGAATTAACTTCAATAAGTATATACTGTTCTAGCTTTAAAATTTGTTGTACTATTATCTAAATGTTCATCCAAGGTAGGTCTGAAATATAACTGTCAAAACAATTTGGATTGCATATCAATCTGTATACTATTCTGACATCTTGCAAATCATTATGTCAGACTATGCATCTGGGATATGCTTCCCATTGTAGATTCTAGTGTTTAATTATCAAGCAGGAAATATTATCTTTCTTTCTTGAAAAAAAAATACAAATGCATTAAGTTTGATAAAAAACTAAAAGCCTTGAACTAAGTTTCGATAATGTTTCAGTTGAAGACGACCTATGGCAAATATATCTTAATGGCATATGTTCGTGTTATTTTATCGAATGCGGATTTCATCAAACATCTTCAACGCAAGAATAAACAGTGCTAATAATATGAATACATATATTAAGTATCAGTAAATTGAAGGCTTGTAGAGTCATCACACGACATTAGTCGGTCAAGCTGACAGATGTATCACGTAACTGTTGGTCAGAAATTGTCTAACTTAAATGCAGTATTTACTCAGCCATTGTTTAATATGTTTTGATTTTTTTATCTACCAGATTCTCCTGGGACATTTTAAGATTCCCATCATTATTTCAGGCTGATACACATGTTTAAACACGAGGAAAATTTTAGGTCGAAGTAGAACAATCCTAGAAGAGCATGCTAAACTTTGAATGTTATGACACCGTGACATTCAGTGAAATTACTCCTGGTAGAGCACTGCTGTAAAAGATCTTGAAGCTGTGAAAATTGATATCAATTTTTAAATGTTTGAAATCGATTGCACTGCTCGCGACATGTTGCATGCTAAACTTTGAATGTTATGACATCGTGACATTCAGTGAAATTACTCATTGTAGAGCACTTCCGTAAAAGATCTTGAAGCTGTGGAAATTTATTTCGATATAAACGTATGAAAAAGAATTCATTTTACAACAAGTTTTTCTGGAACAATTGTATCATCTCGTGACCAAATATTTCAGAGGCCAAACACATAAAACCAAAAGGCATTAACAGAACAGCAACAAAGGTTTGAGCGCGAATTTAAAAATTATTCCAAATACAATATTTGAGAAACCAAAATTCCGAATGGTTTTTTACACAATACAGCTAACAAAAAGTAAAATATAAAAAATTCCGAACTCCTAGGAAATTCAAAACGGAAAGTCCCTTATCAAATGGTAAATCAAAAGCTCAAACACATCAAACGAATGGAATACAACTGTCATATTCCTGACTTGGTACAGGCATTTCCTTATGTAGAAAATGGTTTTATAGCTAAGGTAATCTATTTCTGAGGTAGAAAATCCATTGTATTTCGAAAAATTCAAAGTTTTGTAAACATTTTTTTTTTATAAATGATGTCAACACAGAAGTGCTGCTTATACCCTAGTGTATAATTAATATCTCACAATCACTACAGTCTGTGCATAAAAGTATGAGGAACTAAAACATCTCTCAATATAAGTGATGTAATACAAGTATTTGTACTCAGAATTATGATAATATTCTGTGACATTGCTTTTAGCGTGAACCCCCTGAGGGGTTCACGCCTATATGTTGATGAGTTTTGGTAGTTTCTATGGGCAATTCGGAAATCTTCGGAAACAAGATTCTCGGAACCGCTCAAAATTTTTCGATCATTTATACAGGTAGTTGTCTATGTCTTTGATACGGTCCCTCTATGGACAGGCTACCACGTGACATTGTGTATTTCAACAATCAAATTTCATTTGTAGATCGGAATACTGCCAGACCAAGAGAATATTCATTAAAATTATCAAAGTAAACTGAGACTAAATTTATCCTCAATAGAATATTATTGAAAATGTTATACGTGTATTATTTCCCAAAAGTTTGAACAGTGAACACATTTATCAGTGTTTATGAAAATTATATGCAACATATGAGCATCAAATTGGCAATGAGCAGGAATGCGAACACATAATTTACTATCTAAAGTTTAAACGGTAGTGAATGAAAAGTACTTGCATGGTCTAAATCCTTTCATCTCATAAAAACGTCATTAATATTTTACAATAATCAAAAAAAAAATTAATAACTTGTCTACGTTAATTATTTTATACTGTTTTAGTATGGTTTTATAAGTCTCTGCTTATATTTTGTACGGCAATATATTCATATAGTGAAACGTAAGACTTTAAGAAGAGATTGATTTGATACAGTGATTGCTTTGTGTTTATTGATATTATATTCTTAATTTTCGAAATAGATTCATTAACAAGAATGTATGTTAATCAAATTTCGATTCTTTTTTTTTGTTTTGTTTTAAATAGTTCAACCTTAAGGCTTCTAAATCTTTGCAATATGGTACGATTTTGAAAATTGTATGCATTATGTTGACCAGCTATCCTACACACGTCTTGATACATATCTCACTGTTCACACGACACACTATCGGTTTGCGTTCAACCATATTCTGGATTAAAGGGCAATCCGAATTCAACTATTAAACATTATATTTGAGCCTAGACTAATATATGTGTTGACGCAAATGCGTATTCTTATCGAGAGTATCAGTGCGTATACTTTCTATTTACTATTTCTTTCGCAAGAAAACCACATGCGTGCATAAATATTAATTTCACTCGCGAATGTAAATTTTCTTATCTATATTCCGGACACGGCAGTAAGAGCTTCACATGTGACGTTCAAGCATGGTCATCATTAATTAAGGTATTCTGACCTCTAGCTGTTTCTTTTTTTTTTTAGTCACTGTCCTTTTATAAACTTTGACATTTTCGAAATGCTAAGGATTTTCTACGCCAGGAATAGATTCCTTAGATTTATTCGACAAAACCTTTGTTTAAAAATTTTTGGTCTTCAACTTCGTACATATTTGGCCTTTTTAACTTTTTTATTCGAACGTCCTTATCTTTTGTAAACTAAACTCGCGTCTGGCGTACAACATTTTAATCCTGGTATCTGTATATGTCTACATATTTTTTTTATATAAATTGGTTTCTTTTGAGAGTATGTTCAGGTATTCATAAAACTTCTGAAAATAAGATATTCTTCAAAACTAGTTTTCATGTAGAATATTTGGATTGATTTAAGTAACTTCAGAAAATCCTTAAAATTTGAGATGTTTTATAAGACCAAAATACTTGTCAGTATATAAGAGGTCCCAATGAAGCTGGTATATAACTCGCAAGAAAAATAGTCGAAACCTTCTTATAAGATGCCACATGGTTTCACTTCACATGGAAATTGAACTTTAAATTTATCTATACAACATATACCATGAGTACAGCCAGCTTCAATAACGAGTATAAGAATAATTGAAGGCATCCAGGAAACAAAATAAGAAGATATGATAGATAAAATAAAATGCATCCAGATTATGAAGCAAACCGAGTGCTTAAATCTATATTGCGATTGGTTTGTGCAATTTGAATTAGACATCCGATTTGCAGAAACTAGGATTTGCAATAGGATTAAGAAAAAAATGATGCCTTAAAAGGTAAATTCAAATATAAGCTGTATATATACACTTTTCTATTCACAACTAAAATCCAACATTGCTTTCTATTGACTTGTGCAAGAATCTATACACAATTACATAGTTTCAATAAAGTTGTTTTAACCAGATCATTACCTCATTCTATTCACAGTCAATTATTTCAAATCAAAAGCAAAAAAAAAAATCAACAACAATTGTTTGATGACCAGTCAACTTGCTCGTGTTCACGTATTGCTTTTCTTTTCTTAAAGAAAGCAACTTGTTTCAGTATTAATCAGAATTTTGATAAAAAGTAAAATAACAAAAATACCGAACTCAAAGGAAAATTAAAAACGGAAAGTCCCTTATCAAATGCAAAATCAAAAGCACAAACACATCAAAACGAATGGAAGACAACGGTCATATTCCTGACTTGGTACAGGCTGTAATATTATTTTTTTCAGTATTAATCAGAATTATGATAATATTCTGTGACACTATTGTTTTCAGTATTAATCAGAGTTATGATAATATTCTGTGACATGTTTTTTTCAGTATTACGTTACAGTTATTCTATTACATTAGTCCTACAATATAATACAATTTTGCGAAATATGGCGTTCAAAAGAGTTTACGTGAAGGAAAATAATCAATCTATCTGTTTCCATTTGGCAGTAATCATTGGTTATGTAATTGTATCATATTTCAAAATTGCACGGAAAACCGACCATAAAGAAGACAAAACATTACAAGGTTATAAACAAATGATTAAGTTTGAAAAAAACAGGCCTTCATTTGGTACACTTGAACTAAAACATGTATGTTAACTATTCATTATCTTTTGTTGATTTTTCTTTGGTCATGGTGTTGTTTGTTTTTTTTTTTTTTTCAAATCACTGGGATTTTTTTTTTCATTAAGCCCCTGGATATATCTTCCCTGCTTTATAGAGAGGAAAATAAAACTATTCTAGAATGGACCTGAAACAGACCTATATCTGGTATGGGGAATGCGTCAAAGAGACAACAACCTGACCGAAGAGAAGAAAACAACCCAAGGCCACCAATGGGTCTTCAACACAGCGAGAAAATCCCGCACCTGGAGGCGGGCTTCGGCTGGCCCCTAAACAATAATGTATACTTGTTCAGTGAAAATGGACGTCATACTAAAATTCCGAAACATATAAATGAACCAAAATTTAAAAAAAAAAAACATACAAGATTGACAAAGACAAGAAGTTCCTGACTTGGGACAGACGCAAGAATGTGGCGGGGTTAAACATGTTTTGTGAGATCTCAACCATCCCCGTATACCTCTAGCCAATGGGGAATAAACAAACACACAGCAAAACGCACAGTAAAATTCAGTTTAAAAGAAGTCCGAGTCCGATGTTAGAATAGGTAACAGAAGAAACTAAGCAAAATGACAATAATCAACATAAATGAACAAAGGACTACTAGCAGTTACTGACATTCCAGCTCTAGACCTCAATTAAACTGATTGAAAGATTATGTCTTCATCATATGAAAATCAAGCACAATCCCTCCCGTTAGGGGTTTAGTATCATACCATCATAAAATATGCAAGAAGAACATAACCCGTATCATGCCAACAACTGGTTTTAGAATAATTGTGTTTATTTCCGATGCAGAGACCCTATGAGTGAATCAATATTAATTTTTAAAAATGCCATCTTTGATGACCTGACAACAGTATCGTAACTATATCCCTTCTGAATAAGTCTGTTGAAAGGTTTGGTTAGCTTTTGAGGTTAATGACGACATTGTTGTGCTTTGTATAGAATATAACCATAAAAGATTGGATGTGAAATACCTGAACGTATAAGATGTCTGCACGTTGATTAATATTTACGAATGATGTCCTTGTACCGATGATAAAATTTAGTAAATGTTTTGACAAGTTTGTGATATCGATAATCCTGGAGTAATAATTTTTTAGTAATACAGAAATTTCTTTCGTTAAAATCAAATACGTTGTTACAAACACGAGCGTATCGAACACGTTGAGATATATAAACACTATTAGATGGTACCAAGGGAACGTCACCATCTAAAAATGGATAATCATCTCTTGTATCGTAAATTTTAGTATTAAGCTTTCCGTTAAAGATATAAATATCAAGATCCAGGAAATGGCAGTGTTCATTGCTAGTATTAACTTTATTTAAAGTCAGTTCAGCAGGATACATCTCTTTTAGTTAGTGTACATACTGAAGTCGTCATTATTGAGAGCCAATATATCATCCAAATATCTAAAAGTGCTATTAAATTTTTGTTTCAGATATTGTTTCGATTGGTCTTTGCTGATTTTAGTCATAAATTGTATCTCGTAACAATACAGAAACAGGTCCGCAATAAGTGGTGCACAGTTAGTACCCATTGGAATTCCGATAATTTGACGATATACGGAATTTCCATAGCGAACAAAAATGTTATGTAGTAAAAATTCAAGTGCAGTTATCGTATCAGAGCAGGTCCAATTGACATAGTTCTTTTGTTTGTTGTTACTAAAAAAAGACCTTAAAGAGTTTGAACTTTTGTTAAATGCCCATTTAATTAGGTATGTGTTTATTTTTTCCTTAATGATATTATGAGGCAAAGTGGTATATAGGGTTTTAAACTGTTTACAAATATTCTATTTTCGAAATACTAAGGGTTTTCTGCCCAGGAATAGATTACCGTAGCTGTATTTGGCAAAACTTGTCGGAATTTTAGGTCCTCAATGCCCTTTAACTTTGTATATTATATGGTCTTTTCTATGAACTTCTTGGGTCTCTCGTGTTACATTTTATCTTTTGGGAAATTTGCTATTGATGGCATCTTGGGTATAGTAAGTTTATATAGAGCTCTGCTTAACTTGGGACGAATAGGCTTGATAGGGTGTATAGACACCTTTTTATTATTGAAACCCAAATTTATGTTATAACCTCTAGGAAGCAAATGGCATATTTTACACTGTTTTAAACATAAATACGAATACAGAATATGTGGGGTACAAGTCATTGGGTCATCAACCCAACGACACAAAAATCTATAAGACGTTAAGAGGGCAAACTACAGATTTCAACAATCGACAGATCAAATTTTCTTATGACATTTCTCAGGATATGTCATGTTTTTTTTCATCGTTCATAACGTTGCTATATGATCTATTTTGAAATGAAGCTGCCGATATTAGATTCCTAAAATGCAAAATATCTACATCAGCAGGTTACATACTCTTCGCTAATAATATATTTCAACAAGTACCTATATTCTATTGTGTTTAGTATTCGGCTTTTTTTTTACCTTCTTCTCTTTGTTGTTATTCCGCTGGTCAAGATTTTAAAAAAGGGGAGAGAATCACCAAATATATTTGTCTGCGGTTTTCAAATTAAAGAATATGGTATCGGTCGCCATAGGAAGTATTCGTTAAAACTCTTGGATATTTAGAGCTTGATACGATATTGAGATCATTGACTCTATATATAAAAATAAGGAGATGAGGTATGATTGCCAATGCGACAACTATCCATCAAAGTTCAAATAAAGTGGATGTAAGCAATTATAGGCAATCGTACGGCCTTCAACAATGAGAAAAACCCATACCGTATAGTCGGCTATAAAAGGCCCCGACATGAAAAATATGAACTAATTCAATTGAGAAAACTATTAAACGGCCTAATTTATAACAAAAATATTAAAGAAAAACAAATATGACAGACATGAACCAATGACAGCCACTCAGTGATAAACCGGACTTGGGACAGGCACATGCAGAATGTGTGTATATGTTTTGTTGTGTTGTTGAGTTGCTGTTTCATTTACATATATATTCCGCATATCCTTCATTTCATATACACGATTTTGACGAACGTAAAACCAAACAGTTTATATCAATAACAGTTCTATATACAACTAGAATTGTGATTCATCTGATTAAAAAAGAGTACTGCGTAATTATATGTTGCATTACCTACATCGAATTAAGAATGGAATGTTTATGTTAATAAATACAGTTTTCCTGCTTGTAGATATATCAAGTTAAGTATTATTCTATTAGTAAACTTCTTGTAGTATATTTAGAATCTTGCCGCCCAGAAATCACGACAGTCTTTTAAAACGAGTAAGTGCCAAATTCCTTTGAATTCATTTCACGCTAGGACTTTTGTTTCAGTCGATAAATCCTTACTATAATTTTTATAGCAGTATCATAACTTCGAATGCATGTGTGTACTAAGGGGTTGTAGCAAGTTATGTCGTATTACTGACTATGTTACTAAAATATAAATGTTTAAACACGGCTTAAAAAATGCAAGTTAAAAGATTTCGGTAAATTTTGAGTATGTTTCGAAAAATGAATAAGAAGGACATTCTTAACAAAATCAAAATCCATAAAAATTCAAAATAGGAATGCATGATAATATGTAAACTTTATTATTGTAGTGGGGGGGGGGCATTTTTTTCAGCTGCCCATTTTCATTTCTTTTCAGAATTTCAAAGAAAAAATACGTCATCTTATAAAGATTTCAACACAAAATGATAAACTGTAAGATTATGTCTACAAAATTGAATTATAAAGATCCTGAAAAATTTCGGGAGGGCCCCACTGATCTATGGATACTTTGAATTCGAATTATGGAGATCCTGAACTATTTAAAGAGCTCCTAAGATACAAACATTTTGATTAAATCCGCGACTCATATCAACTGCAATACCTCTGCTTATAAACTTTATTGTTCCGTACGAAATTTGTCCCAAATTGTAACCAATCTTAAATTTCAAATGTGTATAAGTAAACATATATATGTACCAAACAGCACAGGATTGTAAGTGCAGGATGAGTTGTATTCAATATATATCAAAGCACTCACTAGCCATACGTTATACGAAAGCCTGCTGAGTGATAATACAAGTCTCGTCTTTTTCATATCTATTTAATTGATGACGATATTTGCACCCTTGTCGTATTGAACTTGAAGCGGAGTATACAATTATTGTTCATCCTTTGGTTTTCAAGTTCAATCTTCGTCGGCGATTCTAAAACTCTCCCTAAACCGGTGAGTAGATTTCTTTAAATTTTCACACAATTTATCAGTATTTGTGTACATGATCTATCAGTACATAATAACACGATCTATCAATACGTATGTAAACGATCTGTCAGTACTTATGTACACTATCAAACAGTTATTATGTACAGTACTTATGTACATTATCTGTTAGCACGTATGTACACGATCTACCAGTACTTATGTACACTATCAATCAGTTATTATGTACAGTACTTATGTACACAATCTATCAGTACTTGTGTACACAATCTTATAGTACGTATGTACACAATCTATCAGTACATGTGTACACAATCTATAAGTACATGTGTACACAAACCGTTCCGTACGTATGTATACAATCTATCAATATTTATGTACACAATCAAGTACTTACATATATGCAGTATGTATACGATCTATCAGTACTTACATAGTATGTACACGATCTATCAGTACGTATGTACACAATCTATCATTACTTATGTACAGTACTTATGTACACGATCTATCAGTACTTACATTGCATATACACGATCTATCAGTACTTATGTACAGTACTTATGTACAGTACTTATGTATACGATCTATCAGTACTTATGTACACAATCTATCAGCACTACTTATGAACTATTTCTTTTGCGGTCCAAATGATTTTACGGTTTCCATAACAATTAAGACATAGCATCTGTTATCCACTACTCCTCTTTGACCGTTGACAGGATTTCAATGAAAATTTGATAATCTTCAGCATGTGACTGTTGTACACTTTTGTAGTTATAATGAATTTTAAGGTTCCCGCATCAAAACATAGATATTTCGAATATCGATAGGGTATGTAAATTACTGGGGATAATATTTCCACATGCAAATTTGTTTTTCTTTTTCTCTTTTACCATGTTTAACTACATTGCTTCGAGGCATTTCATTTTCTCATTCAAAAGTTCGATAACTTTGAATTAACTATGAAATTTATTTGACATATTTCATGTTTATGCATGCTAGACGTGATGCACTCAGTTGATAATAATTTAAACCTTGACATACAAATCTTTAAAAAATGAATTGACATTCATTTCTTGTGTACGATTCAAATGAAATTAAGAAACAAACCTTTGATATCTGAATACAAGAATCATTGAACTTGAATTAATTATTTATGCCACAGTATGATTATCAATATGTAAGTTCTTTGAGGTTACATGAATTTAAAATATAAAAATTTTGTCATGAGAAATACTATACTAAAATTTCATATTTATTCAATGTGTTCACCTTTTTATTTGCGCTTAATTTGCATTTTATTCGGATAATTACTGGTACGACCAATTTCAACCATTTCATAATTGCAATATTAATTCTAAAATAGTCTTCGTATATATTTACAAATTTTGAAAAAAATATATATGTTTTTTTTATTTCCCAACTACAAATGTATATGAATAAGCTGAGTATATATATACGCTTTTGGGGAAAAACACAGATATCAAAGGAATTGCCCTTCTTGTACTCTTCACCTGAAGCTCATCAACGCTTTAGCTAACGTAATGCCCATGGGTAAAACAAAGATCTGGATCGTTATTGGATGCATAATATGTAAACAATTCAGTAGCCAAATAATTATCACCCCGGAAAGAAATAGGGTAATGCATTAATTGGCCGAAATCAGTTGAAATACTATACGGATTCTAATCAGCTATTAACACATATTGTATGTATAATATAGACGTGAATAAGTAAGTGATATCAATCAAAGATATGGGTAATGTATTATCTATCACAAGCCGCACGCTTCATGAATAGTAAAAGAAAAATCACGATTTTTTAACGTTCATGCAGCGAGGTCTTACAGAGTCCAAAATGAACAAAAAAAAAACAAAACTGTTAGCTATCTGTGCTTCAAAATATCGTCTGTATAGAGGATATCACACTATTACCAGGCTGATGGAAATGGTTGTAAACTGGTCAAAATTTTTGTTTTCGTCCGTTCTTTTAAACTATCACTCAGACGTCTGTATGTTTCTTTGATAAAAATCTGCTTAAAGAATTTGTATATACATGACGACTTAAACTAGTATTATTGTAAGATTTATTGACAACAACAAGTAAATAGCGAAACAAATGCAAGATGAATCTATATCCAGTCATTTTCTTTCAAATGACAATGAATCTTTTACAAAACGGGACTCCATTCAATCTATTAACTTAATATACTGAAAAGAATCATGCAACCCAAAAATTCGTCGTATTCATTGGTCCCCAAAAGTGGAAAGAAAGAATATAAACTATCGCCAACAAGCCATAATCGTGTTTGAAATATAGAACTCAAAATAGATACATTTGATATATTGTATCTAATTGCATACAAGAGCTTAAGTGTCAAGAAGTGATCTTTGGATGATTGACAACCCGCATAATTCCAGTTTCATGCGCAACTCGTAGGGGTACCCTCATCCATCTCTTCTTCTTGGCATCTTCAAAGTGAATGAACAATTTGTTTTGACTAATATATTTACGACAAAATTCTAAAAAGGAGTCATGGGCACCAATATTGTCCATTTACTAGTAGTCTAAAAATTAGCATTTGCTTTCTTCTTTTCTTCATGTATAATGAAGAGAGCGTAACAGAATATCCGTAGGGTTCATTCTTTAAATTGCGTCTGAACATCAGGTTAAAGTCTAGATTAAGATACTTTATCTCAATGTTTAGTTCTTGTTGAAATTCGAGTTTGATACCATGTTTTTCTCAAGTCAAAGTTCCAGTCTCGGGTTATTAATGTTCTCACCCTATATATCGAGTAAGGGCACGAGTCTGATTTTGAGTTCGCACATATAGAGTCACTTTCTATTCGATTTTGAAAATGGAAGTAAAAGGGCTTTCTCCTCGATAATATTTTGCCACGTTTGAAGCAGATTTGCAGCATGCATGTGCAAGGGATTCGGCTATTTGTTTCAAATTTATAAGAGGTTTGAGAAAGGAAAAGAAGAGAGAAAAAAGTTTAGTGCTTTAAATTTCACGCACATCTTCGTTAAATGATTAACATAATGTTCTCCCGGCCAATCAAAAATCCCACATTCTCGAAATTAAGGAAACAACAGTTACAGCTACCATGCCACAATTAGAGACCTATACGTCGATATTTTTTTAATTTTGTCATTTAAATAAAGGAATATATGACACACTAGATTGTTTCAACTTTCGAATCATTAATTTTTTCATCTTTGTAAATAAATACTTCTATTCTTGTTTATTAAGTGTATATTTCTCAGCTGATACGATATGCATGCAACATCTTGCAGTTAATATACTCAGATTGAGAATTGTGATACGTTATCATTTTGAAGTTTTACTAGCAACTAGGTTAATGAGTCAGTGGTTTGTCCAAAAACTGTTTTACCTGAAAAGTTCATTGACAGGTACTAACACAGAGTAGACAAGAATTAATTTTAACTTTTGAAGATTATACACGATCAAATTATACCGACCGTGCGAGATCCTCGTGGGTAGTCAAGGTCGTTAAACATCTCCTAGTAGTAGTCCAAACTACTTCAACATTAACAGAGGTTATCGGTAAAACAAAGGTAATCGCTTACACGTATGTTCATGCATGGCCAGTCAATGTGTGGTACCTTTAGCTCACCGCTAAAGACCCTCACTGAATTAACAGGCATGATGAAGAACATCAATAAAAGCTCTGTTTCTTTGATATGTGGTTCCAAATTTACATGGGAATGCCGTCTCATATACATCTACCAATCACACTACCTGTTTCTCAAAGAATACAAAAATATAAAAATACCTAAGGAATTATGTAAGAAATCAGTGGTTCCAAATATATTTGGGAATGCTGTTTCATTTCATAAACATCTACCACCACCACCACCCTTTTTTCACAAAGAATACAAAAATACCAATTTTCGAGGGAATTGTTAAAATTATAGTTTTAAGGATACTTATTTCCTATATTGTTATCGGGATTTTTCCAACGCCTAACAGCAAAATAAAAAAGAGGTAAAGACCCTCAATAAACCATAAAATACTTTAATAGTTTGCATCTCCGTGATACTAACTACTTTACTACAAAAAGACACAAAAACATTGCAAAAAAATAAACAAAGACCCTGAAATCAAACAGAAAGAATTGTTTTTTTTTTCTGATTGCTATTCACAAATAGCATCGCTTAAAATAGTAGATATAAATATATTCTTAAAATAGCTTTACTAGTGATCATAATAGGATGCAGGGTGACAGAAATTAGTAAGCATTGTAATAATTTAATCATGTTAATCAATTTTGACACAAGATATGCATATCAATTAAAATCATAAATTAACTTACCATAGCTACTACGTTTTCTGATCCAGTGAAAAATTATGCTATGTATAATAAATTCACGATTTTGGAATGATATGATAGTCTCTATGTTAATTTTTCTCTCAACCATCAATTAAAATTGTATATTTAGCGATAAAACATCATTATTTTATGTAAATCCAATCAATTTTATTTTGTACGATTGACATTCGGTTATCTATTTCAGTGCATCACCTTTATTCGTCTCTGATTTAGAGCAGCCGTATATTTGATTGAGGGTTCGTCTGCAATTGTATCATGTTTCCAAACTGACATCATCCAATCATAACATTTCCCCTTAATCACTGTTCTCTATTGATGTAACGATTTACGGAACAATTTTCTTCTTGTAATTGTTAACAATGTCTTACTCGAAGAAACACCTTTAACGTTGTCCTTACTTTATCGCGACATTGCATCGGTTTTTTGTCAATCAAGGAATGGATCAATATCCATTTTCCCCATACACACCCAACTCGATTAGTTTCGTTCTTATTTAAAATTCCTCTTCATACTCCGTTATTGAGATAAACTGTCTAAGAGAAATTATTTTTTTGCGGTTTTAATGAATGTCTTTAAGGTTAGCGTTGACAAAGAAATACTATCAATTTTCTAAGTTATGACTTATATTGATATGATCGAAGAACAAGTGTTAAGTTGACAAATGCTAAATTATAATGACTTTAAACCTAGCCTGGTACGTATAGCATGCAAACAAGTCGTTAGGCTTTAGTCGTCTGTTAATATTCGCGATACTCCACCTCGGCTTGTTTATCTTGTTTGATCTTCGATTCCGTGCTTAGTAGTCTTGGGAGCTTGGAAAAAAAATAGGAGGATTTATTAGTATATTTGCTAACTCAATATTAATGGCATTCAATGCAAGCTTTTAGCTATAAAAAATGTAAAATTATACAGCTAAAAACAAATATAGTTCTAAGAACACGGCATACATTTAAAGTTATAATAACAGGAAAAAGCAAAACTGAAATTTACGCTGAAACAGGTTGATCGAACTATATTGCAGATAATTTCGCTTGCTTGGTAACCAGTTATAGAGAATCAATTTTTAACCGGTTAGATATACCTAGAGTTAATTTTTAAGAATGCTTTTCGTTCAGGTGTTAGCTCCCATTCCTTTTGCTGCTGCAATTGTTCTAGTATTTCCTCAACTACTACGTTCAGACTAACAGCTAAAGTTCGTATCTTACTGCTGTCTGTCAGTGTAATAAAAGAGGCTTGAGCAAAATTTGGTCTATTCCGAAAAGGTCGACAAGAAAAGATGATCAATTGTGGCTATACTAGGTGATTTTATAATTTGAAATCTGCAATAATGCAACTGTTGCATCCAAAAATTCTAGATGTCTCTTTGTTTGCTTGTTTTGTATTTTAAGGTTGCTGTTTTTTTTTTTTTTTTTTTTTTTTTTTTTAAATTCTTCCGTCATTTTATCTCACTGCATTATTATTTTAAGAATATCGTGTCTATCCACTAATACCACATCAAGTACATACACAAAAAAAATATATCGTACTGTGAAATACTCGACAGTACCTGTCACATATGCATAGCTTCATGACAGATGTAGCATTAGTACAAGATAAGTATTTTTAGATATTTTTTTTTGCAGATACACATTTTCTTTTGGTACAAAATATTTTCACTTGGATGTAAAAATAAGTTTTACTCGGTTTTTCTCATTAAGTTATATGAAAGACCATGTTTAACAAGGTATTGACCATTACACTAAGAAGTGTAAAAACAAGTTCATATTTACTAATGTCGGCTGGTTTCCATTTGATCTATCTTCATCAATGTGTGGAGTTACTGAAGTATAACATCAACATTCTATTAACAAATATAATATTGGTGGCGAATAAACCTTAGATTAATTATTATTTGTGTATGCGATGCACATGTATTACTGTTGCGTAATAGTGAGAGTGGCGCATTTTATAGAACACAAATAGACTAAAATAGCTTGTTTAAATAGAATTCATAAAACCATGTGTCGCCTTCGAATGTTGCTGTCAGTGAAAAGGTGTAATGTTGACAGCTAAAAACTGTTCCTTTATCGATATGATACGGAAAAATAAAAAATTGAAATGAAAATATTTATTTATGAAACTGCAGATATGGTCGGACACGATTGATCGAAAAAAAAGCAGCAACAATTGTCTTCTTAATGAATATAACTGGAAACCATTCATTTATCTTTTATCTTTAAATCATTCTGTTCATTATGCTCCCGATTTTTCTTTTCTTCCGTCCGTTTGTCCGTCCGTCCTAAACAAATGGTCCCCTTTTGGTGGATTGGAGTGAAATATATCTAGGTGGAAGGTAAAGTAAAGGAACGGAAGCAGCCTATTGATGTTTTTGTTTCAGTAAGTCAGTAAATGTCACTTATATAAAAAAAAAAACAATTTTGTTGGGAATTGAATTCCGGATTGATAAGTTTGAATGAATTGAAGAGGACAATAATGGAAGGTCGTGGTCAATGTCAAATATGCTTAGAATAAAATGAAAATATGATAAATAAGACGTTCGGTTTATTGTTCCTTGGTAATTACTTGAGGTACCCTTATTTGAATAAATATTAGATAGTAAAAGAATTGTAAACAAAATTATCGATATGTCAATTAGGTCAATGTCATAGTTACAAAATGATAGACAGCTATACATGATGAGAAACACTTCAAAATGTTGGTTTCTGGATAGAAATCTGTTAACGATGGCTTTTATTTTTCAGGAATATATTATTGGACATGTGCTTCCCGACTAAATGCAACAGAGACGAAAACAAAATCGAGTCCATTACTACGATTGGGACGATTTGGAGCTGATCATAACATATGGGTACCTGTCCATTGTTTGAACCTGTTTGTGACATCTTTGTAATGTAATGCATGCGCGCAAATGTAATGCATCTACATAAATATTTCACCAATCTAGGCTTTAAGTTTGCTGTGACATGACATATTCAAAACTAGTTGTAGATTTTTCTAACCAATATTTATAATATTTAAACAGGAAATGTACCAATCGACAAACTTTCTTGCCAAGCCTTACCAATGGCGGATCCGGGATAGGGCTAGATGGCGTATGTCCCCTCTTTGGTCGCAAAAACAATTAAAAAAAATCCTGTTCTCAAGATTTATATGATATTTTAGCATGTTTTTTTTTCAGGATTTACGCCCCTCCCTTTTCAAAATTCCATGATCCGCCCTTGCTTACTATCTATTAAGGTTATTCTGCTATGCAACTAAACCGGAACTTTTCAAGTTTCTCCTCGATTATTCTTATTCATTTTCATCAAGTTGTCTAACGTAAAAATACAATTTTTTTAACGTAACGTTTCTTCTAAATATAAAATAGAATAGTCAAATACCATAGCAACTCCGAGATTTTGATTTCAAGAGATCACCTTATTTATTGTAATTATTTTGAATTGTACTTCATGTTTTAGCTTCGGCTTATTAACCTCTTTGGTTTTTGTCTTAATCTTATTTGGCTCCAGCAGCTGACACCATGATAAAATTCGAATTGATAAATGCCTGGCAATTACGGTTATTACCGCAGATCTCCTTTTACTTATACAAAAATGATTGACCCTAATTTCACGAACTTATTTATACTCTTATAAATAACCTCATATTAATTTTGCTGTAATAATTTCTTTCCTCCATATAAAAAACCAATTTCATCTTTCCCGTATTATTTTCGTACCGATCAACAAGTGTCATTGCCCGCATTGTTTTTTTTATATTCATGTTATTGGAAACCATTTAGGGACTAATTATTCTTAGCATATAACAACGAATATGCAATCACATTACACATTATTACACCATATTGACTTTACAGGTGTCTTGTGGCAAAATTAACGAGAAAGCTTAAAATCTAAAAGGAACACACCTGTTAAATAAAATCTCCAGCAAATTGCTTTTTCCCTTCAAGAAAGCTAAATTGAAAGAAAATGGTTATTTAGACAAAGATTAAAACCACAGGGTATAAATTTTCTAACGGTTGAAATCAATGCATTCCTCTCTGGTGAACAGAGAAGCAGGAATCAATATCATTTGTACGTGATAAAAAAATCCATGATTGACCTGTTTTTTTTACTATAAATTTTCAATTTTCTCTTAAACATTTTACTTGTTAACACAGTCAGCCTGCCATGTATGTTCGCACTAATTGTCTACAGTTCCTTAACGTTTTGTCGTCATATCCAGCGAAGCAGAAAAAAAACTTCAATTAATCCACTTTGGTTGATCAATATCATTTACAGCCTCGAACTGGTGACAACCAAGATTTAACTCATTTGGTTCCCAATCCGAATATGGAATAACAAAAATATATATCTTCAAACCATTATTATTGAATGATTACCTATATTGTTCTTGACTGGGTAAAATCCGAATATGGAATAACAAAAATATATATCTTTAAACCAGTATTATTGGATGATTGGCTATATTGTTCTTGACTTAGTAAAACACTTCTCAAAGGAAAGCGATTGATTGAACCCCCACTTGTATTACAATCAACTACATATCTGATTTATCAGTGGATTGGAGTTTACTTCTCTTAATACAGAACGGACGTGTCACTGTATTTCTACATCCCGTACAGCTAAATGAACCTTCCTGATTATTAGAAACTCTTGCAAAAAAAACTAATAAACTCCCAAAGAGATACGTTTCTCAATTTCAAATGATTATCTAGGTTTTACTACAGCAAAATGTCAACAAACAATATTGTCATGCCAGTACCGAAGTACTGAGCTACTGAGACTTAACATATATTTAAAATAATTGCAACTGGACGATAGTTAAGCAACAATCAATCAATCAATGATTCCAATATTAATATGTAATTATTTTCCAAGAAACACTTGCCTTTAAATTTTAAACTTGTATTTTTCGGTTAACTTTTGAAAATACACCAAAATGTATCACTCAGATTTGTTTGTTTTGTTTAGCGGGTTTTTGTATCGATGTTTTCTAACACTCTACTCTGATAGTGGATTATTAGACCTCGAGGTTATCATCAGGTCAGTAGTCAGTACTTCGGTAGTGACATGATTTATAACAAACTGTTGCGAAAGTGTCCATTTATAAATTTATGAATTATTAAGAAACTTAGGTTTAATTACCTCAGGCAAAGTTGACCTTAGATGGAATTGGATTTTGTTTAGGTCCTTTTTAGTCATTTAGCTCTTCCAATGACCATTGTTTCGGTTCTTATATATTCTTGACTTTCAAATACCAGTATTCGGTTTTGAACGTTCCTGGTGAAGGTTAATCCAGAAAAGCACTTCGGACGCATGAAATTTATAACGTGTTGTTTTCATTTTTTTCTTCGCATTTGGATAGTGTTGATCGTACATAGTAAAAAATGATGCCATTACTGAAATCGGTTTCATAAATTCGTTTATATTACTATACCACCGAATTGCTGTTAAATTGTCATTTCCCGAGGGTACCATTTGGTCAATAGCCAGTGATTTGGGTCTAATTGTAATTTTCAGGCCATGAATAGTGAAACTGTACTTGAACTATAAAATTGCAACGTTATGAAACATAGCTATCTTTATATGGATTTTTATTACGATCTTTTTCCCGGGCAGATGATGCTTCTGAAATAAACGTAATTTCCTACGTTTTCTCGGTTGATATAAAGTATGCCTTCAAATATCTAATGGATACGGGACTATTTCTTCCGAACGCGGTCATGGACGTAACTGCATGATGAATGTTATTTGGAAACATAAGTATTTCTTAGAAAAAATGTTTCATACCTTTTTATTAAATTGAGCTCTCCCGGCCGGTACTGAGAGTTGACCAACATGATATCTTTCAATGCATATGCATAAACAAGAAGTTTGTTTGGATGGAGCTCTTTGGACACCGAACAATGAAAAAAAGGATGAAAGAAGTCGAACTCTATATTTTCTACTCAAGTCAGGAACTTGAGCGTGGATATCTAAATCTTCATTTTAAATAAATATGTCAATTAAATAGCAAAAGACGGGGGAAACTGCAACTATAGTTAGAAAAGCCTGTGATCAGTTTCACAAAAAAATCTTACGACTAAAGTTGATCGCAAGTCATGAACAATTGATTTCGAATTACTTTTACTAAAAGAGAAGAATGGAAGGATAATAACATAAACGGTACCCAGTTTTAGTGCACCAGATGCGCATTTCGTCTATTACTATCACTTCAGTGATTCTCGAGGCAAACATATTTGAATATCCAAAATCTAATACAAATGTTGAAGAGCTCATCAAACCGAAAAGGACCTACAGTATAGCCAAGTCCGGACCAGGAATCAGAGCTTTGCATGATGAAGATATATTCATTAATTTGAATAATATATAGAAAAAAAATTATAACAGCAAATTTTAATCAAGTTTCGACCCAATAGTAGCAATAGCATAAACGGTACAAATTTTGATGCACCAGAAGCACATTTCGACAATTCAATTTAGTTTCTTCAGTGATAAATGTAGAATAATGTCAATGTTTATTTGGATGTAAACTCTCAGTAGTTTCTTTTAGTAGTGATTAGAATGTTGAAACTTTTGACTACTAAATTAGTCTGATCGTATATTGACTGACTTTTGAAATCTGAATCGTTAGTGCAAGAAAATACGAAACAATTTCAAGTTGACCATTCTCAACCTAAAATCACATCAAGATTTCAAAACGTTTATAGAAAGAATGGCGTTGTTCCTGTATAATTTGGGTTATTCGGAATAGATGCAAAAAAATACTGTGCTGAAAGATGTAAGTATCTAAGATTGGTTTCTGAATAAGCTACATATATATCAATATTCTTAATCAATGATTAACTATTATGTTCTTCAAACTAACAAAGCAGAGAGCCAGTCTACAACCTCAAGAGAGATAACTCTGTCGTTTATATATTTGAATGAAGTTGTTGAGGCAGCTTATATTCGTTTTCGAGAAAATCAACTGTTAACATGAACGTAAGTTACCAGACTGAGAAATTATGAACAAGGAATGTGCTGATTTGTGATGGCGTATTTTACTACCGGGGTCCTGATCATGTAACGATAGCTACTTTCTTCAGACTGTAATTTAGTGCCAATTAAGTCAGGAATATGATAGTTGTCTTCCATTCGTTTGATGTGTTTGAGCTTTTGATTTTTTGCCATTTGATAAGGACTTTCCGATTTGAATTCTCAATGGAGTTCTGTATTTTTGTTATTTTACTTTTTAGGAGGATCTTAATAATTGTTTTAAGATTAAAATAAATACTGTGGAAGTCATGTGGAGCAGGATCTGCCTTTACCATTTCGGAGCTCCTGGGATCACCCCGATTTTTGGTGATTTCGTGTTGCTCAATCTAGTTTTCTATTTAGTGTTTTATAGACTGTTGTTCGTTTTTCGTCGTTTTTTTGCCATGATGTTTCTGCGACTGTCCCTTTGGTATCGTCTGCCTAATATTTATATTGTAGATCATGGAATAGTTTTTATGAGGTTTCCAAAAGCACAAAAACTCGACAATTCAAGAAGAAACAAGTATATGTCCGCAATAAAATGTTTTTCACTGAATATTTATACAATGTTGAGTGAAGACTGAGATTATATGAAACTTATGTGAACCTATACTGTTCAAAGATACGCCAAGATAGCTACCATACCATACTCTGTAGAGTCACTGAAACATATTTTAACATTGAAGGACTTGAATCGGATGGTCAAGCTAGTTTCACCTCAAAATATGCTTAAATACTTTGGTTTATGCTCGTTTCGGTAGTGACGTTCAAGATTTCATTGAACGTAATCTATGTATGATTGGAATTTCCTATGTCGGGGATTTTGTTGCCATAAATAAATTAAAAAAAATTAAATCCTTTCAAAGATACAAAAATTTGGTTTGAAAACTAGCCTGTGCTTGTAGAAATATAATTCAAAACCGGATATCACATCGTTATGTTTACGGCGAGGTTGTTAATAGAGCTCTTAAATTTGGATACGATCCATGTAGAATGAATGATCCTTTGAATACACGTATTCTTATATGTTCTCAATTTAACAGATAATAATACCTTTGAATAGTGTCTTTATCGGTACTAACATCGATTCAATTTTTTTTAAATTCTAAAAATACATAACTAAACATGATATATCGCTATCCAGAAATTAACACTTAAAACGGTCAAACATCCTGTCAATACTTTTCCCTACAATAATTTTTTCTCGGACTGCTTATGCAACTTATACTAAATCGATTGGATATGTACCGATTGATTTTTTAGTTTGGGAAAACTTTGTTACTAGTATTCTATTAGTTAAAATTGGACTTTGAATCAGCATAGCTTTCAGTAACTGCGAATACTCTTATATCGGTATTTTGTGTCTTTTGTCACTTATAACACCATTGTCATGTTAGGGGAGGTTTGATTGCTTATAGGGATGTTAAACCCCGCAACATTCTGTAGGTGCCTGTTCCAAACCAGGAGGCTGTAATGCATTGGTTGTCGTTGGTTGCTGTCTTCAAGAAATGTTTTTTTTTTTATCATTTATTGTTTTAAGCATAAATTAGGCCTTTGATTTTCTCCTTTGAATCGTTTCACATTTTGTTATTCTGTGTCCTTTTTACTTACAATACAGAACGGGCTTAGCTCATTGTTAAAGGTGATTTTTTTTTGTCGTCCTTTGATCTAGTTTGTTGGATATTTGCCTCATTGGTAATCATGCCAAATCTCCTTGTTTTATACTGAACATATATACAGAAAACTAAATTATTTGTTCAAAAAGTACCAAAAAATGACGTTTTACAAGTTGCCTTATAAAAATACCAATGTTGAGACAAATCCTCGAAATTACATTCATATACCGCAAGCCGTATGTTCCTATGTCATTTGTAAAAGTTTGCCCTGCACCCTATAATATATCATCTATTTATTAATAATATACGACAAAAGAGAGGATTTCAATTTTCCCATTGTGATCTTTCTATTTCTGCGTAGCAAAATTCAAGCAGCACTTGCATATGGAATATATATTGCCCGGTTGATACGATATTCCAGGAAGCGTAATTGTCCTATCATGATTTCTTTGACAACAACAAAAACACGTAAGCTATTAACAAAGGGTCCCAAATGATCATGTTGAAGTTATCCCGTCGAAAGTATACGAACGATTTTTTTGACATTTATGGATTATCTGTATCACATATTATCATGGATACCGTGCGTTCGACTTATCGCAGCCACAATCCCGAAGTGTGCAACTGATGAAGCTAGAAAGGCCAATCCTTCGGAGCATCTTGGTTTAACCCCGTTTTTTGTATAGGTGATTGTTGTTGAATCTTAAGTGTTCTGTGTAGTTTATTGTGGACTGTTGATGGTCTTTTTTGTCATTTTTCTTTTGGGCCGAGGTACTGTCTGTTGTCTTCATGCACTTATATTTGGTATTTTTTATGTCTCCTTGATATTTTCTACCTCTTTTTATTCTGTTGATACTTAAAGCCTATTACATCTGTTGAATTTAAAGATGCAATGCCTTAGTCCAACTCTGATAAACCATTTTCTAAATAAACCACCAACCAATATGAAGTCGCACCCATTATACCACCACTTAGCCTCATGCCTAGTTCTAGAGCCAAATGTAACTAACGTCTCCGGAACAAACTCCTATAGACCGAGTCGTGGTAAAAAAATACATGAAGGAAATTAAGAAACCAGTGAAATAATGTTCCGATATAGCCGTTTCTATAAAATTAGTACGTTTGGTTGAAATGTCACCTCGCTTGCAGCCAACTAAGGTCTGTGCAGTGTATTTTCAAAGTGTTCAGTTGCTGTATTTTAGCTATGCTAAATGATAGATTATCTGAAAGTGTCATCTCGCTTGAAGCCAACTAAGGTCTGTTCAGTGTTTTCTCAGAGTGCTATATCGGCTATGCTAAATGATAAATACTTAATTGTCTGGAAAAACTTATCTATCAAGTATAAATTGATTTCAAGCATAATTAAATTTATCGGAAGGAAATTTTTTAAATTGTTTTAAGATTCAACTTCTTTTCTGACTTCTTTATTTCAACAAGATCAAAAGCACCGTCTCAATGTACAATTTATTAGCTTAATCATTCCGAAAGTGAGAGCTTTATCGTAAAATTCACACTGTGTGAAGACATTGCTGTATCTTAACTTTATTTGTCCAGAAAAGGGTGTATCAATTTCAATATTGTGAGAATCCTTTAGTTTCCAAAATCGATCATCGCCGCTGCTGCGGCAAAAGGAAATAACTTAATAACCAATCAATCAATCAAAAATCAATTACTAGCTGTAATTTACCATTTCACTCAGGTAGAAGCATGGACAGGAGTTCACATATAAAGTTTAAACAGAAACAACAAAAATACTCGGACTAACATAAAAACTTTAAAGTAAACTTCTCTTATTTAAAAGCATTAAATAAATGTTTAAGCTGGAAGATTTAGGTTTGTATTGTATTGTTATGTTGCTGTGTCATTGACATATACCACACATTTGTTTCCTTTTATCAAAACCCGATTCGTTGACTGAGATATTGTATTAGATTCATTTTGCAGTAAAACCCGTGCTGAGAGAGCGTCTGTTTTGATTTGCATAATGTATAAATATACAACCATTTCCAAAAAGTTTACTAGTATTTGAGAACGGTTTCATTGGTGTTTAATAACCCAATATTATGACATATCTATAAACATGAAAGCAGAAATTACTGTTCAATACCTATCGAAACTACAATTTCATTTTGCTTTTGCTTATTGTACATCAGCATGATCAATGAATCCCAGAGAAACTCAAACAAAACAAAAAAATTCGAACAAGAAACTCAGTTATCAAGAGAGAGTACTAATACACAGATCAATAAAGCAGCCCATTGCTTTTAGACTGCCTTTGGTGGTCGCAAAGTAGAGGGCTAGCCTTGAGTAGGAAAAATCCCCTGCGGGATCAAACCAAAGACTTTAAAATTGGTTTTGGCTGCTTTTATACCAAGCACGTGTCATTTTGGAGAGATAACATTTACTGATTCGGAATCACAATGTTTGTTTAGAATGACACGTCTTATTGACAACTCACTCTTTGGGCTAGCACATTCAAAATGAGCCTTAGAGCTATAGCACAAAACATGGTTGATATTTATACCACACAATGATCTCGTCTTGACAGTGGTTGAAATATAAGCAATTGGTAGTTACAAAATAAATCTATACCATCATCTCTTAGCTTTCTGATTGGCTCCTACATCTATTGCGAAAACGAAGGATGAATTGGATCCATCATATATTTTGTAATATTTTAAGTTTAAATACAAGAAACTGCCCTATTGATTTCGGGTATCTCGTCCACTAATTAAACTGAGCTATGTGCAAATATACCAATTTCATGAAAATGCTGTTCATAATACTCCCTGTCGTATTTGGCAATGTTCTTCAAATAGAAAGACAACACTAGTATCATCATGGTAATTTTATTATAATGTCACAGGAGAACATGACATATATATTTGGAACACTTAATAAATTATCATTGTTATACAACATTTGCTCTGAGAATTTATTGTGGTCTTCCCAAATTAACAAAAAACAACTACGTTAAGAAACATCACCAATTATCTGCAATGAGTCTCTGGAATTCTAAGGTCTAATTACAAGCATTTTGATTGGTCAAATATGGTCAAGTTAAATATTTAACCAGTCAAAATTTAACTCATAATGCATCTTGATTGGTCAAAGTTATAAATTAAAAAGATATTTTGACCAATAAGATGCACTGATATTTCTCCAGATTTCCAGAGACCCTGAAAGACTAACACGGACATGAAGTAATTTTCATATATATTAAAAAGCATTAGTAAAAGATTTCGTGCGAATTTTCTGCAGTAATTGTTCATGCAAAGTGCATCCTTCTGTGTTTAAGATTTGAAATTATTTGGTGCAATTATAAAGTAAAAAGACTTCTATCACTGATAATTAAACGCCAAGCATCAAATGACATGGTTAAGTCAGCTTAAAATGGATATACAAAATGCAATTTTTATTGGAACATGAAGACTTTTAATACATACAAGTGAAAATGGTTGATGTACAAGTAGATGGGTTTTTTTAAAATATATAAACAATCAAGTAATATAAATTTTAATATAAAACAACAATTAAACACACTTAATCGTTTTTAACAAACATTTACAAAAAACTGGCCTTCGAGAATGATGTTTATTTATGCTATTCTTAATTCATATACATATATCGGTTGTTAAATCTATATTTTAAGTCTACCAATTTTGTTTCGTGTTAGTAAATATTCTAGATAAGTCCTTGCCCTGTAAATTGTTCTGTATATAACTAAATTTAAATCATTCATGATGTTCAAAACATTTATATGCAAATTTTCATTTATTTTTTTTTAGAAAAGGCAAAGAAACAATCCCATTTAATTTGATCTAATTGACGTTAAATGTTTTCAAAATAGACATCAATCTCAGAGAACCAATTTAAATCAATTCGAAATATTCCGTTTCCATGGAACGTCGAATTAAGTTGCAAGGATTTTTTTCTCCATCGTCCGGCTCAACCCAACATCAGTTTACAAAACTCTGGAATTAATAGAAGAAATAATATATTTCAGCAGCGCCAAAGACAAGCTGCAGATAACGCTTGATAGACTAGCTTGGCAATGTATTGCGGTGTTGAAATAATTATTCGGGAAAACCTCGGCTGAATTCGTTTTGCTACGATACGGAATCTGCCGACGAGTATCATACAGGTTAATGTATTTTGTTTATATTACACTAGTCAGTGTCAAGCAATTATTAACGTGTTAGCTTAAAATGCAAAAAGCAATAGTAGACTTTCTAACAGACATATAGAGCAAGAAATGAAGCAGGCAGTTAGTGCGCATGTTAAATATGGAATGATGGGAAGACACAATCATCTTAAAGATATAAACATCGACTTTTTCTCATACAAAAGGTAGATTGTTTGAAATACATGAGGATGGGGCACGCAGCAGTGTCTCTAGCTGACAATTGCTCAAATATGACGTGGGATATTTTTACTGATCAGGATGACTTCCTTCTACGAAATATTGATATATGGCGACCAGTTGGAATCACGCATGCGTGCATGTGTAGCAAACAACCGGAACTTGTACCCTCCCTCATGTGACAATCATTCAATCAGAGGTCATCAGACTTTTGAATTCTGTAAAAAACAAAAATGAATATACTAAATAATCATGCAAATGCACAACTAATTATAAAGTGATATTTTCTAATTAGATATTCTATAGTTTGAAAATAGAACTAATAAAAAACGTCAAGGTTCTCTTTTACTTAAAATTCAAATACCAAAAAATATAAAAAAATCTTTGAAGTTTACATTGGCTCTTAAATACTATATTTAGAGTTTGCTATAATAAGCCTTAATAAGACCAAGAGAACTTTGACTTTGTGAAATCAAATTTCTAATAACATTTGTCTATATAACACTACAACTGTTCTATAAAACAAACCAAACTGAAACTCTATAGAACTTCTAGGATATAAAATAAAATATAATTTCTACTTCTGCTAACATAGCAAGAGCACAAAAAGAATAAGATGTGAAGTTGATGGAATTAAAAACTAAGTCAGGTTTCAGACGAGGTATTTTCTCGGGAACCGGAACTAAAAAAAAAAGCTTTATTACCCGCATTAATAAAAGTTCAATGTTTTGATTGGATGAGACTCAATTATAAGCATTCTCCTGTACTGCAGCTTCTAGAACCATTTGCTAACAACAACTTATATTTGGTATGTCTTGAAGTTTCTAATCTGTCAATCTTAGTTCTTATTCGGGAAAAAATGTTGTCGATTCCAATTGCATGGTTGTCAAAATTAAGGTCATCGTACATTTTTGAACCTTCAATTGAAGCCTAGATAGAAGCAGTTCGGTCAGTTTGGGGCTACTTCAAGCAAGCAAGCAATTCCTTTGCACCCAGAGGTTTACTGATAGTGTTTTTGTAGGTACGTATAATTCAATAATTTAATTCGGGTTAACTCTAGCAATTAACGTGGTAGTTTTCCGATTTCTAAACTGTCCTACGCCTGCAGATTTTGAACAATTATCTACCAATGTAAGAATTATGGATTATGTCTATTTTTAATAACAAAATTTCTGTATAACTTGACGCGTTTGTTCAATGTACTACTAAATGTCATTCCTGCTCTGGTTCTGGGATAAACCTCAGCTTCATAACAGCTAGGATTAAATATGTATTAACTGTTGTTGATTGGGTTTCTTTGTTGGTTTTTTTTCTCAATGGAAAGCATGAAGGCCCCTTCCCAGCTATGGTCATATTCGAAAAAAACTTGTTTTGTCCTTTACTGAAAATTCTAGAAAGAGCAACACATAGGGCTTTTGTCAATTATGCAAATCAGATTGCTCGATAAGCCAAGAAGGGAGGGATACAGTGACTTGACCTGTGAATTCATATTGTCATTATTTTTATGTTTTAATGCATTCATGTTGCCATTATAGTTTAATGTTTTCGGTGTAAACACAATGTGATAATGGGTTACGTGTTATAAATGTAGCAATTACGTATTCATATTGTCGTATTTATTTATGTTTTAGCATTATATGTATATGTATAAACGTATTCACATTGTTGTTATATGTTTTTGATTTCATAATTATATGATCATGTATAAACGTATTCACATTGTCATAATGTTTAAGCATTATACCTTAATGTATATAAATATATTATACATTAATGTTAAATTATTCACATTGTTATTATGTGTTTTTGTTTAAGCAACATTGTCATTATGTGTTTTTGTTTAAGCAACATTGTCATTATGTGTTTTGGATTTAGCATTATATGTATACAAAGACGTATTCATATTTTCATCATAGGCTATTGTATCCGTCCAGAACCTCTATGAAAATCATGTTTATTTAATATCGAAGATACAAATAAAAAAAATATACTAAAATTCATAAAAAAAATGACTCGTCACCGCAAATGTCTGTACTAATCATACAGTAGCATTTAGGCTAATACAAAACTACTATAACAAAATACCTATATAGGTTAATGGCCGCTTGTTCTTTCAGGCAATTTTTTTCTCGAAATATAGATAGTAACTCTAACTTTCACTTTTCGATTTTGTTTTGTTTTGAATGACTACATTAAGATTTACCTTCGTAATCAACTGTTCCACTTCCATCCGTATCAGTTTCAGCAATCATATCATCTAATTCTTCTTCCGTTATATCGTCTCCTAAACTTTTCAAAATCCACCGTAAATCATCAACTGGAATTGTTCCTTTATTTTGTTTATCTAATACTCGGAAGGCATCTCTTAATTCTCGTTCATCTTCATCTTCTTTCAATTTACGTTCAAAAAGTATTTTAAAATTTTCCCATTCCATATAACCAAGTGCTGTAATTATAAAAATTCGGGTGTTACTTAAAAAGTTGTTATATGTGTCTTAGTTATTAATGTCATCGTTTTATTGTGAACATTCGCTTCAGAAAACATTTTATATTATCAGATACACAAATGAGGGTCTGGATAGCGGGTCTTTACATCAGAAACACATTTATTCTAAAACAAGTTGTTGGCATGATACGGGTTATGTTCTTCTTATATATTTTATGATGGTATGGTACTAAACACCTAACAGGAGGGATTGTGCTTGATTTTCATATGATGAAGACATAATCTTTCAATCAGTTTAATTGAGGTCTGGAGCTGGCATGTCAGTAACTGCTAGTAGTCCTTTGTTAATTTATGTATCATTATCATTTTGCTTCTTCTGTTACCTATTCTGTCATCGGACTCGGACTTCTTTTAAACTGAGTTTTACTGTTCGTATTGCTGTGTTTAATCCCGCCGCATTTTTGCGCCTGTCCCAAGTCAGGAGCCTATGGCCTTTGTTAGTCTTGTATGTTTTTTTTTAATTTTAGTTCATTTATATGTTTCGGATTTTAGTGTGACGTCCATTTTCACTGAACTATTACACATTTTTGTTAAGGGGTCAGCTGAAGCCCGCCTTCGGGTGCGGGATTTTCTCGCTGTGTTGAAGACCCATTGGTGGCCTTGGGCTGTTTTCTTTTTTTTTGGTCGGGTTGTTGTCTCTTTGACACATTCCTCATTTCCATTCTCAATTGTATCTTCATTTCTTTTATTCTTTAAGTTTTAGACCTTTTTTTATTATTCTTGATTTATTTTGTCTAATATTCTCTATTCATTATAATTAAGCACCCCATTATTCTCCATTCTTTACTTGTTTTGCTTATTTTTTTTTTGCACCTTATTCTGCAATATTTGCCCATTATTCTCTATTCTGTAAACCGCCCCTTCCAGAAAAACATTTATTATCGTTTTTTTTTTTTTATTTTTACTTTTTTGCTGAGTAAGGCTAAAGGAGAACATGATGGAACGTGAGAACTAAATATTAAATATATACATTTCTAACAGTAGAAATCTGAAATTTATTTTGCAATTTGAGTAATACCATCTGACAGCTCGAGATTTCAGTTAGTCATGATACACAGTGAGCCAGGTGTGCGATACTGGGCTCCTTTTTTTTTGTTAAACTATAAATACATACCTTCCTCGTCAACTTCATCCGCCCATTCTTTTAATTTGTCTGCAGAAATTTGTAAAGCTAAACTTTTAAAGATGTTTGCTAATTCTTTTGTTGATACATGTCCATTTCCTTTTTTGTCGAATAAATTGAATGTATTATGAGCATCTGAAATGATACACAAAAAAACATATTTATTTAATGCTTTGAACTGATACAAGAAAAAACAATCTCTGTAACATATTCACGGTAGGTGTTATGGATAACTTTCAAAATGATATATAACACCACTTCAAATTATAGAATGGGTGACCTTCAAACCTCAATGTATTGGTGACCTTTCAAGCTCCATGTACAGTGTATCTATGTACTGCAAAAGCACGAGAGAACCAACTTGGCTTGGTATAACACATGTTTTTTATGAATAAAGATTTTCACCTGCTATTTTCCGAGACTCAATTTGATTTTTGTACCCCGGATATTGCTGTTTGTTGTAACTTGGTGCATTAATCTGTATTACACAGCCGAATTGTCCAGATGGTCAAAATACGGTACACCACAGCAAGATGCAGTACAGTGTTGTGTCGTCTATTAGAGTGAATAATCCAATTATTGCTAGTTAATAGAAATATTCGGTGTAAGGGAATATATGCAACTGTTTCTAAAGTTATGTTTAAATCTCTGTCTGCATTTTATTGCTAAACAAGAGGCTTTCAAGAGTGACAGCAAACCGGATTTTCCTGCAGAGGTCGAACCCTGAACTGCTGAGCAAGTATGGACACAACATTTAAGCTTAAAACAGCTCTGAATTTGGATTGTGATTGAATATTTGACATAGGGTAATTATCATAAAAGAATTGATATTGAGCCGTTCATTTCACGCAAGTTTTGCATTTGTCCAGTGTAGAGAAAAAGGTTCATTTCCACTAAAAAGTTCGGGGTTTAGGATTTTTTTCTCTGGAATTGCGGAAGCGAATTCCTCCGTTGTCAACATCAATTTCATCGGACCGACGCTAATTGACATAGCATAGGTTTTTGACACAAAATGAATCTGGTCAAAGAACTGAAAAATTTGAAATCGGACATTTACCTATTATGGTCCAATATCCAAAATCTAAGTACATTGTTAGAATCAGCATATCAAAGAACCCCAAGAATTCAATTTTTGATGAAAATCAAACAAAAAGTTTAATTTAGGACCCTTTGGACCTCAATGTGGACCAATTTGATAAAATAATCTCTAAACACATGTTTAGATTCATTAGATTCAACTCAATTATCATAAAAGAATTGATATTGAGCCGTTCATTTCACGCAAGTTTTGCATTTGTCCAGTGTAGAGAAAAAGGTTCATTTCCACTAAAAAGTTCGGGGTTTAGGATTTTTTTCTCTGGAATTGCGGAAGCGAATTCCTCCGTTGTCAACATCAATTTCATCGGACCGACGCTAATTACCCTTTTTTATTACTCATTTATTCATTAAAAAATGTGTTATACCATTCCAAGTTGGTTCTCTTATGCTTTTGCAATACGTAGATACACTGTACATGGAGGTTTGAAGGTCACCCATATATAGAGGTTTGAAGGTCACCCATTCTATATTTTAATATGTGCTGTATATACACTCACAGAAAAATTACAATTACAAGATTTTAGTTTGTGTAAGATAAGGGATTATTTCAAGAATTGTATATATCAGTTTAATACATATTCTTTTCGATTTCATGATACCATTGATACTAGTATACCCCATTCATTCATAAAAATTGTAATCTATTTTGTCAATGTGAACTTTTCTATATACAGCTTCTCCTGTCTGGTGGATTAGAAAATATGAATATTTTGTTATCATAGAGAGATCATGATACTTCAACATCTGTTTTATATCTATCTATGTATCTCTGCATTCGTGGTAATATTACATCATCTCGGTATAAATTCCATAATTGCGTAGCCTGTATACCGCAGCGATTGCTGGTCAAGAGGTTAGTTTTTAGCCATTAAATTTTATTTTAATACGTCGCTTTTAATTTTAATGGCAAAACTAAGTCTGTTTTGCGAATAAATTAAACAAATTGGTGGGGAGGACAGGGGAGATTGACTTGAATTCTTGGGTAGTTTGGTAACATGAAAAAAGTTAACAAACTTTGCCGTAAAATTAAAATCGATATCTTATCCGTTTTTCAAAGACATCTGCAACTTAACAGGTCTAATGAGCAAGGATGCACAAGTTAGTTGTTATAATATGATTTTAAGATTTTAATGAATCTAAGGGATATTTACGATTTTGAACCTGAAACATTTCAAATGTGCAATATCTTTAAAACTGACCAGGCGATAAATGTATTATAATATTCAAATTCTGAAAATACCAAATATTCCAACTCCGTTAACATTCCAAAGCTTTTATGCTTTTAGATAAATAAAGTCGAGTATTTCGTGTTCGTCACTTTCCTGTTTAAACGCACCCTTTCGTGTATTATTAGTGTACTTATACAGGATAATCCTTTTCAATTGTTTCATAATATTTTTTTAAATGCTGATGTGCTTGCTCAGTTGTATATGGTTTATGAGTATGTATGGTGATTGTGTCGTTTTAATGTAGGGTGAACTTGATAAATTAGAAAAGTTGGAGTCGGCCGAGAGTCAGCACAAAGTCTTTTTTTATGGACATACAAAAACTTAAACTAGCATGGAGGACTCTTCGAATTTTTTCTACGATATTATAGTTTAGAAATTAGTCAGTGTCCTCTTTCATTTACAATGCGTCAATTTTTCTTTTTGCAAAAAAGTTGGGGGGGGGGGACAACCCACTTGCTCCCTCCCACGGCTCATACGCTCCTTATGATCTTAACGCACTTGGGGATTAGCTAATACAGAAAATCAGCGACTGTAATCAACTATATACTGTGTAATTGATTATGTACAGTAATAATTAATGGCCTCCGACTGCATTAATTGCTAATAATCTAAACATTATTAGGTACTGTAAACATGTAGTAGTTTACGTCTGGTTTTTATCAGCAAACGGAAGCTTATCGTGCATATTGTGTATTACTTTTCGGTTTCTTCTTATCTCTGATGCAGAAAACACACAGCATGCCTCTATCGATAAATATATTTATTTACAACTATACGTACTACAATTAGAAAATTTACGCGATTTTTCTCATCACCGAGAAAGACTGTTAAATGAAAAAGAACATTCCGCGACTATATATATAAATGCGATAGTCCTTGGTGAATCCTTTTTCAAGTTTATCACTTCATCATCTTCAAAAACATATAAAAAAGTTTAAAAATAGTTCCATGTTGCAATTTATTATTCATTATTACAACACGCGCATTCCAAGTCTTGACACGTGACCTCCCAAATTTGGCAGCAACATATGTATCGTTTGCAGACGGATAAATGTTTTATAATTAAAAACATTAATACTGACTTTCAATAAACGAAATTTCTTATTCTTGTTAATAGATAGTTTAATCAGCTTCTTACTCGAAACAAGTAATACGAGAAAAATTTTGTCAGGAATATTTTCATGCAACATACCCATTTTTTTTTGGCATTATGCCAATAATATAGATGAATAACACACGTATGTTTGCTTATCTTGTAGTAAATATGAATGTGTGAAGTGCCGATTCGCCAGTTTTTGTTTCCACGAATAACCAAAAGTCTATAAAACTCAATTTCGATATTCGTTATCGTCATGATAACCACAACAAGGTCGAACATCAAAGGTATTCAGCACGCAGGGGACATCATTCATTGGGGGACATAAGTTAACGTGAAGTCTGGTGATTTAAGAAAACTTACCATTAAACTGTTTTTCCGTAACCTTGAAGTCTGACTGAAAAATAAAATTAATAACATACCAATAAAGGAGAAATTATAGGGACAACTGAAAATTATATAGCAACAACCTGAAACAATTTGAATTAAAACTTATCCACGACTGTGTAAATGAATGAAATTTGTGTACCTGGACATAAAGGTTTTAAGTAACTACTACTTGATGATGAACTTTCTATTCTGCAGTCATTAACACCCACATAATCAAATCTATAACCCTTATCATCCTTAAATTATTGTGAAAAAAAATGTTTCTGTATTGCTTAGACAGCCATTTGTCAATAGACATATATGTGATGTTATCAATTTTCGGAAACAAACAAAAAAATAACAGAAATATAACTTACCATTTTGATATGACTTTAATTCCCACTTTTTGATATGATCAAATATTTGACGGTATTTCAATATTATCTTGTTTGCGAGGAAGAGCAATCAACATCCGTTGCTCATGCGCGAGATAGCACCGTGCAATCTGATCCACGTTCGCTAAGCAGCTGTGTAAGTTATCTATCACCCGGCTCCATTTAAGGCACATCATGTATATATATTGTTTGTTCAATATGTGATTAATTAGATAGACTGATTATGGAAATATCGTATTAAATCTCCATAAGAAATATCTTGAGAAAAATATCTTTATTAAATATTAATATATTCAACTTATAATTATCAATCACGGCACTGTGATTTTAGAAGAAATGATTTATTACCATATTTGCCCAATATACTTATATTCAACTCCACCTCTCACACGTACACTCTATAATCTTAAAAACATAATTACCCTTTTTATTACTTTACATGTTTTCGTAGTTTTTATATAGTTTTATTGTTTGGTTTAACAATATAAGATATCGGGCGCTTGTTTTACAATTATTTGTGTTTTGTATTTGAATATCCAAAGTTTTCAAGGTATTGAGAATATGGATTCTATTTTTAAACTGTTCAAACAGAATGGTATGCTTTTAAAAACTCTTAAAGCAAATAGAAGATTTACTGGCTTATTGGAACAATGAAAAACCCTTATCCGACACACTTTCAAACCATTCTAAAAATATAATTGTAGTGTCGGGCAATACAAAATAAAAAAAAAACAAAACAAAAAACACAAAAATTTGCAATCCTCATTTCAAATATTATAGCCTGTCATCTAGGTCAATTAATTGCTTTGCACAGGAACTTAGGGAATGGACTACCTCTTTTTGTGTATTAGATATTTTTATTTCATTTGCTTTAATATTTCAACTTGTTTTCTTTTATTTTCTTTTATTTTACTATCTTACAATAAATGTAGTTTATAAATTCAACCCCTAAGGGTTATTGTACTCCCTTAAGTATCGGACTCAAGTGGGATGTATAATGCGTATGCCCCCTTTGATCGGAAACATTTTTTTGGGGAGGGGCATACAATCGTAAAAATTATTGGCGCATCGCTACGCTCGCTTCTATTTAAATTCACCATGCTCGATATTAACGGCATCCTTTCTACATTTCCAGGATAAAAAATTCACAGTTCTTCGGCATCAGGACAAATCCGTATAAGATATTCGACAACAGCATGTGAAAGACATTTAGGCACCAACACAAATCAGCACCGTTAGACAGTTCGGCACCTCATAAAGACAAACAGGCACCATATATTTTCCTTTATGTAACCAAGGAGGTTGTATGAGACCTTCGCACCCTGTTAACCAACTTCGGCTAGCCAAGGGTTACGATCAGTCACCCTCTTCTCCACCCGCGAAGATGTCTAGTAACTTACCGTGATCTAGGAATAATCCAATACATTATTTTTTTTCAAATAACAGAGTCTTTAACTTAATTTGATGCAATAACATGTGAGTGAGTAGATATTTCTGCCCCCACCCCCACCTTTAATAAAAAAGAGAGGAGAAACAAAATTTCTAAAATTCCACGGTACATTTTCCTCTTCGCTAGCTAATTGTTACGATCCAGTCTCTTACTCTTCACTGTAAAGTTTAAACCATGAAGTGGGACGAATCGTAACCTTTGACTAGTGAAGATGGTACCTTTTATATGATGCTTTGGACTTTTACTAGCTGAATTAGTTTTGCTTTAGATAATTTCTTTCGATGTAACAAACATTTAAATCTATTGCCATGTATATATTTTGATTTCTTATCGTTTTAAGGGACCACTAAACAATCACCATTTGCAAGCATAAGCTGTCCACGTTTCTGATCGTCATTGAGAAATGTCAATTACATAAAACAATAAACAGCTGCGCCATGAGCGCATGATACGCCCGTCGTCTTGTGTGTGAATTTTTATGCAATAAGCATAAATAGTTTCTGACATACGGCGTGACATGCGAAAACTCCCTTTTTTTTTTACAAAAAACTCAATATCTCTAAAATAAAATTTTGAATCAAAACCAAAAAAGTATACAGATCTTTAGATTAATATAACTAAGAAGTGTGTAAAATTTTGAGCAATAATCATAAATCGTTTTAGAGATACGGCGCGACATGTGAAAAACCCCTCCCCCTTTTTTTTTTACAAAATGCTCAATAACTCAAAAATAAAATTTTGAATCATCACCAAAAAGTATACAGATCTTAAGGTTAATATAACTAAGAAGTGTGTAAAGTTTTAAGCAATAATCATAAACTGTTTTTGAGATACGGCGCGACATGTGAAAAACCCCTCCCCCTTTTTTAACAAAATACTCAATATCTCTAAAATAAAATTTTGAGTCATCACCAAAAATTATACAGATCTTAAGATTAATATAACTAAGAAGTGTGTAAAGTTTTAAGCAATAATCATAAATTGTTTTTGAGATACGGCGCGACATGTGAAAAAAAACACACACCTGTTTTAGTTACTAAGTCCCGTAACTCAAAAAGTTTTTATCTTATTTTCACCAAAAAGTATACAGATCGTTTGACCATCATAAGAAACAACTATGTTAAGTTTCATGAAATTTGGATAAGTCATTCTCAAGTTACGGTGCGACATGTTTACGCCGGACAGACAGACGGACAGACAGACAGACGGACGGACGGACGCCGGACATTTGTATAACATAATACGTCCCGTCAAAAATTTGACGGGCGTATAAAAACTTCCACTCCATATTAAATTTTTGTTCTTCGGACTTTTATGTTAAAACTTGAGATGGAACGAGCAAGCGAAATTTTTATTTTTAATTGTTTTTCAAAATATATAGCATGTCAGTAACTGCTAGTAGTCTGTTGTTATTTGGGCGTTTTTCAATAAAAGTGTGAATTTCAGACCTAAAAAAAATGGAAAATCAACTTGTCTAAAATTTTATTTCAAGAGTTATTTTGAATACCTCTATTACAGACCTGTTTGTAAATAAAAAGTACAATCTTAAATACTCTTCAAAATGATATTTTTTTCATAATTTATGTACTGTTTCGTAGGGGACATTTGTCCACTACGAAACTGCTTTTAAACCAGTTTGTTTTACGTTATATACTAGAAAGATCTCATTTTTTTCTGAATGGGAGAACCATTTTTCTATCGATAAAGATTAGACAGTACTTCACATATGAAGGATCAACTCATGTTACGAAGTGGACATTTTGATGAGTTTCGTAGTTGACAAAACCGTTTCGTAGTGGACAAAAAGTTTCGTAGTTGACATCAACCATATTCTATGTTGATAAAAACATACTGAAAATTACATGAAATTAACCCTTGTTATTTGTTTTGCACGAATATAATTGAAAAAAAAAGTAAAAAACGACTGCATGGTAGTGGTAGTGTCCACTACGAAACGTTTTTCTCTCATACTTGTTTCGTAGTTGACCATTACGTAGTGGACATATTCACATGTTTTATTTTTTCCCCACAATCCCTATATTGTAATAGTAACAAAAATGATTCTATTCATCAAAGCACATACAAAGCTGTACACTGATATTTTTGTCATAATTTTAAAACCAGATACTGAAGGAGATTTGACACGTTTCGTAGTGGACATTAAAAAAAATACGGTATCACTCTGGTCCATTTGATGTGCTCAATTTTTTTTGCCAATAATTTAACTGCCGTTGTAAAAGCATCACTTCTATTGTAAGACCCTAATGTTTATATATCTTGCAAACATTAATTTTATAAAACTGTTTATTAGCAAAATTTAATGACTTCGTTTCGTAGTGGACTTTTTGTCAGGAATCTCAGGGACACACCTTCTAAAATTAAAAATTCCTTTGTCAAAAACTGTTTATTAAAATATGTTGGCTCTAAACATACTTTTGAATAATTAAAGAACTTATATTAAGTAAAAATAACATTTATTTCTACCTTTTATTACAATATTTTAGAGTATGAATGTTGATTAGGAGGTCTAAGGACATGCCATTTTGATTATTTTGAACCATTCAGGAATCAATATCTTATTAATCCCTCTAAAAAATAGTATTTTTCTTTGCTTAAAAATGTTATATCTAATTAAATGTACTGGCTGCACAAAAAATTACTTGTAAAGATCAAACACATTTTTTAAAAAGTGGCTGGGACAAGAAATCACGTTTTTATTGAAAAACGCCCATTTATGTATTATTGTCATTTTCACGGTTTATTTTCTTTTGTTTCCTATTCTGACATCGGACTCGGACTTCTCTTAATCTGAGTTTTACTGTGCGTACTGTTGTACGTTTGTTTTCTACATTGGCTAGAGGTATAGGGGGAGGGTTGAGATCTCAAAAAACATGTTTAACCCCGCCGCATTTTTGCGCCTGTCCCAAGTCAGGAGCCTCTGACCATTGTTAGTCTTGTATCATTTTTAATTTTAGTTTCTTGTGTATAATTTGAAGTTTAGTATGACGTCTATTATCACTGATTAGTATACATATTTGTTTAGGGGCCAGCTGAAGGACGCCTCCGGGTGCGGGATTTTCTCGCTGTGTTGAAGACCCATTGGTGGCCTTCGGCTGTTGTCTGCTCTATGGCCGTCGGGTTGTTGTCTCTTTGACACATTCCCCATTTCCATTCTCAATTTTATTTAGCAATCGATAGCTGAAATTTGTTAAGAGAATGGCAAATATTCAATTTTTTGCCTGTAGCAAGGACTTTAGTTATACGTCCTTGCCTGTAGCTAGAGACAGTTTTTTTAATACCTCAGTTGCAAAAATGATTGCATTTTTTAAAATAAAATGTGGGGCGAGTGATTACATTTTAAAAATGAAATTATTAATTTTATTTAGATAGTGTTATAATTCAGAAAGTATTCACGAAATGGCGGTAAATTTTTTGGTTCTTTTCATTTTCAAAAAATTTGGAGCGATTATGAATTAATTAGGAGTGGCCCTTGGTCCGCCGAGCATAGATATAAATAAAGGCTTTATTTATATCTATGGTACGAATAAAGGGACTGAACGTATATTGAAATTATGTCATTGTAACATCGTATGGCAAGAACACATTAAATAAGTGGGAAAAGGTGTATTTTTTTATAGATTATACACTGAGAAGAACAGTTTGTGGGTTTTTCCGGAAGATAATTACCGTTCAAGTTCAAGAGTTTAGAATTACCAAGGGAGATAATCTTGAGCGATTCGGCGGTAAAAACAAAAATTACATAGCAGACAAAAACATAACACACAATAGTTTCCGGATTGATTCACAATCCTCTGCTATTGCAGACACAGCATTATGCATATTTGTGCCTTTAATGAGAGGAGCACTTTTGTGTGAACTTCTGTAACCGGGGAGCATGATTCTCAGTAGAAAACCCATACACCTTATCGCTATATATTCCATTCCGGGTAAGTTCTTTTTCATCCAGTTGAAGCTATCTGGGGCCCTGTTTAAACACTGTATCATGCATAATACCATTTAAAGAGGCCTGTTTAAACCATCGTAAACACTTCAAACGTAATATATTTTTACTTTAATTTGAGTTCGAAAAAGTAGATCATAATCTATCAAAGTTTCAAAGTGTTTGCTTTCTAAATTTTTTCCTCCCTCAGCTCGTTACTGATGACCTTTGTTTTGGCACCCGATGACCCAAACAGGAAGTTGTCTAAGATACTGTTTTTTCCAGATTAGACTAAATAGCGAAAAGTGTATTGTCACCTGGGACAGGAAATTATAATTTATATCGATACTGAACCTCTGTTTTAGAAGTCCCTGCTTTAACCCACTGAACTAAAAAAGTAACCTCCCTAGCACAAACGATCACGGCTTGTTGTAAGTATCTACTAATCAAGGGAGGCAATCATGTCGCTCTGAAGTTCTATGTCACTTTCATTGTCTTGAACATGTATGACATATTTGCCAATGGACGTTAAGCAACAGTTGAACTAACAATCAATCAATCACGTTCATCATTAGGAATTGAGATATATGACTTTTTATTGAAACACCTAGTACAAATGCTGTCGTTGCCAATTTCAACAATCCAATATTTTTACAGATGTATTACAAAATGAACTTTCACTTTCAGACATCAAAATGCAGCATCAATATATATATATATATGTATTCTAGAGTACTTAACAATTATAAGGATTTGCTAACTAATTGATTTTATAACCTGAAACACTTCTTGTAATGTATTTTGAAGAAGTAGTACAACCATGAAATATTACTCCATGAACATGATGAACAAATTCTTCATAACAAAAAATCCAGAGAAGACACAAGTTTGATAAATTAACAATACATTATTATTCTTTTGCAGTATAAAGTGAAACAGACCATATAAAGGTGGATTGTATATAGATTGGTACTGTATCATATGTTCATGATATTTTTATAACAAGAATGAGGAGATCGGCAGCCCCAAGTCAATTCAATCCAGCTAAACGTCCTAAGTTTACAGCACCATTTAAAGACGCTAGAGCTAGTTCAGTCACTCATCAAAGCAGAAATGTTTCGGTACATTTATTAAGATATACACATATTTTCTAGTAAGGCTTTGAGGACAGAGAGGTACAGACCAATTTAATATAAAAAAGTGGCACTCTCTTACAATTAATTTTAACTTTTCAGTACAGATTTTTAACATGGACAAACACGAAAAGACCTTTTTACAGTGTTCTCCCCTGGCTCTGAAAGCACCATGGACCCGCAGTCCTATAATTTATTTAATTTTTTAGCACTGCCCTATCAGTCTAATGTTACACAATCCTTGGAACATATTTTAGGGGTCTAGAAGTGGCCTGTTGCAAAGCTTAATTTCTAACTTTGCCTCTATCCAACATACCTTCTTTTTCCAGCAGCAGTCAAAATTTGATAAGACAAACATCTGTACCATACATGCTCCAAAAATGGGCTTAGATCTATATTCCCCCTTTAAAAAAATACAAAGGAAATGACTGACTTCTTAATTTTTTACATTTAAATTTTGAATTAAAAAAAAAAATCATCTAGATGGCTTATTGCCACAGCTCCTTATTTACATGTACATGTTGTACATCTTTTTTTTTATCTTGTAGATGATAAAAGGTATATATGTATTTGCTATGTGCATATTTGAAGATCCTGATTGAAAAGAGAAATCTGTCATTTTTCATTATATATTATGCCTTTATATACTTTAGGATGTAATAGCAGACTGTATTACAGGAGTGAAAGACACAAGGTATAAAAATAATATATTACCAGACCATATTTTCCATTTATAGTCAGTTTGACCATCTATTTGTTACAATTTCCAGCTGTTGGTGAAGCAAAGTTACTCCCAATTATTTTTTTTTTAAATTTGTTGTTTATTGTGTGTTCTTAGTTTCACAAATTATAAAAAAAGGTGATTTTAATTTTGTCTTAATTTCTGTATTGGAATGAACTAAGTAAAACATGTCTTCAAAACATGTTTTAGAATAACTATTTTTTTTACATAGACTGTGTCGAGAACAAACTTACATTTAAAGCAGTTTTTCTTTAACCTGAAAATTGATAACAATGATAATCATGATTTACACAGTGATTAGATAAAACTTATGGTTAGAACTTGACAATGAAATTTAAGTTTCAATATTTTTAATCTTAACAGTGTGACAGAAAACAATGATATTCAAACACCAACAATACCAGTATCAAATTTGGCTAAAACATTTCGGACACCTCTTCAATCAGTTACTACACCACAACAAAAGACCAAAAGTATAACTGATTTAGAAGTGAAAGCAGCACCAACTGGTGGAAATGCTGATGGTATGTTTTCAATGTTGTTTAGGATATAAATTTGTAAAAAAAGAAAGCAGTTTGATGAGCATCTGAAGTCACTATAACATATTCAACAATAATGGTATTCTAACACCACAAAGTTGAACCCAAGAGGTCCTACAGGCAAGATGTTGATAGATGAAAAATATGCCAAAGAACCTTAGTAGCATGTAAACCTTAGAGCCACAATTACCAGACTCTACACCACAATTACAAAAAAGTAGAAACAATACCTGAATTAAATATTATTAAGGACAAAGTAAATAAATCAGCATTTAACTTGTCCACAACACAAATCTCCTGGAATATTTAATGTATCTGCAGACTACATCATTAAAAAAACAGCAATTTCTTCGCAGCACTTCTGACATGCTTTGCAACAGTATCTTTGGTATAGCAAAGCCAATTAAATTGGTATTGAACCCAGAGAAATTGAGTGTTTTCTGATGGATTATTTTTCATGGATATGTGGAGGCCAAAGTTGAAAGAATCTAGAATCTAGCTAATACTTATAAATCTAAAATAACACTATTTACACATCATTGAATGGGAGACCATCCTGCAGATAGCAAAACCAAAACAGGCTACAATCCCAACCCGCCCCACCCTAGTAGTATAAATATATCCCTTACATCACAGGACTGACAATACACTATACAAATTTGGTTTCACTAACAAATTTACATAGGCACATTATTGAAAATAGATTTAACTTTTATTTTCATTTTCTATTGTACAATGTTGTCACAAACACTTCCTTTATTATATAATTTGAAGGAAGCCACATTTACCATGTTTCCTTGAAAATTTTACATAATGTTTCCATCTTTAAGACACCCCTGCAATACGGTCTAACACCTTGACATAAAATAAGCCATTTTATCAATTAACAAAATTTGTGTTGACCTTAAAATTAGAAAGATGTACATATTTATTACTTTCCATGAAAACATCTTATTTAACAATGAAAGATCTCATGATTTGATTTCAAACAAATTCTAAAACTTCAGGTGACAGTTCAGATGATAATCGGAGGTATCTCAGTGTGATGTGGTGTAAAAATTCAAGCAAAAAGGTATAGTATGATAATGATGTGATGACTTCAACTTTACCATTTGGAAACCTTGATTCAAAAGCTCCCTTATGAACAGCAACCCTCTTTCGAGGAAAAATGATAGTAAAACAAGCCCTGGAATGTGCATATTTATTGAATGAATACAACTCATTATGACTTTAAAATTTAAAACCATAACCCTGTACAACAGGAATCTCATTTCTTTGTACCTGGTCATAATGAAGCAGATTGATTTCAGAAACACATGTTGACAAAAACAAATATTGATAAAGTTCATTTGAGTATTGTGGCCCACTAGATGGTATAGATTATTTTTTTACTAACAATATAAAAAAAGAAGAGACAATGCCAATGAGACAACTTTCCACCAGAGACAAAATGAAGTAGAAGTTAGAAATTATAGGTCACTGGGGCCTTCAACAATGAGCAAAACCAATACCGCATAGCAAGATATAAAAAAACTCACATGACGTCAAATTAACAGCCTAATTATACCCCACGCAACGAGTTGCGGAGGGTATAATGTTTTTTTACCCGTCCGTCCGTCAGTCCGTCAGTCCTATTTCTTGTCATCGCAACTCCTCTCAAACCACACAACAGAATTTCACGAAACCTTTTTAGATAATAAGGACATACTATGTAGTTGTGCATATCGACAGGAAATTATGATTCAATTTTTGTCGAGCCTGCGACTTTTGTCGCAGAAAGCTCGACATAGGGATAGTGATCCGGCGGCGGCGGCGTTAGCTAACTTCTTAAAAGCTTTATATTTTAGAAGGTGGAAGGTCTGGATGCTTCATACTTTGTATATGGTTGCCTCATGTTACGAAGTTTCCGTCAGTCACATGTCCAATGTCCTTGACCTCATTTTCATGGTTCAGTGACTACTTGAAAAAAAAGTTAAGATTTTTTGTAATGTTAGATTCTCTCTTATTATAAGTAATAGGATAACTATATTTGGTATGTGCGTACCTTGCAAGGTCCTCATGCCCGTCAGGCAGTTTTCACTTGACCTCGACCTCATTTCATGGATCAGTGAACAAGGTTAAGTTTTGGTGGTCAAGTCCATATCTCAGATACTATAAGCAATAGGTCTAGTATATTCGGTGTATGGAAGGACTGTAAGGTGTACATGTCCAACTGGCAGGTGTCATCTGACCTTGACCTCATTTTCATGGTTCAGTGGTTATAGTTAAGTTTTTGTGTTTTGGTCTGTTTTTATACGACCGCAAAAATTAAAAAATTTTTGGTCGTATATTGGTATGACGTTGGCGTTGTCGTCGTCGTCGTCTGGCGTCGTCCGGCGTCGTCCGAAGACACATTGGTTTTCGCACTCTAACTTTAGTTTCAGTGAATGGATCTCCATGAAATTTTACCATAAGGTTCAATACCACGAAAGGAAGGTTGGGATTGATTTTGGGGGTTATGGTATTAACAGTTAAGGAATTAAGGGCCAAAAAGGGGCCAAAAATAAGCATTTTTGTAACTTTCAGACAATAACTTGTGTGTAAGTGTATGGATCTCTCTGACATTGTTCCACAAGGTTCCATATCACAAAGGGAAGGCTGTAATTAATTTTGGGGGTAATTGCCTCAAAATTTTAGGAATTAGGGGCCAAAAAAGGGGCAAAAAACAAGCATTTTTCTACTTTCAGGACAATAACTTGTGTGTAAGTGTTTGGATATTTCTGAAATTGTACTACAAGGTTTCATATCACAAAGGGAAAGCTGGAATTGAGTTCGGGGGTAATTGCCTGAAACGTTTAGGAATTGGGGGCCAAAAAGGGGCCAAAAATAAGCATTTTTCTAGTTTCAAGACAATAACTTGTGTTCAAGTGTATGGATCTTTCTGAAATTGTACTGCAAGGTACCATACCACAAAGGGAAGGCTGGGATTGAGTTTGGGGGTGATGAATCATAAGGGGGTTCAAAAAATTTGGGGGGGGGGATTTTTTTTTTTCTTTTTTTCCTTTTTTTTTTCTTTTAAAATTTTCCATTTTAAGTTGGTTATTTCTGATTTATATTTAAAAGCAAATAATAATGATATTGTAGGAGATACACACCAAACAGGATGTGTAAATTTTTATATAATAAGTATTGTGCAATAGCAAGAAATTTTCAATTGCACAGTATTGCACAATAGCAAGAAATCTTCAATTGCACAGTATTGCGCAATAGCAAGAAATCTTCAATTGCACGTTATTGCGCAATAGCAAGAAATATCCAATAGCACAATATTGTGCAATAGCAAGAAATTGTCAATTGTACAGTATTGCGCAATAGCAAGAAATATTCAATTGCACAGTATTGTGCAAAAGAAGATACTTCTTATAAATTGCTTATTTCTTGATCAATTTCAATGGGGTTTTATTCTTGAATTCTTGGGGTTCTTTAATATGCTGAATATAACCATGTATTAAGTTTTTGGATTTTGGGCCCTGTTTTTAAATTGGTCCACATTGAGGTCCAAAGGGTCCAAAATTTAACTTTGTTTGATTTCATCAAAAATTGAATTATTGGGGTTCTTTGATATGCCGAATCTAACCGTGTATTTAGATTCTTAATTTTTGGTTCCGTTTTCAAATTGGTCTACATTAAGGTCCAAAATTAAACTTAGTTTGATTTTAACAAAAATTGAATTTTTAGTGTTCTTTGATATGCTGAATCTAAACATGTATTTAGATTTTTGATTATGGGCCCAGTTTTCAAGTTGGTCCAAATCGGGGTCCAAAATTAAACTTTGTTTGATTTCAACAAAAATTGAATATATGGGGTTCTTTGATATGCTGAATCTAACCAAGTATTTAGATTTTTGGGCCCCGTTATCAACTTTGTCCACATTGAGGTCAAAAGGGTCCAAAATTAAACTTTGTTTGATTTCATCAAAAATTGAATTCTTGGGGTTCTTTGATATGCTGAATCTAACCATGTATTTAGATTTTGGATATTGGACCATGATAGGTGAATGTCCAATTTAAAAATTTTAAGTTCTTAGACCACATTCATTCTGTGTCAGAAACCTATGCTGTGTCAAATATTTAATCACAATCCAAATTCAGAGCTGTATCAAGCTTGAATGTTGTGTCCATACTTGCCCCAACTGTTCAGGGTTCGACCTCTGCGGTCGTATCAAGCTGCGCCCTGCGGAGCATTTTATTCTTATACTGTATGCCATAGGTCTACTATATTTGGTGTATGGAATGATTGTAAGGTGTACATGTCTAGCGGGCAGGTGTCATTTGACCTTGACCTCATTTTCATGGTTCAGTGGTCAAAGTTAAGTTTTTGAGTTTTGGTCTTTTTTTCTAATACTATGTGCAATAGTTCAACTATATTTGGTATGTGCGTACCTTGCAAGGTCCTCATGCCCGTCAGACAGTTTTCACTTGACCTCGACCTCATTTCATGGATCAATGAACAAGGTTAAGTTTTGGTGGTCAAGTCCATATCTCAGATACTATAAGCAATAGGTCTAGTATATTCGGTGTATGGAAGGACTGTAAGGTGTACATGTCCAACTGGCAGGTGTCATCTGACCTTGACCTCATTTTCATTGTTCAGTGGTTATAGTTAAGTTTTTGTGTTTTGGTCTGTTTTTCTTATACTATATGCAATAGTTCAACTATATTTGGTGTATGGAAATATTTTATGATCTATTTTGCAGTCACGCAGGTTTTATTTGACCTTGACCTCATTTTCAAGGTTCATTGCTCAGTGTTAAGTTTTTGTGTTTTGGTCTGTTTTTCTTAAACTATAAGCAATAGGTCAACTCTATTTGTTGTATGGAAGAATTGTTAGCTGTACATGCCTGCCTAGCATGGTTCATCTGACCTTGACCTCATTTTCATGGTTCATTGGTCAATGTTTAGTTTACTTGGTTAATGTTAAGTTTATGTGACAGTTGTAATAAAGCTTTATATTTAGGACTATCAACATAATATCAATGATTAGTAAAGAAGGCGAGACATTTCAGCGTGTGCACTCTTGTTTTTCTAGGAGTTACGCCCCTTTGAACTTATTTACTTTAATGTACTACTGCAACCTTTTGTCATCCCAACTACTCTCAAACCACACAACAGAATTTCCTGAAACCTTTTCAGATAATAAGGACATACAATGTAGATGTGCATATCGACAGAAAATTACGATTAAATTTTTTTTCCAGGAGTTACACCCCTTTGAACTTATTTGCCCAATATACTACTGCAACCTTTTGTCATCGCAACTCCTCTCAAACCACTCAACAGAATTTCATGAAACCTTTTCAGATAATACGGACATACTAGGTAGATGTGCATATCGACAGGAAATTACGATTCAATTTTTTTTCCAGGAGTTACGCCCCATTGAACTTATTTGCCCAATATACTACTGCAACCTTTTGTCATCGCAACACCTCTCAAACCACACAACAGAATTTCATGAAACCTTTTCAGATAATAAGGACATACAACGTAGATGTGCATATCGACAGGAAATTACGATTAAATTTTTTTCCCAGGAGTTACGCCCCTTTGAACTTATTTGCCCAATATACTACTGCAACCTTTTGTCATCGCAACTCCTCTCAAACCACACAACAGAATTTCATGAAACTGTGTAGATAATAAGGACATACTATGTAGATGTGCATATTGACAGGAAATTATGATTCAATTTTTTTTTCTGATACAATTTTTTTTTCTTACACTTATTTTATTTCTCCAATGACAATGTGGGGACGTGGGGTATGTGAGCGCGCTCACTAAGGTTCTTTAATTAATATAAAAAACAAATTTGATATACAGCAAAAAACAACAACCACTATTGGAACTTGGCTGACACAGACATAACAAGCCATGGTTCTGCGGGGACCAGATAAACAAGTTATTATAAATATGTTATGTACAGGATGTGAATGTGTTGGTATCTATTTGAAATTTTTATTATTAATTTTTCAGCATAAAAAGTGGGAAGGTGATGGTAAGCATGTTTTGTGATATTTTAACATAAAATGAAAAATAAAGTAAATATGAATAAATACATGACAGCTTAAAATTAGGCGAAAGACTTCTTTAAGACAATTTACAGAAATGAAAAAGTGAAATATTTTTAACGAAAACATATATTTGAGTAAACATCAACAGCAGCCAAACAACACAAGTTCAAAGATCATCAAATGTAAACATCTAAAGGTCACCATAAAGGTTTTAATAAGGGACATACAACCGCACTGTATGGAAAGTTAGGAAAGTTGAGATCCAATTGAACAAATAAAAACATAAGATTCAAAATTGACACCATCATATATAATTTTGTATTTGCCCTTTAGTGTAAACCAGACAGGTCTATTACAGTTGATCTTCTTCAGAAAAATGTTTTTTGTTTTGTTTAATCAGATGTAATACCACTTTTTATGAAGTCATGTGAATTATTGGTTGTCAGTTTTATTGATGCATGGGATAATCAATTACAAAGTAACAGTTTATCAAATGAACCTTATGGTATTTATAAACATCTTTATATTTTGCTTAAGCCTAATGAAATGCTAAAAGAATATTTAGAACAGTGAATTTAAACTACCGTCTTTTGGTGTGTATAAAACGTACTCATGCATAGTATGCACCCCCTTCTTCGCCCTTCAAACTTGAGAAAAAAAAATCTTATGCTTAACACGAAGTGACTTTCTGGAAAAATCCCAACTTGAAACACGGTAAAATGCGTCCATTGAAAAGTGATTTCTTTTTCGGAAACAAATTGATTTTGATTTGATTTTTTTTGGGGTGTTTTAACGCCACTTTTAAGCACCGCTTTTGGGCTATTTTGTGGCGGCCAGTTTTTATTGGTGGAGGAAGCCGGAGTGCCCGGAGAAAACCACCGACCTTCGATAGGAAAACTGACAATCCTAGTCAATTAAGATTGGAGTCGAGTGCACCTGCACGAGTGTGGTTCGAACTCACAACCTCAGTGTTGACTGGCTAGTAGTTACAGTAGTAACTACTTAGACCACTCGGCCACCGAGGCCCCAGAAAACAAATTGAACTCCAGTCCTGGTTGATTATAGGATAATGAAAATATTGTTGCAGAATAAATAATTTAGCAAACAATATTTGATTCTTTATTATTTCCACGGATGTGTTTGATTGGGAATAAAAAGAGACATTTAAATATTTCTATTTTAAGCAATATTGATAACATCAGGAAGAAGTGTCTCCTTGCTTGACATGGAAGGAAAAGAGTAAGTTTATTAATGAACATTGTATACTTCAGAGGGGCAGGGGACAAAGATAGCTTACCCCCTTCCCCTTGGTTAAAAAAAACTTTTTCTTTTTTGCTTCAAATCTTCAAAAAAAAATTGCTTTGCAACACTCAACTGTATATTAATCATTTTTGACAATGTCCTCTCTTTTCTCAGAACCTCAATCTGCCGCTGTTCCTTCTCTGTCAATCTTTGTAATAACATTGTGAAAAATGAAATAAGAGGTATCAGTTATTGTGCTGATACACATTCATGAAATATATCGCAATATGTAAAACACTTATATTTAGATTCATCTTTATCACTATCCTCACTTATGGTATTCAGAAAATCTTGTATCATCGCTGTATGAAGTTAGAGCTATTTTCCTAATGCTTGTAGTTTAAAGGTTTGGTTGGTTGCTTGCTTTAATGTTAGTATAAATGTTTGCTCAAGCATTGTAATTAGGGCCTTGCCTGGTGGCAGGTGCCCTAAAGTGATCAGTCCGTCCATCCATCTGTCTGTAACAAACTGTGTCTGCTCTATATCTTGAGAACCGTTATAATTTCATACTTTATTCTTGACATGTATATCAACAAACACCAGAGGGTGTGTCATAATGTTTGTACAACTTCCTAGGTCAAAGTTCAAGGTCAAAAACTTTGGTTTCAGTTGACAACCCCATGTTCTATGGTAAAAATCATGTCCGCTCTATATCTTGAGAACCGTTATGATTTTAAAGTTTATACTTGACATGTATATTAACCAACACTAGAGGGTGTGTCATAATGTATGTACAACTTCCTAGGCCAAATATAACACTTTAACTAAAAAATTTAGAATAAAATCACTCTCAGCACATAACAAGACTATGTAATAACTTAAAAAAGTGCTTCATATCAGCTTATCAATACAAATTTTTTACCACACATTATTTACAGCAGGCCTACAGAGATGACTCCAATCTCAATGATGTCTAGTTAAGACTGATATCTGCATATGTTAAGTATAATGTATACAAGCTGAAGCCCCGCCTATTTATTGATTGCAGATGTGAATCTTAATTACAATGCTTCAGCAAACATTTATATAAACAAAGCAAGCAAGCCTACCACAAGCATTAGGAAAATAGCTCTAATAGGATTTGTCCTATTGATATTGGGATTGACCTGGGATGATCTATGTAATTGTAATGTATATCAATTTACCAAATGCCAAAACAAATCATATTTTGATTCAAGAAAATGCACTCAAATTGGACCAATCAGCACTTTTTGAATTTTTACAGCATAATGATATTAAGAAATTTATACCTGTCAACTGACCCGGATTTTGGGGTCATCAAATAACCTGTAATTTCAGCATTTGACCTGTTTTCAACTAGCTTTGTTAACTGTCAAATTAAGTGACTCATTAAGTGCATAACTTCACTTGACAGGTTTGGTGTTAAACACACTGTTATCTTTAATAGCCTAAGATTATAAATAATTTGAGTTTTTTCAAGATGTTTCACAAACAATTCGAATTATTCCCCCTTTTTTGCCACTTTTGACAGTATACTCCTTTGATTGATGTTTCAGTGTAAAAAGATTAAATTTAAGGCAAATTAAATGCAAAGACATATAAGAATATTACTTAAATGATTTTAATTTTCTTGGGACAATTAGAAAATTAATATTGAAAATAATTTTTTTCATCTCTACTTCTTTTAAATGTTTAAATTTTGTCATCTAATATAAACTACATCACATTGGAAGTTTGGAACTCAGCCGATCGGGCTAACCTAATGGGCTAGTTTGTTAAACACCCCACAGAATAGTCAGTAACGGTCTGTAGTGTTAAGTAGCTATACCAAATCATAAAATATATCATTTATATAGGTTTTAATTACAACAGTGTGAATGAAACAATACAAGGGGTGATAGCTTCAATTGATATTGTACAATAAATAGGTTGACAGGTATGCTTGTGAGAAAATGAAATTGAGTGTTTGGAATGCTGACATTTATACCAAACGTACACAAAGGAACTAAACATTAAATTAGCAGCTCAAAATATATCGCTAAACATCCTAGAGATCACTGCAAGATCACCAAATCATTAAGGGGAAAAATCACTTATCTTTTTAGGAAGGAAGTTATCTTGAGAGACATTTTTAGTTAAATATACATGTATTCTATTTAACTTAATTTTTTAACAGAATTGGTAAAGGTACTGGATACAAGTCTTCAGACCTATTGGCTCTAAATGATGACGAAACACTGTCTGTCGGAGGAAAGCTCATACAGGTATTAAAGACTTCTTGTTACTAAGATACGTGTATACCTCAAATTATGACTCAATATTATTGTGGATATTTGATTTCGTGATTTTGTTAAAGTCTGTATACAAGACTACAAAAAACTAGTACTTTGTTGAATATTTAAAATTCATGGTTCTCTTTTACCCACAAAATAAATGAAATATTGGTATTCAACAAATAATAATGAATCCTTAGTATGTTCTAAATGATAAAAGTTATTATTTCTAGGTTATGGGTATATTAACAGAAGAACAGTTTAAATCTGGAAAATGTTTCTCTGCAGCTGGAAGTCAAGCTTCAGATAATACAGGTGGGTTTTTTCCTAAAACACATGTAAAAATATCATTGCATCAATCTGTATGTATTGTTCATCACTTTTTGACAATTTACCTTAAAAGAAAGATGATAAATAAATATCATTTTCATTTATGAAAATTGCACAGAGAAGTTGGTAGAAAGAATAAGTTTTTTCCATACCTACCATTTAATGTTAGAAAATAGTACCAATATTAATCACAGAAGGGTGTTGTATTTCAGCGACCTTGTCCTTATGTATGTCCATCTGTTCATTTGAACATATATCCCAAATTTTTTAAAAACGTATTTCTCAGCTTCTGTAAAATGGAATGATGTTATATTTGATCTGGAACTTTATAATGTTGAGCTGTACAATGTAAGTCATATTAGATCTGCCTTATAGTTGCTACTTGCTTTAAATATTTATTACCGGGTATACTCATCGAGCATGAAATTTTTATTCAGTTTCTATAGTAAGGAATGATATGATATTTGTTTTGGAAATTTATAATGTTTAGTTGTATCATGTAAGCAATAACTCCCTTGCAGTCACTACCTTTTTGACAATAAATAGAATTTTTTTATACTCGCTGACCATGCCTTACAATTAGTGGGATATATATACAGGGAAAAAATGTTAAGCAACATATATTCTAAATACAAAACTCAAATTAAACATTTCCAAAAGTTGCAGGACTAAATTTTTGATAGGTAAAGATTGCACCTTTTGGTTTATTTTCTTTGTGACAATAATCTATTTATTCTAATGTTAGTATAGGATATTTTTGAAATATAAAATTAAAATTAAAATATTTTAAGTATACTTTGCATAACATTGCATGGTTTGACAAATCAAAATTTCTGAAAAGGTATAAAAGTATTAGACCAAATACAAGATTAAAAAACTACTGATCACCGGAATTTAATGCACAAGAAAGTACAATAGATCTTACAATTGTATGAATTTGCCTTAGGTAGAATACCTGTTCCAGAAAAGAACACTAGCAAAAAGTTTGTCAACCCACTACATGATGGACAGGCTTGTCATGTTGTTCAGGTTTGTAACTGTATAACTAATGATTCTTATGAACATGAATTGCTGTTTTACCATGGGATCAGAATTGCTATGTTGTATGTAGGACGATCAGTATGTTATTTCTAGATGCTGTATTGGTCATAGCAGAAAAACACACAAGTAAGTATCTTTTAAAAAATGATATTCAACCACGATAAAATTGAGAATAGAAATGGGGAATGTGTCAAAGAGACAACAACCCGACCTAAGAGCAGAAAACAGCCCAAGGCCACCAATGGGTCTTCAACACAGCAAGAAAATCCCGCACGCGGAGGCAGGCTTTAGCTGGCCCCTTAATAAAAATGTGTACTAGTTCAGTGAAAATGGACGTCACACTAAACTCCAAAACATATAAATGAACTAAAAAATGTATACCTTGTGATTGCAAGTATACCATTTTTTGATCCTTGGAAAAAACATTTTGATGTAAATAGTTTGTCAGTCATGTGACAGAGTTGTCAAGCCACAACTGGAGATTTGGAAATTTTCAGCTGGAGTTTGGGCTTCATAACTGGAGATTTTTTATCGACCTATTTATCGACGTACGCAATGGTTTTTTTTGTGTGTTTAAACTGCATATCTTCTTTTTTTGTTTGTTAAAAGAACAATAATTCCATACCTTTCAACAACTCCATATCCATTTTTACTTGATAAAAATAGAAGATAAGGGGTTTTCAAATATTTATTCATTATATATAATTCAAGATAAAGCGATCAGCCATCATACAGAGTTGGCAAAAAGTACCCCTGATTAAGCTACATTGTCAACTTTGGTACCACTACTGATCATGCTTGTAACAGAAGGTGTTAAATTAATAGAGTTGTAGGCTTGCTGGTGGGTAGCTGTCCCCATAAGTTTGGTCAAATCATTAGGGCCACCAGTCAGCTTTGCATGAAGTGTAGTAAGCATGATCTTGACCCTTGGTACTGGATCTGCATCATTTGAAATCAGATCTCCAGGCAGAGTTGAATTTGGCTAGATACTTGGTCTTCTTTTATTTGCTGCTGGGGTATTTGGTGATATAAAAATACGGTTTGCATTTTGTCAAATTCTAAAATTTTAGAATAGTCCATGACAACTGTACTTATATAGGTATTCCATTGGCTTGGATAGAAAACAAGCCATAAATATCATATTTGAGTTGATTTCATTTGTCTTTGAGGTTCAGTAAATGTTCCATGTTTTCAACAGCATCAAATTAAATCGTTGTTTATACAACTTGTACAATTTAATCCTTTGTCAGTATTTCACTTTTAATCAACCTGGCTTGTGTCTTAAACTAGCTAGTTGATCACTAGGTAATTGCCTATTATCTTTTATTTATTGTTGTATATACAGTTTAATCCTAAACACCTCAGGCTAATTTTACCTATTTTAACTTTTGACACAAAATCCATTACAGGAAACTTCTGTTTTTCTCGGACTTTTCCCATATCAATTTCGAGTTTCTCAGACTTTTTCTCTGTCCGTATCGATTTTGTAAACAAAAATGTCTAATAAAAATTTTACGAGGTTGACATTTTCAAAAAGCGGAAGATTTCAAATTTTAACGGGAGGGACGGAAGAGGGTCTGAAAAGGGGGAGATTTTGACTCCCGCCGGAAGAATCACATGTATGGTTTGTATGACTTATTTGATACTACTCCAGTTCAAACAGTTGTTTCATTTTCAAAGAAATAGGAATATATTCCAAAATATAAAAAGGTGTATTAGTTTAAAATGATTTTAATTTTTATCACATCATCTTATTGTTGAATTTTATTTATAAGCAAGTAATTTAAACTAAAGTTTTGATAAATTGAAAGAATTTTTTCTGCTTTTTAAAACTGTCTTTTGTTATATTATTTGAAATAGCTCTCACCACAGCGAGTGCGGTGTTAAACAATTACCAATCAATTATCTTGCTTTAGGAAGAAAAGATAGCAACATGCATTAAAAAACAAGAATGCATGACTAACATCCATTAGGTAACTATTTGATAGCCCCATTTTTATATTGATTAAGAATTGTCAGCACAAATTAGAAGCACTTTAAAAATAAAAGCACTTTGCCAAGAACCTTCCCATCTGAGTGTCATATTTTGTTTAGTTATTCCACCAAGTAAAACTGCAGTTTCTGTTAATATAGAGAAAAAAATATTATAATGGATGCTAGGATATAGGTACTGGCTCCTGAAAGCCTCTACTTTGTTAACTGTATTATTTTTATTTTCATGTAGACCACATTCATGCCAGTAAAACCAAGATATGATCCAAGTATGCCTGGTGCAATTGTTATGCCAAGACCTAGTCAATCGCATCAGGTAATAATGAAATAGATTAATTTCTGTTTATTGTGAGGTAAACCTTGAATTCTAGAGACAGTTGTTGAAATTTGCTCTTTAGGATAAACAAATTTCCCCTGAATAAAGTACAAAACATCAGTGATCACGTCTGCTTACTTAGAAAAACAAATGGCCCGAACAAAATGTTTTTAATTTTTTTTTACAGTGAATATAAAAGTGCTATTGGGGAATGTAAGCCTTGTGGCTGTAATAGATAATGTTTTCATTTCTTGTACAATTTCCTTAAAATTTTGATTCAAGTTAATTTTCATCAGAACTTAGCTGAAAATTTATATTGATTCAAGTTTGACAGGAATTCATAAAATTAATGTATTTCACCCGTTAATTTTATAGCAAAGTTGACATTTACTTCACATACCAAAATACCATTGAATTGGATAGGAAATAATTATCATCATTTCTTTTAATGGACAATTTTGCAATCTTGAAACCTTTTCAGCCATTTTGGAATGTATACCATATCATATTGTACATATGAAATGTCAGTTTTCAAAGAAACAAACTTTTATAGAGATTTTTTCTTGCATGTGATAAAAGTTGTGGATGATAGACTGAAACATTCTGTATCTGGAGACAGAATCAACAATTGTTTAAGTTTGTCATGTGTGTTTTCAGGATATTGCTAGGCTTTTGCATACTGATTACCTACATGTTTCACTATGAAACATGTAAAGTCAAAATACAACTGTTTGTTTAGTACCAATATAAGTAGATCTTATTGTTCACCAAAAGTTTAAAACCAAACAATACACCTTTGTTTTAAACCATAGAAAAGGGAAAAAAAAACAATATTGAAATTGATTTTATAGCAACAAAAAAAAAACGTGTATCTAAGAATCATGAAACAATCTTATTATCAATTTCAAACATGAAAAAAGTTTTTTATGTAAAAAGAGACATATTTTAATTTTTACTTTAAATCTTTTGTACAGTGGCAGAGTAACAAGAAAAATCTGCCAGTGATAGATGTAGTTGTTGATCCATATCTCAGTACACATTTACGGCCACATCAGAGAGAAGGAGTTACTTTTCTGTATGAGTGTGTCATGGGTTACAGAGACTATGGTGGACTTGGGGCCATATTGGCGTAAGTCGATAATTGAAAATTGTATGATATGTTTTACTTTAATATTTTTGAAGAGTATTTGTTACTGTAAGAATTTTCAGATAAATGTGTTTACCTTATTTTTATAGCCATTGTAAAGCATTCTATAGAAATTAGTGGCCAAAAAAATAGTGATGAATTATCAGGTTTTTGTGTTGCTGTGGAACCGTAGCTCTTAGGTCCTCATGATATTTTTTGACAATTTGCGGACCATAGAGCTACAGAATTTTCCTGCTTCAAAACTTTCGGAATTGCAACCTAGGTTCAAGTCGCACTTATTTCTTAAATTTTTATTGATTATCACCAGTGCATACATAGCTTGTCAATATATACAGTTCATTTTGTTAGATATTTTTCTATGATATGACGTACCTATTTATGTTTGAATATTCATTTCCTTGACACTATTAATTAATTATTTGCTTTTTATACGTCTCGGCCTATTTTGTTCAGCCATTTTGAATCTCTACGATTCCACAGCTAGTTTTTGTGTAGTTCATGGTCGTCTTTATTATTTGCCAAGTCCAAAATTGCATAAAATAGTATTTAGAAAATCTTATAAATTAGCAGCTTTGGCACAACCCACAAATATTTTCATCTACTAAAGCAACTATTTCACTTGATTATTCACCAACATTTAATCTATTTTATTCAAGAATGTAAGAATATTAAAGTCAATTTTTAAAGATATTCAGTCTCACTACCATGAAATTAAATATATCTAATGTTTGCTTGATATGTAGTTTCTTCTTAATATACATTGACCTTAAGACTAGAGTGAAAGGTGTGCAAATCAGACTATGATAGCTTGATGAAGATTGTCTTTGAACAGAAATACTATGAATTGTATATTCTAATTACAGAGATGATATGGGCCTTGGGAAAACATTGCAGTGTATTTCTCTGCTATGGTATGTATCATTGATAGTTTATTTTATAAATTACAAAATAAAAGCTGTACTGTAAATTCAGAAATTATTGTTAACAATATTGTTAACATTAATTATTATATTTGCTAATAGACAGACAAAAAAATGAGCTTTTTACGACCTGGCTATGATAAGGAAGCATTATGTTTTCAGATATGCGTGTCTTTTGTCCCTCTGCATGTTCTGTTCATCTGTCCCGTATCAGTTTACAGTTTTGGTTTAAGGAAGTTACAATAAACTTCTAGTTACATCAATTCGAAACTTAGTACACATTTTCATTTTCAATTTGTCAATTAGGATTTAGACACAGATTAAATGGTCCAATAAACCGAAAATTTGATAATGCCAGCAAGGCATGGGACACGTTTTCTTGTTAACTGGGATTTCTGGAAATATATCCTATTAATAATGATCTTGAAATTTTTGCTCTGTAAACATAGATCACACCAAAAATTTGTTTTGTTATCACAGCCTGAGTTCAATAGTATTATGATACTGGGCTGTTTTTATGCTTGGAGATTAACAGTCTTCCAGAAGAATTATTGCCTAAGTGCTCAAAATAGCATCAAACAAAACAAAATTTTATGCACCAGATGCACATTTGTCAGTTATTGTGGATTCATTTATTTTTGTGGGTATCAATTTTCATGGATTGAGGCAAAATTGTATTTTCATGGATATTTAAGTTCATGGTTTTGCCAAAGTCTGCATACAAAACCTATAGAAATTTGTAATTTGTTGAACATTTAAATTTGTGGTTTACAAATAACCACGAAATCAACCAATAAATTGTGTACTCCTGTTGTCTGCTCTATGGTCGGGTTGTTGTCTCTTTGACACATTCCCCATCTCCATTCTCAATTTTACAGTATAAATATGAATAATATGAAATTAAAAAGATTTTGTTTTATCTCTTTATTTTAGGACATTATACAAACAAGGTCCTTATGGTGGAAAATCTGTAGTTAAACAAGCATTGATTATTACTCCTGGTAGCTTAGTAAAGGTTAGTTGTGCTGTTATAACATTATCATGTGATTTTACAATACAGTGGTAGGATCCAAACTGAATCAAACAATTAGTGAAAGATATACTAAAAATCAAATCAAACAAAAAATAAACAATTTTTTTTACCATCTATTGGAGATTCGGAGTTAATAATTTTCTCACTAATAGTCAAATAACTTGAGATAACTTCTCTTAAGTGTGCCACATCATTCTCTCTTTAGGCCAGTTTGTGTGCTAAAATTTTAATAAGATACACACCACCTATTCTTGGCCCTCATTTCTATCCACGTTAAATTTATCACTTAGGGGGCAGGATCAATATACCCTTATTTATACATCATACTGTATTGGTTACTGGAATTTTGGATACACAAAACCAGGTACTTCATATCTGAGAAACAGGCAATATATGCCCTCAATTTTAGAATCATTCATACATTTTTGTATTATTCAAATTATCAGTCAATATGTGTTCTACAAGGTTCACCTTATATCTGATACCTTAATTACAACTGTGCTCCTCTTCTTGTCGACTTGTTCCTTTATTCATATATGATATAAGGCTGACTTCATACAGGAACTTCTTAGGAAGAAAGAAAAGAAGTTAGCAGTAGCCTTTAACTTCACTTTCCGCTATATAGATGATGTTCCCTCACTAAATAATTCAAAATTTGGTGACTATGTTGAACCCATCTATCCCATCTAACTTGATATAAAGGATACAACAGATACAGTTAAGTCTGCCTCATATCTTGACTGACATCTAGAAATTGACAATGATGATCGGTTGAAAACAAAACTTTACGACAAAAGAGAGGATTTCAACTTCTCAATTGTAAACTTTCCATTTCTATGTAGCAACATTCCAGCAGTGCCTGCACAGGGAGTATATATCTCCCAGTTGATACTATATTCCTGGGCTTGTATGCCTTATCATGATTTCCTTCTTGTTGAAGGCCTCACTGTGACTTTGAGATGAAGAACAGCATCAAAAGCGGTGTTCCTTTGCTTTTTGTGTGATTTTTGTTGTGCATGTACAGATTTTGTGTCATGGATGGATACCCCATATCCTTTGTTTTTCTAATAAACCACAGACAATTCACTGATTTTGCATAGCATATATTTTTCTTCATTCAGAACTGGAATCAGGAATTTAAGAAATGGCTAGGAACAGAAAGACTTTCAGTTTATTGTGTCAGCTCAGAGAAACGAGTAGAGGTAACATTATATATAGTTTATATCAGATATATTTCATTTTATTGTATTATTACAATAATTTTAAGAGAAAACATACATATTTTAGAACAAACAGTAAAGGTTATGTTTAAATCCATCTACTTAGTAAGTATCAAATTGAGGAACAGTTAAACGTCCATATTCCAAAATATTTCTAAATATACAGTATGTCTACATGTATGGTCTTTGCCTCCATAAATCTTTGTAAAGTTATTATAAAAAAGAGATTTCTAAGTAATAAAATAGTTGTTTCTATTGAATCACCGTAGATTAACCACTATTCCAAACTAAGTTTGGTTTAAATGTGGTATTTGCTGTTTAATATATACAACTGTTAACCAATTTGTTTTCACAAGTGATTTATTTATATGACTTTCAATATGTAAATAAATGGCCAGAAGAAAAATAACAAGGATATAAATTGTTGCAAATATGTCAAATACATTAATAAAGTCATAAAATTGTGAAAATAAATCACTTTGAAGTTGGCTTGAAAGGGCAAAATGGGGAAAAAAAGTATCCACAAAGATAAGTTGGTTGACAGTTTCAGAGATGAATTAATTAATAAAAGACATTATTAATTAGATTGGAAAAACTGCATCATACAACTTGATATCCATTGAAATTACCCTACAATCCAGTCCCACAGACAGATATGGAATTACACAAACCAAAATGCAGTATCACAGATGTGAGAATAGATAATTATTTTTCCAGTGGCAACTTCTTTGAAGTAAAGTTTCTGATAGGTTCATATTTATAATACTGTGGACTCTTATTTTTTAGTGGATATCAATTTTCATGGATTGAGGAGGATTTAATTTTTTGTGGGTATATGATTGGTTGGTTTTGCCAATGTCTGCATATATGTCTATAAAAATATTTTACTTCATTGAACATTTAAATTTGTGGTTTACTTATACCCAAAAAATCCACCAAAATTGGTACCCCACCGTGAATTATGAATTCACAGTATTAGACCATTGATATTGATATGCTGTTGCCATAACAACTATCAATCTCAGTATCAAGCAGAATATAAAAATAAGAAGATGTGGTATAATTGCCAATGAGAAAACAACCCAAAAGAGACCAAATAAAGTAAAAGTTGATAACTTTAGTTCACAGTACAGCCTTCAATAATGAGCAAAACCCATTCTGCAAAGTCAGCTATAAAAGGCCCTGAAACGACAAATGTAAAACAATTCAAACGAGAAAACTATGTATATTAAGATAACACTCTTTTATGTAGTTGAGACATAGTTTGTTGAAATATTTTTTATCATTTCAGGATTTTGTAAATACCTCCATTTATCCTGTACTGATTATATCTTATGAGATGTTTGTGAGAGCCTATGATATTGTCAAACAAATCAACTTTGACCTTGTCATCTGTGATGAAGGTCATAGACTTAAAAACACAGCTATAAAAACTACTTCAGTAAGTATGATCAATGTATTGTATAATTTAAAACAAATTAAGACAGAACAATAATTTGACATAGGGCTGTTCCATTAAAATGATTGTGGAAGGATAGGAAGGGACTTCCAAAGTCCCCTTACAACTAACACACTTGATAGGAGTAATTTTGCACTCGTTAAAGGGACATACAAATGTAAATGACCCTAGACCAATCTCCAAAAATGAAACTACCTTCCCACATACATTTTATTGGTATTGCCCTAGTTTAATCTCATATTAAGTACAGTTAAAAGGTAAATTTTCAAAACTTTCCCTTTTATCATTTATTAAAAAAACACCAGGAATTTAATCTGTTTGACCAAAGTTCTTTTTACTCCTCCACAGATTTGTGATTCACTAGTGTATTGGTTACAGGAAATGATAAAAAGTGATTTGGTGGGTTTTTTTTAGCTGATAATGAGTTTACCTGTCAGGAGGAGAGTAATACTATCAGGAACACCTATACAGAATGATCTGCAAGAATTCTTTTCCATTGTGGAGTTTTGTAATCCTGGGGTGCTCGGTTTGTAATATAGATAGTTGTACTTTTACAGCAGATGGACTTGAGTGTGTAGTTAAAGATTGTATCTTTGGTTAGCTTGCTTGCTAGCTGAACCATGAAATCATTATTAGCCAAGTTGGACGGAGTCAATAGTTAGCAGAGAACCAATCAAAAGTAGGGACAGTATATAAACATTGTGAAACCAGTTGTACAAGTTGGTTGAAAAAATATGTTTGCTCTCTAAATTTAGAATCTAGTGTCAGTCAAAGTTAAAAGCTGATTCACAAGCTTGTTGTAGGTGTGTTTGATTTGTCAATTTCATTTCAATCAATAACCTCTGTTCATTTATACCTAGATTACTTACATGTGTATTTCTATACTGTAAGCAGCAGATTACAATGATTTATTAATTATCGATTTAAAAACTTGAAAACCACACACTTTTCATATCCTTATTATATATGTTTATATATATAAGGATATCATTATCGTGGTTTTTTATTTGTATTTTTCAGAGGAGTGCTACAGAAGGTGTAAAATCTTGGAGATCGGTTCATCATGCTCATGAATCAATGATGAAAAAAATGCACATCGAATTCCGGGAACGTGTTTTTCAAAATCAAAATGCAAATTTTTTTGAAATGAAATGGACAAAACAAACACACCTACAGTATGCTATAATGGACACTAGATTTTATATTTAGATTGAAAACATATATTATTTTTTTTACTGACTTGTAAAACTGGTTTCACAATGTCTATATACTTTTCCTACTTTTATGGACTCCGCTCAAAGGAAGGAAGTTCCTTAGGCAATAATGATTTCATGGTTCACCTAGCAAGCAATCTAACCAAAGATACTACCTTTACCTACACACTCAAGTCCATGAGCTGTAATTTTTATTTTCTTATTACATTGGTTGCAATGAAATCCCATGATTTTCCAGTCAAGTAAAAACTGATATATGTCATTTGAAATAAATTGTATTTTCATACTGTTGTCAAAATATTGTCAGGAAGTTGCATCAAAACAAAGTTAGAACATATAGAAAAAGATGTGGTTCCTTGCATTTTCTACTTTATTCACATTACAAGTCAATGTTATAAAAAGAAAAATTAATCCAAGAAATCAAATATAGAAAATATCGAAAATATTCAACTTTTGACGTCTTGTTTGGTCACTCTTTTTGTTTATCTTTTTACTAAAATCCTTTATAGCAAGATGGTAATTTTTAGAAAGAATAGATGTCAGAGCATGAATGATATACAGTGAAAATAAGATAAATTACTGGATTTTTTACCTTTCTGATTGACATTCAATGAAGTGGGAATTAGAAAGTTCTAGTGTTATGTATTGAACCTCTAGACATATAGTGATAGCAAACTTTCAAATAATTTGGGTGTCTATAATTGTAGCTTAAAATTAAGATTGAGTACTACAATGTACCCATGTTTTTCTTTATAAAAAACAAGGTTCATATTGATAGATCATAGTGGTGAAGATATATTTGCAGCACCTTAATAATTCATCTTTCATTCTTTTTTTCAGGTTCAAGTGGAGCATTTAGAAGAGTTTATGAAGGACCAATTGTAGCATCTCGTCAGCCTGAAGCTACTCCAGCTGAGATTGAACTTGGTGAGGAGAGAGGAGCTGAACTGTCACGACTTACAAAGTTGTTTCTTCTGCGTAGAACCCAAGAAATAAATAACAAGTACCTTCCTCCGAAATGTGAGTTCTTAAAAAACCAAGTCTCATTTTACAAAATTATTGTGACATTTGTGCCTATATTTAAGAATTGAATGCTTCTTTTTGTAAATTTATTGGGGTGTAAAAGTGTTGACCGAAGTACATTTTGTATGAAGCGCAGAAGCGCTTCATTCTAAAAATGTGTGCACGGTAAACGCTTTTACAACCCTATAAAATTGCTGAAAGAAGCATTCAATACTTATAATTACATTTTATGCTATGATCATGAAAACACGATTTCTATCACCTATTTACCTGTGCACTTTATTGTGGAAGCTCGTGTCGACATGAAGGTTAATTTCAGAATGACGCGAGATTGCTGTTAGCCAATCAAAATAACGTATTATTATGATATTATTACGTGAGTATTTCTGTATTGGCCTTGTTATTGGTCCGAGGCTTGCTGTATTGGCCTGAGGCGAAGCCGAAGGCCAATACAGCTGGCCGAGGACCAATAACAAGGCCAATACAGAAATACAAGTAATAGTATCTTTATTAATTAACTACAGTGTTACAATATTTTTTTAATTTCATTTCACAAGAGATAAACATTTTACCTTGAAGTGGAACTATCAAAATCTCAGTTTCTTTTTATAAGATGCAATATCTAATGATCTGGTGCCGTTTCCAGGTGTCTTCAGCATTTTCTCATCTGATGAATTTTTCTACCCTTTCCAGTCACCATAAAGTGTTATAATTTAAATTTAGACACAACACATAAATAGTAATTGGAAAGGTACTGCCATTGCATGTGTTATGCAGAAACAAATTGAATATATCTAAAAAAAAAAATAATGTAGGAGTTGAAAATGATACAACTATCCATAAGCCAACTGACCAAAGAACGAAGATTTGCACAATTACAGGTCACCCTTCCAGAATTCATATGCCTGGTTCGGGTTTAAAAATAAATGACAGTTTACAAAACATGAGAAGCGAAAGTAAACAGTAAATCGATTTGTACCATCGTGAAATTATGAGGTCGACAAGAAATGAACTTTGTGATAATCTACTCGTTCCCCAAACCTGAAATAATTCCATCGTCTGCTTTCAAAATGCTTTTTAAATGAATGTGACCTTCTTTAGCCTGAAATATAAGCCATACTGAACGTTTCAGCATGTTTATGGTGACTAAATGAAAACTGCGTCTTCCAAACAACTGTTTACTTTCAGTTTGTGTTTATCGTGACTTTCGATCTAAAAACTGGAGACGTTCCGAAATCCTGTATTGGCCGGATCAGAACTCGGCCAATACAGAAAAAAAATCTATATTGGCCGAGTTATTCTGTATTGGCCGAGTTGACACCTTTATATTGCATAGGCAGTTTTCATCATATTAAGTCCAATAACAGTGTAGTTAATTAATAAAATGAAACATACATGTAATGTAATTATTCCTTCATAAAGTTGGTTATTGTGTCCACCTTTTTGATGATCCTGTTCTTCTCAGTTGTCTGGGAATATAGTGTTATAGCTATGTTCCTTGAACCATTTTTCATTATGGTTGTTTATATTGAGTTATTTTTGTTTGTTTATGTAACATACAACATTTTGGTTAACATGCTCTTCACATAATGAGATCATTGGCATTTGGCATCAGATTTGGCATTCATGTTATCTTGACACATTTAGACTTTACACGTTTAGTTTTAAAACAATCACTTTCCAATTATAAAGAGTGCTGATTTTCAAAGGTTTTACTAATACTTTCAATGAAATGGACCCAAAATCTGAAACAAATTACAAAATAACCACCTATGACTTATTGAAATGGAAAACACTCAACACTTTGACTGTCATAAGGTAACATATACAATCGCTAAAACTCTTCTTTTTTTGGGATAACTTAATGAATGTTTGGTGTACTTTTTCACACAATTTTTAAGAATTACAATATAGCTGTTACCTTGCAAAAGTCATAATGGTTTAGGAAATTTGGAAAAAGATGGTAAAATAGAAATCTTATTGATTTCTGTTTAATTTTTATCCAGATGTACTGATTCTATTGGTAAAGCTTATTATAGGTCATGTTGAATTATCTTTTAAAACAACATTAATTATACCCCCGCTTTAAAAAAGTAGGGGTATACTGTTTTACCTCTGTCCATCCGTCCATCCGTCCGTCCGTCCATCCGTCCTTCCCATGAATATTTTTCGTCGCATATTTCTCAGGAACTACATCATAAGGATTTACTAAAGTTAGAGAAAGGAAACCAATTTTGGGACGGACGGACGGACGTACAGACGGAAAAGGGGAAAACTTAATGCCACCTCCACTATGGTGGGGGCATAAAAAGCTATATTATAATTTCCACAAGTACAATACATATACATGTAAGGTTAAGAGGTTGATTTATTATTATGCTTGTAGGTGAGATAGTGGTATTTTGTCGACCTACACCATTACAGCTTAGACTGTACAGCCATCTACTCAGCAGTAGAATATTCAGATCATGTCTCATGGGAAAACTGTCTGGAGCTCCACATCTCATTTGTATAGGAGCTCTGAAGAAATTGTGCAACCATCCTAGTTTACTTCTTCTTAAGGCTCAGGAGGCTGATGAATGTGTTGATGACCTTGACCAGGTATACTTTGTAAAATCAAAAATTAATGTGTGTATTTATACCCCCGCTTTAAAAAAGTGGATGTATACTGTTTTACCTCTGTCTGTCCGTCCGTCCGTCCATCCATCCGTCCATCCATCCATCCATCCATCAGTCCGTCCATCCGTCTGTCCCATGAATATTTTTCGTAGCATCTTTCTATGGAACTAAATCATAAGGATTTCTGAAATTTGGTTTCAGGGTTTATATAAGTCAGCTATACCGTGTGATGTGTTTTCAGATTCATCACTCAACAACAAATGCTTATTTGGGCTGGGGGTATCATCAGTGAGCAGTAGCTCACAGTTTCACTTGTTATTTATACGATTGCAAAAATTTTGTGAAGGAAAATGACAACCTTAATTATGAATGTAAGTTTTTATTATTGCAAACCTGATACTGTCACATTTATAAATTAATAAAAACATTGCAATAATTTCTGAACTTAAGTAGGTTATTATACCCCACCTATGAGCATTATATTTTTTGGTCTGTGCGTCCGTTCGTTCGTCCGTTCATTTGTCTGTCCCGCTTTAGGTTTAAGTTTTTGGTCAAGGTAGTTTTTAATGAAGTTGAAATCCAATCAACTTGAAACTTAGTACACATGTTCCCTATGATATGATCTTTCTAATTTTAATGCCAAATTAGAGTTTTGACCCCATTTCACGGTCCACTGAACATAGAAAATGATAGTGCGAGTGGGGCATCTGTGTACTATGGACACATTCTCTTTTTAATAATATATAAAACTTGTACTATGGAAAATCATAATAATTGATCAGTTAAATTACAGATTGGAGAAATATGATATTGATATCTGGATTTTTTTCTAAGAATACTGATTGGATAGTTACAACAATATAAGTTTTATTTTAAGCTATTAAAAAAATCAGTTGTAAAAATACTAAGAGGTGCACAATGGCATTCTGTAAAATAAGAAATTTGTGAAAGTTTACTGATATTCAATCAGTGTTGTAAAGGGAGTTACAGATACAAGAGATGTTAGGAGAGTTACATAAACAACAGATCTACCCTATTTTGTATAGATGACTATTAAGTTCATTATGTTTTTTGTCTAAAGAAACCTAAAAATCATTTAGATAACAAAAATATATATAAAATATTTTCAAAGGAATTGTATATAATTATAGATTATCGTTGGTTGATTTTGCCGTACCGGCTCAAGCAAGAAAAGCAATCAAGTTGAGATGACCAATGATAATTTGTTTATCGGTATTTTACCTATGAAGACATTGTTAATTTCCTTGACAAGGACACATGTTCACTTAGTTTCTAGAGATAATTTTCATATCACTTGACTCCGCTGAGAACGGAAATTATCAGTCAGCAAGATCAAAGGAAAAATTCGTAAAATAGCGATAAAACTGTGTATAGACAAACATTTTGACCAATGAACAGGTACACTAACAAACAAATGAACAGGTCCACAGTCATTATATGCGGTAGATTTACTGTGCAGGAGTTAAGGATAGAATAATTATAGATAGATTAATGAATTTATTTTGACATAATTATCAGTATTGCCAATGGTGCGAAATTTTAATAATAACTTGTTTTCATATGAAATGAAATACAGTTACAGACTATATTATATATGTGCCAATTATAACAAAATAACTTCTGACAATTATCACAAAATGACTTCTGACAATTATTACAAAATGACCAGTTTTCTTGTGAAATGAAATACAATTAAAGACAATGTTATAGTTTGTTATGAATTAGGCCGTTAGTTTTCTCAATTGAATTGTTTCATATTTTTCATGTCAGGGCCTTTTATAGCCGAATATACGGTATGGGTTTTTCTCATTGTTGAAGGCTGTACGGTTGCCTATAACTGCTTGCGTCCACTTCATTTGAACTTTGGTGAATAGTTGTCTCATTGGCAATCATACCTCATCTTCTTATTTTTATATATATGTTTATTATACCCCCGCTTTAAAAAAGTGGGGTATACTGTTTTACCTCTGTCTGTCCCTCAGTCAGACCATCCATCCGTCAGTCCGTCCGTCCCATGAATATTTTCGTCGCATTTTTCTCAGGAACTACTAGACAAGGATTTCTGAAATTTGGTTTCAGGGTTTATATAAGTAAGTTACACCGTGTGATGCCTTTTCAGATTCATCACTCAACAACTTCCTGTTTACTGAACACTTGTATTATTTTACACATGATAGCCAAGTTGAAGATTTTCGTCACATTTTTCTCAGGAACTACTTGACAAGGATTTCTGAAATTTGGTTTCAGGGTTTATATAAGTAAGTTACACTGTGTGATGTGTTTTCAGATTCATCACTCAACAACTTCCTGTTTACCGAACACTTGTATTATTTTACACATGATAGCCAAGTTGAAAATTTTCGTCACATTTTTCTCAGGAACTACTTGACAAGGATTTCTGAAATTTGGTTTCAGGGTTTATATAAGTCAGCTATACCGTGTGATGTGTTTTCAGATTCATCACTCAACAACTTCCTGTTTACCGAAATTTTTCAGCAGGGTTATCATCAGTGAGCAGTAGCTCACAGTTTTACTTGTTGAAAAAATCTAGGATTGACCAAAATGTAAATATTCTTTAATTATAAAATGATGAAATTAGAATACATTGGTTTTTTTTCAGGATTCAGTATATGCTGGCTTGTCATCATTGTACCCAGATAACTTTTTACCAGACAACAATGACCCTGAACATTCTAGTAAACTGAAAGTACTGAGTAACTTGCTAAATGATCTGCATCAACACTCTCCAAAGGAGAAAATTGTTCTGGTTTCTAATCATACCAAGGTAAGTGAACAGGGATCCAGAAATTAAGGTAACCATCCATTTTGTTGAATGACTATGACACTGCGAAACTAAACATGAATTTAATATTGTTGTCAGATTTTTTTATTTGGCATATAAAAATATGTTGTGTTTGCACTTGCAAACCTGTCAATTGATAAGGTGAGTCCCTCCCCATAGGTAATGACTTTTTTGTAAAATTGAGAATGGAAATGGGGAATATGTCAAAGAGACAACAACCCGACCAAAGAGCAGACAACAGCCGAAGGCCACCAATGGGTCTTCAACACAGGGAGAAAAAACATACAAGACTAACAAAGGCCAGAGGCTCCTGACTTGGGACAGGCGCAAAAATGCGGCGGGGTTAAACATGTTTCGTGAGATCTCAACCCTCCCCTTTACCTCTAGCCCATGTAGAATAAAGGAACACATAGCAATACGCACAGTAAAACTCAACTCAAAAGAATTCCTAGTCCCATGTCAGAATAGGTAACAAAAGAAACTAAGCAAAATGACAATGATACAAAAATGATCAAAGGACTACCAGTAGTTACTGACATGCCAGCTCCAGACCTCAATTAAACTGATTGAAAGATTATGTCTTCATCATATGAAAATCAAGTACAATCCCTCCCGTAAGGGGTTTTGTATCATACCATCATAAAATATATGAGAAGAACATAACCCGTATCATGCCAAAGACTGGTTTTAGAATAAATGTGTTTATTTCCGATGCAAAGACCCTATGAGTGAATCAATATTAATACCAAAATATGCAATCCTTAATGACTTGACAACAGTATTGTAACTATATCCTTTCCAAATAAGTCTGTTTAAAGGTTTGGTTAGCTTTTGAGGTAAATGCTGACATTTTTGTGCTTTGTAAAGAATATTACCATAAAATATTGGATGTGAAATACCCGAACATATAAGATGTCTGCATGTTGATTTATATTTACGAATGATGTCCTTGTACCGATGATAAAATTTAGTAAATGTTTTGACTAGTTTGTGATATCGAAAACCCTGGTGTAATAATTTTTCAGTAATACAGAGATTTCTTTCGTTGAAATCAAATACATTGTTACATAAACGAGCGAATCGAACAAGTTGAGATATATAAACACCATAAGATGGTGACAAAGGATTGATCTGATTTTAAGAAAGTAATTTATTTTTCATGGATACCAATTTTTGTGGAATGAAGAAAAATCATATTTTCATGGATATTGATTTTCGTGGTTTAGTTAAAATCTGCATTCAAGCATAAGAAAAATGTGTACTTTAACATCAATATTCATGGTTTATCTTTACTAACAAAACCATCAAAAATTGGTATCCCATGAAAAATAATGAATCCACCGTAGAATTTTTTTTAAATTTCAGGATAGGCAAGGTTAAATTTCAGGTAAAGGGATTTAAGAGGGCAAATTGGATTAAATAACATGACAGTTGCATTTTTCTTTTGGCCTTAAATACAGAACTTTCATATAAAAGTCATATTTGTTATTAATTGTTTTATTTTAGACACTTGATATCCTACAGAAATTCTGTGAAGCTTGCAATTTTGAATACTGTCGATTGGATGGGCAGACTCCTACAGCCAAAAGACAAGATATTGTTTCACAGTTTAATAGTTCATATTCTAAACATTGTAAGTAGCTAGTTCAAAAGATGAATTTGAGGGAAATAGTATGTTAGGCATAATAAGTAATAAATGACTTCTTAAAGAAATAGACAAAAAAGGCAATAGAATACATTTACTCCATATCCTTTCATTTTCTAATATTTAATTTCACTTATCCGTTTGCTTCCAAAGACTTCGTATATGTGTGAAAAACTATCATTAATATAAAAGCAAAAATTAAACAGAAAACAAAAACAGCTACAAATGGAAACAGCATGAAAAAGATCAACTGAATAAATGAATCTAGGAACATGAGTGGAATACATTTAAGGTTACAAGATTTGTGTCAATTTTTGTCTATTTACTTAATAGTGTCTATTTTTTTTTTATTTCTAGTTGTTTTCCTTTTGAGTTCCAAGGCTGGTGGTGTTGGATTAAATTTAATTGGAGCTTCTAGACTGGTTCTGTATGACATAGACTGGAACCCTGCCAATGATCTACAAGCCATGGCCAGAGTGTGGAGAGATGGACAAAAGAAAAAAGTTTATATCTACAGATTATTATCAACTGTAAGATTTGATAACATCAATTCTAATTTATTCCATTTTAGATAGCTAAGGGGACTTAAAATACCGGGTGTCTGTCTGTCTGTCCATCTGGTATTGTTTGCGCTCTCACGTGTACAATTCTTGGCAGAGTTTAGTTTTATATCATAAGTTTAGATCAGCATTGTCTCAAACTTGTTTGAAAATCAGTGCCAATCAACAATTTGTATGCCCCCGCCAAGGCTGAGGCAGGGTTACCCTTGTCTGTCTGTACGTCCGTCCCAAAATAAGTTTCAGTTCTCTAACTTTATTTTGCCTCAATCAAATGTATGAAACTTATACACAATGCTTGTTACCACAAAACACAGATCAAGTTCGAATTTTGGTGGTGTAACTTTTACCGTTCTGGAGTTATGCCCTTTTATATATGGAAAATTTGCTGAATTTTTCGTTACTGTTCTCTGACTTTAGTTTGCCTCAACCAAATGTTATGAAACTTATACACAATGCTTATTACCACAAAACTCAGATCAAAATCAAATTTGGGTGTTACTTTTTTTTTTCTCGAGTTATGCCCCTTTATAACATTATATGCAAGCCTGGGCATCATCTGTGCCTCATGGTCGCATTCACCATTTATTTAAAGAGTTATGCCCCTTGAAGATATTAATTACATGGAAAATTGCATTGTAAGCACTCTCATGTGTATGATTATTGCCAGATTTTTATGAAAATTGTATCATAGGTTTTAGACAAGTTTGAAAGTGTTATGATCACCAATTTTAAAGAGTTATGCCCCTTGGAAATATTAATTAGATGAAAAATTACATTGTAAGCACTCTCATGTGTACAATTTTTGCCAGATATTATCAAATGTATATCAAAGGTTTATATCAGCAATGTCTTGCACAATTTCGATCAAATATTTTTAAAAGAGTTATGCCCTTGGAAATATTAATTATATTGGAAATTGCATTGCATTTGCTCTCAAGCCTTCATTTCTCTTAAGATATTTATAAAAAAAATTAAAGAACAAAAAAAAAGTATTTTTTAATTATTACCCTTGAACAGATCAAATACGCGCAATGCGGGGGACTTTGGAACTCTGTTCTTTTATTCATTTGGTAGTCCTCAGGGATTAAAAAATGAGAAAAAAAATATGAAATTGTGAAATAATTTATTAATGTATGCAAGAAACTTCAATAATATGCACTGTTCTATTTTAAGGGTACAATAGAGGAGAAAATCTATCAAAGACAAATTAGTAAACAGAGTTTAAGTGGTGCTGTTATGGATTCTAAAAATAAAAAAGATGTCCAGTTTTCATTGGATGATCTAAAGGTAATTCCATTTTGATGTTTTTCATTGGATAGTCTAAAAGTAATTCCAGTGTGATGTTTTTCATTGGATGATCTAAAGGTAATTCCAGTATGATGTTTTCATTGGATGATCTAAAGGTAATTCAAGTATGATGTTTTCATTGGATGATCTAAAGGTAATGCCAGTATGATGTTTTCATTGAATGATATTAAGGTAGTTTCAGTATGATGTTCTAAAGGTAATTCCTCTATGATGTTCTAAGGTATTTCCAGTATGAAGTTTTTCAGTGTATTGATATGGAAAATGAATATAAGCTCAATATTATAAGTCATATCTTTTTTATGCCTTGCCTACAGTAATAGGGGGCATTATGCTTTCCAGTCTGTCATTCCATTCATCTGATCATCTGTCCCATATCAATTTAAAGTTTTGGTAGTTCACCATGAAGTTTTGCTCACATCAACTTGGAACATTGTACATATTCTTTATGATGTGAACTTTTTAAAAATGTATGCCAAATTAGAGTTTGGAGTCATAATTGACAGCTCACTGAAAATGGTCTCCCTATGGACACATATTTTTTTGCAGTGTCTTTCACTGAATACATCATACTTTTATATATTTCCCACAGCTGTAAACAGATTTATAGTAACCTTGTTAATCTGTCATTTCATGATCAACAACAAAAAAACAAGGTTTGTATATTGAGAACGATATGTATAGTCTTGGAATCCTTTTTGGTTTTATGTCAAAAGTTGAGAGATTTAAAGCACTAGAATTCTGTTTGAGATGATATTCAAACCAAATGTTATAATCATGCTTCATCATTTTAAACAATATACTGTAAACTAACTTATTTTCACGGATACTTTTTACGCCTTAAGCCCTTTCTATCCCATTTCGCGGCGATTTAATTTCGTGATTTTCAAATTTACTTCAAGTAGTTGAATAAGGAACGATCTAAGTTTTACATATTCGTGACAATATATATTCGCGTTATTTTTCTACTCGAAAGTAGTTTACATTATTGACATTTATAAAGTCTAAATATAGTGTAGGGTCCCATTAGTGCTACATATAAATAAATATTGTCATCAGTAACGTTGAAATTAAAATGATATATTTTTTTTGTATGTACAGGACTTGTTTTCTTTAAATGACAGAACAGACTGTGATACACATGAATTATTGAGTTGTGATTGTCAGGAGAACAGGGATACAGTGAGAGAAGAGGCACAAGTAATTAGATCTTGTCAGCTTGGTGTTGGAGTAAAACATACTGTTAGTTTATGATATAGCAAATTTGACAAACTTGTCTTGTACTGTTCACATCAATATAACCCCTTTTCTTATCCCAAACTCATCTTAAACTGCTCTACAAAAACCGTTCAAACTTAAACGTAATATTTATTAGCAATTGTAGTAGTGCCCTAGCTGTTGACTACATTGAATTATGAAATTTCTCCATATTTGGAATTATGTATGCTCCTAAAGCAAGGATACACAATGCTTTATCTGAAACACCTCTTAAATCTTTATGATGATGAGAAGATTTGTACTTTCTTCTTTAGCTCATCTTGCCAAAAGGTGCCGTATATGATATTGCCTTCACTTAGCTTTTGACACCTTTTATTAAAAAAATTTTAACAATTGTGTTTTTATACCCCACGGAACAAAGTTCCGTAGGGTAAAATGATTTTGACCCGTCCGTCAGTCCTGTTCTTGTCATTGCAACTTCTCTGAAACCACACAACAGAATTTCATGAAACTTTGTAGATAACAAGGAAATACTACTGTAAATTCAGAAATTATTGCGAGGTTTTTATTATTGCGACAAATGCAACAGAGTTGTAAACGCAATAATTTAAACTCGCATTTTGAAATATTTTATATGAACTAAACAGGATTTTTCTCAAAATTGTAAAAATTAAAATCGCATTTAAGTCTTAAATGACAAAATCGCAATAATAAATGCAAGCAATAATTTCTGAATTTACAGTATGTAGATTTGCATATCAAAAGGAAATTATGATTCAATTTTTTTTCTAGGAGTTATGCCCCTTTTAACTTAGGAATTTTGGCCTAAATATACTACTGCAACAGTTTGTCATCACAACTCTTCTGAAACCACACACCAGAATTTCATGAAACTTTGTAGATAATTAGGACATAGTATGCAGATGTGCATATCGACAGGAAATTATGATTCAGTTTTTTTCCTAGAAGAAATGCCCCTTTGAACATAGAATTCTGCCTAAATATACTTCTACAACAGTTTGTCATTGCAACTCCTCTGAATCCACACACCAGAATTTCATGGAACTTTGTAGATATTTAGGACATACTATGCAGATGTGCATATCCACTGGAAATTATGATTCATTTTTTTTTCTAGGATTTATGCCCATTTGAACTTAGAATTTTGGCCTATATATACTACTGTACTAGTTTGTTAATCGTAACTCCTCTAATCCACACACCAGAATTTCATGAAACTTTGTAGATAATAAGGACATAATAAGCATGATTTTTATCAGTTAACTTTTGTAGAAGTTATGAGTTTTTGAAGGCACGAATCTGGTGATATTTTGTTTGCCAAGTGACAATGTGGGGCCATGGGGTATGTGAGTGTGCTCACAAAGGTTTTTTAATTGAACAAGAACTTGCCTCATTGATATTTAATTATTTGTAACATACAAATGAAAAAAATTAGGAAGTTACCAAGGGGGCAATAGAATTAACATAAGACTAACAAACATGATCAAAAGAAAAATACAAGCAGTAGTCCACAAAAAATTTATAAAAAAACTTATTTCTTATTTCTGCAGACGGAAAGTAATTTCTGTTTCCATACAAAATATTTTCTGCCTGTGACAACTGAAGCACTTCTTTTACTTGATTCAAAACATCTTATCTAATGCAATATTTTGATCTCATTAGAATATTTACCTATTTTAGAAGCAAACAAAAAATCTTGGTATGGATGAGTTGATGGATTGGAAACATGTAAAACATAGTTCAAGCTTTGATCAGGTAGGAATCATTCTGCCTGATATCAGACCTGCCAACTAACCCAATTTATGGGGGATATCCCCCATGAGATGTGTTGACCTGAATTTTGAAATTATTTTATAAACTGAACACCTCAAAACAGGCATTCAAATGAGTAGGAAGGGTATTTAAGCACATACATAATCATTCAAACAATATAGTAGTAGATTAAAAACACTTATGACAATATAAGAGAAGCATTATATCCTCTTGCGCTTAAAATCTTCCATGGAGATTTTGAAAAGTTGGCAGGTATGCTTATATAGACTTAGGAGAACACCTTAGTGCAACTTTGAATTTAATTGAAAGGTACATGTGTACAACAAAAAAACACTACACTTAACCTTGCCTTCAGTGCAGATGGTATGGCATTATGGGTAGAAGGCTTGAATAGTACACTTTCTCTTATTAATGCTTCTATTTTTAAAGTCATGCTTCCATAGAAAAAATCAGAGAAAGTGTTATCAAAAACTGAAGACTGATAATAATATAGTATTAATGAATGGGTGTTTTTATAATGGCCCTGTTATATGTCCAAGGTCTGTAATAATGGTCGAGGAAGTCTGCAATGGCCCGAGGCAACGCCGAGGGCCAATACAGACTTCCGAGTCCATTATTACTGACCGAGGATAGCAGTTTGTGCTATGATTTTGGAAGCTATATTTTGTTGTTTAATAGAAGGAGTGTTGTAATGAGTGAGGGTAGAAACACTTTTTCATCATCCTAACTGTGCCACTTCTGTAATTGGCCGTTCCGACTGCAGTAACGAAGAGGCAAATGTTTTCCTTGCTGAGTGGTTTACTTTTCTACCAGATAATTGAGCCTGATTAGCCATCATTTTCATCATTTCCCCCAACTTGTTTTTTCCTAACTTCAGTATCTACGTTAACATTGACCAGTAGTCGTAAATAGAATCTTGATTTTGGGTCATTTTTCAAATCTGATGGACGCTTTGACAAGTACAGTTTTAATAACCTTACAGGGCAATTGTCATTATCTTCTTGTGCAAACTTTTTTTGGGCCACAGGTCTTTCATCCCCAGCCTTTGCTCCAGTGCGGGTTTTTGTTGTTCTTTCTGAAATAAAATAAATGTCAATGCATAAAAGTTATTGATAGTTGTAATATTGCTTTTATAATTTGTTCACATCATAATATGCAGATTTAAATTACCCCAAAACAATGTTGAAGTTATGCACACCTAATAAAACAAAAAATATAAATATAAATATACCAGCAATCAGTTTCAATTTGTCTTCAATAACCTAATAATCAAATAGACCGGTAATAGGGTCCGTTTTAAAATTGCATAAACATTACGGTGAGAAATCTATCTTCGGTATAACATCTAACCTCAACTTTCAATATATGGAACTGCAATAAAAGCAATGATCCTTTTCTGTAATTTTTGTCTTGTGTATGTTTCGATTTTGTGGCAATTACAGATTATAGTTTCTCAACCATAAGACAAAAAAAAAGAATGTGTTTACTGTACCCCTACCTACCCTAATTTTTATCCCCTACCCTAAATTTTTTTTGACCATTTTTGATTAAGCACTGTTAAACTCACAATGTTGCTCCCATAGACTCAATGTAAAAAAAATAAAAATAAAAAAAATCCATACCTACATACTCTATTTTTTTCAGCATGTAACAGTAAACACACATACTTTTTTGTTTGGCCTAATATAAATATCAATATAATATCTTACCATTAAATTCAACAAATTCTAAGCCTTTTGCATTTTTTTCTCAAGATCACCTAGTAGTAAGGTTGAATGCTATTGTCGTCCATGGAATGCGAAGAAAATTCCATTATTAAACCAGACAGTATTCAACAAAGATGTTGGATTAGCTAAAAAATAGAAAAATAGTACAAATATGTAAATTTTAAGAGTGTGTAATAAACATGTTATGATTACAAAATTTAATCAACAGTTTGAGAGACATTTTTAAATGTGTGTAGAATATAAAAAATATCATATCTCAGCTTTTTTTTTAAATGGAAATTCAATTCAAATAAATCAGTAAAAAACAAATGTTATTCCATGTACTTTTCTGACTTTATAAATGTTGCAGCAAAAGAACCATACATGATAATGATTGATTTTTTTAGGCCAACTTCAGCAATATTTCAACTACATTTGTATATAAATGTGGCGAGATCACATTTAATTCAAATTTTTATCCATCCATGAGGGAACTTAAGATTCAGTTAGGGGTAAAATAGGAAAGTTCATCATACAAAATGTATATCTAACATCCAAACTAAAACAATACAAAATCTAGGATGACATTATAGACATACCAGCTCCAAGTATCTGTTTATTGTACAACAATTTCACTTCTTCAGGCTCAACTGCTTCTGCTCTGTTCTTTTTGTTGCCTTTACCCTGGCCTTTTAATTCCTTACGTTTAGTTTCCAATATTTTTCTTGAGTGGTCAAATAATTTGTCTTTCTTAATGTCGATCTTGCTCTTATTGTCTTTTTGATCCCGATCTATACTATTTTGGACACCAATTAGAGTCCCAGGCTCATACTCCTCTCCATCTTTTCTTCGAACGCCTAAAATAAAAAAATCACAGGGATCTTTTTATTGTACAATCATGCTTACATAAAAAAGAGATACATGTACATGTAGTTACATACAATTTGGGTTCAACACATTTAGTCATTTGTTATTTTTTTTGCCCGTTGATTGATAAATGGATGTTAAATCCAGTGAACAAATTTCAGGTAAATTCAAGAGGAGTACAAGTTATAAATTAAAAGAGAAATAGGGATTATTATTTTTGACTGCCACGACTGCCGGGCTGAAAAATATCATGCATTTTACTGTTTAATGACATATAATAATGTTTATTACATGTGTACGTTTGAATAAAACATTAAAATTCAATAAATACCTATATAAAAACGAGATAGCAACGCATCAAGCTCCTCTGCTGGAACATCAACCAATCTTAAATCTCCATTTGATCTACACCAGTCATAAAACATCCTCAAGTCAGAGTTTGTTTTGTAGGTGGTATTTTTGTTTCTGTTGTCCATGAGGAATTTGTCAGTATCCTCCAAAGTTACTGGTTTATAGCGTGAATTAGTTTCTGTATCTGACACTTGTGGTAGGACTTCTTCCTCTTCTGTAGCTACCACCCCCTGTGCATTGCTAACAGGAACTTCTGTGATAGGCATGACTTCTAGTTCTACTAGTTCTACGACATTATCAGTGTTTTCGACTTTGTCGCCATGAATCAAGGCGTCCAATACCATCATTTCATCCATTTTGGCTAGACTTTCATATCGCATAATGTCATCAACTAAAATATCCATCATTTCTGCACCTGATTTTACCCCTCTGTCCGATTTTCTAGGCGTAATTGTAGGTAACTTAGATTGGAGAGCAGACGAATTTCCTACTCCTGCCATGATCGTCTGCAAAATGTCAACTTCCGGTTTAAGGTCAATGCAACTAGGTCAACTTTCAGAAATATTGATTTTACGAAAACCATTGCATTACCGTATTTTACAGAATAAATTTATGATGACTTTTTTTTTTCGAGGCGATCGTTTTGAAAATCGGTGGCCATGTTAAATTTATTATATTTGATATTAACACTGTTTTTCTGTAATGGCCCTGTATTAATGCCCAGTTTGTCTGTATTAAGCCCAGTTAGGGTTTTTAATAAACAGTCATTTTTGGCAATAATGTACTTAGTTGGTTAGTAATTACATGTAATGACTACTAGTTGTTGTTACAGCTCTTTTCATAATGCTAGCAAGACAAATGTTTGTTTGACTTGCTTGCTTTGTTTGTATCAATGTTTGCTCAAGCATTGTAATTAAGATTGATATCTGCAAACAATATAAGTAGGTGGAGTTAAACCTGTGTATAGGTAAATTTAATTATTTGATAATGTCCAATCAAATTTAAATATAATGTATACAAGTTTAAATCCGCCTTTTTGTGTTGTGTTGTTTTTAGATGTCAGTCTTAATTACAATGCTTGAGCAAACATTGATACAAACAAAGCAAGCAAGCCAAACAAACAGGTTTACTCCTGGTTTGCCCACTTTTAATTATATCAATTATCTATTAGTAAAGAAAACAAAAAAGACAAAAGGTTTAATGAGCATACACTTGTATAGTCTGTTCCAACTTAGGTATATAGTTTGTCAGTGTGTTCTTACCATATTCAGGTATTTTTAGCTCACCTGACCTGAAAGGTCAAGTGAGCTTTTCTCATCACTTTGCGTCCGTCGTCCGTCGTCCTGCGTCCGTCGTCCGTCGTCCGTCGTCCGTAAACTTTTACAAAAATCTTCTCCTCTGAAACTACTGGGCCAAATTTAACCAAACTTGGCCACAATCATCATTGGGGTATCTAGTTTTAAAAATGTGTGGCGTGACCCGGTCAACCAACCAAGATGGCCGCCACGGCTAAAAATAGAACATAGGGGTAAAATGCAGTTTTTAGCTTATAACTCAAAAACCAAAGCATTAAGAGCAAATCTGACATGGGGTAAAATTGTTCATCAGGTCAAGATCTATCTGCCCTGAAATTTTCAGATGAATCGGACAACCTGTTATTGGGTTGCTGCCCCTGAATTGGTAATTTTAAGGAAATTTTGCTGTTTTTGGTTATTATCTTGAATATTATTATAGATAGAGATAAACTGTAAACAGCAATAATGTTCAGCAAAGTAAGATTTACAAATAAGTCAATATAACCGAAATGGTCAGTTGACCCCTTTAGGAGTAATTGCCCTTTATAGTCAATTTTTAACCATTTTTCGTAAATCTTAGTCATCTTTTACAAAAATCTTCTCCTCTGAAACAACTGGGCCAAATTAAACCAAACTTGGTCACAATCATCATTGGGGTATCTAGTTTAAAAAATGTGTGGCGTGACCCGGCCAACCAACCAAGATGGCCGCCACAGCTAAAAATAAAACATGGGGTAAAATGCAGATTTTGGCTTGTAACTCAAAAACCAAAGCATTTAGAGCAAATCTGACACGAAGTAAAATTGTTTATCAGGTCAAGATCTATCTGCCCTGAAATTTTCAGATGAATCGAACAACCTGTTGTTGGGTTGCTGCCCCTGAATTGGTAATTTTAAGGAAATTTTGCTGTTTTTGGTTATTATCTTGAATATTATTATAGATAGAGATAAACTGTAAACAGCAATAATGTTCAGCAAAGTAAGATTAACAAATAAGTCAACATGACTGAAATGGTCAGTTGACCCCTTTAGGAGTAATTGCCCTTTATAGTCAATTTTTAACCATTTTTCGTAAATCTTAGTCATCTTTTACAAAAATCTTCTCCTCTGAAACAACTGGGCCAAATTAAACCAAACTTGGCCACAATCATCATTTGGTTATCTAGTTTTAAAAATGTGTGGCGTGACCTGGTCAACCAACCAAGATGGCCGCCACGGCTAAAAATAGAACATAGGGGTAAAATGCAGTTTTTGGCTTTTAATTCAAAAACCAAAGCATTTAAAGCAAATCTGACATGAAGTAAAATTGTTTATCAGGTCAAGATCTATCTGCCCTGAAATTTTCAGATGAATCGAACAACCTGTTGTTGGGTTGCTGCCCCTGAATTGGTAATTTTAAGGAAATTTTGCTGTTTTTGGTTATTATCTTGAATATTATTATAGATAGAGATAAACTGTAAACAGCAATAATGTTCAGCAAAGTAAGATTAACAAATAAGTCAACATGACTGAAATGGTCAGTTGACCCCTTTAGGAGTAATTGCCCTTTATAGTCAATTTTTAACCATTTTTCGTAAATCTTAGTCATCTTTTACAAAAATCTTCTCCTCTGAAACAACTGGGCCAAATTAAACCAAACTTGGCCACAATCATCATTTGGTTATCTAGTTTTAAAAATGTGTGGCGTGACCTGGTCAACCAACCAAGATGGCCGCCACGGCTAAAAATAGAACATAGGGGTAAAATTCAGTTTTTGGCTTTTAATTCAAAAACCAAAGCATTTAAAGCAAATCTGACATGAAGTAAAATTGTTTATCAGGTCAAGATCTATCTGCCCTGAAATTTTCAGATGAATCGGACAACCCGTTGTTGGGTTGCTGCCCCTGAATTGGTAATTTTAAGGTAATTTTGCTGTTTTTGGTTATTATCTTGAATATTATTATAGATAGAGATAAACTGTAAAAAACAATAAATGTCGGCAAAGTAAGATCTACAAATAAGTCAACATGACCGAAATTGTCAGTTGACCCCTTTAGGAGTTATTGCCCTTTATAGTCAATTTTTAACAATTTTTTCGTAAATCTTAGTCATCTTTTACAAAAATCTTCTCCTCTGAAACTACTGGGCCAAGTTAATTATAGATAGAGATAATTGTAAGCAGGAAAAATGTTCAGTAAATTAAGATGTACAAACACATCACCATCACCAAAACACAATTTTGTCATGAATCCATCTGCGTCCTTTGTTTAATATTCACATAGACCAAGGTGAGCGACACAGGCTCTTTAGAGCCTCTAGTTGATTTTGTAATTCCATTTTGATTTGTAAAAAAAAATAATAAATAAATCAAATATTTTACTCTCAATAATTTTATATCAATTCAATGTATTCATTTAACATACATGTACAACTAAAGACAAACCAATGACATTCATTCATTTATAAAAGTGTCTTAACAATTCAATAGTTTCTGAATGATTTTTATGATATAAATACTCCAATACAAGTTCTATTTTATTGCAAACATAATTTATATAGTATATGAATTAAGTTTATAAATGCATTGCATAAGGAAATAAATAAAGCACTATGGTAAAATAAGTAATATGGGGCACTGTACATGCTGTATGTATAATATTGGAAATAGAATATTTAATATATATTTCAAAAAAGTCACAAATTACAATATTTCACTTAATTGTTCAATTCAAATGGAGACGATGGGATGCTATACCAGAGTTGTCTAGCACGCTGATCAATCCTTGTTGGTACATGTATCTGTTTTCCAGTAGTTGGAGTCTGGTGTCTATTACATGTACTCTGTATATTCGTTTTTTTGATGGGCGGGCTTCTCCTGCTGCATACTAGATATTTAAAAAATTCTGTTAGTGCCTGGGTCTTTTAAGTAACTCAATGATCTCGTAGAGGTAATACTGCGGTTTGTCGTTAAAATCGAGCGATGTCTTTATTTTTTTTGAAATACGATTGTATTCAACATTTCTGTGCCTTTCGCCAAATACACTGGGTAAAGTGGTAAGCAGCCTTTCACGGTTATCCCTAGGAACACTGTCTGTGCTACGTTGTTGGTTGCTGTCTCGTAATCAATAAATACTGTTTCTGGGTGAAGTTGGTACTGAAGTTGTTGAGCGATGTATCGTTATTTAACTTTTTTTTTAAAGAAGAAAATGCTACATGTAACTTGGATGCCGATTACTGTTCAAATTGTGTCTTTTGTAAAGCTTGGCTCCTAAAATTTGTTGCATGTATATTATATTTGTTAGGATTAATTGGGTATTTTTTATATTAAATTTCAGAACAGTGTATTTATTAAAATTTAAAAACATATATAATTACTAATCTTTAATTCATTATTTTACTTTTTACTTTTTTTCAGAATGTACCAACAATTAAAAATATCCATTGATAAGTTGTAAAAATAATAAACATTTTTGTACACATTTTTGTCTATTTTTTTTTTTTTATATTTTTGTCAAATTCATTACTTTTTAGCTCACCTGACCTGAAAGGTCAAGTGAGCTTTTCTCATCACTTGGCGTCTGTCTTCCGTCGTCCTGCGTCCGTCGTCCGTAAACTTTTACAAAAATCTTCTCCTCTGAAACTACTGGGCCAAATTTGACCAAACTTGGCCACAATCATCATTGGGGTATCTAGTTTAAAAAATGTGTCCGGTGACCCGGCCAACCAACCAAGATGCCCGCCATGGCTAAAAATAGAACATAGGGGTAAAATGTAGATTTTGGCTTATATCTCTGAAACCAAAGCATTTAGAGCAAATCTGACAAGTGGTAAAATTGTTTATCAGGTCAAGATCTATCTGCCCTGAAATTTTCAGATGAATCGGACAACCCGTTGTTGGGTTGCTGCCCCTGAATTGGTAATTTTAAGGAAATTTTGCCGTTTTTGGTTATTATCTTGAACATTATTATAGATAGAGATAAACTGTAAACAGCAATAATGTTCAGCTAAGTAAGATCTACAAATAAGTCAACTTGACCAAAATGGTCATTTGACCCCTTAAGGAGTTATTGCCCTTTATAGTCAATTTTTAACCATTTTTCGTAAATTTTTGTAATCTTTTACAAAAATCTTCTCCTCTGAAACTACTAAGACAAATTTACCCAAACTTGTCCACAATCATCATTAGGGTATATAGTTTAAAAAATGTGTCCGATGACCCCGCTCGCAAACCAAGATGGCCGACATGGCTAAAAAATAGTACATAGGGTAAAATGCAGTTTTTGGCTCATATCTCTGAAACCAAAGCATTTAGAGCAAATCTGATGAGGATAAAATTGTTCATTAGGTCAAGATCCATCTGCCCTGAAATTTTCAGACCAATCAGGCAACCCGTTGTTGGGTTGCTGCCCCTGAATTGGTAATTTTAAGGAAATTTTGCAGTTTTTGGTTATTATCTTGAACATTATTATAGATAAGAGATAAACTGTAAACAGCAAGAATGTTCAGCAAAGTAAGATCTACAAATACGTCAACTTGACCAAAATGGTCAGTTGACCCCTTAAGGAGTTATTGCCCTTTATAGTCAATTTTTAACCATTTTTCGTAATTTTTTGTAATTTTTTACAAAAATCTTCTCCTCTGAAACTACTAGAACAAATTTAACCAAACTTGTCCACAATCATCATTAGGGTATCTAGTTTAAAAAATGTGTCCGATGACCCCGCCCGCGAACCAAGATGGCCGACATGGCTAAAAAATAGTACATAGGGTAAAATGCAGTTTTTGGCTCATATCTCTGAAACCAAAGCATTTAGAGCAAATCTGATGAGGATAAAATTGTTCATTAGGTCAAGATCTATCTGCCCTGAAATTTTCAGACCAATCAGGCAACCCGTTGTTGGGTTGCTGCCCCTGAATTGGTAATTTTAAGAAAATTTTGCAGCTTTTGGTTATTATCTTGAATATTGTTATAGATAGAGATAAACTGTTAACAGCAATAATGTACAGCAAAGTTAGATCTACAAATAAGGCAACATGACCAAAATTGTCAATTGACCCCTTAAGGAGTTATTGCCCTTTATAGTCAATTTTTTACAATTTTCATAAATTTTGTAAATTTTTGTAAATTTTTACAAAGTATTTTCCACTGTAACTACCGGGCCAAGTTCATTATAGATAGAGATAATAGTAAGGAGCAAGAATGTTCAGTAAAGTAAGATCTACAAACACATCACCATCACCAAAACACAATTTTGTCATGAATCCATCTGTGTCCTTTGTTTATAGAGCCTCTAGTTTTTCCTACTTAACTTATATCAAATCAAAAATATTGTTGCACATTTACCTTTATTTAATAGCAGAATAAGTATTTTATAAAGATTTTACAGGTTAAATAATAGGTATATTTATCCAATTCAATACATTTCCCTATTATAAACTATAACAAATATAAAATATTTTTGCACATTTTCCTTGATTTAATAGCAGAATATTGTATCATTTATAAAATTTTACAGGTAAAATAAAAGGTAAAAAATATTACTATAATTCAGAAATAAACTATAATTGTTAAAACAACAATCCCCCTTATGTTGACATATGCTTGTAATTAAAAGTGGGCAAACCAGGATGACACCAACAAACCTTTGTCTTGCTAGCATTATGAAAAGAGCTGTAAATAGCTCACAATATGATAACAAACATCTGGACATTTAAAAGGTTTTAAATGGATTCATTTATTTGCGTGGGTACCATATTTGTGGATTGAGGAAAACTTACATTTTCATGAATATTTAATTTCATGGTTTTGCCAAAGTCTGCATACAGGCCCATAGAAAAATGGTAATTCATTGAACATTTAAATTGTGTTTCACATGAACCCACGAAATCCAAAATAAAATGGTGTCCAATTTAAAAAATGAATCCACAATGATAAGTTACATACTGTTATATAACCTTTTATACATATACATGCATTAATGGGACAGTGAATTTAACCCACATTGTACTTTTCAATGGCATAATGTTTTACATCATTTCTTAGATTCTATAGGACTTTAAATTGTCGAACTTGGTGGATCTAGGGGTGTATGACAACCTCCTACACAAATAGGTTCACTCTGACCTATATTTTATGCTTCACTGATTTATGTTAGGTTTAAGTTCCAAGTTAATTTCTTTAATACTGTGCAACCTGCATTTTACTAAGAGGCAAACTATGTAATCATACATTACAAATGATTTTGTTCCTGTAGACATTCACTTTATTTTAATTTTATTGCATTAGATTTAGCATTCAAGTCAAACCAGCACATTTAGTTGTTTATTATTTTATTCTTATACTATTTGAAGTAATAATTGAAGCAATTTGTTTTCTTTTTTTTTCAGGATTGGCATCTACCAGGAGCTTCAGAAGAAATATCCTATGTATTCTGGCATGAATCTAAATCATAAAATATATACTTATTTATATACTGAACATTGACATCCATTATAAAGTGCCAAATATTAACTTTTTATTTTGTTTGGATTGTATGTAAAAAAAAATCAGCAATAAAATGACGATATTTAAGAACAAGTTTCCTCATGAATATTCTTGCATATACACAAAGTACTCCATACTTTCTATTTGTATGAGGTATTTGAAAATTTTCCAATACTGCAAATATTTTTAAACTTCAAAAAGCTTCACAAATCTTATTATTACAGGAAGGGCAAAAAGGTGTTATTATTGTGATTGGAGGTGTACCTGTATTTGGTGTAATCAACACCTTTCTTAATATTTCAACCTAAAGCCTTGAATTTCTTTTCAGAAAGTTGATATATAAAGGTGTATTGATGGTGTTTATCTCACATAATGGAAGTAGTTGGCACATTCTTTTGAACACTTCTTCTGCAATATTTTCAAAAGAGAGTTATTTTTTAAAAGCTACATGTGACATCAGTTAAATTTTGTAGATTCCTTATACTGAAAACAACAATAAATTCCCTCCTGCATCCTAAATTGTCACTACTAAGATTGAATGCTCATACTGGATTTGATCAAAAATGGCTTTAAGTGACTATTTAAATATGGCTTGACCTAGGCAGTTCCTCACAGCCAGACTTTCTGTGTTGTGTCCTATTATTATGTTCCCTGAAATTTCGGGAGCATAAGGTAATAATACAACAGGAAGCAACTGTCTGGAGCCCTATTGTTAAATGTACATTGCTGTGAACTCATAAAAGATGAGGTGTACAAGAGACACACCTGCAAACACTCTGTTTATTGGTTTAAAGTGTGACTTATATGACGAAACTTGATACATGTAATATTCATTATGTATTTGTTGAATGGGAATGTCAGTCATCTGAAACCACATGTTGATCACCAGAAATAAAATTCATACTTAAATTCCACAAAAATTCAGTCAACCAGAACAAAACCCAAACGGGTCTGGAAGTTATCATTCTACACTAATGCATAATAAATAAGCTTCAGGTCTGCAGGCATCACAAACCAAACTCCAGACAATTTTTGTCGAGCCTGCAACATTTATGTCGCAAAAGTGAGACATAGCAATTCCAGATTCCATCTTTGTCAGCGTCAACATTTAGGTTCAGTCTTTGGCTCAAGTTTTTTTGGACATCAATAACTTGGTCAACCTTCATGGAATTTTATGAAATTTAGATAGAAGCTTGACCAAAAAATAATATCCAGAGCAAAATTTAGAAAATATTTATTTTCATTTTTCCATATTTTACTAATAAATGGACTTAGTTTTTTTGTCTCGCCTTGACGGAGTCAAAAAGCGAGACATAGGTATACTGTTTCCGGCGGCGGCGTCAACAATGTATTAGTTTGTGATTAGGTCTAGTTCATGGTGAACCACTAGTGGTAGGTCAATGATATTTGGTATGCAGTTGTATTAGCATTGGCATCTCTCATTACCATGGAGATTATTTGGCTCCGCCCCCTTAGTCATGGTCTAAAAACTTTGAAAATTTTGCTAAGTTAACATGTATAAGTTTGTGATTAGGTCAATTTATGGGGAACCATTAGTGGTAGGCCAATGATATTTGGTATGCAGTTGTATAAGCATTGGCATATCTCATTTCCATGGAGATTATTTGGCTCCGCCCCCTTAGTCATGGTCTAAAAACTTTGAAAATTTTGCTAAGTTAACATGTATTAGTTTGTGATTAGGTCAGTTCAAGGGGAACCATTAGTGGTAGGCCAATGTTAATTGGTGTTCAGTTGTATAAGCATTAGCACATCTCATTTCCATGGAGAATATTTGGCCCCGCCCCCTCAGTCATGGTCTATTTACTTTGAAACTTTTGCTTAGTTTACATGTATTACTTTGTGATTAGATCAGTTTAAGATGAACTGCTAATGTTAAGTCAATGATATTTGGTGTGCAAATTTATTGGCATTTGCAAGTATCGTTTCCATGGAGATTATATAGCCCCACCCCTGATCATGGTTCATTGACTTTGAAACTTGTACATAGTTTACAAGTTAATGTTTGTGTTTAGGTTTGTTTAAAGGGAACGACTTATAATAAGTCAATGGTATTTGGTATGCAGTTGTATTAGCATTGGCACATCTCATTCCATGGAGATTGTTAAGCCATGTACCTTCAGTCATGGTTCATCGACTTTGAATATTTGCATAACTTACATGTTAAAGTTAACTGCTATTTTAATTTCAACATTTGCATTATCAAAATTACAAAAAGGCGAGACATATCTCTGTGATAACAGTTTATCTATAGTTAACATTCAGATTTAGTCTGAAGTTAAAGTTTTTTAGTCATCAATAAATTTTTTAAACCTTCATTGAATTTTATGAAATTTATATAGAAACTTGTTTATGACCAAAAGACAGTATCCAGAGCAAAATTTTGAAAATCTTCATTTTTATTTTTCCATATTATACTAATAAATGGACTAAAGGTTAACATTCAGGCTCAGTCGGAGGTCAAAGTTTTTTAGTCACCAATTACTTAGTCAAACCTTCATACATGTAGAATTTTATGAAACTTTTGCATAAGTTTTATTATGATTAAGAGATAATGTCTAAAGCAAACTTTTGAAAATATATTTTTTTCATTTTCGGTATTTTTCCAATAGATGGGCAAGACACAGGGTTCCATGGAACCCCTTACATATTTTTATGAATAATGTTTTTTTAGTCAAAAGGGCCTTAATTCCATAACAAGACCTGCACAATTATAAATCCTAGGGTCTTATTTTTGTAGCAGAACCAAGACATAGGTATTGCTTTTCCGGCAGCGTCTGCTTCAACAATTGTTAAGTTTACTATCAGCACGTCAGTTTAACGACTGAACAAAAAAGGTGTCCTCGACTTTCTCTTTTCGATGAAAATTTGCCCATTTTTAGGATTTTTTCTCAAAACACTGTCACCGGGGCAGAGATGCAAATTAATGCTTTAAAAAGATCAATCTATTATCTTTCTGTGGAATTTTCTTAGGCAGAATTAATGCTTATGCAAAAAAAAGATCCACATGTATATGCATCTGCCACAATTGACTGTTTTGTGAAAATTTGTCTATAATTTAAAAGTTTACAAATATCTCGATGCTTTATACTATGATTTATAGGTATATAATTTATATTATTTATAACAAATTTATAAGATGCATAAAATCCAAAATTATGCACTTTATTGAACTTTTAATGCCCATAGAAACGATGTAAACATTTAAAATATACCAACTTGACCTTTTTAACCTTCTCTAATGAAGAGTTCCATTTCTTTTGTTTAATTTCAACTGGGTATCCACCTGCACATGCTTGTTATGTAAGTTCTATGTTTCATGTTGAAGTTCATGCCAGCAGGTTTATAGGATAATTTCCTTTCTACCTATTATGGTGGATAGTTTTCTCATTGGCAGTCAATTCACATCTCATTTTTTTTCATTTGTAATGTCCTCTATACATTTGACATGGTTGATTACTCTTAAAATCTACCTAGTTAACCAAGGTATTTTCATGAAAAAACATATTGTGCTGTTAACTAAAATATTAAAATTACAAATGTACATGTACATATATGAACTTCTTTTATCACCAAATATGATTTATCACAAGATTGTACTTGTCATAGCAACACTGGGTGCCACTGAAATCAACAGCATTTTGATTGACTGCTATCATATCATTTATAAAGGAGTGCATATTGCATCCAAGTATATTGATTCGTTTGATGTATTTGAGCTTTTGATTTTGCCATTCAATAAGGGACTTTCCATTTTGAATTTTCCTTGAAGTTCGGTATTTTTGTTATTTTACTTTTTTCAGATGTTCATGAAACAGCATTAGACATGTTAGACTGAGTGAACAAAGCTTCAAATTTCATTTTTAAAACATAGATGCTTATTTAGCTGAATTGCAAATTACCAATAGTCTATCATATGAAGTTTTTTGTAAACTGAATAATGAAATAGTCCAAATATTTACAAGTACAACAATACACAAGTGAGTAGAGGGGGCCTTGTATTTTGCTTGCTAATGATGCATCATGGCATATCTGCAATGGTCTATCATTTGTGCATTTAATTATCCTAAAGTGGACCTATTACTCATTTGGCAAGTAGAATACATCATATTGCTTTAACCCTCACATAACAAACTATAATGCTTCATGAAAAATGAAGAAGGACCCAAATACTGATTTCTTTCGATTACAATTTAATGATATGTTACAATGATTTCAATTTCATGAAATTTATTAAATGAATAGATTTCATTCGAACATTCTCTACCAATCTTCGTGGTCTGCAGGCATATTTTTTATAAGACCCTGAATACGGCCAAGAATAATTTCATTGGTACTACGACAGTTATCTGCACCATAAGGTGGCTCAATAAACAGTGCATCAGAAATAGACAATATTTCGTCATTATTTCCTGTAAGTTGCACTGGAAGCCTGTTCTTTATCAACCACAATTTAAGTCGTTTCTTAAGACTTTCAAGTTCCTCCTCGGTGAGTAGACTTGTTTCCTTTGGTCTAAACATAGCATCTAGCTTCGCTTTTACATGTAATTCAGTATCCTCGTCAATGATAGATATTGAAGACACAGAGCTACCATTAATTATGTCCATTTTGGTTTTATCATCATTGAATGTCATCAATACAATACATTCAGACACAGGATCTATAGTATACACCCAACCTGTGTATTCAGATCCATCTTCTACTAACACGTTTACTTGTTTATATACATACTGCATCCATTCATCTGGATCTTTGATGAAAATGTTATGTGGGTCTATTTCAGTTTCATCCGACATTACAACGTCTTAGTTAAAGAATGTAATTAAACTTATATTTGATTTTCAGGTAAGTAATCTATTCACTTTCTTCTTGGTTTCAACCAAAAAAGGCAAAATGTAAAAAGCTAACTTTAGCTAGTATTTATTTGCTCAAGTCTATCAAAATTTCCTTTACAACGGACACAAGTTTAAGTCTACAAAATAGAAAAGTTAGCTTGACAAATCGAACTTGTCCATACTTTTATATTTTTCTAATAATGCTGTTTTCACTGTTAACTGATTCCTCAGAATATCGATCTGTTTAATTTGTTCGGATTGGCTTTGTTGAATTCCTGGCATTTTTTCTACAAATTCTCTAGCTTTGTCCAATTTTGTTTTCAGCTCTGTCATCTTAGTGTTTACATCTCCAGATTCTTTTTCTACACTGAAATAAATAAATATTAAAACTTATCTTTATGGCCTCGACTACAATTTTATCCAATTCTAAGTTTTTTTTAAAAACATACTTTTTTGCTTTATGTTTTTCATTTATTGCTTTATATAAATAAATTTGACCTTTAGTTTCTTGTTTAATTTATTCTAAATTGTCATTTCGGGGCCTTCTATAGCATGCTTTGCAGTATAGATTTTGCTCATTGTTGAAGGCAATAAAGTGACCTACATGTATAGTTGCTATCCTTAAATGTCATTTGGTTTCTGGTGGAGAGTTGTCTCATTGGCAATCATACTGGGCCACCAAACTAGGCAATGTTACTCAACTTAGGAGTGGGACAAGTAAAAAGTATATACATAAAACATACATGTATGCAGCTCCCTAAGGGGGAGGGGGCATATAATTATCTATTTAAATACATTTTTTTGATAATTGCATATAATTAATTGGCTTTTATTGCTGGTTAACACACATCCTAAATAAATTTCATTTGGTTTAAAGGCATTAGCATTAGCCAACCAATTGATCATTTACATCATTTGTTTTCATTTCTTTTACATCATGTACATGTCTTACGTTAACTGAAAGCAATGCATAAACTAGAGGCTCCAAGGAGCCTGTGTCGCTCACCTGATATTTTTGCTTACAATTGATGCGTGAAATAATGCAACCATTATACTTATAGTTTCAGAGATATAAGCCAAAAACTGCATTTTACCCCTATGTTCAATTTTTAGCCATGTCAGCCATGTTGGTTGGCAGGCGGGGTCATCGGACACGATCTTACTTTGCTGAACATTATTGCTGTTTACAGTTTATCTCTATCTAGAATAATATTCAAGATAATAACCAAAAACTGCAAAATTTCCTTAAAATTACCAATTCAGGGGCAGCAACCCCACAACGGGTTTTCTGATTTGTCTGAAAATTTCAGGGCAGATAGATCTTAACTTGCTGAACAATTTTACCCACATATCAGATTTGCTCTAAATGCTTTAGTTTCAGAGATATAAGCCAATAAATTGCTTTGCCGAGCGCAGTTGAATACGACCGTAGAGGTCCAACCCTGAACAGTTGGGGCAAAAATGGACACAAAATTCGCACTTGATACAGGTCTGAATTTGGATTGTAATTAAATATGTGACGCATAACAGGTTTCTGACACAGAATAACTGTAGTCAAAGAACTTAGTATTGTTTATATGATTTGAATTCATATTAAATTTTTTGCTTTTGTGCAATACACTATGCTGTTGCGAATTGACCCCCCTCAAACAAACAAAATAATTAAAGTCTGAAATGAGAAAAAATTGTCCCCCCCCCCCCCCCCCCCCCCCCCAATTTTATTCAACCCCTCCCCTCCCACCTTTTCAAAAAAAAAAATCTTTCCCTCAAGATATTGTCATAATCTCAATTCAAATTTCCAATGGAGTTTGCAACCATAATTACCCATTTAAATACATCATAAATGTCTTAAAATAGAAAATGACATACATAATCATGGCTAAAATTAATATTCCTTAAGGTGGTACCAAACAACTTGACTAAAATTAATTTGGCTCATTTAATTTTCTTAAAATTTTGACAAAATATTTACTTTGACCCTTTGACAAAAATATAATAAAATGCTCCGCTGGGCGCAGCTTGATACGACTGCAGAGGTCGAACCCTGAACAGTTGGGGCAAGTATGGACACAACATTCAAGCTTGATACAGCACTGAATTTGGATTGTGATTAAATATTTGACACAGCATACGTTTCTGACACAGAATGAATGTGGTCTAAGAACTTAAATTTTTTTAATTTACCTATTCAAACCATATCATTATTATTTGCTTTTATATATAAATCAGAAATAACCAATTTAAAATGGAAAATTATTTTAAAGAAAAAAAAAATCCCTCCCCCAAATTTTTTGAACCCCCTTATGATTCATCACCCCCAAACTCAATCCCAGCCTTCCCTTTGTGGTATGGTACCTTGCAGTACAATTTCAGAGAGATCCATACACTTACACACAAGTTAGTGTCCTGAAACTAGAAAAATGCTTGTTTTTGCCCCCTTTTGTCCCCTAATTCCTAAAATTTTGAGGCAATTACCCCCAAAATCAATCCCAGCCTTCCCTTTGTGGTATGGTACCTTGCAGTACAATTTCAGAGAGATCCATACACTTGAACACAAGTTATTGTCTGGAAACTAGAAAAATGCTTATTTTTGGCCCCTTATTCCTAAACGTTTTGGGCAATTACCCCCAAACTCAAACCCAGCTTTCTCTTTGTGATATACATGTAGAACCTTGTAGTACAATTTCATAAAGATCTATACACTTACACACAAGTTAGTGTCCTGAAACTAGAAAAATGCTTGTTTTTTGCCCCTTTTTTGTCCCCTAATTCCTAAACTTTTGAGGCAATTACCCCCAAAATCAATCCCAGCCTTTCCTTTGTGGTATGGTACCTTGCAGTACAATTTCAGAGAGATCCATACACTTGAACACAAGTTATTGTCTGGAAACTAGAAAAATGCTTATTTTTGGCCCCTTATTCCTAAACGTTTTGGGCAATTACACCCAAACTCAATTCCAGCTTTCCCTTTGTGATATGGAACCTCGAAGTACAATTTCAGAAAGATCCATACACTTCCACACAAGTTAGTATCATGAAACTAGAAAAATGCTTGTTTTTTGCCCCTTTTTTGGCCCCTAATTCCTAAAATTTTGAGGCAATTACCCCCAAAATCAATCCCAGCATTCCCTTTGTGATATGGAACCTTGTGGTACAATGTCAGAGAGATCCATACACTAACAGACAAGTTATGTCTGGAAGTTACAAAAAATGCTTAAATTTGGCCCCTTTTTGGCCCCTAATTCCTTAACTGTTGGTACCATAACCCCTAAAATCAATCCCAACCTTCCTTTTGTGGTATTGAACCATATGGTAAAATTTAATAGAGATCCATACACTTAAACTAAAGTTAGAGTGCGAAAACTAATGTGTCTTCGGACGACTACGACGCCAACGTCATACCAATATACGACCACAAAATTTTTTTGGGTCGTATAAAAATTTCAAAAAACTTGAACCACACACTTTATCGGAAATATTTCATTGGATATATAGCAGTTTGACAAACACTAATTTTGATCATTGAGAAGCTTAATATTTCCTTAACAATAGAACATGATTAAAACGTTCAGCTGATTTTTCTCCCTGTAGTGTTATGTACCACCTTAATCAGCATTTTAAATAGTAACTTCTAAAAATAAATTGACAGCTAATCACCTCAAGTCAATACAAAATTTCTTTATACATAATTTAAAAGCAGTGTAAGTGAGGTAATCCAAACATAACATTGTACTTTTAAGTGATTGTCCATTAACAAGGAAACCATTGTTTTTTCCCCCTTTTTTGCCCTTAATTCCTAAACGGTTTGAGCCATTACCCCCCCCCCCCCCTCCAAAAGCCAATTCTAACCATCCCTATGTGGTATGGAAACTTGTTGTACAATCCATACACCGTTCCACAAGTTATTGTCTGAAAACTAGAAACATTCTTATTTGGGCCCCTAATTCCTAAACTGTTAGAACCATAACCCCCAAAATCAATCCCAACCTTCCTTTTGCAGGGCTCGACAATAACGCTTGTCCAATTGTCCGGTACCAGAGGAAAAAAAGGTCGGACAAGTAAAAGCTATATCAAGCTTGTCCGACGGGACAAGTAAAATTATTCTGCAGAAAATAAATTTAATCCAACTTTGATGAACAAAGTAATTATAAACAAAAAACAAGAAAAGAAGATAAAAACAAGTATTAATTTGACATGTTTACTTGCAATCGATAATTTAAAACTGGTTCTTTGTCAGTTACTTTTTAACAGGTTCTCGGAAACCAGTCTTACTGATCCGAATATGCTGCACTTTGTAGATAAGGTAACTTTACAAGACAGTTTCTCACCAGCTCGGAAGCGATTCGGCTCCAAGTTTAATAGACAGTTTGGCACCGTAGGAGACATATTTAATAGACATAATTAATAGACAGTTTGGTAACGCAGGAGACATTTTGGGACCAAGACAAATCAGTACCTCGTTTTCCTACCTTATTCTGTTGCTTCATAATAAATACCATACCGGTAATTTTTTTAGCAAAAATATTTTTTAAATAAAAATAAAGAAATTATTTACCATAAAATTAACAAAATCATATTTGATCATATGTAGAAAAAAAACAATACTAGTACTTGCAATACGGTGACCTATAGTTGTTAATTTCTGTGTCATTTGATCTCTTGCAGAGAATTGTGTCATTGGCAATCATACCTCATCTTCTTTTTTTTATTGATTGCCTTTGAATCAACTTTTTTTCAACTTAAAAAAACAGGATACAAATCCAATACATTGGCAATCCTATCAGACGGTATCTCATGTGCAGAGTCTGATGAGACTTTGGGATTGATGAAAACTAGAACCTGAGTCCTGTGACATTACTAGATTCAGTTGTTCTCGACTCATATTTTTTAAAAGTATTGCAAAATATATGTTAAAATCAAATTCTGTTCTTTTGTTTTAATTCAATCAACTTAAAATGCAAAAAAGGTTATTATTAAGATGTTTTTTTTGGACAAGATACAATTTCATTCGGACAAGTAAGTTTTGGTATGTACTTGTCCTACTGGACAAGTTGAAAAAAAAGTTATTGTAGAGGCCTGTTTTGTAGTTAAAAACCTTGTGTTTAAATTTTATAGATTTCTATTTAACTAATACTAAAGTTACTGTCCGGAAACCAAGTGTCTTCGGACGACGACGTGATACCAATATATGACCGATATCACTGCTTGATAGAGTTCAGAAACGAAAAAAATTGCAATTTTCCAAGTTATATAGGGTATAACTCTAAAAAGGTTAGTGACTTAATGCCCAAATTCAAAGTTTTCGTTCTAAGCATTATGCATGAGTTTCATAAATTTGCATGAGGCAAACTTAAGTTAGAGTGCAGAGTGAAAAAATTTGCAATTTTTCAAGTAATAAAGGGCATAACTCTATAACAGTAAGCTACTCACTGCCCAAATTCGAAGTCTGTCTGAGAATTTTGGTTCTGAGCATTGCGTTTGAATTTCATAAAATTTATATGAAGCAAACGCAAGTTAAGACTGTGGAAATGAAAATGGGACTGATGGAACTACAGATAGAGGCAAGGGTCAAGGATAACACTTAATGCCCTCTTCATCTATGGCGGGAGGCATAAAATAAACATATTTAAACTTTTGGTATTTAGCTGAATTTTGTCTTAGATCTGCTCCTAATAACCTCCTGACATCAAGCAACAATCACTTTTTAATTAAGACATCAAATTTTTAAATTGTAATGTCAAATTTTATGGAAACTTGTGTGATTTTAAGTAATGGTGGACAAATTTGCATACAGGTGTAAATACGTCTATACTCATTAGTCTATAGGGTTACCTCCCAAGATAATACACCAATCTTGAGTTGTTTTTTATGAATGAGTTGGGTCAATCAGCATAAATTATGTCATAGAACAATGGATTTATAGTACTTCTTACTGTGGTGTAATAACATAAGCACTGTTACGAAGGAAATGTACAGGAAAGTGCACAAATAGACCTTTTCACTATTGGAAATCTGTGCGGCTTGACACAGGAATATGCGCCTCTTTAACTATTGACGTCATACAACAATCACTTTTCCATTGTGGCGTCAGATATTTTCTATTGTGTTGTCAAAATTTTACGAGAACCTTTGTGATGTCTAGTTATGGCAGACAAATACTGAAATACTATCAAATATGACAAATAGCGATAAGGTGTATTGGAAAAGTCTTTACAGCAAAGCTGCAAATAGTTTCAAAGTATGAATATTCAGTAAATATGACAAACAAAGAGACATCTGATAAACATAAGCATTAAGAAATCTTTTCCTAATGCTTTACTGGCTATTTTGGTAACTTAACGTCTTAAGAATTTAGTAAAATTTGTGGTATTTAGATCTACCAAACGTAGAACGTGCGCTTTCGAATTGCGTTTTCATCGTCTTGAAATGAACTAGCATAGAAATGTTGCTTCTGTAGTTAACCCTCATTTTGTGATTTTTTTAAAATAAAATAATACCTCTTTAACAAATCAGAAATTAAAGGTAAAAAATTTAGTTCTTGTTCGCCGGTATCCCCCATTTCCAGGGGTGGCAGAAGTAATTTCTTAGTCGTGTTTTCGTACAAATCAGATGTGGTCTGAAAAGCCAAGGGATTACTATTAATTTTTAATTAATTTTTATCACTTTTTCATAATTATTTAAATCATATTTTTACATTAACATTAAAAACAGTCTATTTTTATTACTTTAAAACTTAGACGGTGTCATGTGACTTACCAAAATAGACAAAATGGCGACCTATGAATGGTTTGTTTCCTCCCACAACTTCCAAACCGGTTAAAACATAAAAACTATCATTTAGCGGGGATGCAGGCACATATTAAAAATATTTAATTCATACTTGCTTCTATCCAAAAACTGTATGAATCAATAAACATTCAGAATACCCCACTTCTACAGTTTTTGTTTGGGGCAAAATTTTTGTCCCTATCAGGATTTGAATAGACGTATTTACACTTGTATGCAAATTTGTCCGCCATTACGTTAAATCACACAGGTTCCCGTAAACTTTGACATCATAATTCAAAACATTTGACGTCACAATTAAAAAGTGATTGTTGCCTGACGTCAAAGGGTGATTCGGAGTAGATCTAAGGTCATTCCGAGGCAAAATATAGCTAAATACCAAAAATGAAAATACGTTTATAAAGAATTTCTATTTCTTTCTGATATATACCCTCATTTTCCAGAGGCAGTCTAAATTTCCCATCATCCCGAACGGTCTCTTTTACAGGACCTACCTATTGTATTTGTTGTTAATCTGTTCTTGTCCCAGACATGCATGAAATATTTACCACTGGACGTTAAACAAACATCAATCTTTTAATTGGTGTAACATAAGGAATAAATGGCAAGTCATCATTTGGGCTAATGTAGTCAAAATTTGGGCTAATCCTCCCATTTATAGCAAATTTCAGGTATATTTTTTTAGGTCAAGTAGGATATACAAATGTATGAGATTGTAGTTCCATCGAAGATTAGAGGGTTTAATCAGTTTATTTGTACATAAGTTGACAGGTGTCAGGTTCAATTTTCATATACAGAGGTGGACAGTTTAAAATGTCAACTGATAAAAAAATACCATCTTTTTAATATCATTTGTATATTTTAATATCTATAAAAATAAGAAGATGTGGTACAAGGTCTAATCTAGGATTTTGAAGAGGGAGACGTTTCTCGTTTCAATAGTTTTGAATATTTAATCCGAGGATGTTCAAAGTCGCTGTTGTATATATTTCATTTAAAGGTCGACAGTATTAGTCCTGGGTCGTTTCAAAAATCTTGATTTTCCTTGTCAGTCGCCATTTTTGTTTACCTGTGCGACTTTTCTCCCTTATACCTATTTTGATAGCGATTTTACTTCGCTATGAAGTCAGTCGGCCAGCGAGTTTTAGCGATATCATTTTCAAAATTCCTTGGCAACTTAAATCGTCATTTCACCGGCAAGATTATAGCCTGGTGGTATGATTGCCAATGAGACAACTCTACAACAGAAACCAAATGACCTAGAAGTTAGTTACTATAGGTCACTGTACAGCCTTCAACAATTAACAAAACCCATACCATATAGCAAGCTATAAAAGTCTCAGAAATGACAAATGTAAAACCATTCAAACCAGAAAACTGACAGCCTGATTTATGTACAAAACAAAATACAAAAAACAAATGTGATATATATATACAGCAACAAACGATAACCACTGAAATATGGGCTCCTGAAATGGGACAGGCACATTTCAGAATGTGGCAGGGTTAATTAGTGTTTATTCATATGTAATAAATGGCATTCTGCTTATAACATGTATTGGCCATACAGTGTCTGCTCCCTGTTCATGACGGTGAGGTGAAATGGGATTTTGAGCAAGATGAGTCTAAATAGCACTAAATAATTTTTTAAACTATGTGCAGCATGCAGGTATAAAACAGCTAGGTCAAGATATAAAAAGTGCTTTCAAATGATTGTTCTCTTAGATTGGTTGTGGCCCTGAATTAAAGCTACCAGCTTTGTTAAAACTGTTAACTTGTGCATGCGATACTGCCTGATCTCAACTGTAAACTCATTTCCAGTAAATGGTGTAAAACCAAGTTCTTTCTTTATCAAACTAACACGCTTTTCAAATGACAGAATTTTAATACAGATTATATTTTAAAAATTATTTTTAAGTGATATGTGATATATTTTATATCAATTTACAAACACTAGTATTGATATAGACAAATTTTATCTGTAATAAACCTGTACAGGTACAAAAATTTAATTAGCCCAAATGTAAACTTGACCCCAATTTGAAAATATTTAGCCCAAATGATACCATAGGCACCCTTTCGATTAATTTACCCCAAATGTCTTGCACCCAAGATAATAGCCAAATGCAATAGTAGTATCTATGATGAAGATCAGTGGCATCCTTCTTCTGTGAAAAAACCCTAGTCATTTATCATGATTTAGTTCCCGAATGCTTTAATGAAGCGTACTTGATATTAAAAGTTTATATACAAATATACAACGAAATGTGTTTTACTTAAATATATATGATTGTACATAAATTTTATTTAAAGGTTTCCAAGGCCTAGAAACTATGATATTGAAAGAAACAGAGAACGACTTGATGGTGAAGAACCTTCTTCTCATCCATTGAAAGCAATAACTGTAAGAAATATATATTTAGGTTATATATATGTGGTAAACAATATTTTGTCACTGTTATAATCATGTAATCTGTCCTAAAATTGATATGATTATTCAGGGTGTAAATATTTTCACTTATCTTTCATGAAAATAAGTACTCCTTTGTACACATTAGTATGGACAAATCACAAAAATGATTTTATCACAAATTAAAGTACAACCATGCAACTTGTTTTCTTCTTCTTCTTCAACAAGGCTTCATCACTGAAGAATACATGTTGTTGTATATGTACGATTTGCATATAAATAGGTTTTGAAAATAAGTCCAGAGAAAAATTTTAAAGGATTTTCTTAATTTTGACTTATCATTATAGGTTGTAGATGTCAAAAAGACAGACAAGAAAGGCACAACACAATCAAAAACTGAAAAGAAACCAGTTTCCAGTTCAGTAATAAAGGATCCCCTGAGTTCCATGTTAGACCCTCTTAGTGCCTCATTAGAAGGATCAGATCCCTTATCACAGATGTCATTATCATCATCCTCATTGCCTACTACAGGAAGAAAATCTAGTTTTAAGGTAACTGTTTTGTGGATTCATTTAATTTAGTGGGTACCAATTTTAGTGGATTGAGGAAAAATTGTATTTTTGTGGATATTTGGTTTTTCGTGGATTTGCGAGTCTGTATATACAAGCCTATAGAAAATGAATACTTCATTGAACATTTAAATTTGTGGTTCACGTTAACCCACGAAATCAATGAAAATTGGCATCCAACAAATAATAATGAATTCACAGTAGTTAGAAACACTATATCATAGTAAGATGTTTCTTTTGTAATCTTTCAAAAGTATTTAAAAAAAAAAAAAACTCTTTATAAATTTTATGCGTCCGAAGGGCTTCTCTGGATTTACCTGCACCAGGAACGCTCAAAGCTGAATATTCAATAGCCAAGGATGTTTATATAAGAACCGAAAACAGTTGAAGAGCTATATGACTAAAAAGGACCTAAAAATAATAGCTAAATTCATCAATGGTCAACTTTGCCTGAGGAAGTTGAAATTGTAGTTTCTTATTAATTTCTAAAGATTTCAAAAATTCTTAAGATTTAGATTCTGATTAGATAAAAGTATGATTTATCTACTTCCTTATTATATCATTGTGATTATAATTACTTAGCATAAATTCTGGTTATCATTATAGTAGCTGATTTGGTTGTAATCAAATGAATTTGAATTGTAATAATTTTGATGCTCATAATGTTGATGGCTTTTTTCGTATGGTTGAAATGATCAGTGATTATTTCAAGGCAGTGGTGAGGTGTTTTGTTCTATTTACTTATAAACATTCATGTTTGAACATCTTAAAACCACCATGAATTTTAACCACAGGATATATTAAGGGGGTATCCAACACTTTGACTAAAACACTTTTGTCTCAATTTTCATAGAATTTTGACAAAATATTAACTTTGACCAGCTCACAAAAATATAATTTGAACCACACAATTTACAGGAATTATTTCATGGTATACATAGCAGTTTGATAAACACTAAGTTTGATCACTGAGTGGTCTCTTTATAAATAGTATTTGATTAAAACGTTCAGCTCATTTTTAAGAGTTAACTCATTAACAGGTCGTCTGTACCCCTTAATTTGAAATAGAAATTTCTTTCATATGAAAATTATACCAAGAGGAGAAAAATTATTGAAGGTTCACCAAAAAATTATTTTTGTTCTTCAACTAATTTTAAAATCAGACATGCTCTGTGGAATAAATAACAATTAATTCTATGTTGAATTAATAATAATTAGTTTAGTAGTGCTTAACTTATGGTTCAGACACTTTTCTTCACACTGAAGACAATATATTCTGGATTTCTATTTGATTTTATTATGTTGTTTGCTTGGCATATCATTGGTGTGCATTACATTTCAAAGCAACTTTTTTCTACTTGTTTTCCTTATTAAAAAATCAATTTGCATGGATCTTGTAAGTCCATGAAAAATTACGTGTAATACTTTTTGTTATGGGTCTTTCATTGTTATTTACTGTTTTCTTGTGTATTGATATGTATTACACTTTTGTGGATCTATACTTTTGCTATTCAGTTTTAAGCGTTTTTTCGTTCAAAAAATATAAATTTATCAATTTATGCTAATAAATTGCCAATACATATTTCAGGAATCAGCAGAAACAGATGGTTTAGATGAAACATTTGAACCATGGAGTGTAAAGAAATCGTCGATACTTACAAAATATTCTACATCTGAAAAATTATCAATAACCACAAGCTTCCTATCATCCTCAGATAAAGAAAAAGGTAACATGCTTAAAAATACAAATATTAAGTTATGTTTATAGTCTGTACTTTTTGTGAGATACCATGCATCTAAAATGGCAGACTAAATGCAACAAAACAAATCATGTAGGAGGGAATTTTGTAAGTGGACAAACCTTTGTTAGCAGTGATGATTCATACAAGTATTTGGTCATCTTGATCTGTATTCCATGCATGAATGAATGTTGTCTTTTTGTGTGATAGGGACAAGATCTTAGTAACTACAATTCATAGAGGAATTATTACCAATGAGCACATGATAAATAGAAATGAACGTCCAAATCAAAAATAAGGTCATCGTCTTAGCCTTTTCTCAAGAATGAGTTTGGATAGGTTTTACTCTAAAGTCACAAAAAATTTTACTAGAAAAAATACTTGTAACTCGATCAAGAACATTTCAGTATAAATTATCACTTTTTATCTTAAGATTGTTCACAAAATAACTTATACATGTATTGCAAGTCATAGAAGAAAGCAACTACAATGTCTTAGAGAAGTCATAAGATTTTATCACTGGACAAATAAGATAATTATGACTCAGATAATGATAGAAGCAAACTAGTGGGGGGGGGGGGGATAAGCTTTGTTTCCACTGCTCCATTTCTTTATTAATGTTTACAGTTGCAATGAGACCACAAACTACCACAACTGTTACCGACAAGGTTAGAAACAGACTGGAGCAACTTGATGATTTTGAAGAGGTTGGTAATTTAGATTAGGTTTTTAATCTATATTGATCTGGAGGAGTTGGGGAGGTAGGCTCTAAGTTCTTAAATTTTCTCGTAAAGAAAGATGTTATGTGAAGAAATGTTTTAGAATTAAAAAATAGCATATTTCTTAAATAAAACAGTTAAGGATGCTTACTTGTCTGAACATTGACATATGGTAAAGATACTACTTTGCAACGTCACAAGTTTGCATCCCAGAATTCCTGTTGTACTTTTTATCTATGTTGTATCTATTGTTGAAGACTATGTTGACCTATAGATGTCTTTTCTGATTGCTTGTATTGTAGGGTTGCTGTCTCACTTAAATACACCAACTTGAATGTAACTGAAATGAAATTTGTACCTAATCTGTTTTTTTTTCTTGATTGAAAAGTCAAAGTATCATATATGTAAATTTTGTTTATAAAGCTTTTAAATTTACTTTAAATTTTCATAAGATTATATGGGGCCTCAGTGACTGAGTGGTTTGTTTATCTACTGTATCACTAGCCTGTCAAACACTGAGGTTTTGACTTCTAGCTTAGATGCAATTGACTATAATCTTAATTGACTAGGATTACTAGTTTTTCTGCTGAAGGCTGTGGTTCTCTCAGTCCAGCTTCCTCCACCAATAAAAACTGGCTGCCACAAAATAGCCAATAATGCTGAAAAAGGTGTTAACACCAAAAATCAATCAATCTAAAAAATTATCATTCCTAAATCATTATTAAGACCTTTACATTTACATCTGGAAGAAAGTTTTATCACCTGTAACACTTAGAATCAACTGAAGACAGTAGATGTATAACAGAACTCTGACTCAAATATATTTATTGATTTTATTTTATTAAATAGTTATTTTGAAATATTTTTTCAGGGCTCAGTTCAAGAAATGTTGAATTTAAGTCAGCAGGATTATGTCAACAGAATAGATGAACTGAATCAAGCATTGATTGATGCTTGGCAACATGACCAAAGAGTTAAAGCTCTCAAGATTGCAATACAGGTATATATTGTTGTCTTATAATAAAAAATATCATATAAACTCCCAAAACTCAGTACCATAATTGTCTGTTTGATTGACAGGAATTATAAAAAAGGCATTTTAACACAATTTAAAAACAATACAAAATATATGAAGAAGCATTGAAATCAAACAAGTTTCTACCAACTTTTTCCTCTTGAACAAGAAAAATCCAATGAAATAAAAACAAAAATACTGTTTATCAGGAAATTGTTGTATTTACTAATGCAATTGTAGAACTAGGAACCAAAGAGTTGAAAATTGGTATTTACTGCTTCTCCATTAAGCAGGCTAATTTAGGATTGCATGTCTTCATGCAGACCTTGTAAACGAGGATGCTAAAATTCTGGCTCAGCATGTCAGTCCATTAGTTGCATTAAAAAAAAATCTCAATAATTTCTGAATTTACAATATATATACATAATATAAACATTTTTTTCTTGTAATATATAAAGCTGAAATACAACTAAGAAATATTTTTAAATGATGAAAAAGAATTAAAACATTATACGACTAACAGACTCATAAAATAACTATAATAGGGAGCATAACTTCTAGCTATTTTATTTAAGCAGCATTGACTTAAACACCAAAGTAATTTGTAAAGACACAGGCAGGTCAAAGATCATGGTTAGAGTATTGCCCCTTGGAATAATTGATTATTTGGAAAATTGCATCGTTAGCCCTCTCGTTTGTACAATTCGTGCCAGATTTTTATGAAACTTATATCATAGGTTTATATTTTAAAACTGTTTTCTTCATTTTTCAGTGCTCTAAATTGTTAGCAGATATATCAGTTTTACCATTTTATCCCAGCAAGTTTGTCCTGATTACAGACATCCTTGATACATTTGGTAAGAACAAATAATTTAGATCAAAGTACCCGGTAAGTGCTCTTTTTATTTCATGTTTAGATATATATATATAGAAATCTTCAATCAAGTTGAAAAGGTTACTTTATTTTTGTGTCTGAGTGGTCTAAGTTGTTTTGTCTACAATAATCACTAGATTGTCAACACTGAGATGGTCAGTTTGAACCCCTGTCATGGCAGGTCCGACTCTGATCTTAATAGACTTGGATTGCCAGTTTTCCTACCTAAGGTCTGTGGTTTTCTTGGTGCACTCTGGCTTCTTCGATTAATAAAAATCTGGCCACCATAATACAGCCAAGAGTGCTGAAAGTGGAGTTAAACACTAACAATAAATCAATCAAGTGAAACGTTTCAGATGCATTCAGTCCTGTTTCCTGATAATCACAAAATGGATTTTGGATATGAATAAAAGGAGATGTACTGTGTATGTAAACTTAAAACAAAAAAAGTTAGAGGTCACCCTAACTGCTTTCAAAAATGAAGAAGTGACCATACAATATATGAAGCTCTAGATTGCCATGAGTCTAGAATTCAATTCATCAGACAATACTTATGATCTTTCATCAGCACCAAATTATTTAATTATAATTAATAAAAAGCATTAGGATGTAAAATATAAACAATGACTATATTGACTTGGCACAGTCACATTAACATGTGGCTCTGTTACTTGTGTTGTGTATTTTTGTTATAATTACACCTTATATAAGAAAGCCAGATTTTGATTGGTTGATAGCCAGTGTATTTTTCATATATTCTAATATTTTTTCCTCATTTTAAACGAATTGGCCTGTTTTTCACCACTGCCGGTGAATTTGCCTCAAATACCATGGTATTTGGCATTTTGGATATTCCTTTTTTACCCTCTCCAGCATTTTCCCGCCAAATTTTTTCAGATATGACGTTACATAAAAAAAACAGCTAACGCGTACTAGTACATGTATAATTCCCGCGGTTCTATGATAATATCCTCTTATCCTCAAAATTATGTATAAACATGTTAATGAATTAGTTTCAATCCAAATCTATTCGGTGTAATTAAACAGATATATCATGTTATGGAGGGGTATTTGCGAAAAATACCAGTCTTGGGACCGAATTTCCCTCGCCTAGCAGCTGGGGAAATTATACAGTCCGTTGACTGGTATTTTTCGCAAATACCCCTCCATAACATGATATGTCTGTTCAATATTACATGACATGGGTGTTAATAAAACTTTACAAACAAATAAAAATTCTTACAAAGGTGTGAATTTTATAAAGTTTAAATCTACTGGAACCCTTCATATAATGAAATTGAATTATTAGATACAACATGAGTAGCTTTCTTTACTGTGCAGATAAAATTTGACTGTAGTTCTATTTTTTGTATTGCAGGAAGACTTGTATATGACAGACTAAAAGAGAAAGCAGTCTACATACCTGCTGGTAGTGGAGTTCCTCTTAAACTTCCAGGTAATATATCCTTTAGATATATATTTTGATCTATTTTTCTAATAAACTGAAATATTGAAGGGAATATTGCATCTTGCTACTTCTGTCTTGGATAAGTTTAAGGTAAAACGTGCAAGGCACATACATCTTTTTGAAGATTAAGAAAATAAGCTTTATAATCAATATATATTTTTTTATGTTTTTTTTTTTTGATAAAAAATATATATGCATAAATGATTTTTGCCAGTTGATACACAGAAATTAATATTAGTCTAAGGAAAATCATTTTTATCATGCAAAATAATTACATATTCATGATATTTATACATGTTGCATTCCAGATAATTTTACTCCTGACCAAGTGCCTGAGTCTGCCAAGGAGACCTGTAGAAACTGGTTCTTTAAGATAGCTTCCATTAGAGAATTAATTCCCAGATTTTATGTGGAAACAGCCATATTAAAATGTTACAGTTACCTAAATAATCAGTAAGTAGGAGAAGATTAATAAATATTTAATTACAGAACTACATACACTTTTTTCATGGAATATATCAAAATATTTTGTGCAGAACAGTATTTATAGCTGTCAATAGAATACCAAACAATTTTTTGTGTCATTTAAGGTAATTGTGGTCACGAGGTAAATGAGGAGTGACTCTTTCACCAAATTTGTAACTTTGTAATTATACATTAATTCTATTGATTTATTTCACATAGTTTTAATTTATCCATTTTAAAGAACTTTTCCCCTTTAAGGGTGTGAATGAAAGAGTTGTAGAAGGCTGCACATCAGTAAATTGCATCCAGCTGCTGCCAGTCAGACAGTAATTTTGTTTAGATGTAAAGCTTTATTTCTATTGAACGTCTGCTATGAATGTAAGATGAATATTAAAAAAATTTCTTTGTTGTTAGGGAATATACAGATGCCATAAACAGATTATGTGTTATGACCAGAGGTATAGGCGATCCACTGGTAGCTATTTATGCCAAGTGTTACCTCTGTAGGGTAAGTTAGAAGAAGTATAAGTAGTTCAGTTTTAGCTTTAAATGCCAAGTATTACCTCTGTTGGGTAATTAAAAAGAAGTATAGCATGTCCACTTGTAGCTTATTTTCCTCAGTTGGGTAATTAGATGTATCTAGGTTGTTCACTAATAGATATTTATTTAAAGTGTTATAAAATTGAGAATGGAAACTAGGAATGTGTCAAAAAGAAAACAACCGACCAAAGAGCAGAAAACAGCCCAAGGCCACCAATGGGTCTTCAACACAGCGAGAAAATCCCACACCCGGAGGTGGGCTTCAGCTGGCCCTGAATCAATAATGTATTAAAGTTCAGGGAAAATGGACGTCACACTAAACTCTAAACTAAACATACAAGACTAACAAAGGCCAGAGGTTCCTGACTTGGGACAGGCGCAAAAATGTGGCAGGTTAAACATGTTTTGTGAGATCTCAACCCTTCCCTATACCTCCAGCCAATGTGCAATATACCTATTTAGAGTAATAGAAAATGTGTAGAGATGACAGATACAGGCAGATTGCTCATGAAAACATCTAAACTTTGAGATTCAGGAATAACTATAATTTCGAAGGAAATGTACTTTTATTACTGTATTGCATCTTGTCAGTTGTGTTAAGGTCTTCAACATGAGCTAATGCTTTTTTAGCTAGATTATTATGGTCTCTAGTATCAACATAAGTAGGATTCTTCATTTGTATGCCAGACACACGTTTTGTCTACAATGATCTCATCAGTGACATTCGAATCAAAAAAGTTTGAAAGCCAAATAAAGTATGAAGTTGAAGATCTTTGAGGACCCATAATTTTGAAAAGTTTTGCAAAATACAGTTAAGGTAATCTATTCCTGGCATAGAAAAATCTAAATCCTATGTTAACAAATATCAAGTTGTGGATTAAGATATATGCACTTTATAGAAGAACTATAAAAGTGAGAAGTTTAACAGAGTATCTCGCATTTCAGTACATTGGTATGTTTTTTGAGTGATTTTGATTACATGAATAAAGTTATTTTTAAGTAATATTTATACTTCTTTGCAATTCAACCTGTTTCAGAACTTTGTAAGAAGTAAATGTTATATTTTGTGACATGTTATGTATTTTTTACATGAAAAGTTTTATTTGATTATTGAATGAATAAATGATATTTGATAAACTTCAACAATTTATCATATGTTTTTACAGGTTGGCATATTGATAGCACCTAAAACTAGAGACCATATACTACCATGCTATGAAGATTTCCTGTGCACATACTCACAGGTATTATAAGCAGGATTTTTTATAAAAAAAATATTGTTTATAAATAATTAAAAACAGACCACAAACATCTATTAGAACAAATGGACTTTATATGAGGCTGGTAAATACTATAAATGGTGCCTACAATTAAAAAATAGGTACAGTGTACTGGTCAAGGACCAGTTAACGTCACCGGTCATTTTATTCAAAAATGGATGTGTTGTGTTAAACAACAAACTGCTGATGACTTCAGACCAATATTTTTACTTTATTTGAAAATGACCGTTATGTTTAATCCTATCAAAATATCGAAATGCAGAATTTTCTGTAAATTGAACATGCCTTAGGAAGTTACATGTGTGGGGACACACGTGTTCTCCCCAGAAATTTTTGAATTGCAAAATTAAAGTCTATACATCTTTCAATACGGTGTAAATGGTTGATTTCAAATGACATAAACTTAACTTTCAGAGCAGGAAGGAGACTTTCCAAATTAACAGTCAGAGTGGCGATGTGTTTGGTTTAATTGACATACGTTCTTCTCTTCTTGCTACCCAAAAGCAAAATATAACATTAATGTCCTGATAAAATGTAAATTCTATCATTTAATGGCAAGATTAAAAAGTGACAGTGATTGGTCATCCTACCTATGAAAAGAGTAAGTTCAAAAGGGAACATACTTGGTCCAGATTATAAAGTTCAATGTTTAAAGATAAAAAAAATTTTAAGTTAATTAAAAGACATGCGAGAAAGTTGAACAGAATTAATTTTGTCAAAGTTTAATTTTAAAGCGTTGATTTTTACATTCCAAATAGGTCAAAAATAGAGATTTTTGCGAAATTTGACAATATAGTGTGTATTTTAGTCTAGGCGCCATCTTATTAACCATTGAGATGACCTACGAAGACTGCCGACAGTCACATAACCTGATATAAACATAAAAATAAATAGATAGCGACCTCGTGCCATTTGACTTTTCTAGGTCTGTTTGATTTCATGTTATAGGTTAAAAAAATAAGTTAATCATCGTTTTTACCTGTATAAGAATGATTTTTTGTGGATCAAATCGGTCAACGAAATGGTTCACCTTTGTTTCACTTTCAGTGTTGACATTCTTTTCCTTTTAATGGCTGAACACGACTAATACATGCATAACTAATCTCTAGCTTATGGGTTAAATTAAAGATCACATGAATACGGATTCAATGAGGTCGAATTAATTACTTGCAAGTGAATAATTCATCAGCGATGTTTCTTAGCTTATTTTGACAAAATTGAACCAAATTGGCTGCTAAAAGCGAATTATTATTTCCTTATTTCACTTTAATTAATAATTGAACAAAAAAAATCATATTCTAATTTTTTCATATCTCTTAGCTAATGCCCCTTTAACCAGTATATATAAAAGCGGCGAATAAACAGCAAACAGTTTGCCAAATTCAGATTATTATCAACCCATAAAAACTTAAAGACAAATAATGAAAAGAATGCAAAAAATACCTCATAGCATTTCCAATTATTTATAATTTTTAATGAAAAATTTTCTTATGAACATACAACCTGGGTGAAATATATAGCATGAGTACATTGCATTTGCAAATATTTTAACACTTGTAGGTGCAAAAGGATGCTGTTCAAAATACCTTAGCCATGCAGAAAATAGAAATGCCAAGATATCTAACATTGTTTTCGCCTGCCTTGGACTGGCTGTTACAGTGTATAGCCAATAAATCTACAGAAAAAACGCTAATGGATATCCTTGAGAAATCAAGGAAACAATGCAATAAGTAAGTTATTTTTAAAGATTTGAGAGTATAAGTTCAGGAAAATTTTAGCAATGAAACTGTGCAAGGTCAACATGTTACAATTATGATTGTAAAAAGTGGTAAGATTTAGTAAATATTTTCACACACAACTTGAAACTTAAGTGTTTTGCTTACTGCATTGATTAAAATCGGTTAAGAACAGAAATATATGTTTCCTGTGCTATGCCTTCCTACCTACCCTAATCTGAGATTATGAATGCGGTTTTTTTTTTATTGCGAAACTGATACTATAAAATTTTTTCACATCCATGAAATCATTGCCATTATTTCTGAATTTACAATACTTGTTTCCTGCCTCCTGGAAGGTAGGTAGGTAAAATATTGATTTTACATAGTCTATATAGGGTAGGTAGGAAGGCATAGCACAGGAAACATATATTTCTGTTCTTAACCGATTTTAATCAATGCAGTAAGCAAAACACTTAAGTTTCAAGTTGTGTGTGAAAATATAAATAATTGCAATCAGATTAATTAGAATTCACATTTTTGCCAGTGGTCAAGGATTCACAATAATAAATGCACACATTAATTTCTAGATTTACAATATACAAATTTATGTCACCAATATAGAATTAAGGAGATGAGGTTTGATTGCCATTGAGACAACTACCGGTATCCACCTGAGTTCAAATGAGGTGGTTGTAAGCAATTATATGCAACCGAATGGCCTTCAACAATGACAAAAAAAAACATAAAGTATAGTCGGCTATAAAAAGCCTAGACATGAAAAATGTGAAACAATTCAAACGATAAAAAACTAATGGCCTAATTTACAACAAAACAATTTACGAAAAACAAATATGACAGACTTGAACCAACGACAACCAATAAACTATATAGGCACATAAAGAATGTTGCTGGGTTAAACATGTTTGTGAGCCCTCAATCCTCCCCTAACCTGGGACAGTGGTGCAACAGCACAACATAAGAACAAATTGTAAAAATCAGTAGCAATTGGCCTATTTCAAATGATAGGTATGAGGCACAAAAACAACTGACATAAAAACCATAGAAACAAAGCACTGAAATAAGAGTACTCACAGTTACTGAAAGGTTCAATGATTTAAATTCATATTTTTTAAGTTAGGTTAAAATTAGAAGATTGGAATCAATTGCTATGCTTTGTTATGTGAATGCCATTTAGGTTTTAAAAACACATTCTTGATTTTACCTTGATTTAATGTGATCTCAATGTGAACACATCTTTAATTTTTTTTTCAGTGCTTTACTTCTGAATTCTATCATATCAGCATTTAAACCAGAATACATAGCTTCCAGATCCACACAGTTTATAGAATTAATCAGAGAATCTGAGGAAGCAGGATTTCCTAAGGTAAGTACACCATGCCCAAATTTTACAAATATTTATTCAGCACACCTCTACCCATATTCAGATATATTATTTTATGTTTTATAAAGATTATTTATTTTAATCAGAATTTGTACATTAATACAGAACAAAATTTAATTACATGCATGCCAAAGTTTAACTAAAAAAATATTGAAAAAAATTCATAGAAGAAAAGAAAAAATGATTATTTATGTTTTCTGTGTTGTAGCATTTACTAGATAGGACTCTGGGTCTATGTTTAGTGATGGCATCACCACCAGAAGAACAAAGATTACCTGTATTAAATGAAGTCTGGAAAAGTATTATCAAACTGAAAAATCCAAGTGTAAGTACAGTCATTGGTATTTTGCCATATTTTTTGTTTATAAACATGTAAAAAATTTATTATCTCTTACAAAAGTGGAATAAAATAGAGTTCTAAGGTACCAAGGGGGTATTCTAAACTCACAAGTTGAGAAAAACTGATAATGCCATGGCAAAAAAGGAAAGGTGACTTAAAAAAAAAAGTAAGTTAACAAAACACTACATAGAAAACTAAAGATTAAGCAGCACCAACCCCACCAAAAAATTGAGGTGATTTCAGGTGCTCCAGAAAGTTAAATGATTAATGCTCATGAAATAAGTCTAGAAAACACAAATCAACATTAAACATTCAAGCAGTTAAGAAGATACTACTAAGGATATTGAGAATTTTTAAATGATGGCAGTGCAGGACAGTATGAGTAAATAACCCATTGAACAGTTTGTCTACTTTACCCTGTATTTATTGCCTATAATTACGTAGTATTTTATACCACTGAAAGATTTTCTATTTTGTGGAAATATTATCTGACTTTAACCACAATTGACTTGAAAACTTTGATTTTTTTTTTACACTAAAAGTACTTGCACAAAACCAAGTCTTTAACTTTTTGTCATACCTTTGATGTATCTATGTAAAATTATTCAGCAAGAGTTTATTGTCTATGAATTAAATTGATCATTCTTTATTTTAGGATTACATAGACTGTGCAGAGGTGTGGACTGAATATGTCGTCAAACATTTTGGTGTAAGTATTTTATAAACACTTAAGTTTGATGGGGTCCTCTTTCTTCAAATGTGGAAATCATATTTTTAATTATTTCCCATGGTTTATAATAAATATCTATTTCATTTTTTGAAAGTTTTCTTTTACAGTGGTTAAATAGGTAAGTATGTTATAAATATTAGAAAAAAATTACTAAGAGCTTGGTTTATATGAACATTTTGGTTTATATTATTAGCTTTTTATCTAAAATAAGTTCATGATATATTCAGAAATGACTTGATTCCTCAAAAATTATTTTACTAATTTTTAATGCCTTGTCAAACCAAAAGTACTGTAAATTCAAAAAATTATTGTGAGGTTTTTATTAATGCAAATAATGCGACTTGGTGATAATAACAATAATAAGAACTCACATTCCGATTTTTGATACATATATCTGTATGCAGGTTTTCCTGAAATTTCAATAACTAATCTCGCTTTTTTATCCATTCCATAGCACAATAATAAATGCACTTAATAATTTCTGAATTTACAGTATCTACATCACCATTTGTAAATTGGTCCATTTAATTTTGTGTATGTAATCTCATCCGTGAATATTAGACAATTGTATAAAAAGTATAAATTATTTCAGAAAAGGGAGATAAATACAATTTTGGCGGACATTATAAAGCACATGACACCAGACAGGGTATATGAAGACTATTATCCACAGTTACAGTCTGTTGTTACTAAGATAATGTGTCATATTACCAATTTCTCTATGTTATTTTCTTTGGTAAGTACATGTATGGATGAAGATGTAATATTTTGTTAACTTAATATCTGCAATACTTTAATATATGTTCTTACTTTGTTTCTAAGTTTAAAGGTTGTGTGAGAAGGAACACAATTTGAAGTTATTTTTATATAAGGCATTCACATAACAAATATAAAAATTATACAAAATTTGATAATTTTCAAATGAAATTATTCTCAAAAATTGAAATTTAATGAAACTTAAGTTTAACAAAATGTTAAGAAAAATTACTGAATATTTTCATTTTATTGTAGGACAAATTTTTACCATTCATAGATATGTTCCAGAAGGAATCAGTCCGAGTGGATGTTTGTAAAACCATTATGGAATCTTTTAATAAGTAGGTATTATTTATGGAAGATCTCATATCTGAAAGTATTCTTCATTAACAGTATAAAAGCAAATTATTGACTAGCACTGCATGTATTGTGCCAAAATCTATTTGCTAAATTGCTTGAGCAAACTATGGAAACTGTTTATGTTGATAACTTGTATAATACATTTGATTACATCTTTTGCTTTTTCTTCTAATGGTGTGGTTTTAGTAGCTTTTGTATAGCATAAACATTAGTTTTTGTTTTACTATTAATCAGCTGAATGTATCAATGTGTAACCTAATGATGTTTCCCAGCTTCATACATAGTAAGCTATATTAATTGTTTAACTTTGGACTTTCAAATTTTGCAGTTTGTACTTAACAGATCTTTACTGTACAGATGAGGGGGGGTAGGAGGGGTCCTGATCCCGAAATCCCGGGCTTAAAAACATGGAATCCCGAGGTCCCGAATTTAAAAAAATTTAAATCCCGACATCCCGAAATTCGAAAAAAGAATTCCCGGATCCCGAAAGGATCAATCCCTAAATCCCGAGCTTAAAAACACCCGATCCCGGAGTCCCGATAAAGGTCCTACCCCCTCACAGATCTCACTTTCAAACACTTTCTTTTCTCAAAAATGTAAAATTCAGATCTACACATCCTCCAAATAAATACAACCTTAGGAGAAAATAACAAACATACAAACAGAACTTATGACCAAAAATTATTCTAATTTATGAAAAGAGCAGTTTACTATTTATTATGCAGACAAATATTTTTTTTCTTTTCAGAACACAACTAGAACCTACCAATGATCCAGTGATAGTTAATGCCCTGATGTTTATATGTAAAACTATGCATGATTCTGTTAAGTAAGTTTTATTATATTATGTATCCTTATATGGAAATCTTCCTCTTATATTTGTTTTTCAAAAATTTTACCTTACCATTAAAATCCTCCATAAAAATAAAGCCTAACTATCAATGTTTAATTTGTTTATTATGTCTCAAATTAAAATGGGGCTGATTACAGTTTATAGGATTCATTTGCATAATTTTTAATGATTATACATAGCAGACACTAGTTTTTTAACCCAAAAAATTTTAAAAATGCTTCCATATGTATACCTCACCAAAATGACTTTAGTTCTTATGATTCATTTGCACAAATTTTTAGCAGGTGAATTAATCATAAAAAATTATTTCAATGCATCACATTTTCTACACTTGAGAAGGAACAAAAAGGGGAGGTATGATAGAACCATTATTTAGCCCTTCAAATTGAAAAATAAAGTAAAATTCTTCAATCCCTTCAAAATTATATTAATTCTATAGATAGATGAATAATATGATGTAAACTAGAGGCTTCAGGTCAGAAATTCCAGTTGTGAAGTCACTATGATATATTAAACATTTTGAAATTTACATCATATTTCCCCATCAAACTCTTTAAGAATTATTATATATTAAGAAAAATGAATCACGCACACCCACTTTGTCTCTTATACTGTGGATTCATTTGTATTCATTGGATACCAATTTTCGTAGGATTCCTGGGTACAGGTGAACCACGAATTTAAGTGTTCAACAAATTATAAATTTTTCCAAGGCTTTAATGCAGACATTGGAAACAACTACGAAATCAAACATCCTAGAAAATGCAAGTTTTCCGGAGTCCATGAAAATTGGTACCCATGGAAATAAATGAATCCACAGTATAAAAAAAAAACGAATTTTTAATTAGTGTTATCTTAAAAATTAAAAGCTACATGTACATGCATTTTAAAGATGAATTATTGACTTTACACTCAACATGCCCTTATCTGTTTGTTTCTGTGCTTTAAGTCTAGATGATTATATAAACTTTACACTCAAGATGCCCTTATCTGTTTGTTTCTGTGCTTTAACTCTAGATGATTATATAAACTTTACACTCAACATGCACTTATCTGTCTATTTCAGTGCTTTAACTCTAGAGGATGAAAGGAAAATGATCAGTAACTTAATTTCTGGCTTCGTTAGGAAAATATCTTTTGGTCGTGACTTTGAACAACAATTGAGTTTCTATGTAGAAGCTAGAGCTAATTTCACTAATCTAGATATGGTTCTGATAGAGCTGGTGCAGGTATGTGTATTAATGTTAAAGTGGAAATATACTAATAACAGGTTAAGATTAAAGAAAAACCTTAAGTAATGTGAGGGTAGCAATCTCTTAAAAGCAATTAGAAAATAGTTCTGGATAGTATTTTCTATTAAACAGTTTCACATATTGCAAGTAATCTATGTTAAAAGTTAACTATATACTTTTACATTTTAATGGTTTTATTTTCAGAATGTAAATAATTTGTCAATAGATACACGAAAAGTTGTGAAAGGCAACCATTCCAGAAAAACAGGCAATTTTGTTCGGGTAAGTACATCAAAACTTATACTAGTTCAACAATACATACAAGCTGTGTTATAGGTATTATTTAATTCTGAATTTTCATATTCTGAATTTTTTATTTTCAGAAACCATCATTCTGAATTTTCATTTTCAGAAGCTTCCATTGCAAATAATATGAAATGTAATATCTTCTCAATGTTGAAACTAAATGGTGGTATACAAGCATATGAATAAAAGGATATATTGGGTATACATCAATGAGACGACAACCTAATGACAGACACAAGCAAAAGCCTTCTAGAGGTCAATATTCAAAATCAGTTTTATTGTAATAAAAACATTTTTGGCAGTAAATTTTTATACACTAATTTTTAGCTATATAGGCTACTGTTTCAACTTGTATAGGGTTTATTTGTTATCAATGTTGTAATAAGAAACCAAAAATTTCCATGGTCTTTGTCTAGGAATTATGCAAGTTTTTGATTACAGGCAGTCAAGGTCAGCATGGTCATGGCATGATCAGGGTCAATACTAATTATCATTGGCCACAAATATTTTAATTGACCAATGAGGATAAAGTGCATGCTAACTTTTAACAAGCGTCTGGTTGAACTAAATGGTGGTATACAAGCATATGAATAAAAGGATATATTGGGTATACATCAATGAGACGACAACCTAATGACAGACACAAGCAAAAGCCTTCTAGAGGTCAATATACAAATATAATTTGATAATGATTTAACATGTTTTCCCATGAGAATGATTACCGTCTTTTGGTGTGTATAAAACGCACTCATGCATATTATGCACCCCTTTTTTCGCCCTTCAAACTTGAGAAAAAAGGTTCTTCTTATGCTTAACTCACAGGGACTTACTGGAAAAATCCCAACTTGAAACTTGGTAAAATGCGTCCATTGAAAAGTTGTTTCTTTTTCAAAAACAAATTGAACTTCAGTCCTGGTTGATTACAGGATAATGAAAATATTGTTGCAGAATAAATAATTTAGCAAACAATGTTTGATTCTTTATTGTTTCAACGGATGTGTTTGATTGAGAACAACAGGAAGTTGTTTAAATGAATATCGCAGTTAGTGAATCTTGTACGGAAAACGGAATATTCTTAATTACGCAATAAATAAATAAATTGTAATATTTATGTTGATAAATTAGTGCTGAAATAAATATTAATCTCTGCTAATTTTATTTATTGTTTGTTGGTACTCACTGAATTGTTAAATCCGGATTATCACACTCTTATTGAATATCTATTAGGAAGTCTAATCATTGTCAAAACAAATCAATTGACAGATTAATTTTATTCCTTAGTCAAATTCGTACAGTTTACAAGATGGCATTGACATGTCTGCAATTATGATTTGTATGAAGGTTTTTAAAAAAATGATACAAAGGAAAAACGTGTTTGAAATCATCACTTTATTCAACTTTACAACCGTTAAAAGTCTCATGACATGTCATCACTTGATACTACGAAAGTAAAAAAACAATGGCGTTCGCTATCATCAAATGAGCGTGTTTCATTCAATTTTCATACATTAACCTTCTGTATTCCTTGTTAGAACACATATACAACGTAATAAACTCGGGAAACACCTACACTAATATGGCCATTGACAGAATCCATCATCTCTACTTTGGACATGATCAAATGCAGCTTCCGGGCGTCAACAGAGACCACCAGAAAACGCAAAAAACAACTACTGACGTATTTAAATGATTTTTATTTACATATAACATTGCAAATCAGATACAAGAAGGTACAAATAGACATTCATTTCCCTGTGTTTAAAGTAATTGCAAATGGCTGATATTTTTGTTCAAGCATATTGTTTTTCTTAAATTGTTTAACATTTCACAGCGGTATAACATGTTACTTTAATTATTCTTCCCTTAGTTTATTTATTTTGTATTTACATTGTATCATAGATCAAATTTATTTGTTCAGTGTATGTTCACTGGTGTTAATATGTCTTTTGATTGAGTTAAGCCATTTCAATTGATATTTTATAGTGTGTCTTTCTATGTTGTGATGTTACACTATTGTTTCAGATAAGGGTGAAGGTTTGGTACCATTAAAACGTTTAAACCTGCTGCAATTGTTTGTACCTGTCCTAAGTCAGGAATCTGCTGTTCAGTAGTTGTCGTTTGTTGATGTGGTTCATAAGTGTTTCTCGTTTCTCATTTTTTATATAGATTAGACCGTTGGTTTTCCTGTTTGAATGGTTTTACACTAGTAATTTTTGGGGCCCTTTATAGCTTGCTGTTCGGTGTGAGCCAAGGCTCAGTGTTGAAGACCGTACTTTGACCTATAATGGTTTACTTTTATAAATTTTGACTTGGATGGAGAGTTGTCTCATTGGCACTCATACCACATCTTCTTATATCTATGTAAAACATTACAATCATGTTTATGCTATGAAAATATTTTCCTTGAGACCACCAGGTTTCTTGGTCAGAATTCGGCCTGAAAAAAAACAGTGTAGCAAAACATAATATGCACCCCCCTTTTCAGAAAACAGTTCCTAGGGTAAAAACCTGCGTACTATACACACCTATAGACGGTAATGTAAGTTTTTCAGGTAGGAAATTTAAACAATTGTTTTTATAAAAAAAAAGATTGATAAAGCTCTTAAGAATTTCTGACAAAGAAATAGTAGGTTATGCCAAAACACATAATTAAGAGCACCTCATGATTATTCATAGCCACTTTAAAACTTCTGTTTTGTTTATTTCAAGTGCAGCTTACCAAGTTCTTTATTAAATTCCTGCCATGCTTTTGAAACTTTCTGAGTCTCTGATTGGTTTATTTTCAGGCATGTGCAGCTTATTGCTTTATTACAGTTCCATCGTTACAGTCACAGACATCACAATTACAGTTGTATCTCCTGTCAGGACAGGTGGCGTTGCTTAATCAATGTTTTAGTCAAGGTAATTAGTTGTTAAAGTAATGTTTATCATGGATATAGTCAAAATAATCAGTGCTTTACTCTATTGCAGTTATGGTACTATCAGTTAAATGATGTTTTTCATTAGACACATGTCAACAAGTCAGTGGGTGCCCTAGTAATTACTCTGTCTGTTCGGTTGTCAATCTGTCTGTCCATCTGTCAGCATGTCTATTTTGTTGAGAACACATGGTGAATTAAATCCTGGTGTCAAAATGTATGAAAATTGAACCCCGTCAACATGAAGTGCTTCTTATGCATCAGTCTCTTTGCCTCATATACAATTTGCAAGTGACTTTCAGTTTTCTAGTTGATGTTGTGTTGATCTTCAAAGTAACAAGTCATTTTTAGCTCATCTGACCTGAAAGGTCAAGTGAGCTTTTCTCATCACTTTGCGTCCGTCGTCCGTCGTCCTGCGTCCGTCGTCCGTCGTCCGTCGTCCGTCGTCCGTAAACTTTTACAAAAATCTTCTCCTCTGAAACTACTGGGCCAAATTTAACCAAACTTGGCCACAATCATCATTGGGGTATGTAGTTTTAAAAATGTGTGGCGTGACCTGGTCAACCAACCAAGATGGCCGCCACGGCTAAAAATAGAACATAGGGGTAAAATGCAGTTTTTAGCTTATAACTCAAAAACCAAAGCATAAAGAGCAAATCTGACATGGGGGTAAAATTGTTCATCAGGTCAAGATCTATCTGCCCTGAAATTTTCAGATGAATCGGACAACCCGTTATTGGGTTGCTGCCCCTGAATTGGTAATTTTAAGGAAATTTTGCTGTTTTTGGTTATTATCTTGAATATTATTATAGATAGAGATAAACTGTAAACAGCAATAATGTTCAGCAAAGTAAGATTTACAAATAAGTCAATATAACCGAAATGGTCAGTTGACCCCTTTAGGAGTAATTGCCCTTTATAGTCAATTTTTAACCATTTTTCGTAAATCTTAGTTATCTTTTACAAAAATCTTCTCCTCTGAAACAACTGGGCCAAACTAAACCAAACTTGGCCACAATCATCATTGGGGTATTTAGTTTAAAAAATGTGTGGCGTGACCCAGCCAACCAACCAAGATGGCGGCCACAGCTAAAAATAAAACATAGGGGTAAAATGCAGTTTTTGGCTTATAACTCAAAAAACCAAAGCATTTAGAGCAAATCTGACAAGAAGTAAAATTGTTTATCAGGTCAAGATCTATCTGCCCTGAAATTTTCAGATGAATTGAACAACCTGTTGTTGGGTTGCTGCCCCTGAATTGGTAATTTTAAGGAAATTTTGCTGTTTTTGGTTATTATCTTGAATATTATTGTAGATAGAGATAAACTGTTAACAGCAATAATGTTCAGCAAAGTAAGATTAACAAATAAGTCAACATGACTGAAATGGTCAGTTGACCCCTTTAGGAGTTATTGCCCTTTATAGTCAATTTTTAACAATTTTTCGTAAATCTTAGTAATCTTTTACAAAAATCTTCTCCTCTGAAACTACGTGGCCAAATTAAACCAAACTTGGCCACAATCATCATTTGGTTATCTAGTTTTAAAAATGTGTGGCGTGACCTGGTCAACCAACCAAGATGGCCGCCACGGCTAAAAATAGAACATAGGGGTAAAATGCAGTTTTTAGCTTATAACTCAAAAACCAAAGCATAAAGAGCAAATCTGACATGGGGTAAAATTGTTCATCAGGTCAAGATCTATCTGCCCTGAAATTTTCAGATGAATCGGACAACCCGTTATTGGGTTGCTGCCCCTGAATTGGTAATTTTAAGGAAATTTTGCTGTTTTTGGTTATTATCTTGAATATTATTATAGATAGAGATAAACTGTAAACAGCAATAATGTTCAGCAAAGTAAGATTTACAAATAAGTCAATATAACCGAAATGGTCAGTTGACCCCTTTAGGAGTAATTGCCCTTTATAGTCAATTTTTAACCATTTTTCGTAAATCTTAGTTATCTTTTACAAAAGTCTTCTCCTCTGAAACAACTGGGCCAAACTAAACCAAACTTGGCCACAATCATCATTGGGGTATCTAGTTTAAAAAATGTGTGGCGTGACCCAGCCAACCAACCAAGATGGCGGCCACAGCTAAAAATAAAACATAGGGGTAAAATGCAGTTTTTGGCTTATAACTCAAAAACCAAAGCATTTAGAGCAAATCTGACATGAAGTAAAATTGTTTATCAGGTCAAGATCTATCTGCCCTGAAATTTTCAGATGAATCGAACAACCTGTTGTTGGGTTGCTGCCCCTGAATTGGTAATTTTAAGGAAATTTTGCTGTTTTTGGTTATTATCTTGAATATTATTATAGATAGAGATAAACTGTTAACAGCAATAATGTTCAGCAAAGTAAGATTAACAAATAAGTCAACATGACTGAAATGGTCAGTTGACCCCTTTAGGAGTTATTGCCCTTTATAGTCAATTTTTAACAATTTTTCGTAAATCTTAGTAATCTTTTACACAAATCTTCTCCTCTGAAACTACGTGGCCAAATTAAACCAAACTTGGCCACAATCATCATTTGGTTATCTAGTTTTAAAAATGTGTGGCGTGACCTGGTCAACCAACCAAGATGGCCGCCACGGCTAAAAATAGAACATAGGGAAAATATTCAGTTTTTGGCTTTTAACTCAAAAACCAAAGCATTTAAAGCAAATCTGACATGAAGTAAAATTGTTTATCAGGTCAAGATCTATCTGCCCTGAAATTTTCAGATGAATCGGACAACCCGTTGTTGGGTTGCTGCCCCTGAATTGGTAATTTTAAGGTAATTTTGCTGTTTTTGGTTATTATCTTGAATATTATTATAGATAGAGATAAACTGTAAAAAACAATAAATGTCGGCAAAGTAAGATCTACAAATAAGTCAACATGACCGAAATTGTCAGTTGACCCCTTTAGGAGTTATTGCCCTTTATAGTCAATTTTTAACCATTTTTGTAAATCTTAGTAATCTTTTACAAAAATCTTCTCCTCTGAAACTACTGGGCCAAGTTAATTATAGATAGAGATAATTGTAAGCAGGAAAAATGTTTAGTAAATTAAGATGTACAAACACATCACCATCACCAAAACACAATTTTGTCATGAATCCATCTGCGTCCTTTATTTAATATTCACATAGACCAAGGTGAGCGACACAGGCTCTTTAGAGCCTCTAGTTTAGTCAAAGCATAAAACTGATATTATAAATATATATATGTTTGTTTTGTAGCTGATTCTTTCTTTAAAGCAGCCATATCATTAATACCAGATGTACCTAAAGATTTAACCCAAGATGGAAAGAAAAGACAATCAGAGCCTGTTTTACAGGAGTATATATGTAATTTCCTATCCACTTTACTTACTGTACCTGTAAGTATTCAGTTCATACATATAGAATAAAGGTGTAAATGAAAATAACACATTATAAATTGTGTGCATCCGAAGCACATTCTAGGATTGTTTAATCAGGAACATTGTCTAAAGCACATTTCAGGATTATTTAATCAGGAACATTGTCCAAAGCACATTTCAGGATTGTTTAATCAGGAACATTGTCCAAAGCACATTTCAGGATTGTTTAAATCAGGAACATTGTCCAAAGCACATTTCAGGATTGTTTAAATCAGGAACATTCCAAAGCACATTTCAGGATTGTTTAAATCAGGAACATTGTCCAAAGCACATTTCAGGATTGTTTAAATCAGGAACATTGTCCAAAGCACATTTCAGGATTGTTCAAATCAGGAACATTGTCCAAAGCACATTTCAGGATTGTTAATCAGGAACATTGTCCAAAGCACATTTCAGGATTGTTTAAATCAGGAACATTGTCCAAAGCACATTTCAGGATTGTTTAAATCAGGAACATTGTCCAAAGCACATTTCAGGATTGTTTAAATCAGGAACATTGTCCAAAGCACATTTCAGGATTGTTTAAATCAGGAACATTCAAACCCAACCATTAGAGCTAATTTCCTTATGCTTGTAGATTAAGACTTTGGTTGGCTTGCTTGCTTTGTTTGTATAAATGTTTGCTCAAGCAATATAAATAGGCAGAGTTAAACCTGTTTATCAAATGATCAAATTTAAGCATAATGTATGCAGGTTTAACTCCCGCCTATTTATATTGTTTGCAAATGTCAATCTTAATTACAATGATTGAGCAAACATTTACACAAACAAAGCAAGCAAGCCAACAAAAATCTTCATCTATAAGTTTTAGGAAATTAGCTCTTAGCATGTAAAATATTGATAAACTGCAACAATTATTAGTTTGTTTTATCTGTATGCATGATGTTGCTGATATTCAAAAGGTTCTATGTTTGTGTGAAGATTTAAAAAATATTGCAGCCCAAAAAATGTAAATCATTCTAAAAAATAGTTAAGTTATTCTTTTTCAGATATAGCCACTGAAGTATTAAAAGAGTATATTGTTTTTAAACAAAAAGATCATTCATTTTTAATGGAATTGATAAGAAATTGTTTTGGAAACATTTTAGTTTTTCTTAACGAAACTTAGGACTAGTCTTTTACTCTTTACATTAATGTCCATGAGTCAATAAATGGCCATTTATCATTGATTGGTATTCAGCCTATAAGTTTGTGTACAGGTGCAACTTTGAGAGACTGCATTTGACATTTCACAGGACCCATTTTTCATGGTTCACTGAATTTTTAAAGTTTTAAGACATAAATCTCATTTAAGAAAAAGCTGTCAATTGTCATATAGATAAGTGTAAGGATGCATGTGAACAAAATTTTTTTGCTTCAATGACTTTGTGGTTTAGTTCAGTTCTCTGATACTGAGGGATCTACAATTATATATATGAAAGAATGCATCCTTGAAAATATAACAGCATCTTGCCAAAATTAAGTCACTCTAACCTATATTCCTTCACGGTGCCCCCCCTTTATGGAGCTATATTTATGGTTAATCCAGACTTTTTGCCTGTTCCACTCCAAACTTTGTCTTAATTTGGGGCCAACTGGCCCTTCTTTTTCAAAATCCTGGATCTGCGTCTGAAATTAATGTTAAAGATATTATTCTTCATCTCATTACAGGACAACCCAGATTCTGGAGTACTATATTTGTTGAGAGGTTTATTAAACATTCTACAGAACTACACCAGTGACAGTGATTTTAAATCCAATATTTATGTCCGTGTATTGGCGGTGTTGTCAGCAGTGTGTCAGGAGAGTTATCCCTATCATGTAGATAAAGGTAACTAGATTAAAGTAGTTAAAAATTGAATGTAAATAATACTGAATTGGCCAATGAGTATGAGTAAAAGGAGATGTGGGGTATATGTTAAGTCAATGAACATTTTTGAAGTTTAATTTGTGGGCTTTTGAAAGTATTTTTATGCCCCTTGCCGTAGCGAAGGGGGCATTAAGTTTTACCCTTGTCTGTCTGTACATATCTTGTCCGTACGCCCCAAAGTTGGTTTCCATTCTCTAACTTAAGTTTGCCTCAACCAAATGTTATGAAACTTATACACAATACTTATTACTACAAAACTCAGATCAATAACAAATTTGGGTAGCGTCACTTTTACCGTTCTTCAGTTATGTCCTTTTATAACTTTATATGATATGCAAGAGGGGGCATCATCCACATTCCACATTTATTTGAGTTTGTGGTTGAGTACAAAGTGAACTACTTTATGTTCTATTATCAAGCCTCGAGAACATAAACATTACAATTCAAATCTTTGTTTAGGTATGACTATTCAGTAGTAACAAGGATGTAAAAGATTTCCTCATAATGTGGACCTTTTGCCAAAATTGACCTAATTAACTGTGTAAAGATCAGTTTAGCCTTTCACTTTAATGGATTGATTGATTGATTTGTGTTTAACGCCACTTTCAACACTATTGTGTTATTTCAAAGCAGTCAGTTTTTATTGGTGGAGGAAGCCGGAGTGCCCCTGAGGGAACCACGACCTTCGGTAGGAAAACTGACAATCCTAGTCAATTAAGATTGGAGTCGAGTGCACCTACTTTGTGCGGGATTCGAACTCATAACCTCAGTGTTGACAGGCTAGTGATACAGTAGTTCGACTACTGAGACCACTCGGCCACCGAAGCCCCACACTTTAATGGAAGGTGTTTCAGTCTTGTTCAAGCCATTATTAAAAGTGATGCCATGCATTCAATCTGTCATTATGTAGTAAAACTTTTCATTGATTGATTGTAGGATATTTATCAAAATTTACCTCTATCTATGACCCTTAGTAATGCTTATGATTTTAATTTATTTAGTGGATTCTAATGACTCAATGTATGGATCAGATCCTAAGTTTACAGCTGATGTTCGGGGAATCTGTAGTACACTGCTGGAGGAAGTACTCAATCATCTGAAATCATTGCACACAGCAGAGGTAACGAGTTATTAATGAAATTTTTGGGGTTTTGTTTGGTGGTGGGGGGGGGGGGAGGGGGTTGCTTTATTTATTTTCATGGTACATGTACCAATTTTGTGGATTTAGGAAAAATTGTAATCTCAAGGATACATAATTTTATAGTTTAGACAAATACTGCATACCAGCCAACAAGAAATGTATGTATTTTGTGTATTTTGTTCAATGCTTAATTTTTATCTCTTTCACTTTTACTCTTCCAAAGTCATGGCCCTTGATTTTTAAAAAAAGTTGTAAAGTTTGTGGTATAAAGGATTGAAAATTTTACAAAAAAATTGCTTTGTGACAGATAATAGAAACAGTTACAAAATTAATGAATAATGACAGTTTCTCTTGCTTATTTTTATGGGGTTTTTTTTTTGTCTCGCCTTCAACGAAAGTCGCAGTATGCGAGACATAGGGATTACTATCCGGCGGCGATGTAAACTATTTGTATAAAGATTTATATTTCAGAAGGTAGTAGACCTAGATGCTTCATACCTTGTATGCAGATACCTTATGTTATGAAGTTTTTGTCTGTTATATGTCCATTGTCCTTGACCTCATTTTCATGGTTCAGCCACTGCTTGAAAATAAATTATAGTTTTTTGGTCATCTGAATTTCTCACTTATTATGAGTAAAAGGATAACTATACTTGGTATATGGGTTCCTTGCAATGTATACATGTCCGTCAGACAGAGTTCACCTGACCTTGACCTTGGATCAGTGATCAAGGTTAAAGTTATATGTGATTGAGTCCATTTTTTTCAGATACTATAAGCAGTAGCTCAACTACATGTAATGTATGGATTCATTGATTGTAAGGGTACATGTCAGTCTGGCAGGTTTCATCTGACCTTGACCTCATGGTTCATTGGTCAATGTTAAGTTTTTGTGTTTATGGTCAGATTTTCGAATACTATAAGCAGTAGGTCAACTATATTTGGTGTATAGAATGATTGTAAGGTGAACATGTCTGTCTGGTAGGTATCATCTGACCTTGACCTAATTTTCATGGTTCATTAGTCAATGTTAAGTTTTTGTGTTTTGCTCTGTTTTTCAAATGCTATAAGCAGTTGGTCAACTATATTTGGTGTATGGAATGATTGTAAAGTGAACATGTCTATCTGGCAGGTATAAACCAACCTTGACCTCATTTTTATGGTTCTTTGGTCAATGATAAGTTTTTGTGTTTATTTTTATGCCCCCGCCATAAATACCACAAAACACAGATCAAGTTTGAATTTTGGTGGCGTCACTTTAACCGTTCTAGAGTTATGCCCCTTTATAAATGGAAAAATTGCAAAATTTTTAGTTTCCGTTCTCTAATTTTAGTTTGCTTCAACCAAATGATATGAAACTTATACACAATGCTAATTACCACAAAACACAGATCAAGATTGAATTTTGGTGGCATCACTTTAACCGTTCTAGAGTTATGCCCCTTTATAAATGGAAAAATTGCTAAATTTTTAGTTTCTGTTCTCTAACTTAAGTTTGCCTCAACCAAATGTTATGAAACTTATACACAATGCTAATTATCACAAAACACAGATCAAGTTTGAATTTTGGTGGCATCACTTTAACCGTTCTAGAGTTATGTCCCTTTATAAATGGAAAAATTGCAAAATGTTTAGTTTCTGTTCTCTAACTTAAGTTTGCCTCAACCAGATGTTATGAAACTTAAACACAATGCTTATTACCACAAAACACAGATCAAGTTTGAATTTTTGGTGGCGTCATTTTAACCGTTTTAGAGTAATGCCCCTTTATAAATGGAAAAATTACAAAATTTTTATTTTCTTCTAAATATCTAGTAATTTTTAGAATCGGAGTTATCTTCCTTTGTCCATGATTATACATTGTAGTTGAATCAACTACAATCAATGCTTTATACAATGCAATGTTTAATTTTGACTTCCACTGATAAAACACAGATCTAGTTGAATTTGGGTAGTGTCACTTTAACCATTATTGAGGTATGCCCCTTTATAAATCGAAAGATTGCAAAATTTTTAGTTTCCATTCTGTAACTTAAGTTTGCCCCAACCAAACATTATGAAACCTATACACAATATTCATTACCACAAAAATAAGATCAAGTACAAATTTTTTGTTTCCGTTTTCTAACTTTAGTTTGCCTCAACCAAATGTAATGAAACGTATACACAATGCTTATTACTACATAATACAGATTAAGTACGAAATTTGTAGGCGACACTTTTACCATTCTTCAGTTATGTCCCTTTATAAACATAAAAATTGCTGAATTTTTTAGTTTGTCTCAACCAAATGTTATAAAACTTATACACAATCGTTCTAGAGTTATGCGTGTTTGCAAATAGAAAAATTGCTGAATTTTTAGTTTCTGTTCTCTACTTAAGTTAGCCTCAACCAAATGTTATGAGACTTACAGACAATGCTTATTACCACAAAACTCAGATCAAGTTCAAATTTGGGTAGCGTCACTTTTACTGTTCTTCAGTTATGTCCCTTTATAACTATATGATATGCAAGCGGGGGCATCATCTGTGTCCACATGTGGACACTATCCACATTTATTTTTTTTTCAATTACCATAAGCAATAGGTCAACTATATTTGGTGTATGGAATAATTGTAAGTTGAACATGTCTGTCTGACAGGATTTATGTGATACTTGTAGTAAAACCTTTATCTTTAAGACTTTCAACATAAAATCAATGGCCGGTATTACAGGCAAGACATATCAGGGTGTGCACTCTTGTTTAAAAAAAAAGACATTTGGAAATGTTTACTGTTAAACTGTTGTAATCAAATAGGACAAAATTAAGGTCATGAAAAAGTCTGATTATTGCTAGTAAAGAAAACATATGGAAAATACTTCTTAAGTTTTCAATTTGTATTATCTTTACATGAAAGCCTATAATTGGTGGCATGGTACCAAAAAAATGATATGAATGATTTTTTTTCAGACATTAAGAAGACAAAGTCAGCTTGCTTTAGAACTGTTTAATACAATTGTACATCATGGTGATGTGACAAAGCCATCAATGTTTGCATTGGCTCTCAACTTATGGAACTTGGCTCAGAAACATGGGGAGTGTGATACTAAACAAACAGTAAGTTTATGTAAACAGAATCTTTTCCAATGTCATTTAGAAATATTTATGTAATATGCTTATTTATGTGCACTTTTTTATGTACATGTAGCAATTCTTGTTAAAACCTGGTTTAGTGATTTGTATCAATGTAAAACTTTTATTCAAATACTTCAATGGATTGTAATGAAGAATTTTTCAGTGCTCTATATAGTTTTGAGCACTTCCTATTTTATATCTTGGTTGAGATGAAATTTTATTTTGATGTAAAGAGTTATCAGTCTTTTGTGTTTAGGTGGGATGAAATATAGTGGGGGTAATTTAACATCATTGACTGGGTTTGAAGGAAAATTGCTGTGTTGAAAACAAAAAATAAACTGTCATCTGGAGCCAGTCTCAAAATAGTCACATAATGTCTCCCTCATGCAAATCTCTGATTTTTTTGATAAAGTTTTGGATTTTCAAATATTTTGGCCTTGAGCATCACTGAAGAGAAATTTATTGTCAAAATGCACATCTGGTGCCGAAAAATTGGTACCATTAATGTTATTGTTAACACAGTTGTTCAAAAGTCATGTTAAAGTATAGATGTATGGTACCACAAATATATATATATTATACAGTTTTTCCTCAATCCAAGTGGATTGAGGAAAAACTGTATAGAAAATATTATACATGTATAACAATCGTTACTGCGTAAGTGGATTTGTAGGTACTTAATATCATGAACACAAAATGTAACATGGTTCACATGCAAATTGAATCTTAGTTACATAAATAAAAGCAAGTATGTTGTAAAAATTCAAAACTGTGAAAAATAATTCCAAACATGAATTGACTCATCAAATCATGGATGCAGTAAAAATTAATATCTTTACTATAATGATATAGAAATAATGGAAAACTATTGTGAACAACATTTACTTGGATTTTTTTGTCCATTATAGTTCAGATAATGTGTCTTTGTTTTGATTTTTTCCTATCAGTCTTTCCTTTATGGGAAATTATACAAATATATCTATTTTTATATCATTAGACTTTGAACCTAAAACTATCATATACTGTGGATTCATTTATTTTCCTGGTTATCAATTTTCGTGGATTGAGGAAAAACTGTATTTTTGTGAATATTTGATATCGTTGTTTTTTGAAAAGCTACTTCAGTAATAGTTTAAGTACTGCATTCAAAGAAAAGGGTGGTCAAAATGCCTTAGCTTGTTAGAGCGAAAGCATTTTCCACCTCTTTTCTTCCAATGAAGTTAGGAAAAAGATTAACAGAGGCCCAGTAGCCCAGGCTACTAAATTTTGGGCTGAACCCCTAGATTTTAGCTGAAAATGTCCATAGTGCTTTCATATTGTGCTAAGTTGGAACCCTTAATTGAAATTGTTAGTGTTGACTTTAATTATTAAATGTACTATAAATATTGCTTTAAGGTGGTACCAAACACCTTGACTAAAATTAATTTGGCTCGTTTAATTTTCATAAAATTTTAACAAAATATTTACTTTGACCCTTTCACAAAAATATAAAAATTTCAGAAAACTTGAACCACATACTTTATCGGAAAAATTTCATTAGATATATAGCATTTTGACAAACACTAATTTTGATCATTGAGAAGCTTAATATTTCCTTAACAATAGAACGTGATTAAAACGTTCAGCTGATACTTACAGAGTTATCTCCCTGTAGTGGTATGTACCACATTAAATAATGTCTTTCTAATGACTTTCTTTGCAGGTAAGATCATTAGATGCAGTCAAGAAAAAAGCAGCTGTGTTGAATATCAAAGAATATACAGACTTAGTTAATAAAATGGCTTTAGAGTCGAGGACATAAATAGTCAAACTGTCAACTGTGCGAATTTTATTTTAAAACATGTGATATCTATACCTTACTCAAATTGTTTATTATTCATAAAGATATTGATTCAACAAAGTGCTAAAAATTCTTGATAGAAAACTTTTAAAGAAGAAATGTCAAACTTTTATATGGAGTTATAATATGAAACTAATAAATGATGTGCAATAATGTTACTTAGCAGTAGTCTCTATATTTTTGGAATTTTCTGTTACAGAATTTAAGAGGGTCCTTCAATTTTTTACTATTTAACCTTTTAGACCCCTTTTCTCTGATCTTTATCTATACTGACCCTTATTCACTATTCTTTATATTTCTTCACCTAATTATTCACTATTCTTTATATTTCTTCACCTAATTATTCTCTATTCTTTATATTTCTTCACCTAATTATTCACTATTCTTTATTTTTCTTCACCTAATTATTCACTATTCTTTATATTTCTTCACCTAATTATTCTCTATTCTTTATATTTCTTCACCTCATTATTCTCTATTCTTTATATTTCTTCACCTAATTATTCACTATTCTTTATTTTTTTTAGCCTATTTTTCTCTATTTTTATGTTCCATTTATGGACATTATGTTTTTCGGTCTGTGCGTCAGTTCTTTTGTCCTTTTGTTTGTTCGTTCGTTTGTCTGTCTGTTTGTTTGACCTTTCGTTCGTTCGTTCGTTCGTTTGTCTGTCTGATCGTTCGTCTGTCTGTCCCGCTTCAGGTTAAAGTTTTTCAGGTTAAATTTTTGGTCAAGGTAGTTTTTTGATGAAGTTGAAGTCCAATCAACTTGAAACTTAGTACACATGTTCCCTGTGATATGATCTTTCTAATTTTAATGCAAAATTAAGAGTTTTGACCCCAATTTCACAGTCCACTGAACATAGAAAATGATAGTGCGAGTGGGGCATCCGTGTTCTCTACACAATGGGCTATTTTGTAGCGGTGAGTTTGTATTGGTGAAGGATGCTGGAGTGCCTGTAAACAACAACCGACCTTCAGTAGGAAAACTAACAATCTTAGTCATTTAAGATTGGAGTCAAATGCACCTGCCACGTGCAGGATTCGAACTCACAACCTCAGTGTTGACAGGCTAGTGATGCAGTAGTTGAACTACTTAGACCACTCTGCCACCAAGGCCCTGTATGCGTTAGTATTATTATGGCGATTTCTGTGTCGTCGTCATCCGAAGACATTTATGTTTCCAGACAATAACTTGAGTATAAGTTTATTGATCACTATGAAATTGTACCACAAGGATCCATACCATAAAAGGAAGGTTGGGATTGATTTTGGGGGTTATGACCCTAATGATTTAGGAAAAAAGAGCCAAAAACAATACTTATGTAATACTTTGCTTAAATTGGTTATTTCTTGACCAATTTCAATGGGGTTTAATTCAAAGTATTTTATTCTCTGGGTTCTTTAATATTCTGAATCAAACCGTGTATTTAGAATCTGGATTTGGGCCCTATTTTTGAATGGTCCATATTAAGGTCTAAAGGGTCCATAATAAACTCTGTTTGATTTCATCAAAAATTGAATTATTGGTGTTCTTTGAAATGCTGAATCTAACCATGTATTTAGATTTTTAATTTTTGGGCCTGTCATCAAATTTTTTCCACATTAAGATCCAAAGGGTCCAAAATTGAACTTTGTTTGGTATTAAAAATTCTTGGGGTTCTTTGATATGCTGAATCTAAGCGTGTTTTTAGATTTTTGATTTTGGGCACAGTATTCAAGTTGGTCCAAATTCGGGTCAAAATTAAACTTTGTTTGATTTCATCAAGAATTGAATTATTGGTGTTCTTTGATATGCCCATCTAACAGTGTATTTAGATTTTTGATTTTGGGCCTGGTTTTCAAACTGGTCCACAGTAAGGTCCAAAGTATCCAAAATTAAACTTAGTTTGATTTTAACAAAAATTGAATTCTTGGGGTTCTTTGATATGCTGAATCTAAGCCTATAATTAGATTTTTGATTTTGGGCTCAGTTTTCAAGTTGGTGCAAATTGGGGTCCAAAATCAAACTTTGTTTGATTTCATCAAAAATTGTATATATGGGGTTCTTTGATATCTAACCTTGTATTTAGATTTTCCTCCTGAACATGCATGACATATTTGCCACTGGACGTTAAGCAAACCAAGTGAATCAAAAGATTTTGGATTTTGGGCCCTTGTTATCAAATTGGTCCCACATTGAGGTCCGAAGGGTTAAAAATTAAACCCTGTTTAATTTCATCAAAAATTAAATTGTTGGGGTTCTTTGATATAATGAATCTAACTGTGTATTGAGGTTTGGGATATTGGACCATAATAGGTAAAAGTCCAATTTCAAATTTTCAGTTCTTTGACCACATTCATTCTGTGTCAGGAAACTATGATGTGTCAAATATTTAATCACAATCCAAATTCAGAGCTGTATCAAGCTTGAATGTAGTGTCCATACTTGCCCCAACTGTTCAGGGTTCAACCTCTGTGGTCGTATCAAGCTGCACCCCGCAGAGCATTTAATTATATTTGGGTTTTTGTTGTTGTTAAAGGCTGTACAGTGACCTATAGTTGCTAACATCTCTGCTATTTTGTTTCAGTTGGATAGTTGTCTCATTGGAAATTCTACCATATCTCCTTATTTTATATTAATAGAATAGACACATTTGATGGAGTAAAAATTAAGTTGGTTTAATGTCCACATTACAGCCACAAACAGGATGAAAATTATCTGAATACTGTTAGTTAATTAAAAAAAAAAACAAAGAAAATACTTGAAAATTTTGAAATTTTGAAAAATGGTTACATGTAGGTTTTGAAAGATGTAAAGGTACCTTTAATATTAAAAAATGTTAATTATGATGTCACAGTTGTCTCATAGATATGTTTGATGCAGGTTTTATGCAGAATGGTAATTTTATGCATATTTTTTTCTAAAATAAGATTTTAGCATTAGCTTTTCTGAAAAAAAAAGTTATTTGAATCACATCAGATGACTTAAGAGAAGAAGAAAAAACATTGTCATTTGTTTTATTTCTTACATTAGATCATTAAAGAAAACAAAAAGTCATTTTTTTTCTCTTTCAATAGATGATACCAGCATGTGGTGTTTAAACAGTATGAAACCTATGATATAAATTACACCTGCACAACATGTTTTTCTTCAACAAGTACACATTATTAATTGTCACTGACTTTTATTTTTTAAGAGGACTCTTTACATGGCTGTTAATTAAAACATATGTACCATGAAGTAGTATGTTTATTTTTCCATAATTGAAAATTTGGCGGGAAATGATTTTCTCAAGATTTTTCATTCATTTAACATTGGCACCTTTATTCTTGTATATGTACCATAAAGTGGTATATTTATTCTTCCATATGTTTACTGATATTCATCCATATGTACCATGAAGTAGTATGTTTATTCTTCCATATGTATCATGAAGAAGTATGTTTATTCTTCCATATGTACCATGAAGTAGTATGTTTATTCTTCCATATGTACCATGAAGTAGTATGTTTATTCTTCCATATGTTCCATGAAGAAGTATGTTTATTCTTCCATATGTTCCATGAAGAAGTATGTTTATTCTTCCATATGTACCATGAAGTAATACGTTTATTCTTCCATATGTACCATCAAGCTGTAGTTTGTGGTGAATATCTAAGAGTACTGCTGATGAAAGGTTAGAACTTAGAATTGGTTGATGCCAATTGGTATTCCAAAAACAGATTACTGTAAATTCAGAAATTATTGCGATGTTTTTATTATTGCGAAAAATGCGACAGGGTTATAATCGCAATAATTTAAACTCGCATTTTGAAACTTGTTGAATGAATTAAACAGGATTTTTCTCAATATCGCAAAAATTAAAATCGCATTTTAGGCTAAAATGACAAAATCGCAATAATATATGCACGCAATAATTTCTGAATTTACAGTAATTGATTGATTGATTGGTGATTTAATGCCACTTTCAGCACTATTGTGCTATTTCGTGGCAGTCCAATTTTATTGGTGGAGGAAGCCAGAGTGCCCAGAGAGAATCACAGACCTTCTTCTAAGGGGGGGGGGGGGGGGGGGGGGGGGGGGGGGCTAGGATGAAATTTGAAAAAAAGGCAGGACAGGAGTTTTGAGTAAAAAAAAAAGGCGTGATGAGCAACTTGGCAAAAAAAAAAAGGCAGGATGTCACTTTATGTAAAAAAAGTCAGGATAAACTAATAAAAAAAAGCAGGACCTAATAGAGTGAAAAATAAAAAGGCAGGACAGAGATTACAACTAAAAAACATGCAGGACAATTTTTTTCATCTTAACCCTCCATAAAAATCAAATGGTAGCCTCCTTAGTCGATTTGAGTCTAGAAAAATAGGGAATAAATGTACCAAAGATTATAAAAAATATGCCAAAAAAGCAAAATTTCCCAAAATGACAAAAAAACATAAGATATATGAAAAGACAACAACTAATAAGGCTCCTGGTATGGGACAGGCACATGAACACTTGGCGATATTAAACTATTGTATATTTCAGAATATTGATTGATTTTTATGCGACCACAAAAAAATTTTGCGGTCGTATATTTGTATCCGAAGACACATTGGTTTTCGCACAATAACTTTAGTTTAAGTGAATGGATCTCTATGAAATTTTACCATAAGGTTCAATACCACAAAAGGAAGGTTGGGATTGATTTTGGGGGTTATGGTCCTAACAGTTTAGGAAAGGGGCCAAAAAGAAGCCCAAAAAGGCATTTTTCTAGTTTCCAGACAACAACTTGTGTTTAAGTGTATGGATCTCTCTGAAATTATACCACAAGTTTCCATACCACAAAGGGATGGTAAGGATTGGCTCTAAAGGGTTATGGTTTAAACCATTTAGGAATTAGGGGCAACAAAGGGGGAAAACAAGAGTTTCCTGGTTAATGGACAATTTAAAAGCAGTGTAAGGGAGGTAATCCAAAAACAAAATTGTACAATGTTGGATTACCTCCCTTACACTGCTTTTAAATTATCTATTTAAGACTTTTTTGATGTATTTAAATGGGTAATTATGGTTGCAAACTCCATTGGTAATTTGAATTGAGATTATGACCATATGTTGAGGGAAAGAATATTTTTTTTGGAAAAAGGGGAGGGGGTAAAAAAGAAATTTAAACAAAATTTCTAAATTTCTTCACATATTTTTTTTTTTTGCAAAAAAGGGTGGGGGGGGGGGGGTGGTTGATTCAATACGCAACAGCATAGTGTATTGCACAAAAGCAAAAACTAAAATGGAATAATTTTTATTTTATTTTTTTTGGGGGGGGGTTAATTCACACAGGCACAGTGTATTGCACAAAAGCAAAAAATTGAATATAAATTCAAATCATATAACCAATTGTAAGTTCTTTGACTACAGTTATTCTGTGTCAGAAACCTATTATGTGTCAAATATTCAATTACAATCCAAATTCAGACCTGTATCAAGCACGAATATTGTGTCCATTTTTGCCCCAACTGTTCAGGGTTTGACCTCTGCGGTCGTATCCAGCTGCACCCAGTGAAGCAATTTATTTTTTTTGTGTTTTAAAATGCTGTTTCATTTACTGTTACATATACCTCACATCTCCTTTTAATCAGAATTACTTCGAAGCTAAAATATGATTTACTATAATTATGTTATTTATGTCTATGAAAATAAAATAAAGAGAACCCTTATCTGCGTCTTATTTGAAATTCAATGGTCACTGTTATAAGCTGATCAGTCTGTAAGGTCTCCTTAGTAAATTGAGATATTTATATACATTTCCAGTCCACTGATAGGCAAAGTTGACCTTAGATGGATTTGGCTATTTTTTAAGGATCTTTTTAGTCATATAGCTCTTCAACTGTTTCAGTTCTTATACATCCTTGGCTTTCAAATATTTCCCCTGCAGCATTCCTGATGAAGGTAAATCCAGAAAAGTGCTTCAGACGCATGAAATATTTTTTTGTAATCATTGTAATCTGTCTGCTGTGGGTATTTTTTTATTTGATTTTTTTTTTATCCCTCATTGAAGGATTCAAAGCAAAAAAATAAAATAGCCTTCCAAGACGTCACAGTTATTTGTACTCAATACTTTTCCTAAATACTTTCACTTTTTAATAAACAGATTTGACTCATACTGGTGTTAACTGATGAACAATGTTGAGGTCACACATGTTGACAAGATGCACTTCTAATTAGCACCTGATGTCACTGACTACTCTTACGCCTTTTCAAAATATTTAATGGTAGTTAATTCATGATATAAGTTGCATCTTTGACTTTTTATAATTATAATAAGAACATATCTGTTTTCTTTCTCTCTCTTGCAGCAGGTGGGTGTTACCAGCAGTTACCAGCACTTTGTCTTATACAATAAATTAAAAGTCTAGACAATTAAGTTTTTCATCATGACATTAGTTTCATTTTGACATTTATTTGTTTTGTTTTCTCTTTCGTCAGATACCAGCGTGTGGTGTTTATACAATACAAAATATGTGATATAATGTCCACACTTACACCCATGTATCTGGAATAACCTTTATCTGATACAATTTATCGATTGCCTTGAAGAACTTTTGTTAAAAAAGGGGCATCTTTACATGTCTGTATATTTTTCAATATCTACAATCAAGAAGATTTTTAGTAGTTTTTGGTTGAATTGAATTTACTGTAAAGTAAATAAGGAACAAAGTTGTGGTGGTGGTGGTGGAAGGGGGGGGGACTTGGAAGATTTTGTGAGAGAAAAAAAACAGCATTTGATTTATTAATTACCTAACTTTGAATGCAATGATAACAGATATTTGTATATAAGTAATTTGTTTCTGATTGCAAAATATTAAGAATAATAGGCATAGGTGCCAGGCTACCAATTCGTGCTCATAGGAGCCCCTCTTTTTGTTTCATTAGTGTTGTTTTTTCTTTGTCTAGCAATGCTACTCTTGGTATTTGCACAAGAACTTATACAACAGGTTAGCAAATAGGTGTGGTAGCTTTGAAAAGACATCAATACCAATTATGACAATTTAAAGTGATAATGGTCAGATTTGCTAAGTCTTTAAGGATGGAATCCAGTTCTTTTTTTTAACTAAATTATTCATTAGTTTAGCTCTTATTAAGACTAAAAAGGTATATTAAGTGTTTTACAGTATCATAAATTTTAGCAACTGTTGTTTTATAGTTTGTGTGTTTGTGTGATTGTAAGGCACAAAAGACAAGATATTTTATTTATTTTTTTTTGGTGTGGCCTGCCACCTAAGTATTATTAGTTTTGTTTTCATTTTTGGATACTTTTATTTGGATTTAAGTTACATCATTGTTAGGAATATGACACACAGTGCAACCTTAAAAGGAACAGGCTGGGGAAGCAGATCTAAATTAGCACCACCATTTCTGATGGTCATGAATTAGGCACTGAGGAAAATATAACATAAAATAGTTTAAGAAAAAAAGTGTTTATTAGTCTAAGGAGGTTAAAGTTCTAATAGCCAAACCGATCTGTTATATTAAGACTGCCAGGCGATACTGTTAATTCTTAAATATTCTTAACATCTCTAATGAGTTGTTTTAGGTAGAAGTCCAAATTGCTACGGACTTCTGCTGAATGATACAGGTCGGACATATGCAAGGTCATTTATGAGATATAAACACACAATCATGAAATGACAAAAACAGCTATTTACACAAATGTATGAACATGGACGAACTCTGTGTATCTGAATACCACTTATCCAATTTTTCACTTGCCATGAGATCCAGAAACATTCAGTGGAACAGGAAGTGCCTTACTCTTCCGGAGTACCTGTGTTCACCCTTATTATTAATTGAAAGGGGTTTATGTTGCTTTTGCTTTTAATAGTTTTTCAGTGTTGTATATTTTTTTAGTTTTTAAATCTGTGTTATTTCTAACAGTAACAGTCTTATCTATCCTTTGTCCTGAAAATCTGTTTTCATTTCAAACTATCACATGCTAACAAGTTTTAAGCTTTAAGTATTTACATGTACAGACCATTGGTTTATGAATTTGGATATGTCCTAGTTGGTTAGACAAAAACATCTACTTATCCCAAATTCTGTGATGTATTATAAACAAATGTCTTTTATCAACAGATTTTAAAAGAGTAACCCATGTGTTACTATGTTACTAGTGAAGCACGAACTGCTTACCACTCTGGGGCACTTGAGTATACATATCTAGCTTTAATCATTTATTAAATACATATAGGAAAAAAAAAGAAAAATATATTTTAATGAATAATTAAAAAGACCTGTTCAACATCACGTTTGACCTGAAGTTAAAGGTAATATTTAAATACAGGTAATCACTCAATTGTGGATATAGCATAGATTATTAAAACTAAATCAAATCAATTCTGGAAACTTGATACCCTTAGCACCTGACAGAAATAGAAATATGGTCACCTAGACTTCTCCCAATCATCAGTAAACCTATGCCAAAGAGGGGTGTTGGTTTGAATGTGCAATGTACTCTCAAATCTGTACTTAGTGTCTTTTTGTTGTTTGGATGGATAAGTACCCGGCCACGTCCACTTGTATTTAGAGTATTTGTATTTTTATCCATCTGATGAGTAAAGCCTCTTTCAACTGATTTTTATAGTTCGTTCTTATGTTGTACTGTTACACCACTGTCCCAGGTTAAGGGGAGGGTTGGGATCCCGCTAACATGTTTAACCCCGCCACATTCTGTATGTATGTGCCTGTCCCAAGTCAGGAGTCTGTAATTCAGTGGTTGTCGTTTGTTTATGTGTTACATATTTGTTTTTTCGTTCATTTTCTGTACATAAATTAGGCCGTTAGTTTTCTTGTTTGAATTGTTTTACATTGTCATTTCGGGGCCTTTTATAGCTGACTGTGCGGTATGGGCTTAGCTCATTGTTGAAGGCCGTACAGTGACCTATAGTTGTTAATTTCTGTGTCATTTGGTCTCTTGTGGAGAGTTGTCTCATTGGCAATCATACCACATCTTCTTTTTTATATTTAATATGTACAATATGCAGCCATATCCAATTGGAATAGGGATGTTTAATCTGATGCCTTGTGTAAGGACTGTACCATGCTCTCAACATTTTAAAGAAACTTTGAAACAAATCTCGGGATTACACAGGTGGGCTGTTGCATGGCAGAATTTCTGTCAATGTCCAACATACCAACCATCATTTCCAACTTGGTAATTTTAACTTTCCAACCTCATCCCAGTCAAACCACCTATAACTATTGGATTTATTGTAAATTTTTTTCTTGCACTTATTTGCCACTGTATGATAAGAAAACAATCAACATTCGTCTTTTTTTTTACTACTGTGGATTCATTTATTGATGTGGTACCAATTTTCATCGATTGAGAAAAACTTGCATTTTCATGGATATTTGGTTACGTGGGTTTGCCAAAGTCTGCATACAACCTTATAATAAATTTGTAATTCATCGAACATTTAAATTTGTTATATGTTGACACAAAAGACAACAACAGTCAAATTTTTATCGCTTATATAATTAGTACTGGTTTAATAGGTCGACATGTTTCACCAGCAAGCATGGAGTCTTCAGGGGACCTGTGCCCCCCCCCCCCCATTTTTGGGAAAAATTTGGTTGATTATATAGGGAATCACTGAAGCATGACTGGAGCGGATCCCCTCTTAGGCAGTCAGTGGGCCCCCACTTATGAAAATTTCTGGATCCGCCACTGGCAACTAACTATGTAGATGATACAGACATCACCTGATTTCAGGTTAACACTAAGTAAAATATAACTGTGTGATCAATAATTTTATTTTTACAAACAAATTACAATATCATATTCCAACATTTGGTCCAAAATAATAAGGCCAATTTATAACTTTTTAATTCCAAAACAGAAATAGATTAATGCATAAGAACAAAGAAAAACCTATAAGTAATAATAATGCAATTATAACTAACAATATTATCATGTATTAATTATGTCAACAGCATTGAAGAATAAACGTTTGTGTCAGTTTTGAAATCAGGAATACAAAATAAACTAATCAATGCAGTAATGCAGAAGCTTAAGGATGTACTTAGGTGAGGTTTTGGAATAAGTGTCAAATGTTCAGACTCCTCAGTGGTTTTCCATACGATACAAGGTAAAATATTTTGCCCCATAACACCTATTTATCTTTTAACATAAGATTTAATAGCTCATAAATGGTCATTTGACAAAATTTAAGCAGATTCTTGATTTTCTTTTTTTTGATTTGAGACCAAAATAGTACCAATACAAATATAAGGGCCATATTTTATAAATCAAATATCTCGAAAAGGAGCTCCATGACCTATCATTATTTTTAGCTTATTTTGATCCTTAACTAATACTCTTCCAGCTTAAAGTATCAATTTTGAATTCTTGATTTATTCAATTTTACCTTCGATCACCTAAGTACATCCTTAATATTATAGAATGATTTTTTTTTTAACAAACATTGTGCACGGTTGAAGTCTCTTTATACATTTTCCATGGCAGCTAAAAAGTATCATCTACCCATACTGTTATACATTTTTATCATCTACCCATACTGTTATTTTTTTTTTTTCAATTTGAAGACTTTTTCTTTCAATTAGCACTGATCTGACTACAATATATATCTATATACAGATGAAATTTCTTTTATTGACAATTAATATGACAATTATTTTACACCTACAATTAGAAAAGAAATAAAGACGTTTTGGAATTTAAGTTTCCATGCCTACCCAAATAACGTTCCACCAAAGCTTACTAGCAATCATGTTGGAGGTTTCCTTGCTGACCCAAATCAAGTTCAGCAAAACTTACTAGTAATCATGTAAAGGATGGGCTAATTTTTATATTGCAAAGCACTGTTTATTTTTATAATCTGAAATAATATTCCATATCTATATAGAATGTCATATGTAATATATTACACATGAGTAATAGTGGAGAAAAACTACCTGCACAGCTTGGCCAGCAAGCTTATACAATGAATATAATTGATACTGCACTCACAAAAGCTTTCATAATTTAACAAAAATTGTAACACACAATTACAAATATTTAAGGAAATGAAAGTTGTGTTGTCCGCTCATATATTGGGGTTACTGTTACTTGTTGAAAAAAATCATTCTTCATCTAAAAATGATTGAATTCAGTTCAAGTTTTGATTAGACTAAATTTGCCCTATTATATTTTATCATTACATTAAAGACTACAAGTTCAAGTCATACTTCTAGCCTTCTATTAAGAAAACATATAAAAATATGAATGAAATAAAATTCCAATGTTAATTTTCAGCTCAAATGGCAGCATAATATTTCTCCTTTATAGCGGGGGTATATAAAAAAAAAAGAATGGGACTTGTAGTAAGTCTACATAAAAACCATGTCAATATTTCCTGGATAAGTCCATTTTGATAAGATGTGGTTGCTGTGACTGCATTGGGTATTATAAAAAATACAATAACACTTTAAAATGGTTGAAAATCTTTTTAAAATATGATGACCAAGCACAAATACAAATAAAAGTATAACATTTGTTCTAAACTTAAATAGATTTTTAGTTAAACATCTTTAAAATCTAATTAATTCATTGAATTTAAATAAAATATACAAAGCACATGAAGTATGCATATAGAATTTTATGTTAACAAAACAATTAAATAAAAGAATAAAACAGTTATTTCCCCTCATTGATTCACCAAAATAAATATTTTCTCACAACGTGGAAGCATATGTATGCTATATATTCTATCTAAATAAATACTATAGTTTGCACTAAGTAATATTTAGACAATTACATATTTACGACAATTTACAGAAAATTACTTCAGTTTGTAATAAATAAAAGAGAAAAACTTGTTTAACTGTTAGGTGATTTGCAACTTCATTATGGCATACTGTGAATGTTTAGTTTTTGTCTGTACCAATTAATTTAGGAAAAATTGATTTTTTGATTTTTTGATTTTTTGGCAAATTTCGCATAAAAACCTATAGGTAATCTGCATTTTATTGAACACCCTGAAGATGTGATTTGCCTCCGACATAAAACTTGAAAACTTCTTCTCACAATGAACATGTGTACTAAGATTCAAACTGATGTGACCATAACTTCATGGTAAAATACCTTAACCAAAAAAATTTAACTGGATACAGGAAACTATCAGAAACAAACAGACTGACACCATAACATCCTCTACTACCATAAGCGAGGCATAAAAAAATAAAGGCAGTCAGAACTACTTCAATAGATATAAGAAGATGTGGTATGAGTGCCAATGAGACAACTCTCCATCCAAGTCACAATTTGTAAAAGTAAACCATCCTAACTAATTAGTTACTGTATTTACAAAGGTCAAAGTTCACCTAACAGAGAAGCAAATTTAACGTCTTTTTGTTTGCAATAAAAATAAGTTATATCTGTACATGGATGGGACTGATAACAACTGGCTTTGTTCATCAACCTATATCTACTGTTATAACAATAAATAAATTAAGATTATACATTATATTTATATCATTGGTCAATATAAATCAAAAAAAAAGTTGCTCTAATATGTACTATCTTAAAATAACTATAAGCATAAATAAATACAAAAATAACTGATATGTTTAAAAAATATTGGAATGTTTTCAAATCAAAATGACATTAATGAGATTCATAAATGAAACTGTTCAAGATTGTCACACAAAAAAAATGTTTTAAAGCATGCCTTTAAGAGAAGTTTGGACCATTTGGCCTTATGTAAACAACACTACTGGCTCAAGAGAACCAAAATGGCTCATCTAGTAATTATCCAAAGTAATCTTTATTTATGACTAAGATACTATTTAGGTCAGGCTTTTTTATCCAGACATTTCCATAAGCCACATAATCCCAACCCCAAATAAAATGCTCCGCTGGGCGCAGCTTGATACGACCGCAGAGGTCCAACCCTGAACAGTTGGGGCAAGTATGGACACAACATTCAAGCTTGATACAGTTCTGAATTTGGATTGTGATTAAATATTTGACACAGCAAAGGTTTCTGACACAGACTGAATGTGGTCTAAGAACTTAAATTTTTTTAATTTACCTATTATGGTCCAATATCCAAAATCTAAATACATGGTTAGATTCAGCATATCAAAGAATCCAAAGAATTCAATTTTTGATGAAATCAAACAAAGTTTAATTTTGGACCCTTTTGACCTCAATGTGGACCAATTTGATAACGGGGCCCAAAAATCAAAATACATGGTTAGATTCAGCATATCAAAGAACCCCATATATTCAATTTTTGTTGAAATCAAACAAAGTTTAATTTTGGACCCCAACTTGGACCAACTTGAAAACTGGACCCATAATCAAAAATCTAAACACATGTTTAGATTCAGCATATCAAAGAACCCCAATAATTCAATTTTTGATGAAATAAAACAAAGTTTAATTTTGGACCCTTTTGACCTCAATATGAACCAATTTGATAGAGCCCACAAATAAAAAATCTAAATACATGGTTAGATTCAGCATATCAAAGAACCCCATATATTCAATTTTTGTTGCAATCAAACAAAGTTTAATTTTGGACCCCAATTTGGACCAACTTGAAAACTGGGCCCGAAATCAAAAATCTAAAAACATATTTAGATTCAGCATATCAAAGAACCCCATATATTCAATTTTTGTTAAAATCAAACTAAGTTTAATTTTGGACCCTTTGGACCTTAATGTAGACCAATTTGAAAACTGGACACAAAATTAAAAATCTAAATACACGGTCAGATTTGGCATCACAAATAAATAAATGTGGTCAAAGATTTTACAAATCTAATGCGCCATACTGTGCAATTAAAGATTACTTCTTGAAATTTTTCAATATTTGAAGACGACGACGACAACGTCATACCAATATACGATCGCAAAAATTTTTTTGCGGTCGTATAAAAAGTACTTTGAAGATTGGGAACATCAAATAAAGTAAATAAATTCTGAATTGTATCAAATACAAGAATCAATTATCCACAACTTTCAATGTGAGGGAAATTAACTGTCATCTGAAATGAATTATATAGAAGAGCACCTATAAATAATATATCAATGTAAATGTCTAATGACTTTAAATTTATTTGATATGAATAATATATGAGATCCATTTGTAAGTAAGTTCTAAAAGTGCCATATTAGAGTTTAATGTACATACACCTATTTTATAAAACCAAGCCAATCTATCTCATCTTTGAAGATTTTTTTTTACAAACACATATTATTTGTTCATGGTTCAATAAAATACATACAGAATTCTATATACAACCATTTTCTTGCTGTTTCAAAATTGTTGGCAATAATGGGGACCATTTCAATGTTTCTAGACTGGTTTTGTAGTATTGTAAATATCTTTTGTTTGAAAGTATATCAATAAAGTATATGGATCTTCAGAATAACATATTCCTAAAACATCAGACAGACTAATAATGAGTTCATTTTTTAATGTCATAAGTTTAACAATACAGTTACTGTAAATTCAAAAATTAATGCAATGTTTTCATCTATGACAAAAATGAGACAAAACTCTGGTCACATTATTTAAAGCTCACATTTTTTTCAACAACAGAATAACACATATTTCAATAATAGATCTTTTCCTGTCCCATTTATGAATTTTGGATTTTGTTCAACATTTGAAATTTCACATCAACAAAGGTATGCAATTCATATTTGAAGGATGTTGAAAATTAAAAATCATAAGGAATTAAACAATTAATATGAAAGCATCATTTATTGATTACAGAGATGAAAGTACCCACCAATCAAAAAGGAGGAACTTTCTTTTTCCAACTAAAAAACAGAGTCATTTCATAACTGTTTGGACCAAGTTTTGACACAATTGATATCTATAAATTATACCATATATTGTACATATTGAAAGAAAAAGAAATCTGTGTATAGGTTATGTCATCAATTAAGGATTACAGCTACAAATTCTATCACAGGCACTTTTAGACTAGAATAAGATGATTTTTCAAAATGCAATGTGTAAATTTTTCATCCATGATAGCACATGATAATGTTATTTTGTAAATATTATTCACAAGTATATAAGGAAAGAATATCACATAATATGAATATGGTCTGTGGTACAACATACCCAAGCTATTTACATGTATTTCTAAAATGGTTAAGTTCTAAGTTGGGGGCATAAAGTTTGATTTCAGATTGACTTCAAATTGCAAGTTCTAAGTTGGGGGGCATATAGTTTGATTTCAGATTGACATCAAATTACAAGTGTATATACAAACTTTTAGACTGACCATAAAACTGTAACCCATGCATATTACTTCAATATGTAAAACAGTTACCAAGATTAAGTTGTTTACATGTATATCTTTCCATTTATATACCACGGCAGCCACAATCTTGGATTTCAGTTTGGCACCAAATAAACTTTGTTAGGAGTATATTAGTATCACACATATTCAATTAACTTAGTGATTCCTGACAATAATATTTCTCACTTTCAGCCATTCAGAAATGATTTTTAGCCATCTTGAATTTTGGTTTGTACAGAAAATCAGAAAGTGAGCGGAGGACAAACAAAGAATCCCTATTGTTTAGTTTGACTCAATTTGATCCAATGGTTCTAAAATAGCTGTAAATGTATGAAGCTAATATTGATGAGCATATCACAAGGACCTTCAGGCCAAGTAGCTGTATATGTATATTTATACATGTGAATTAGTTTTAAATGATAACTAGTACAAATAGCACTATAAATGAGTAGTTATTCGGACCATATAAAGAATACAGTAGTCCCTCCTTTGATAGTTATACAAATATAGCTAGAAAAAAGGACCCTAACTTTCAAGTCATCTCAAAATGACGAAATTGTGTGAAAAAAATTCTGGATCCTTGTACAAAATGGTATCACCTATAAGTAAAGGCAATTTCTCATAAGGTATGCCTATGTGTCGCATAGTAATGTTTCACAATAATATAACATTTTTACATCATTATCAAGTTTAAATTATTCCTAACAGATAAATCTGTCACACTAGAGATGCGCTACTGCATTGCATTAACAAATTTTCAAGGCATTTTTGGTTCATACCTGAACTACTAAAGTATGCAATATAAATAATACATGGATTTTTTCAAATTTATCACAAAGAATCTATTTCAAATCCCAAATTGCTGACCCCATGATCTTCATCTGGGATTTTCCTCTTGATCACAGCCAATTCGATGAATTTGATTCTCTCTTCATCTGTCAAATTTTCAATATGAATAATTCTATTATACGATCGCCACTTTTGACAGTACCGTAAATACATTTTACACTGAACGTACATAAACACAAGGCCACCAAAAAATCCAATTGCAACAACAATTAACTTGGTCCAGAATGGCCAGTTTAATGCACCCATTTCTACTTCTTCCGTTGTTCTGTCTATTAATACATAAAGAGACCAAATAACACAGGTAATAGCTATTACATGGAATGTTACAGAACATGTAATCTTCCTTTTCTCCACACGGGACATCTGTAATCTCTCCCACTGAAAATAACAACAAGAGTACAAATTAGTAAAGATGAAATGTCCCCGATTCAATATTAACAGATCATATACTGTAAATTTAGAAATTATTGCGTGCATTTAGTATTGGGATTTTTCTAAAATGACAAGAATGCGATTTTAATTATTGCGATTTCAGAAAAATCTACATGCAGATGTATGTTTCAAAATGGGAGTTTATATTATTGCGATACTCACCTAATCGCATTATTCGCATTAATAAAAACCTTGCAATAGTTTCTGAATTTACAGTATTTGATACTGTGGATTCCTTATTATTCGTGGTTGCATGGGTAAAAATAGGTTAACCATGAATATAAATGTTCAAGTTGGTCAATTTTCTATAGGATTTTATACAGACTTTGGGAAAACCATAAAATCAAATATCCATGAAAATGAAATTCTTCCTTAAGGTAGATGGGGGGTCTAAATTAAAATCCATAGAATTTTCTAATAATTTGTCAAAATGTAGTTTATATTATACCTTATTCAAAAATATAATAAAATGCTCCACAGGGCGCAGCTTGATACGACCGCAGAGGTTGAACCCTGACAGTTGGGGCAAGTATGGACACAACATTCAAGCTTGATACAGCTCTGAATTTGGATTGTGATTAAATATTTGACACAGCATAGGTTTCTGACACAGAATGAATGTGGTCTAAGAACTTAAAAATTTTAAATTGGACATTCACCTATTATGGTCCAATATCCAAAATATAAATACATGGTTAGATTCAGCATATCAAAGAACCCCAAGAATTCAATTTTTGATGAAATCAAACAAAGTTTAATTTTGGACCCTTTTGACCTCAATGTGGACAAAGTTGATAATGGGGCCCAAAAATCAAAAATCTAAATACATGGTTAGATTCAGCATATCAAAGAACCCCATATATTCAATTTTTGTTGAAATCAAACAAAGTTTAATTTTGGACCCCGATTTGGACCAACTTGAAAACTGGGCCCATAATCAAAAATCTAAATATATGTTTAGATTCAGCAAATCAAAGAACCCTAAGAATTCAATTTTTGTTAAAATCAAACTAAGTTTAATTTTGGACCCTTTGGACCTTAATGTAGACCAATTTGAAAACAGAACCAAAAATTAAGAATCTAAATACACGGTTAGATTCGGCATATCAAAGAACCCCAATAATTCAATTTTTGATGAAATTAAACAAAGTTTATTTTTGGACCCTTTGGACCTCAATGTGGACCAATTTAAAAACGGGGCCCAAAATCCAAAAACTTAATACACGGTTAGAATCAGCATATTAAAGAACCCTAAGAATTCAAGAATAAAACCCCATTGAAATTGGTCAAGAAATAAGCAATTTATACGAAGTATCTTCTTTTGCACAATACTGTACAATTGAATATTTCTTGCTATTGCGCAGAGATCCATACACTTGAACACAAGTTATTGTCTGGAAACTAGAAAAATGCTTATTTTTGGCCTCTTTTTGGCCCCTATTCCTAAACGTTTTGGGCAATTACCCCTAAACTCAATTCCAGCTTTCCCTTTGTGATATGGAACCTTGTAGTACAATTTCAGAAAGATCCATACACTTACACACAAGTTATTATCACGAAACTAGAAAAATGCTTGTTTTTTGCCCTTTTTTGGCCCCTAATTCCTAATATTTTGAGGCATATTACCCCCAAAATCAATCCCAGCATTCCCTGTGTGATATGGAACCTTGTGGTACAATTTCAGAGAGATCCATACACTTGAACACAAGTTATTGTCTGGAAACTAGAAAAATGCTTATTTTTGGTCCCTTTTTGGCCCCTTATTCCTAAACGTTCTGGGCAATTACCCCCAAACTCAATTCCAGCTTTCCCTTTGTGATATGGAACCTTGTAGTACAATTTCAGAAAAATCCATACATTTACACACAAGTTATTGTCATGAAACTAGAAAAATGCTTGTTTTTTGCCCCTTTTTGGCCCCTAATTCCTAATATTTTGAGGCAATTACCCACAAAATCAATCCCAGCATTCCCTGTGTGATATGGAACCTTGAGGTACAATGTCAGAGAGATCCATACACTAACACACAAGTTATGTCTGGAAGTTACAAAAATGCTTATTTTTGGCCCCTTTTTGGCCCCTAATTCCTTAACTGTTGGTACCATAACCCCCAAAATCAATCCCAACCTTCCATTTGTGGTATTGAACCTTATGGTAAAATTTCATAGAGATCCATTCACTTAAACTAAAGTTAGAGTGCAAAAACCAATGTGTCTTCGGACGACGCCAGACGATGATGACAACGATGACGACGCCAACGTCATACCAATATACGACCGCAAAAAAAAAGTTTCATGGGTGCTGTTTGTAAAAGTTCTTATCATTGCATCATACATTAAGGTTATTACAAGAGCCTTTATAATAAGAGTATTCTTTGGGCAAGATTGATTTCCAAGATTCCTTGCAAAATCAGGGTGCACATACAACTTTGTCAAGTGACATCAAACAAAAGAAATTGAGTATAATATTTAATAATTGATAGTTTACTAACAAGTAGTCATTTTGTTTGTAGTTTACTAATTAACAAGTTTACTAACAAGTAGTCATCTTGTTTGTAGTTTACTAATTAACAAGTTTACTAACAAGTAGTCATCTTGTTTGTAGTTTACTAATTAACAAGTTTACTAACAAGTACTGTCATCTTGTTTGTAGTTTACTAATTAACAAGTTTACTAACAAGTACTGTCATCTTGTTTGTAGTTTACTAATTAACAAGTTTACTAACAAGTACTGTCATCTTGTTTGTAGTTTACTAATTAACAAGTTTACTAACAAGTACTGTCATCTTGTTTGGAGTTTACTAATTAACAAATTTACTAACAAGCAGTCATTTTATTTGTTGTTTACTAATTAAAACACGTTTACTGACAAGTATACTTAGTCATTTTGTTTGTAGTTTACTAATTAACAAGTTTACTAACAAGTAGTCATTTTGTTTGTTGTTTACTAATTAACAAGTTTACTAACAAGTACTGTCATTTTGTTTGTTGTTTACTAACAAGTTTTTTTATTGTTATTTTGTTTCATGCATATCCTAAGCAGTACATTTCTTTTATATAGTATTTCAAGTAGAAGTTGAAGGAAACATCTGTTTTTCCTATATTAAAAGGTATAAGTGATCCAACATTTGAATCCAAAGACCATCAGAAAACAAAAACCTCTCAAAAATTTAACATGGAGAAACTTACAGGTTATCATTGACAATGTTTAACATTTAAAATTTTCAAATTGCCAAAATCACAATCTCACACACTCTCTATAATAACTTTTTACACTTTAATTTTATATAATATGAATTAATCAATGGAAGATAAGGTCAGAACAACTAGACTGTAAAAAGACTTTAATGTTATGAAAAACATGAGTAAACAATATTAAGATTACAAATTGTAAAATGTTCGATAATTTTTTTTCTGAATAGACTAAAGAATTATATTGAATCTTCAATTGTTTACCTTTTATCTAAACAAATGTAATTTAAAAGTTCCTGTAAACATATACATGTATATATATATATATATTATCGCAAAGAAAAATTCATGAAAGGTTAAAAAAAGGGTTAAAGAAGTCTGTCTTGAAAACCAAAGACATACATATTCATAGATATGTACAATTAAACTTTAAAAGTTCCATATATAGAATGTAGGTCTTTCTTGAAAAACGAACTATAGCTATATACATGTACTTATAAATCTAGATAATTAATTGCAGTTTACTAATCAATATTATATAATAATTACATATAAAATAAACTGCTTCACTGAGTGCAGCTGGATACGACCGCAGAGGTCCAACCCTGAACAGTTGGGGCAAAAATGGACAAAATATTCAAGCTTGATACAGGTCTGAATTTGGATTGTAATTAAATATTTGACACATTATAGGTTTCTGACACAGTCAGAGAACTTGAAATTGGTTATATGATTTGAATTTATATTCAATTGAAGATTTCTTGCTGTTGTTCAATATACTGTGCTGTTGCACAATACTTAGTAAATCTGTTTTCAGACTATATACAAAGAATTAGCAAAATAAATTGTGACCCCCAATTGTTTGTTTTGAAAAATTGTTAATTTCTTTAAATTTGACCCCCCCCCCCCCCCCCCCCCCCCCCCCTTTTTCATATAAAATAATATTTGAAGAAATTTTCTTTTTTGTAAAATCTGGTACAATTTAAGAGACATCCATACACTTAAACACAAGTTATTGCCTGAAAACTAGAAAATTGCTTGTTTTGGCCCCTTTTTGGCCCCAAATTCCCTGAAAAGTTTGGGCAATTACCCCCAAAATGAATCCCAATCTTCTACTTGTGGTAATGAACCTTGTGGTACAATTTCAGAGCAATCAAAATACTTATACTCAAGTTATTGTCCTGAAACTAGAAAAATGCTGTTTTGGGCCCCTAATTCCTAAACGATTGAGACCACCACCCCCAAAAACAATCCCAACTTTCCTTTTGTGGTATTGAACCTTTAGGTTAAATTTCATTGAGATCCATACACTAAAACTAAAGTTATTGTCTGGCAACCAAATGTCTTCGGACGACGACAACGACGTGATAGCATTATACGAACGCAAATTTTTTGCAGTTGTATAAAAAGAAATGTGGTCAGCTTTTGGGATAAACATAAACCCTCATTTAAGTACACTCATTTACATAAAACAGAGTTCTCCAAATATTTTTAGCCTTGGACGTGGCCATCAAGACCACCACGGCTACAAATCTTGTGGTCTTGTTTTTGCAGAAAATAAATCTTTGCTATCAATTCATACATGTAGGTATAAATAAGATTAGGACAATTTGTACAATTATTATACAATTTCATATTAAATAATGCATTGTATAATCAGCAGTCTTAATAGAACTAGATATCATTGAGATGGGAGCCATCTCTGTGGGCCCCGCTGTGGATTATGTGTGGTAAAAAAATTTGTATCTTTATCATTGGACATGGGGTTGTCAACTGAAACCCAAGTTTATGACCTTGACCTTTGACCTAGGAAGTTGTACAAAAATTATGACACACCCTCTGGTGTTGGTTTATATACATGTCAAGTATAAACTTTGAAATCATAACGGTTCTCAAGATATAGAGCGGACACAATCTTTACCATAGGACATGAGGTTGTCAACTAAAACCAAAGTTTTTGACCTTGACCTTTGACCTAGGAAGTTGTACATACATTATGACACACCCTCTGGTGTTGGTTAATATACATGTCAAGTATAAACTTTGAAATCATAACAGTCCTCTAGATAGAGGGGACACAATTTGTTACGGACTGAAGGACGGACGGCGGACAGACTGATCACTATAGGGTGTCCGCCATTCGGCTGGGCCCTATAAAACCACCTCAAACTGGACATCAAGACTGCCACTACACTCAAAATTAGCGGATCGACCTGATTTGGGGTGGTCAGGACCAAAACTCTCGCCCGCCCGCTAGCCGTACATCTCCAAATCAATAACCATTTTTTTCCTTCAAAAATCCAGTTAAAAATGAAAGAAAAGAAAGGGACAAGCAAATAGTCTTTTCTATTTCATTTGTTAAAATAGCTATATTTAATTTTAAATTCTAAAGTGACCAGTTGTCATATACAAGTAATTGGTGAACATTTCCAAGGGTTTTGATGTAAAATGCTCATAAGAGCATTTTATTATTGTATAAATGTGTCATCTTAACTGATCCCTACAAAGCCTTATCAAATGGAAGCCTTTGTTTAATAGAAACTTTTGAGAATATCCCTCCTGTGCAGTAGGCTAGCAATGTTTTGAGAATATCCCTTCTATGCAGAAGCTATCATTGTTTGAATGAAACTTCTGAGGAATATCCATATTAAACATATATTGCAATACGTTTTAATGATAAAAACCGAAATCAATACCTCAAACAGAAGAAACTACCTGTAAACAAATCGAATAGAATATATAATATATAACCTTTGAATTGAAATCAATAGTCTGGCCATGAAAAATTTATATAACCTCTGATACTAAAACCAAGAGATTGAAATAAATTCTTAAAATGTCATTCGAGGAAATTCATGATACTTCAAGAAATAATTCTTCGTTTTTTTATAGGGTTACAGAGAGTTCATAATTAATATTTCCATGTACTAATTTCTTCTGTAAAGCAATATTTATAATTTGACAAGATTAGTTTGTGTTCAGGAAAAAAAAAGGAAAACAAGTTAAAGGATAATCATAGTCAGATCATACCCATTAAAACCCATTGACGTTCATACTATAAATATGACTGTGTGGGTATACTCGTAATTGTACAAATGTACTGTCATTAAGACAATAATGCCATATTTAGATCTTTTTAAGTAATTGTAGCTTTACATTGTGTATAATATTATGTCTGTTAAATTGTGAAATAGTGTTCACTAAAATATAAAAAAAATAAAATAATAAAAATCTGTAAATTGGGTGTATATGTAATAAATTGCTTCGCCTAGCGCAGCTGGATACGACCTCAGAGGTCCAACCATGAACAGTTGGGGCAAAAATGGCCACAATATTCGCACTTGATACAGGTCTGAATTTGGATTGTAATTAAATATTTGACACATAATAGGTTTCTGACACAGAATAACTGTAGTCAAAGAACTTAGAATATGTTATATGATTTGAATTTATAATTAATTTTTTGCTTTTGTGCAATACACTATGCTGTTGCAAATTGACCTCCCCCCTTTTTCAAAACAAAAAAAAAAATTTGAAGGATTTTCTTCTTGATTTCTGAAATCTTGAGGAGAAAAAAACTGTAAATTTAAAGGTTAATACTAAGTTTCCAGCTCCTGTTATTGTTAGATTCAAGAACAGAAAGTTTTTATTTAAAACTGTAAATCCAGCATCATGTTTTAACTTTTTAAAATCTCTTCACAATTATTTTGAGGAAAAAGTAAAACATTTTGCACAAGCTGAATGTCTGTTTATTCCAAAGACCTGACCAAGCTGAATGTCTGTTTATTGCCAAGAACCGACCAAGCTGAATGTCTGTTTATTGCCAAGAACCGACCAAGCTGAATGTCTGTTTATCGCCAAGAACCGACCAAGCTGAATGTCTGTTTATTCCAAAGACCTGACCAAGCTGAATGTCTGTTTATTCCAAAGACCTGACCAAGCTGAATGTCTGTTTATTGCCAAGAACCGACCAAGCTGAATGTCTGTTTATTGCCAAGAACCGACCAAGCTGAATGTCTGTTTATTCCAAAGACCTGACCAAGCTGAATGTCTGTTTATTCCAAAGACCTGACCAAGCTGAATGTCTGTTTATTGCCAAGAACCGACCAAGCTGAATGTCTGTTTATTCCAAAGAACTGACCAAGCTGAATGTCTGTTTATTCCAAAGAACTGACCATTGAACTGTTGTGGCATTATAGCAAAAATGCCAAAGTAGGACAAGGTTTGATCAGTTATCATTATCAGTGGCAGATCAATGGGGGGGGGGGGTCCATTCCAGGGGTTGGAACCCCCCTTTTTTGGGTGATCAATGCTTTTGAATGGGGACATATAGTTAGAACCCCTCCCTTTTAAAAATGGCTGGATCTGCCCCTTGGATCTGCCCCTGAGTATTAATGCAGAAACAAACAATCAAAATTAAACAAGGACCATTAGAATTTCAATAAGCCAGTGTTCAACAAAAAAGAAAGTACATGTTAAGAAGTCTCCAAGAAAACATGTGAATAACTACAAACAGTGACATTTAAATACCAGACAATAACAAATTCTTAGAAGACAAAAGCAATACAGAAGTTTCAAGGCCAGTCTTTTTATTTTAAGTCTCAGATCTCGTTTTACACATGTCAGTCATGTGATAACATCAAAAAGTTAGGCATTTTTGGATCAGCAAATGGAATCAACACTTCAATACATCAACTGCATGAAATATCAACTAATGGAATCAACACTCCATGAAATATCAACTATAGCTAAGTAATGGAATTAACTAATGGAATTAACTAATGGAATTAACTAATGGAATTAACTAATGGAATCAACACTGCATGAAATATCAACTAATGGAATCATCACTTCAATACATCAACTGCATGAAATATCAACTAATGGAATTAACTAATGGAATCAACACTCCATGAAATATCAACTAATAGGTAATGTCTTCTTAGCATCGGTAAAGCATGCTAAGAGAGTAAAAATAGAAAAGTGTGGTTGAGAAAACTGTTAAAATCATGAAATTTCCTTAATTCGTCTATAAGAAAGGTCAGGCAGATGAATTGAAAAATGCCATGTGATGCAAATTTTTTCAACCTCCACATTGAAATGGCCACTATTCTTGAACTCCCTTAAGAGACAGTGACAACCAATGGTGAGATTCGTAAGTTAAGACAGACACATAAAAGTGTGGTGGTGTTGAAACTATTGAATGATTTAATCCTTAAGTTCCATATCATCTCAGTTGATGAACATATTAAAAATTCACAATTAATTCAAACCTGGAAAAGCAATTTTAATAATCAGTTTTATTGGTATTCCAATTACAAAAACACCACTAGATAAAACAATACTTTATAATAAAAATCATTGAATGCTTGCAACTATTGTAAGCCGTTCAATCATTTTGCATCATTTCTTTAGATGCCAATTGGAATGTGTGCATTTATGACTGTGATTGTTCAACAAAGGGACAATGCTACATCAATAAATACCATTTCAAGAATTACTTTATATAACAATAACCCAATCAAATTTTAAATGCAAGTTTAAATGGACTGAATTTAATTTTAACAAATCGCATCAGATTTTGTACCTTATTTAACCATCTAAATACGTCATAAAAATTAACTGTCCTCGACAGGAGGATCATAAAAGAGTTTTATGTAGATTTTTTTTCTAAATTGTATGGGTACTGTTCTATTTAAACATGTAAACTTACTTTAGGAAAAGGTTTTAGCTTTGTTGTCATTTTATAGTGAAAATGACATAGTTCACAAGATCTCTTGTCTGAATTTTTCAACCATTTCTGGAGACAAGCTTGGTGAACAAATTTCATGCTCCCAGCACAAAGGCATGGTGATATCATTGGTGAGGTTATATCATATTCCGACACATCACAATGACAAATTCTACATGTATCTCCTGTTGAGGATGTCATAGATAGTTTAGTATCACATCGTTCTGTAGCTTTTGGAGTTGGTGAATTTACATGATGTGTCTCCTGAAAGAGAAAGATAATGTCAGTTTCAGCTTTGATCAGAGATTGACAAAACAAATATCCTCAAACCACAACTTTCTTACTATTAAAAGTCATTAAAATTGATATACACAAAATAAGAATAATTAAGTTTTACACAGGATAATGTAGTTAAACTAGTAGGTTTTTAGTTTTCTTGTTTTACATTAGTGTGGTTTTGGTGCCTTTTTAAGCTTGCTATGTGGTATGGGTTTTGCTCATTAGTGAAGCCCATATTGTGAGTATAGCTGCTAACGTTTATATCATTAAGTCTCTGGCTGAGAGTTGTCTGATTGGCAATCATACCACATCTTATTTGTATAACAGAAGCATTTAAATTCTTGAAATATAAACATCTAATATAATAAAAACTGGAGTGGATAATGTTAACGGTAAAATCCGTTTCTTTGATAGTTAAAAAAAGTGTATAAAGAAATTAAATAAAGATCACTTTTCTGCTGTAATAAAAATGTCCAATATATAAAAATACAAAATTCAAACAAATGTCTGAACTTTTCTTTACACAAGAGGTTTCAATTAGCCGGAAATGGTCACCTGACATAATCGCCTTAAATTGATACAATAAATATGAATGTAACAAGAGTATCTGGGTTGAATAGATTGTATAGCCCTAAATATTTGTCTTGCTGATCATTTTTGTTGGACATAAAAAAAAAAAAAAAAAAAATTATTTAAAAAATGTGTTTATTTTCATGGATACCTTTTTTGATGTTTGAGAAATAACTATATTTTCCTTGATAATTGATTTAGTGGTTTTAACAAATTCTGCATTCAGGCCTATAGGAAATTTGAACTTCTTTGAACACTTGAATTCATGTTTAAGCCATGTTCACAATTTCCATGAATATTTTCCCCCAAAAAAATAATGAATCTGCAATACTCAGATGGTCTTACTCCTGAACGCTGCACAGAAGCAGCAAACAATAATATAAACAGCATTACATCTGACCAGACCATGAATTAAACCAAATGCTTTCAATTAACTTTCGAGATAACCGAGCCATCTGTACTGCTCATCAGAAAAAAGGAATTTTTGCTTGTAAGCAATAATAACTCAAAATTATTCTAGATAGATATAAGAAGATGTGGTATGAGTGCCAATGAGACAACTCTCCATCCAAGTCAAAATTTATAAAAGTAAACCATTATAGTCAAAGTGTCTTCAACACGGAGCATTGGCTCAGTATAAAAAGGACTGGTATTTAATTTGGGTGAATACTTTTTACCATATTGAGATTCTGGATAGGGTTTACAAAATAGAGAATTTATGGGCAAAAAGTCCAGAAAAAAAGGGAAAAAAAAGAATAGAAAAAATTAGCCCAAAGAAATAAAGAATAGAGAATAATGGGGTTCAAAAATATATAGAATAGAAAATAATGGACACAATAGTAGAGAATAAACTGCTTCGCTAAGCGCAGCTAGATACGCACGCAGAGGTCCAACCCTGAACAGTTGGGGCAAAAATGGACACAATATTCAAGCTTGATTCAGGTCTGAATTTGGATTGTAATTAAATTTTTGACATATTATAGGTTTCTGAATAAATGTAGTCAAAGAATTTGAAATTGGTTATATGAATTGAATTTATATTCAATTAAAGATTTCTTGCTGTTGTGCAATACTTAGTAAATCTGTTGTCAGACTATAAACAAATAAAGTTCAATTAATTCTCAATGTCATATTAGAAATTTATGAAAATAAAAAGGGAGCTTACATCAATAGATATAAACAATTCACCAAAGTTTCATGAGAACTGGTGACAGCATTTTTGAGTTATTGTCCGAAAACTGGAAAATCACCCCTTTTTTTAATGAATAAAACCCCATAACTCAAAAATGTAGGATGTAAAATTTATAAAATTCTAAAGGGAGCTTACATCAATACATACAAACAATTCACCAAAGTTTCATAAGAATTGCTGAAAGCATTTTTGAGTTTTTGTCCGAAAACTGGAAAATCACCCCTTTTTTAATGAATAAAACCCAATAACTCAGAAATGATAAATGAAAAATTTATGAAAATGTAAAGGGAGCTTACATCAATAGATATAAACAATTCACCAAAGTTTTATAAGAACTGCTGAAAGGATTTTTGAGTTATTGTCCGAAAACTGGAAAATCACCCCTTTTTTTAATGAATAAAACCCCATAACTCAAAAATGTAGGACGTAAAATTTATAAAATTCTAAAGGGAGCTTACATCAATACATACAAACAATTCACCAAAGTTTCATAAGAATTGCTGAAAGCATTTTTGAGTTTTTGTCCGAAAACTGGAAAATCCCCCCTTTTTTTATGAATAAAACCCTGTAACTTGGAAACGTAAATTCTAAAATTTATAAAAATCGAAAGGGAGCTCATGTCAATAGATATAAACAATTCACCACAATTTCTTTTAAGTTGGTGAAAGCATTCTTGACTTATTGTCCAAAAACTGGAAAATCCCCCTTTTTTTAATGAATAAAACCCCACAACTCGGAAACGTAAAATCTAAATTTTATAAAAAACGAAAGGGAGCTAACGTCAATAGATATAAACAATTCACCAAAGTTTTATGCAAATTGGTTAAAGCATTTTTGAGTTAATGTCCGACATGTTGACGACAGACAGATGGACCGACAACGGTATACCATAATACGTCCCGTAAACAGGCGTATAAAAATGGACTAAAATATTAAAGAATACAGAAATGAAGAAACCCCCATCCAGACCCTTACAATTTGAAGTATATCCAAATTAATATTTACCACTGTTACAGCGGCTTACCTTTGATTGAAGAATATTATCTGAAGAATCCATAAGTTACTTATAATTCATAAGTCCAAAATTATTATATCACCCCAAAAAAGATCATTATACAAATAAAATCTGTATATTACGACTGTTTATGGATGTTGGGAATTCCTTTTAAAAGCAGACAAAAATGAATATGATTATTGTCATGAAAATAATTTCTGGTATCATATTTCAATACAAATCTCAGTTACATGAGCAAACTCGTTCACAACTTCACACCCACTTATATTAAAATCACAATAAAGCAAACGACCAATACAATTAACACATCTGTTTGTTTATTTCATTCTAACATTTAATTCCATAGAATTTGGAAAAGAATGCACCTTTGTCTACTTTAATAGTACACAAAAAAACAAAGTTAAATGCCAAAAAATACAACTATAAATTATAATTCTATCAGTCTGTTCTTTTATGGAAATATAAAAACGAAGATGTGGTATGATTGCCAATGAGACAACTCTCCACAAGAGACCAAATGAAACAGAAATTAACAAAGTACTTTTTATTAAAGATGTTAAAAAAAAAATGCAAATACATAGATTTATTTATTTTGTAACATTTGAAAAAAAACAACAAATTTATCAATTGTTCCATATTGTAAAACCACTACATAAAAACAAGCTTAACATTTCAAAAGAAAAATTGTTTCATAAAACCTCACTTAATTTTTTTTTTTTAATTTCACTGAAAAACATTTTTATTTACACAATTTTACAAGTGTCCATATTAAAATTTTTTTACATTTGAATTAGGAAATATATAAACCTCAGACAAAATCAACTTGAATTTTCATTAATATAATAAATCAATGCATCTTGTCAAGTGGAATTAGTTAACATGACAGTATATCTGTTTTATATCATTTTGGGAAAAAAAAACTAAAGTTAAAATTGATCATTCAGGTAAAGAATTTTTCAATAAAATTTACACTTTATTTGATTCTGTGGACTTTTGTTTGTTAAATGGCACTTTCAATACCAAGGTATAAGCTTTTCACATCAGACATAGACATGTATATGGAGAAAAACATTGACTTTTAGAAATGCTTTCTGTTATAAAATGTTTACTTCAAGTTTTGTAAGTACATGTTTACCAGTAATCATTATGACTTTGTCCCTTTTCTAAGAGAGAAGTTTGGCAGTTGTAAATTCATAGACAGCAACCCACAAACACAAGTTATAACAAAAACAAAAATTAAGAGATCACAATATGGTCTTCAATGAGAGGTTTGTGACCATATTGTATGTCTTCAAAATTTGTGCTGGTGAACAAAATTGTACTGAAAGGTGTACTTTCATGTTAAAACTTTTTTTTAAAAATAAATAATCATTTTTTGACAAACTAGCACCTTTCCATTTAGCGAAATTGAGATCAACTGCAGGAGCTTATGGATTGTATTACCCATCCCAATTTTTTTTTAATCGAAAAACAGCAGGCTTTTCATAAGATGAACACATAATAAAATGAAAAGGAAAACATTTGGAAAAAATTAAACAAGAGGCTGTCAGATTCACAGCAAACCGGATTTTCTGCATGAAAATGATGTTTGCAATTCTGGACCCCCAAACAGGATCAAGTAAAAAAAATAAATGAACTTTTGTAGGGTTCAGAAATGGAAAGGCTAAAATCAATCTAAGTATCACTTTCTCTACTTAAAGTAGATATAAGAAGATGTTCATACAACTAGAGCCAATGAGACAACTCTCCATCCAAGTCACAATTTGTAAAAGTAAACCATTATAGGTCAAATTACAGCCTTCAACACGGAGCCTTGGCTCACATCAAACAGCAAGCTATAAATGGCCCCAAAAATGACTAGTGTAAAAACATTCAAACAGAAAAACCAACGGCCTAATCTATATAAAAAACGAGAAACGAGAAACACTTATGAACCACATCAACAAACAACAACCACTGAACATCAGGTTCCTGACTTAGGACAGGTGCAAACAAATGCAGCAGGTTTAAACGTTTTAATAGGTGCCAACCTTCACCCTATCTGAAACAATAGTGTAACATCACAACATAGAAAGACACATTATAAAATATCAATTGAAATGGCTGAACTCAATCAAAAAGACATATTAACAAAACAAGTGAACATAAACTGAACGAATAAATTTGATCTATGACACAATGTAAATACAAAATTAATAAGACAAGGGGATTAGCTGTAAAACAATATCAGAAAGACAACCATAACCTTGGACAAAATGCTGCCAAATAAAATTATGTACACAGGTAAATAAAAATAATTTTGTTGTAAGGTATACATGGAGTACGGAAATAGTTTTTACAAAATAAATAATTTATTTGTTCCTAGTACGAGAACAATAGGGAACTAAACACTTATCAAAGGTGGTATATATTAAAAATAGCCAGACTATATATAACACTGAAAGGTCTACAACTCAATAAAGATAAAATTCAAAATGGTGAAAATTCAACTTGACCTGCATTTAGTCACAGGAAACAACATATTTAAATTTGAAAAGATTTCGTCAAAGCATTTTCAAGTTATTGCACGGACAACACTCAAAGTATCACTTTTCGCTACTTAAAGGTCTACAACTCAACAACGATAAAAGCTAAAATCGTGAAAATCAAACTTGACCATCATTTAGTCACAGGAAACAACATAATTAAATTTGAAAAGATTTCATCAAAGCGTTTTCAAGTCATTGAACAGACACTGTTTGGCAGCCGCAGGCCCGACCACAATACATCACCAAACTATTAACCTATATTTTCCTTCGGAAATCCGGTTAAAAACGGATTGCAATCCATTCTACAGGTAACAGTGAAATCCTTAGCATTTTTTGTCCTTTAATTCATCTGTCATTTCTGTATGATCTACTAATACTTTTAGTAAGAGTAATTTTGGTTTTACATATTTTTCACAGTCCTGCTTTTTTTAAAGTTACATAAGACTAGTAATTCAAGTACAGATAAACCAATGGGTTTTTATCATTGTTGATGGCCTTATTGTCGTTTACTTCTACGTCATTTGGTCTCTGATAGAGAGTTGTTTGATTGGCAATCATACCACATCTGATCTTATTTTTAAACTATAAGGCTTTTTTGTTTTAATTTTGCACTAAAAACTGTATGCATTCAACTGATTATTTTAGGCAAAAATATAATTGACAAGGGGGAAACATTTTTTATGTGTCCAGGATTAATTCAGATATTGTAATCAATAACTTTTCAGGTATATCTGGCTACTAATCTTTTTCTGATAACTTTGACATTATGGCTGTCAATGATTGTGAATGTTTAGAATTACACAGACATCTACAACTATTTCTATATAATGATTAGGTTGTACTTAAATTGATCACACAAAAATATTTATAGTGATTGATCTGCCCACAGTCTTTGTTCTTACCTTATTTCTCTATCAATACATTGTTAATACCAGTAATCTCATACAAATACAAAATTCCAATCAAAGGGTTTGATGGCTATGAGAGGAAAAGAAGATACTTACAAAGGATAATAGGCTAACCATAAATATTTGATAAGAAAACTGACCACACACCAACCTAACTACTCTGCAAAATGACCGTGAAAACATTCTTCAGTTGTTTTGTATTAAATAATGCCTAGTTTTTAACAATTAAGATTCCATAACTGCAATAACAAATAAAAGTAACATAGTTAAATTGAATTCAGACTCTAAGATGACCATTCCAAATAATTTTGTAAAGTTGGAGTTAAGCACATCAATCATTGTTAATACATGAGGTATGTATGTGTTAATAAAACTGCCTACCAAATATCATTTCATTATTAGTGGTTCCCCATAAACTAAACATAACTCAAAGTTTCACAAATTATTGATGCTGCTGCAGGAAACAGAACTTGTAAGTATGTCTCTGTTTATTCGTTTAGACGAGACAAAAACCACAAAAGACATCTTGGAGTAAAAAAAAGGTCTTGAACTATATAGTCTAAACCATATGTTCAATACAACATTGTGATTCTGACATTAATTTAAGACATACTTGTATGAAATATTGTCTAGTTTTTAAACACTGGACATTAAGCAACCAACAATCAATCAATTAATCTAGGTTTTTACAAATTAAAATGCCATAACTATGAAAAGACAAAGAAAATGAACATTGTTAAAACTTATTCAGACCATAATTCTAACTTTCCTAATAATTTGGTAAAGTTTGAATTAAGTCATCCCTCATGTTCGGACTCCTTGGTTTTTTTTACTTTGATACAGGGTAACATATTTTGCCCCATAACACCCATTTTTCTTTTCATATAAGACTTCAATAGCTCATAAAAGGTCATTGATCAAAATTTAGGCAGATTCTAGATTTCTTTTCTTTCGATTTGAGACCCAAATAATACCAATGTAAATATAAGGTAAAAGTCAGAGTCAGTCTTTTCCAGTCATTTTTTAAAAATTAAATATTTTAAACAGGAGCTTGATAACCTATCAATATTTTTAGCTTATTTTGTTCCTTATCTAATGCTTTTCCGACTTATAGTATCAATTTTAAATTCTAGATTTTTTTAATTTCAATTAAGTACATCCTTAAGCAAGTTTAATTTTCCAATGCTCAAGTGCCTACCAAAAAGTATCAGTGACTTATCATTAGTGGTTCCCCAAAACCAAACTCAATCCAAACTTTCAATAAAATGCTCCGCTGGGCGCAGCTTGATACGACCGCAGAGGTCGAACCCTGAACAAGTGGGGCAAGTATGGACACAACATTCAAGCTTGATACAGCTCTGAATTTGGATTGTGATTAAATATTTGACACAGCATAGGTTTCTGACACAGAATGAATGTGGTCTAAGAACTTAAAAAATTTTAATTTACCTATTATGGTCCAATATCCAAAATCTAAATACATACACGGTTAGATTCAGCATATCAAAGAACCCCAATATTTCAATTTTTTTATTAAATCAAACCATATCATTACTATTTGCTTTTATATATAAATCAAAAATAACCAACTTAAAATGGAAAATTAAAGAAAAAAAAAAAAGGAAAAAAAGGAAGTAAAAAAAAGGGGGAAAAAAATCCCTCCCCCAATTTTTTTAACCCCCTTATGATTCATCACCCCCAAACTCAATCCCAGCCTTCCTTTTGTGGTATGGTACCTTGCAGTACAATTTCAGAGAGATCCATACACTTGAAAACAAGTTATTGTCTGGAAACTAGAAAAATGCTTATTTTTGGCCCATTTTTGGCCCCTTATTCCTAAAAGTTTTGGGCAATTACCCCCAAGCTCAATTGCAGCTTTCCCTTTGAGATATGGAACCTTGTAGTACACTTTCATAAAGATCCATACACTTACTCACAAGTTATTGTCATGAAACTAGAAAAATGCTTGTTTTTGCCCCTTTTTTTGGCCCCTAATTCCTAAAATTTTGAGGCAATTACCCCCAAAATCAATCCCAGCATTCCCTTTGTGATACCGGTATGGAACCTTGTGGTACAATGCAAGAGAGATCCATACACTAACACACAAGTTGTCTAGAAGTTACAAAAATGCTAACTTTTTGGCCCCTTTTTGGCCCCTAATTCAGTAACTGTTGGTACCATAACCCAAAAAAATCAATCCCAACCTTCCATTTGTGGTATTGAACCTTATGGTAAAATTCCATTCACTTAAACTTAAGTTATTGTGTGAAAACCAATGTGTCTTAGGACGATGTCACGACGACGACGCCTACGTCATACCAATAAACGACCGCAAAAGATAAATTTTTTTGCGGTCGTATAAAAACCATTGATGCTGCTGTCGTAGAAACAGCACTCTTTAAGTATGTCTCTTTATGTGCATTCTTTGAGGGGAGATAAAAACCACAAAAGACATCATAGGGAGAATAAAATGCTTCGCTGGGGCACAGCTTGATACGACCGCAGAGGTCAAACCCTGAATAGTTGGGGCAAGTATGGACACAACATTCAAGCTTGATACAGCAATGAATTTGGATTGTAATTAAATATTTGACCCAGCATAGGTTTCTGACACAGAATGAAAGTGGTCTAAGAACTTAAAATTTTTTAATTTACCTATTCAAACCATATCATTATTATTTGCTTATATATATAAATCAGAAATAACCAATTAAAAAAGGAAAAAAAAATCCCCCCCCCAAATTTTTTGAACCTCCTTATGATTTATCACCCCAAAACTCAATCCAGGCTTCCCTTTGTGGTATGGTACCTTGCAGTACAATTTCAGAGAGATCCATACACTTGAACACAAGTTATTGTCTGGTAACTAGAAAAATGCTTGATTTTTGGCCCCTTTTTGTTCCCAAATTCCTAAACGTTTAGGGCAATTACCCCAAACTCAAACCCAGCTTTCCCTTTGTGATATGGAACCTTGCAGTACAATTTCATAAAGATCCATACACTAACACAAGTTATTGTCCTGAAACAAGAAAAATGCTTGTTTTTTTGCCCTTTTATGGCCCCTAATTCCTAAAATTTTGAGGAATTACCCCCAAAATCAATCCCAGCCTTCCATTGGTGGTATGGTACCTTGCAGTACAATTTCAGAGAGATCCATACACTTGAACACAAGTTATTGTCTGGAAACTAGAAAAATGCTTATTTTTGGCCCCTTATTCCTAAACTTTTTAGGCAATTACCCCTAAACTCAATTCCAGCTTTCCCTTTGTGATATATATGGAACCTTGTAGTACAATTTCATAAAGATCCATACACTTACACACAAGTTATTGTCATGAAACTAGAAAAATGCTTGTTTTTTGTCCCTTTTTGGCCCCTAATTCCTAAAATTTGGAGGCAATTACCCCCAAAATCAATCCCAGCATTCCCTTTGTGATATGGAACCTTGTGATACAATGTCAGAGAGATCCATACACTTACACACAAGTTATTGTCATGAAACTAGAAAAATGCTTGTTTTTTGCCCCTTTTTTGCCCCCAATTCCTAAAATTTGGAGGCAATTACCCCCAAAATCAATCCCAGCATTCCCTTTGTGATTTGGAACCTTGTGGTACAATGTCAGAGAGATCCATACACTTACACACAAGTTATGTCTGGAAGTTACAAAAATGCTTATTTTTGGCCCCTAATTGCTTAACTGTTGGTACCATAACCCCCAAAATCAATCCCCACCTTCCTTTAGTGGTATTGAACCTTATGGTAAAATTTAATAGAGATCCATTCACTTAAACTAAAGTTAGAGTGCGAAAACTAATGTGTCCTCGGACGATGACGACGACACAGGTTGACGACGACGCCAACGTCAAACCAATATACGACCACAAAAATTATTTTTGCGGTCGTATAAAAAGGTCTTGAACTGTTGACAATTGTCTAAACCATATGTTTAATACATGTACAACATTTGTAAATTGTTCCAAGTCTAATAAAGTTGTGAAAATGGGAAGATCGAGCCCTTTAACATGCTTCTAGAAGTGACAAAAATCCATTTACACTGTATGAAATTTAGTAAAAATCCATACACTGTAGCCGATTACAATTAATCATAAATGAAAAATCCTGTCTTAATCCCTGATATATCATAATTGCAAAGACCATAGAATCTGTAAGTGGGTTTTTTCATGAAAGATATTTCAAAGGTCTTTTAAAACTGTCTTAATCCCTGATATATCATAATTGCAAAGACCATAGAATCTGTAAGTGGGTTTTTTCATGAAAGATATTTCAAAGGTCTTAAATTCAGAATCACATTTTTTGCCTTTCATGATTTATATGTTGTCCCTTTTTTTAACTTTCAATAAATCATAACACCTTGTAAAAGTTTCAAAGGCAGGTGTTTGTCAGAATAAACTATCATTTACAGATAAGAAGAATCACTCAAACTGTGACCATAAATTATCTATTAATTGTTTCATAGTGATATATGATATATTCACAGAAATTCTCCATATTGTCCTTATTTCTCAAAATTAAGAAATGACAGATATCATAGTTCAGTCATATTGAATCAATACAATTCCGTTTATCTTCATTTTATAAGAAAATATGCCTTCAGGAGGCAAGTAATTATATATGCACTTAATAATCTATATAGCTATCTATGGGAATTGAAGATGGTCATTTTCAATGTTTCTGTTGAAATCACTCTTCGTTCTTAATATGAACTATATTAAACTGAAATATTGATTGATTGATTGATTGGTGTTTAATGCCACTTTCAACACTATGTTGCTATTCCATGGCGGTCAGTTTTTATTGGTGGAGGAACCCAGAGTGCCCAGAGAGAACCATCAACCTTTGGTAGTTTAAACTGAAATAAGAACCCATATAAAAATAAGATGTGATATGATTGTCAATGAGACAACTCTCCACAAGAGACCAAATGACGTAGAAGTTAATGACGTAGAAGTTAACAACTATAGGTCACAATATGGCCTTCAAATATGAACAAAACCTAAACTGCATAGTAAGCTTTAAAAGACCACGAAAATGACACATGTAAGCTTTAAAAGGCCACGAAAATGACACATGTAAAACAATTCAAATGAGAAAACTAATAGCCTGATTTATGTACAAAACAATGAATGAAAAACAAAATATGCAAAACAGAAACAAACGACAATCACTGAAAAACAGGCTCCTGACTTGTGAAAGGCACATGCAGAATGTTTTCCATTATAAATAGGAAAAACAAAGTTTTCTTGTTCATGAAAGACTATTAAAATAGTGTTCAGTCTACTAAGGAATCACATACCATTGATAAATGATAATGAAACAGCAACCAAACACAAAATAAGGTATAAGGTGTCAAGCTTTAAATCAACTTGATTTAACCAGTTTATGAATAACTTCATTAACACACATTCAACATCAAAATGGACATTTCAGGGGCAACATCTCACAAATGGGTTATGCAATTTTTCTCAAAATTACAAGGTAAATTGTCTTTGATCCCTCTGATAATTTTTACCATTTCCAGTTTAATTCTAACTGCAGCAACAGAAGTCATGATTGATAATGGATAAGATCCCCTGATATACTTTTTAAACTAGATTCCCTAATTATATAAGGAACATTCAGGTAAAGTTTAGGTACATTTGGTCTAGTAGTTCCAGTGGTGTACATTATAAGTTTCATGACATTTTTTTCCCTATCTGGTCTGTTATATCATTTCCCTTATTTCAAAATGTTATATTATAAATTTTCATAACATAAAATGATCAATAGTTGTTATCACACTGAACAAAGTTCACAATGATTTTTGATTTTTGGTGTTTTAACACCAATTTTAGCACCGCTTTTGGGCTATTTCTTTTACGATGAAAATCTATGACTCTTTTCAGACAAAATCTGCAATAATAATTAATCTGAAGTGATACTGAAATATTTTTAACTTCCGTACTGTGGATTGTTAATATTGGTGGAATACCAATTTTCGTTGATTTCGTAGGTAAAGGTAAACCACAAATTCAAATGATCAACGAAGAACAAATTTTTCTATCGGTTTGTATGCAGACCTTGGTAAAACCACCAAATCAAATATCTACCAAAGTACATTTTTTCCTTCATCCACGAAATTAAATGAATCAACAGTATTTTTAACACTAGACGTCTGGCGAAAAAGATGGATGTCCCAGTTCTATTACTTAAAAGTGAATTTCATGTAACTCTGTAAATTTACCTTTGAAGATTCCTTTTTCTTGACAGGCGATGACTGTGATTTTTCCTTCTTTTTAGAATCTTTCGTACATGTAGCATCATCCCCAATGGGATGAACAGCAATTTGTTGGAATGGCATGGCTGTTTTAGATTCCACAGTTACATTATCTGAAACTGCGATCACTACATCACCACACCTATTAATAAAAGTAGAAAATGACCGCATATTCTATACGACATATAAATCGCCGGAATGAGGCATGGGTCCACACAATTTGCTATTATATGACAGAAAGACTACCAGTTTTTGCCAGTTCTTATTATAAATTCACACCTTTTTCACAATAACACTATATTTTTCTTCTTACTGATGTCACATTCCTTAGCTTGTTATAAAACATTTTCCTTCGAGACTTGTTATTGTTTTAACTTTTTCAAGAAAGCTGAGGTAATTAACACTTTGATGGACTTGTTTACACAACTTTTCATTCAGTAGTGTACCTCACACAGTGTTCTTTAAATGTTTTTAACATATATGCATACTTTGTAATCTTAGTTCTTCAAGAGGCTACTGACAATCAAAAGGAATAATTGGTCAAATATTATATTTCATGTCTGTCATATTTGTTTTTCGTAAATTGTTTTGTTGTAAATAATAGGTCATTAGTTTTTCTCAATTGAATTGTTTCATATTTTTCATGTCCGGGCTTTTATAGCTGACTATACGGTATGGGGTTTTCTCATTGTTGAAGGTCGTAGAGTTGCCTATAATTGCTTAAATCCACTTTATTTGAACTTTGGTGGATAGTTGTCTCATTGGCAATCATACCACATCTCCTTATTTTTTTATTTAAAATGCCAATTTATCTCCTTTGGATGCCTGTTTTGATACACAGACAGGTCAACACCTCCCATGGGGGAAATCTCTAATCAACTGATAGAGTTTGCAGGTCTGCATATGTGCACATATAAACATTTTTGTATACACTTTTTGTCATTTTCTTGTGTCCATTTGCATACAAAATGCCCAAGAACTCTGCACCGCTAAGAAAAAAATACCAAAATAAATGGAGAATATGTCCCCCTGGACACAGATGATACCCCAGCTTGCATACAACATTATAAAGGGACATAACTCAAGAACGATAAAAGTGACGCTACCCAAATTTGTACTTGATCTGAGTTTTGTGGTAATAAGTATTGTGTATATGAATCATAATGTTTGGTTGGGAAAAACTTAAGTTACAGAACGGAAACTAAAAATTTTGCATTGTTTTCCATTTATAAAAGGGCATAACTCGAGAATGGTGAAAGAGACCCCACCAAAATTCAAACATGATCTGTATTTTGTGGTAATAAGCATTGTGTATAAGTTTCATAACATTTGGTTGAGGCAAACTTAAGTTAGAGAACGGAAACTAAAAATTTTGCAATTTTTCCATTTATAAAGGGGCATACCTTTAGAACGGTTAAAGATACACCACCAAAATTCAAACTTGATCTGTGTTTTGTGGTAATAAGCATTGTGTATAAGTTTCATAACATTTGGTTGAGGCAAACTCAAGTTAGAGAATGGAAACCAATTTTGGGACGTACCTACATACAGACGGACAAGGGTAAAACTTAATGCCCCCTCGGCTACGGCAGAGGCATAAAAAGAATTTAACATTCTATACGGACACACTCTGTAGCATGCGACATCCACCAAATAATTTGTCATAACAATAACATCAGACCTGAAGTGGGAAAATTAGATACACAGCAATATTAAGGAAAAAGCCTATATTTCCTTTGTATACAACCAGCTATGTATGCAGACTCAGATCAGGATCTCTACCTTCAGAAGATAAACACAAACTATAAATGGTACAATGAAGATCAGCAAGATAAGTACCCCAATAGAATCTCTGCAAGTGGAATAGGATCCCAGTTACGGCAACCAGTCCGGTACCCACGAATGTAGTTCTTAAAAAAAATATAACTTTTACTTAAAATGGTGTAGTGTTATTATTACACAAGTTCGGTAACTGAATGTAGATTTATTTGAAGGGGTAGGCTTTCTAGTTTGAATTTCTGAAAAAAATTTGATTGATTTAATTGTAATCTGGCGTCAGTACATAGAGTAAATTGCCTAAATTCTAGCCTTTATTCTTCCCCGGAAGTAGACCGACTGACCCTGTTGTCAATCAAAACAATATTTTCCAACGGAATGCCGGTCATGAGGCACTGAGATTGTACTTAGAAACTCCAAAACAAATGCCTAACATGAACCAGAAGTCCCAAGGTGGCTATCAAAATTATTAATCGAATAGCACCCCATCTATTTACTATGATTTTCAATGCGTTTCAATGGGGCAAATAACTGGGTCCCCGTTCCAAGTGATATGATTTAACAACTAAATTAAACATTGTTACAGGAAAGATGGAACATTTGCAAGCTTAACGATGATGTGCAAGATCAGGAATAGTTCTACTAAAGAACCATCAGGAATTGGAATGCCTTACCAACGTAGTAACCTTAGTCCTTCAAAAGGCTACTGACAATCAAAAGAAGTAATTGGTCATATGTTTTATTTTTCACCATGTACATGTAAATATGTACAGTGGTCATACAGATCAGCAGATAAAGTTAAAGTACATATAGAAGTAAAATACACAGGGATTGAAGTTAAAATTTTGGCATGGTAGCCCACAGCTTAAATTTTGTAGCCCACATATATAGTCCTATATAAGAAAAGCAGAAATTTAAGTAGCCCACACCAAATTTGAGGGGCCCCTGCTAATTTGCTAAAAAACCCTGATACATATACAGTTTGTTACAACATTCATTGTGTTTAAATAGCAAATTCATTATTTAATTTTAAAAGATAAACATAATTAAACTGTACTCTCCAACATAATTGATTGATTTTTAGTGTTTGACACCACTTTTAGAACTATTGGCTATATCGTGACGTCCAATTCTTATTGGTGGAGGAAGCCTGAGTGCCTGGAGAGAACACTTTTAGAACTATTGGCTATATCGTGACGTCCAATTTTTATTGGTGGAGGAAGCCTGAGTGCCTGCAGAGAACACTTTTAGAACTATTGGCTATATTGTGACTTCCAATTCTTATTGGTGGAGGAAGCCTGAGTGCCTGGAGAGAACACTTTTAGAACTATTGGCTATATTGTGACGTCCAATTCTTATTGGTGGAGGAAGCCTGAGTGCCGGGAGAGAACACTTTTAGAACTATTGGCTATATTGTGACATCCAATTCTTATTGGTGGAGGAAGCCTGAGTGCCTGGAGAGAACACTTTTAGAACTATTGGCTATATTGTGACGTCCAATTCTTATTGGTGGAGGAAGCCTGAGTGCTGGGAGAGAACACTTTTAGAACTATTGGCTATATTGTGACGTCCAATTCTTATTGGTGGAGGAAGCCTGAGTGCCTGGAGAGAACACTTTTAGAACTATTGGCTATATCGTGACGTCCAATTCTTATTGGTGGAGGAAGCCTGAGTGCCCGGAGAGAACACTTTTAGAACTATTGGCTATATTGTGACGTCCAATTCTTATTGGTGGAGGAAGCCTGAGTGCCCAGAGAGAACACTTTTAGCACTATTGGCTATATCGTGACGTCCAATTCTTATTGGTGGAGGAAGCCTGAGTGCCTGGAGAGAACACTTTTAGAACTATTGGCTATATTGTGACGTCCAATTCTTATTGGTGGAGGAAGCCTGAGTGCCTGGAGAGAACACTTTTAGAACTATTGGCTATATTGTGACGTCCAATTCTTATTGGTGGAGGAAGCCTGAGTGCCTGGAGAGAACACTTTTAGAACTATTGGCTATATCGTGACGTCCAATTCTTATTGGTGGAGGAAGCCTGAGTGCCTAGAGAGAACACTTTTAGAACTATTGGCTATATCGTGACGTCCAATTTTTATTGGTGGAGGAAGCCTGAGTGCCTGGAGAGAACACTTTTAGAACTATTGGCTATATTGTGACTTCCAATTCTTATTGGTGGAGGAAGCCTGAGTGCTGGGAGAGAACACTTTTAGAACTATTGGCTATATCGTGACGTCCAATTTTTATTAGTGGAGGAAGCCTGAGTGCCTGGAGAGAACACTTTTAGAACTATTGGCTATATCGTGACTTCCAATTCTTATTGGTGGAGGAAGCCTGAGTGCCTGGAGAGAACACTTTTAGAACTATTGGCTATATCGTGACGTCCAATTCTTATTGGTGGAGGAAGCCTGAGTGACCGGAGAGAACACTTTTAGAACTATTGGCTATATTGTGACGTCCAATTCTTAATGGTGGAGGAAGCCTGAGTGACCGGAGAGAACAATTACCTTCATCAGGAAAACTGCCAATTCTATTCAATTAATTATATAGGAATGAAGTTGAAAACACCTGCCACTCATTACATCAGTGTTGACAGGCTAGTGATACAGTAGATGAACTATATGTTCATAAGACTACTCTGCCACCAAGTTCCCACCCCCTTATCTCAAACATGTACCAGACTTAAAGAGTACATTTGTACTCAATGGCTGAACTACCAATGGTATCTGTTTCCTTGATGATACTATACTTCACATTTATTTACAAACTGTTACAAACATAAAATTGCATGTTTTCCTCAAAGATTGTTGCAATTAGTTGGCAAGAATGTTTATCTCTATCAACACAATGTAAAACAGATTTCTAAAATAATTGGATTTAAGATGATTTTATCAGTTCTATAAAACTAAGCGACAATTCCCTGAGTTCTATTAAACTAAGCGACAATTCCCTGATATTTCATTTTATTTAGAGTTGCATTGGCTAAGCTAGCTAATGTGGATTCATTGATAATAAATAAATAATATATCGATAACAAGTTAAGAAAACAAATATTGGTACATTGTGTATGATACATCAAAATGAAAAGTTTTACATGTTAACATTTACTAAATTACTATACAAGGCATTATTGATTTTTATATTTATTCTTTTGCTTTTAAAGACATGTAAGAAGCAAAACCAATACTATAACTCATTTTAGTACAGCCTGAAATGGCAAAAGAAGACATAATGTCAAAAGTGGCTCCACAAAACTTTTCAGGTTGTTCCATTACATGTAGTTGGCCATATCCAAAATGTTATGTCATCTAATCATTCTAATGAAATCTGTATGAAGCTTACTCCCTTGAGTATTTAAAGAGGATTCATCATACTTCAAATTTGACCCTCATGAGGTTTGCTTGTTAAAAAGATTTAAATCAAGAGAATTTTCAACTTATTAAAGCTTGTTAAGGGCATGACAATTTAACTTGACAACAAATTCAATAATTCAGCAAATTGAAACATTATGGTACATTTGTAATAAGTTGAATACAAACAAGCCAAAAATATGAATTAATGTGACAGCAATCCAACAATACAAAAACAGTGCCAATGCTGAGATGTCTCACCTGATTTACTGACCTTGATTGATTTTACTTTGATAAAGGTTTCACTACAAGTATCACATAAACTTTACATTATCAATGAATCATGACAATGAGGTCAAGGTCAGAGGAACTGTTCCAGACAGACATGTACATATTACAATCATTCCATACACCAAATATCATGTACCTATTGCTTATAGATGTAGTATAAAAAAAAAAACCTAACATTGACCATTGACCCATGAAAATGAAATCAAGGTCAGATGATACATGACATTCACAGACATGCATGTACACCTTACTATCATTCCATGCCCCAAATATAGTTGACCTACATGTATTGCTTTTGGTACCTCAGAAGAGGACCAAACAAGGAAACTAAACATTAACAAATGAAGCATGAAAATGAATTCAAGGTCAGATGATACATGTCAGAGAGACCTGTATACCTTACAATCATTCATGCACCAAATATAGTTAACCTATTGCTTATAGAATCAAAGAAACAGACCAAACCACAAAAGCACAACACTGAACATTGAACCATGAAAATGTAAGTGTCTTGAGATTGTTTTAAGCCAATTGGACATTCTTTTCATATCAATTTAATCTGAAGAATCCCCTTTTTAATAATATAAGCACAGATTTTCTGCTGTGCGAGTCTTGGAACACAGAAACTAAGGCCTGTGGTATAAGTCATAAGACAGTCTTCTAAAAAAAAAACTGATAGCAATGTCTTTTGAATCTTAAAGCATATTAAATATCCTTAATCTCGTAAGCTGCATTCTCCATACAGAAATCAGAACCATGAGGAAAATTAGTGCAGTTTCTTGAATTGTGTTAAAGAGAATTGTTAGTATTCCTTCAAATAGCATCAAATATTTCAAAGTGACAAAATAATGAAAATGTGGGCAAGGTTTACAACTGTTAGGAGGTACATGTACAGTGTATACTGCTATTTACATGGTTTACGAATTTGGTGATGTCTTAGGGTTAGATGAGAGCCGATTTCCAATCCGCTGTTTTGTGATGCCTTACCACTTGATTTCACATACCAATGTATTTTATAGGAGTAACAAGACAGGTGTCACATGTGGAGAAGGATCTGCTAACCCTTCTGGAGCACCTGAGATCACCCACAGTTTTTGGTGAGGTTAGTTTTGCTCAGTATTTGTTGTGTTTTGTATACATTTGTTTTTTCTTCTGATAGTAATTAGTTTTTTGCCATGGCATTGTCAGTTTGTGCTTTACTTATGAGTCTGAATGTCCCTTTGGTACATGTGTCTCTTGACAATGAAAATTGTAATCTTTTTACCTGAAGAAATATTTTTTTCCTTAGTAAAAATCATTACAATTCTACATGTGTGAATGTGGGCCACTTTTATTTAAAAGGCTAAAAAAATACAATTTTGATACTTGGAACATTTCCATCACTTGAGAGATAGTTGCTGAACCTTTTAAAGGAACTTAAAGATATACTCCAGAAATTGTTCAGTATGCATTGTGATATTTTGTGACAAATATAAGTTCAGAATTTATTAGTATGTGATGTCTTCAAATTTAACCACAATAGTCACATGGTTTACATGGTTTACCCAAGATCTTTTATTTGTCAATTCTTGAATTTAAGATGGTAAACTAAAGTTGGTTACAAACAAAAATCGAGACACAGATAGATATTTTTTTCTGCAAGACATTGGACACTGCAATTGGAGCAGTTTTGCCAAACTTGTCAACTTTTGCTGGAGCTACTGGTGATAAGAATACATTTCCCGTACTTACTGTAACTTGTTCTCCAAATGTTTTGTCTAAAAACTTGCTACTCTAAAGTTTTTAACAGCACTTTTAGTACCGATTTATAACAAAATTGCAGGTGGTTCCTGTATATGTATGATATACTAGAAGTAAAAAAAAAGAACAAGATTTTTCAAATTTACCGAACAACCATACCTAATACACTAAAAGAGGAAACCCTTACAACACAAATTTTTTGTTGGCCTAAGATTACATAACAATAAATTGTTGATACAATTACTGGTATCAATTACTTACTATTGAGATAATTTGAGAAATCAAATATATTTACAATACATAAATATGGCAGTATTATGTATTAATCATTTGGCATGATCATCTGATATTAGTGTATACCTAACAATTGGTCTTTTTACCAGGTTTGGAATTATTTAGCTATTTTTTATCAATGTTTAACTTATTTACAAAAGAATACATTTGTAAGTGCCCATTCATTTCATTGTCAACAATGTGTACCACACAATTAGATAATCATTTGCATAATCACAACATGTTTCCTTACACCATTTAAAAATATATACATCACATGTACCAGGTATATAAAGAAAAAATTAAAAAAAACAAACAAACAAACATACATACATACATACAAACAATTCAGGTGACTATATTGTTCACTGGGCATAACTGTGTGTTAGTACTCTGGAAAGTGGTGCATCATATGAAAAGTGATATTTAGAACATAATTTTTTTCTCACCACTCCATTTCAAAGTTTCTTTTGATTACTTTGTTTCCTTTTGATCCATCATATTTACTGAAGATACTGTTATGAAAACATGCAAGAGTTGTCAGTTCTCATTGATAAAATTTTTTATTTTCTGTTTCAAAAAATATCCTACTCAGTGTTTTAAAGTCCTGTCATTTCAAACAGTCAAAATAATTCATTTAATTTTTAATAAATATCATTCTTAAAATGTATATGTGTAAAAAAATAATATGTTTTGAAGAATTTTCTATGAATATATTATAATATGCTTATCAAAAGACATAGTTTTCTAGACTAGAACTTGAAAATATACTTAAAAGGTGCCAGACCATCAATTCAAAATCCCTATCTATTCAACTAATATTTTCAATTTCCACATCTTTATAAATATTTTACCTTAATTTTAACTTCATAGAAACCAGGTATATCCTAAATTGTACATGTATCACCTTTCTTCATGCCAATTTTCAACCAATGTTTAAAGTCTTGTACTGAAACGTGACTGTTTGGAAGGCAACTACTACTAAAAATAACCACTGGTTTTCTGGAAATCTTAATTCTTAAATAATATTTAAGTATACTATGGAGCGCATTTAAATCCTCAGTTTATAATGCAAACTCATGAACAAGTAAATTTTAGTTCAAAATGGTCTAAATATATTTCTCTTTCACCAAAAGTTTCATTTCTGCAACTTTGTTGGTTAGTTTTAGTCAACAATGACATCAAAAGCACTATTTTTTGTCAAGGAAGGGCTACTTTTACATATTTATATGTTCTTAATTGCAGTGGTGAATTGGTGGTCTGACACCTACAATAAGGGTAGTACATTTGTAACTCTACAAGAATTGGTTATTGCTGTTTAATTAACATATCATACCATGGTATAACGTTACAGACGATAATTATCAGTTTGAAAAGAGATGTGAAGTCTGTTTTGACACCAATTTCCAAAGGCAAGCTGTCAAATGACACAGTAGTCATATCCAAATCAATAATTGCTGTCTTATTCTTACTCAGACTGAACTTGGAATTCGAGTCAATACATTGTATGATCAAGTTTGTTGATTTTAACAGGAAAGGATGGTTTATGAAAAATAACAGAATTTTAGATAAAAGGCATTTCTCACCTATATGTATGAAATTGGCCTTGGAGTGAATATTCCACCTTTTTTTACTTGTTTACCTATATATTTGATGGAAAATGTCTTGTTTAGGTTCAGATATAATTGTGGATTAAGTCTGTAGGTACATTTGTACAATGTGTGACACAAAAGCACTTTTACAAGATCCATCAATTAGATCCCTACTCATAAACACTCTACATGCTCTAAGGACTTTGGTCATTGTCAGTAGCCAAGGACCTTAGTCATACAAATGTACATGTACAGCTTTGGCTAAAAAAATCCTGTCTAAAAGTATTTCAAAGACAAGAAAGTCTGAATCATTTTCATAATTGCTTGAAGGGAAATAACTTCTATTTCAAAACAAAATATTGTGTGTTAAAAATTAAAGGGTTTTCCTGTCATTTTCATCATTTTCTATTCAATTTCAAGGGCATTTTTGGATCAACTGAACTTGGCGACCACAATACTTGTATACTAGTATTGTCAACAATACTCGTATATAATTAATGTACAAGTATTGTCATAGTATTGTTTATATAAAATATAAATACATTGAAGTAGAGTAATTATTACTGCCTTTACCCAAAAATATTCAAAAGTAATGTAATGATTTGAAAAATATGTATTTCAGGATGGAAAATTAGAAACATTTATTCATTTTTTTGTAACGAAATGGTCAGGGTAGGAATGGTTTTTGCCAGGGTACGAAATGGGAGGCAGGGTTAGACACTAACGCTAGTCCGCTAGCCAGAGGCTAGTAAAAATTAGGGAGGGCTAGTAAAGATTTCATCACAGTAGTCTGACGGGCTAGTCAAAATTTTGTTTAAAACTAGGAATTTCACAAAATTTCAATTGTCAACAAATCCCAGATTTTTTGCTGACCTTAGCCGTCTTTATTGTACAGGTTATTCACGTATATTTTGATTGTCAGACATTCATAAAGCAACATACTTTTTTTTGCATAGTCTCAATTTTTATATCTGCCTAAATGCATTAGAACAAAAAAACACCAACAAGTTGTTGATAAAACACATCAATGAATAATAACAAACCCTATTGGTTTTTAAAATTTTTTGTACAATACTTGTACAGTAATTATATATGAGTATTGTTGACAATACTAGTATACAAGTATTGTGGTCACCAAGTTCAGTTGATCCACATTTTTCTTGGCCTGCAATAAATTCCAGTACATTTCCAGTTTTCATGGGAACCTAATATAACATAATTGAAAATTGTTAGTATCATAAAGGATCTTCTTTGTACAATATTATGTCAGAACTGTGAGACAAATTACCACGATTCATTAACTCAATTAATTATATAAAAAATATGTATGGATAATGTTCAGACAGCAAAGAAAAATGGATACATTCAATGATAGTTTATTTATACCTGTTTTGAGTTTCAATATCCACTGTGTTAGTGTTGTGGTCAGTTTTGACAGGGAAATATAATGATATTCATCTGTTCATAGATCTACACTACAGCACGTAAAAATTTACAGCAATGCATCACACTTAGCAAGCGAATAGGACAAAGTCGATATGTCAGTCGTTTCAAATATACTGAATAATAATATGAAAACTTTCTTGAATAATATGTTCCCTTATAGTTCACGTAGTGATGTAATTCTTGAAATTCGCACCTGTCTGTTTTGGAAATCAGGTAAGTGGTTTGTCAAAAGGTGAAGGTCATGAAAGTCTGCAGCGCCATCTGATGTGTGACAGTATATGGACAATTTTCCTTTATATGGAGCACCCTGATGTGCAACAATGATCCTCATGGATAGTCAAGGTCTTTAACCCCCTAGTAGTGATATTTACAGGGGATAGCATAATCAGCAATAATTAAGATAGTCTACCCATTTTTCTCAAATAATGACAAATTTAAACCAATCTGATATCAATAAAATTTACATTGTGTAAATCAACATTTGTGAAATAAATATTCCAATGTCTGTATTAAGTCAGCTTGTATACCGGAGCCCTTAATTTGAATAAAATATTCTTCGTGATATTCAAGAAAACCTTAATTTATTTCAGACACAGAATGTCCTCATATGTAGGCATCACAAAACAATATGTCTAAACGTCTAAACAGAGTTATAAGGTTAAAAAATACTAGTTTATAAATGTATGTTAAAAATTAACATAAAACTCACTATACTGATATATAGTCGAATTATACTAAGTTACTAAATACCAGTGAGAATTCTATTTACCTAAAGATTTTCTGATGCTTTCAAGCGATTCATCAAACGAACATCGACATTCCCATGCCTCCTTTGAAACTGGACATTACTTTATTCATGACAAATATTATCATCATTATTCATAGAAATTTAATATATAGAAAATACGGACATGTCGTATACTTATTGTTATGACTTCTGTTATTTTGTCGTACTTGAAAACACATGAAATGCCTTGCCATCAAATTCATCTTTCAGGTATTACATTATATTCTAGAAAACAGTTAAAATTTAACTGAAAATAAATAAATATGAATTCCTATATAGTTATCAAAACTTACAGTGCTACAATACATCCGGCTTACTTGTACAAAAAACTCATCAAAGATACCAGGCAATAATTCTGTACACCATACGCGCGTTTCGTCTACAAAAGGCTCATCAGTGACGCTCGAATAGAAAACAATTACAAGACCAAATAAAGTACGAATTTGAAGAGTATACAGTGTCAAAAATTCCGAAAGGTTTTTTTTATCAGAAACAGGGTCATTTCAGACACCTTTACCTGACAGATTGGTCTTTAAACTAAATCCATTGGATGTGTACTGATTGCTATTTTAGTTTTGGAAACAAGATTTATACATACATGTATTAGTTGTAATTGGCCTTGAACTAGCCTTCAATACATACGAGTATTCTAAGATAGGTATGTTTGAAGGCCTTACTTTGACCTATAATGGTTTACTTTTACAAATTGTGACTTGGATGGAGAGTTGTCACATTGGCACTCATACCACATCTTCTTATATCTATTTTGTCTTTTTGGTACTTGTGGTTATTTTATTTTTTTTGTGTCGATCTGATAAGTCAAGCCTTTTTCAACTGATTTTACAATTTAAAATTGAGAACAGAAATGGGGAATGTGTCAAAGAGACAACAACCCGACCAAAGAGCAGAAAACAACCCAAGGCCACCAATGGGTCTTCAACACACTCACGGCGAAAAAATCCTGCACAAAAATGTGTACTAGTTCAGTGAAAATGAACGTCACACTAAACTATGTTTTGCTGTTTCATTCTGTTAAAGATTAGGAGAGGCCGGTTGAGCGCTTGCTAATATGATTAAACACGCCACATTCTACATGTACCTGTCCATTGTCAGGAGCCTTTTATTCAGTGGTTGTCGTTGGTAGATGTCTATCTTATTTTTTACGTTTATTGTTTTGTCGATATTTCAGGCCGTTGGTTTGGTTCATTTGAAATATTATTCGTTTCTAATGTCGAGGGGAGGGGGGAGGGGGTTTATAGCTTACTATACCATATATGTTTTGTTCATTGATGAAGGCCGTACAGTGACATATATATATAGTTGCTTACACCTACGTTTTAATCTTAGCCATTTGTATTCTGATGGACAGCTGTCTCATTGGCAATCATATACCACAAATTCTTATTTTTATATGACATACAAATATAGATATCAAAAGTCAGGCCTGATTTTTATTTTTTGTCTTTTATCAATGTTTTATTAGTAGAAAGTGGGCTTTGAACTAGCGAGCACTCTTAGGTTGACGGCAGAAATTTGTTAATAGAAAAGAAAGGATGCCCGGGTATTCATCCATGACACAAAATCAGTATATGCACAGCAACAAAAAATAAAGGAATTACGCTTTTATTGTCTGTTAGATTTATTTACCACTGTTGTACTCATGGCACCTTAGAGTTTGTTATATTGTATTGGCACCTGTTTATTGTTTAAGACCGTAAGCTGACCTCTGATTTTTAATTTTTTTTTGTTATACTTATTGTATAGTGGCACGCTTTCTATTGTTGAAGACCCGTGTATTTTATTTCTTTTTTTAACTCTCCCTTTATTCATGGTTATATGAATCAAGTAAACTATTCAACAATGCATAAATGTGAAAATGAGGAGATGTGGTATGATTGCCAATGAGACAACTATCCACCAGAGACCAAGGAGATGTGGTATGATTGCCAATGAGACAACTATCCACCAGAGACCAAGGAGATGTGGTATGATTGCCAATGAGACAACTATCCACCAGAGACCAAGGAGATGTGGTATGATTGCCAATGAGACAACTATCCACCAAAGTTCAAATGAAGTTAGTTTTGTTATACCCCTTTATTCAATAACAATTTTTCCGAAGTATCACTGAGTTACTCTAATTTCAGTAATCTTGATTCTGTGAGCATTAAATGACCATGCATTACCATATACCTTGCGTTTCAGATTTATTTCATAGTCGTGATCAAACCAAACCACGCCGTATGTATTTTTAAAACCATTTTACTTCATTTTGTAAGCGCTACACTGAATAGAATTCAGCTTTTAAATTAGAAAATTTTAACAGAACTATTAAAAATAAATAAAAATACTCTTTCATATATAGAAAATTTTGTTTGAGAAAAGTGTACATGCATTTTCAAATTGATTTTTTGGAGGAATTATTTCAACCAATTAGGTAAACTACTCACTGAACTCACCTTCTGTCACTGCATCGCTTTTTGAGTTATGTTGTTTATAAAGTCAGCAAAATTAGATACGATCCCTGTATATTTATTGACCCTTTTTTTTAAAATAAACTTTTTCTTAAACCTTATCAATTTAAACATTTTCTTTTCTGAACTGTCATTTATTTTGTTTTAAATAAATTAAAACATACCCTAAGTAGTTATAAACTGTTTTAGTGTCTCATCTTTATCTGCAGAAGTCACACCAGTTAAACAAGAGACACAACAAACACATTCTAGTACTGAAAAGTGCAAAATAAGAATATGTATTTATGTGGTTAATAGGTAGGAGCCTGAAACTGATTTCAATATATTTCACAATTTATGATATGAGGGCCACGTGTGGGGCATGACCCCCGTCCCAACATAAGGGACAAAATATATGGTGCACTTAAATAGTCTCGTCATGGCAGATAAATAGATAGGAATCCCATCGAAAAAAATTTATGCTGTACTGAGGGATGTTGTCATGCATCCATTTGCCAAATTTCGAAATATATGGTTTTAGGATGGGGATCTGAACAGTTTATATGAGGGGCATGGCCACCAGCGGAAGACATTTATTGTTAACCTGATATATACGGTTCAGGGTTGGTCTATAAACAGTTTTCAAGCTGTTTAATCATTTTAATAATATGCAGAGGTCGGGACAAGACCATAAGGGACAAAACATATGGTGAACTAGAAATAATTATGGTGGGGATCTGAACCATTTTTGGAGATAAATGACAAGTTTATTATATGAGGGACGGGCATAAAAGTACGGACAAATCCTTCGTTGCACCTAAAAGGTCTTGCCTTGGCAAGCAAGAATGTACTGGTATATGGTTTAAGGGTTGACATATATAAATTATAATTTTCAAGATTATAGGCAAAAACGAAAAAAAAAAATTGGTCAATTTGTCATTTAAGGGGAGTTACTCCTAGAAGAAGTCGTCAGACAGTTTTGATGCAAATAGGTAGAGCTCATCATTCTGAACATGTCTACTCTTGTGTGATTTTCCCTATTTATAGCGGTTTCAAGGTAATAGACAAAACTTATAGTTTATCCATATGTTTTATTTTTAATTAGCCACGATGGCCATGTTGGTTGGCAGGCGGGGTCATCGGACACAATTTTAAAACTAGATACCCCAACATGCAGTGAGTGTGGCCAAGTTCGGTTAAATTTGGCCCAGCAGTTTCAGAGAAGAAGATTTGAGTAAAAGTTAACGGACGACGACGACGGACAACGGACGCCTAGTGATTAGAAAAGCCTATCGGCCAGGTGAGCTAAAAAGAAAAAAAACACGGCAAAAATTGTGATGAAAGAGTTATTGCTCTAATAGGGAGCAAACTGACGATTTCGGTCATTGACACTTTAGATCACTTTAATATTTGTAGATCTTGTTTTGCTGATTATTTTCGCTATAAAAAGTTCATGTCCATCTATTATAGTTTTGAACATAATAGACAAAAATGAAAACATTTGTAAAATTCGTCATTTAAACGGCAATAATTCCTACAAGAAGTCGTCTGACAGTTTTGATGCAAATAACATATGTATATCTTATCATTGTGGACAATTTTGCTCATGTGAGATTTTCTCTATCTACAGTGGTTTTCGAGAAAATAGACAACACTTGCATTTTACCCCTATGTTCTATTTTTAGCCATTTCGCTCATGTTGATTGGTATGCAGGGTTATCAGGGTTATCGGGCACATTTTTTTAACTAGATGGGGGTCTGGATGGGGTTTCAGAATAGAGAATAATGGGCAAAATATAGAAAGAATAGAGAAAATCAGGCAATAATTTTAAAGAAGAGAGAATAATGGGGTACTAAAATATAAAGAATAGGGAATAACAGGCAAAATTTATAAAGAGTAAAGAAAATGGCCCGAAAAAAATAAAGAATACAGAAATATAGAACCCTCAATCATGACCCCCTAGATAATGCTAATAATGGTCAAGTAACACAGTTTTACAGTAAGATATCAATTTGATGAAAATCGGATTAAGTTTGTCGGATTGTGATTGTGTGATTTCTTTCTTTATAGAAAAATTACATTCTTTGTTTTACAAGCAAACCCAAAAGGACTTGTCGACTCACATTGATAATTAAGTCTGGGTCCAGTTATTAAGCCTGGGTCAAACATATTTCTTACTAGTTGAACTTGAAGCAATTAAAGTAACATTGGGAACCACTATAATCAGCCGGTAAAGTGTTAAAAAAAACGACTATATAAATAATTTCGCCTAAAAGACAGCCAGCAGCATGGTATTTGAGAATTAGAACAACTAGCAGACAGTTCTGAACTTCACGAAATGAATAGAAAAAATAGGGACTTAACAATAGTCGCCCGTTTTATACGGGAATTCCCTTGAAATTTCAAGGCTGAACCATAGCGCAAGACAAGCGACTCTTTTCACAAAAAATCTTACGATTAAAATTGATCGTTAGTTATACTGAAATGTGTATGACTTAAGAGTATTTTTACTCTTAAGATTTTTTGTGAAAAGAGCCACTTGATCTTTCTTCATCCTACTGAAATACCAAAATAAGTGCTGGTTCTGCCAACAATCCTTTCTAAATTGGTAACATCTGTTCTATTTATATCAATCTAAATAGCGCTTCAAACTACTTTCTCCAGGGAGGTGTCAATACGATGATGATTCTAAAAAATGGAAAAAGTTTGGGAATCATCAATCGCGAATCCAGCCATTTTTAAAAGGGGGTTCCAACCATATTTCCCCATACAAAAGCATTAGATGTCAAACAAAAAGGTGGATTCCAACTTAATTCTAAAGGGCAAATAACATGTAAAAAATTGGCAGTAGATGATTAAAAAAGTGTATAAACTTTCTGCAAGTCATAATTAAAAACACATCTTTAGATTCATGATATTTCGCGATTTCTCGATTTCTCGATTTCGCGTGAAAGTGAAAGGAGAAAACGCGAAAAGGCGAAACGGCCGCATCCGGCCTCCATATGATATGTCTTCTACCACAGGCACTTGTCTCTGAAAAAAAAATCCTATATACCTTAATATATAAGGTATATAGGAATTTTTTTTTTCGGAGACAAGTGCCTGTGTCTTCTACTCAGAATGCTGCACCATCTTCAAATCCCGAGTGATTACATAGATCTAGCAGAGCTTGATAAAAATACACCCCCCCCCCCCCCCCTTAAAAAAAAAACAAAAAAAACACACACATTAAAGACATTAAATTACCAAACATACATACAATAGTGACCATCTTTGCACAGGGTCAAAGATTTAGGGTCAATGTGTCTGACTTGACTTAAGAGACTGAAGCCTGAAGGCAATGTATATCTTCAATCCTGCATCTATTAATATTCATCAAACATTTTCCATTGCTTGGTCATAAGGAGAGCTTGAATCAACAAAGGACAATCAGAGACAAGAAATGATTTTGTGTCACACACTGGTTTATATGTTTGTCTTTCATCTAGACAGAAATGATTTCTTTTTAAGGTATTTTAATTATATTGCTGCAAAGTTTGGTTAAGATGGTAGTTTGAAAGATGATTATGAGATTACCCTAAGGATTCATTTTGAACAACTCACATTGTTTAAAAATATTAGACCATGCAGTTTTAGAGGGAAAAAAATTTAAATTTGAACTTAAAATCAAAATTTAGAATTGTTTCTGTACTGCATGTTTGCTTGAATAATTTGAAAAAATGTGGCCTTTTTTTATACAGGACCCTTCATTGTTTAGTGAATAGTTCCTGTCCCTTTGGATTGACCGTGCTAAAATACTGTAAATTCAGAAATTATTGCAAGGTTTCTATTATTGCAAATAATGTGACTGGGTGAGTATCGCAATAATAAGAACTCGCATTCTGATGTTTGATAATATATCTGTATGTGGATTTTTTGGAAATCGCAATAATTAATCCCGCATTTTTGTCCTTTCTTAAAAAATCGAATAATAATAAATGCACACAATAATTTCTGAATTTACAGTACTTTGTTTCAACTTTATACCCATATAAAGTTAATCAACAAAATATACAATTTGCAATTGTAAGAATTTAAAGATAGGTTCAAATTTCAACTTTTTGTCTTGTCTGAGATGAAAGTCTTAGAATGTGAGACATAAGGATTCTAATCTGTTAGCAGTGACAATGGCTTTCCTTTATTGCATAAAGCCTAATATTTTAGAAGGCAGATGAGCTAGACAATCCATCTTTTTAAATACAGTCTATTCGATAGTTTAAGAGTTGTTTTCGATCCACTTCATTTAGACTGTGTTGGATAGTTGTCTCATTGAAAATCATACCATCTTTAGTTGCTATTCTTCTACATCATTTGGTGTCTGGTTGAGAGTCGTCTCATCGGCAATCATACCACATCTTTAAATTTTTATACCAAATCTCCTTATTTATAATATTCTCTAAAAATTCTGTATGCTATATGTTACATGTCTTTGACCTCATTTTTGTGATTCAACCCAAATGAATAAATTTTCAGTTTCTATGTGTAGGTCACTTTCTCATTACTGTGAATAAATGGTTTATTAAATTTGGACTATATTTTTAAAATATTTTCATATGTGTCTGACAAGATTTTTTTTAACCCAGACCTAATTTCATTGTAGAAACATGAAGTTTTCATGCTTAGTCACTTTCTGAGACAAGTAATAGGTGAACAATCTATGGTCTACAGCATCATTCTGTCTGACAAGAGTCACCTGACCTTGATCTCTTTTTGTAGTTAAATGAGCTAGTAGATATTATCTTGTTGACAATTTTTGCTGTTTTCTCTCTATCTATTATAATTTTTAAGAAAATATATTTTTCATGATAATTGCCAATAACAGAAAATTTTTGGAAAAACAAATTGCATGTCATGTAAGGTCAATAACTCCTCAAAGGAGGTTATTGGCAATTGTCATAATTTTATTTTGTAGAACTTATCTTGTCAATCATTTTGCTGTTTACAACTTCTCTCATTCTATTATGGTATTATTTGGAAGATCATACCCAAGCAGCGGTAATAATCCTCATTTCAGGGCAATAACTCCTATTGCAGTAGACTGACAACCTATTTGTAGATCTTATCTAACAGATAATTTTTGCTGCTAAAGTTTCTCTCTAGCTATTATAGTTTTAAGAAAATAGCAAAGAACACACAAAAATAAAAGAAGAATATATCTGAGGACACGAATGCCCCTGCTCAAGCTTAGGAATTTTCCAAGTTAAAAAGGAGCATAACTCTAGAACAGTAAATGACTCACTGCCCAAATTCGAACTCTGTCTGTGTTTTGTTTTTTTAAGCATTGTGTGAGTTTCATAAAATTTGGATGAGGCAAACTTACCTTAGAGTGTGGATTCAAAAAGAATTTGCAATTTTTCAAGTTATAAAGGGGCATAACTCTAGAACGGTAAGTGACTTACAGCCCAGCTGTCTTAGAGTTTTTGATCTAAGTATTGTGTATTGTTTTCATAAAATTTGCATGAGGTAAAGTTAGAGTATGGAAATGAAAATGGGATGAAAGGAAGGACAGACAGGCGAAAAGATGGATGGATGGGGCATAAAAATTGGAAAAACAATAATTCCTTTAAAGCAGTCTAATGACAAATTTGGTCATGTTAACTTATTTGTAATACTTGATTTGCTTATTATTTCTACTGTTTACAGTTTCTCTTGAACTATTATAGATTTCAAGAAAACAGCCAAGGAAACTTATAATGGGCAAACATTGTCATTTCAGGGCAATTACTTCAGTTAGGAATTATTGACAATTTTGGTTATGTTACTAGTTATAGATCTTATCTTGATGAACATTTTTACTGCCTATTGTTTATATCTATTATAGTTTTCGAGAAAATAAAAAAAAAAAGAGCAAATATTGGCAAAACTTGTAATTCAAGGGCGATAACTGCTAAAATGAGTCGTTTGAAATTTCATTAGTGTTGACTTCTTTGTAGATTTAAATTTGATGATCATTTTACTCCTACAGTATCTCTAAACCTGTTTTAGTTTACAGAAAATGACCAAAAGATGTCAGACCACCAATTCACTTACTCAATTTAGGATGTATGTAAAAGGGGCACTTCCCTGACAAAAAATAGTGCTTTTGATGTCATTGTTTACTTAAACTAACCAACAAATTTGCAGAAATGAAACTTGTGTTGAAAGAGAAATATATGCAGATCATTTTGAGCCAAAATTTACTTGTCCATGAGTTTGCTTTAAAAACTGAGAATTAATGCGCTTTTAAGATTTCAAGAAACCAGGGGTTATTTTTAGCAGTACTTGTCTTCCAAACATTAGTAATTGGCTACAAGACTTTAAAAACACTGCTTGAAAATTGACATGCACAAAGGTGATACATGTACTATTCAGGATATACCTGGTTTCTATGAAGTTAAAACTTAAGGTAAAATATTTAAAAAGCTGTTAAAATTGCAAAATTTGGTTGAATAGATAGGGATTTTGAATTGGTGGCCTGACACCAAAAGGGCAAAATACAGGTCAAATCTTTTCATCAAGGTCAATAACTCTTAAAATAAGTCTATTGATTTATTGGTAGATTTCTATTTGCTAATCAGTTTAACTGTTTTTACCAATAAGGAATTAATTAAGAATTTCCATCATGCTGACGTGTTTGTAGATCTGATCTTGATATTGGTTTTCACTGTTTACAATATCTCCCTATCTATTATAGTTTTCAAGAACACAAAATAATTGGCAAAATTTTTATCTCCTTTAAGAAGTTGAATAACAATTTATGTCATGTTGATTTATTTTTAGTTCTTATCTTGCTAATGATTTTTGCTGTGTACAGTTTCCCATATCTAAATTTTAGTTTTCATCAAAATAGCAAAAAAGGCAAAATATTGGCTTAGCTTGTAATTTAAGGGCAATAACTCCTTACATGAGTCTATTGATCATTTCAGTAGTGTTGAATTCTTTGTAGATCTTAAATGCTGATCATTTTTACTCTTACAGTATATCTTTGCCTGTTTTAGTTTTCAAGAATATGGCCAAAAACACAAAATATTGAAACAAGAATGCACATGCTGAAATGTTTCTGACCATTGATTTAATGCTGATAGTCCTAAATATAAAGCTTTACTACAAGTATCACATAACTTAACATGATCCAAAATAAGGTCAAGGTCAGATAAACCAAACTGGAAATGCATGTACACCTTACAATCATTCCATACATCAAATATAGTTGACCTATTGCTTATAATTTATAAGAAACAAACTTAACCAGGAAAACTTAACATTTACCAATGAACCATGAAAATGAGGTCAAGGTCAGATGAACCATGCCAGACAAATGTATACACCTTACAATCAATATATGCATTAAGTATAGTTGACCTATTGCTCATAGTATCTAAGAAACAAACTTAACCATGAAAACTGAACATTGACCAATGAACCATGAAAATGAGGTCAAGGTCAGACGATACATGCCAGACACTGAGTGAGACATGATACATCTAACAATCATTCCATACACGAAATATAGTTGACCTATTGCTTATAGTTTCTAAGAAACAAACTTAACATTGACCAATGAACCATGAAAATGAGGTCATTCAGATGATACCTGCCAGACAGACGTATACACCTTATAATCAATCCATGCATTCAATATAGTTGACCAATTGCTTATAGTATCTAAGAAACAAACTTAACTATGAAAACTGAACATTGACCAATGAACCATGAAAATGAGGTCAAGGTCAGATGATACCTGCCAGACACTGAGTAAGACATGATACACCTGAAAATGAGGTCAATGTCAAATAAATCTAGCCAGGCTGACATTTACATTGTAAAATATTTCCATAAAACAAACTTAACTATGAAAACTGAACATTGACCAATGAACCATGAAAATGAGGTCAAGGTCAGATGATACCTGCCAGACACTGAGTAAGACATGATACACCTGAAAATGAGGTCAATGTCAAATAAATCTAGCCAGGCTGACATTTACATTGTAAAATATTTCCATAAACCTAGTTGACCTATTGCATATAGTATTAGAAAAAAATACCAGAACACAAAAACTTAACTTTAACCACTGAAACATGAAAATAAGGTAAAGGTCAGATGACACCTGCCAGTTGGACATGTACACCTTATATTCCATACACCAAATTAGACCCATTGCTTATAGTATCTGATATATGGACTTGACCACAAAAACTTAACCTTATTCACTGATCCATAAAATGAGGTTGAGGTCAGATGAAAACTGACAGGCATGAGGACCTTGCAAGGTATGCACATAGTAAATATAGTTATCCTATTTCTCATAATAAGAGAGTAATTAACATTACAAAAAATCTTAACTTATTTTTTCAAGTAGTCACTGAATAATGAAAATGAGGTCATGGACAATGGCAATAAGACAGACGGAAACTTCATAACACAAGGCATCTATATACAAAGTATGAAGCATCCAGGTCTTCCACCTTCTAAAATATAATGCTTTTAAATAGTTAGTTAACACCGCCGCTGCCGGACCACTATCCCTATGTCGAGCTTTCTGGAACAAAAAACTTGAACTTTACACTTGATACCCTTAGGAACATTAGGTCAAAATTGTTCAGTTGTTTCATAGAACATTTACAAAAAGTTTTATGACAACAACTGCAACAGCTACAAGTGATGGCAATAGCTCACTTGGTCCACTGGGATAGTTGAGCTAAAAGGGTGAATATCTTCAGTTCAAACTGTAGAGGAATATCTTCCCAAATTGGAGATAACTCTGAAAAAAATTGATAGCCTAATAAGAAAAACAAGATTGATAAGAAAAGAAAAGATTATGAAAGTACATGTATATTTTTAATTATTCAAACAATCAATCACCAAATTCACCTTGTAAAAAATATTAAAAAAACTATTTGAATAACTAATTTACCCATAATAATAATTTGATACAACTAATCATAATTTGATTATGCAAAACTTTTTAAGTATAATATACTTAACCCATGATAATATTTTGATAAATCTGACACTGATCATATTTTGATTATGCAAAATATTTTAAGTACAATTTATACAACTGATGATAATTTTATTATGCAAAACCTTTGAGGTACAATCTTTTTAACCCATTTTAATGTTTTAAAACAACTGACTATAATTTGATTATGCAATAAAATGCTCCGCTGGGGCGCAGCTTGATATGACCGCAGAGGTCGAACCCTGAACAGTTGGGGCAAGTATGGACACAACATTCAAGCTTGATACAGCACTGAATTTGGATTAAATATTTGACACAGCATAGGTTTCTGATACAGAATGAATGTGGTCTAAGAACTTAAATTTTTTTAATTTACCTATTCAAACCATATCATTATTATTTGCTTTTATATATAAATCAGAAATAACCAATTTAAAATGGAAAATTTTAAAGAAACCCCCCCCCCCCCCAATTTTTTCAACCCCCTTATGATTCATCATTCCAAACTCAATCCCAGCCTTCCCTTTGTGGTATGGTACCTTGCAGTACAATTTCAGAGAGATCCATACACTTGAACACAAGTTATTGTCTGGAAACAAGAAAAATGCTTGTTTTTTTGCCCCTTTTTGGCCCCTAATTCCTAAAATTTTGAGGGATTTACCCCCAAAATCAATCTCAGCCTTCCCTTTGTGATATGGTACCTTGCAGTACAATTTCAAAGAGATCCATACACTTGAACACAAGTTATTGTCTGGAAACTAGAAAAATGCTTATTTTTGGCCCCTTATTCCTAAACGTTATGGGCAATTACCCCAAACTCAACTGCAGCTTTCCCTTTGTGATATGGAACCTTATAGTACAATTTCATAAAGATCCATACACTTACACACAAGTAATGGTCATGAAACTAGAAAAATGCTTGTTTTTGACCCCTTTTTGGCCCCCTAATTCCATTACTGTTGGTACCATAACCCCCAAAATCAATCCCCACCTTCCTTTTGTGGTATTGAACCTTATGGTAAAATTTCATAGAGATCCATTCACTTAAACTTAAGTTAGAGTGCGAAAACCAATGTGTCTTCGTACGACGACGACGACGCCAAAGTCATACCAATATACGACCGCAAAATGTTTTTGCGGTCGTATAAAAACCTTTTAAATACAATCTATTTAACCCATTATAATATTTTGATACGACTGACAGATCATAATTTGATTATGCAAAATCTTTTAAGTACAATTTATACAACTGATAATTTGATTATGCAAAACCTTTGAGGTACAAATGTATAATCTTTTTAACCCATTTTAATGTTTTAAACAACTGATTATAATTTGATTATGCAAAAACCTTTTAAATACAATCTATTTAACCCATAATAATATTTTGATACAACTGAACATAATTTGATTATGCAAAACCATTTACAGTAAGTACAATCTATTTAACCCATAATATACAATTGATAATAATTTGATTATGCAAATCCTCTTCAGTACAATCTATTTAACCGATAATAATATTTTGATACAACTAACAATTTATACTTTGATTATGCAAAACCTTTAAAATACAATCTTTTTAACCCATAATAATATTTTAATACAACTGATCAAAATTTGATTATGCAAAACCTTAAAAGTACAATGTATACAACTGATGATAATTTGATTATGCAAAACCTTAAAAGTACAATCTATTTAACCCATAATAAATTTTGATAAAACTGATCATGATTTGAGACAAGAATGCAAAAAACCTATTTTACAAATAATGGTATTTTGATACATTGATCATATTTCGATTATGCAAAACATTTTACTGTGACTAATGACTGAGTGATTCTTTCAACAAGAAGTTCATTTTTTTCTGCACTGCTCAGTGTGCAATAAGAAAACATACTTCAATACATTGTTGTTCTATTTGATTTGATATTCACTACCAGGGCTTCAAAATCAAATAATCAAAATTCAAAAACTTAAATATTCTATGAAATCTGCTAAATTTGATATCTAGGAACAGATAAAATAAATGCACAGCAAGGTAAGCTGGTAGTTCTTTACGACTACTTGTACTAGCACAGAGGTCTCACATGGTCAGCGCATTACTTCTACATGGGTGTTTTAACAAAAATCACTACCCACGAGGGACACTAAAAATCTACAAAAGTAAACAATTAAGCTTCTAAATAGTAATAAATATAATATAACTGGTCTTATATCCAAATCTATTTACTTATTAAGCAATTGATGACAAAATAACGATATGAGGTTGTAAAGGGAGATAATTTGCAGCAATATAACCTAAAGCAAAAACGATTACTATGCAAGCTGTAGTACTTGGACTGGTAAGTCATCTCTTCCAAATAAAATATCGACAGCAATCATATCAGTAAGTACAAAAAAAGAGTAGTAGAAAATACAAAGAAGTTGAAAACTAAAATTAGGGGAAGAAACATCAATGAGAGTCTGGATCCTTCATCTCATTATTCTTTATTTTTTTATACCATTTTTCTCAATTATTTATTCATTTTCACCATTATTTTCTTTTCTTTATAATTTAGCACCCTTTTATCATATATTCTTTATTTTTTTGGGGGGCTTCTTTTTCTCTATTCCTTATTATGCCAATTAAAATTAATTGATAGATTTTCATCCCCGCCCGCCCCTCTGAAATCGTCCCGCCCCGATTTTTTTTATTTTGAAAAATTTACAATTTCCGGAATTTGTTCATTTCCGTTACCGGTAATCGTCAATAATTTTGTTTCATTCAAAACTTCCTGTTTCAAATTTCGGTTTTCGTACTTCTTCGAGTAATCAACCAAACATGCAAAATGATTAAGTCGACATATTCTGCTGCTCTATGATGACACCATATGATCGTCTACTGAGAATAGAGATTGATTATGAGAAGGGCGTGAAATATTCGGGTTACCAGTAATACACGGTGTCCAAGAATGCAAATCGCGGTATTTCACAAATTTCTGTGATTAGAAAACCGTGGATTTTTTGTATTTATACAATGACTTTGTCTATGGAAATTTGGACTGTGAATGATATCCAAAGCGCAAGAATCGTGGAACACATTGGTACAAAAAACATGACTGGATTAAAGAAATTGACACAAGCACGAAGTTATTAGATTTATGACTGTATATTGTGTTCAAAAAATCGACAAAGCCCTTAAAATTTACACATGGCTGTCTTTTTTTGTTGACAAACAGCAAACACCCTCTGTCCCTATACCTTCATTAAGTCATTAAACAACTTCTTTTTTGTTAAGTTCATGTTTTACATTGTAATAGAATCATGTGCAAAACAGTGTACAGTATATTATATACTTATATACATATTTTATTTGCGATCATAAAATGTACGAAGTCGTCCATTACTATGTAAATTGGGTCGATTAAAAAAAAAGCTGAATATGTTTCTGTTGCCAAGGGTTTTTCACAAGTATAGTAGTTAGCAGAAAAGATCACCAAACTATACATTTTACCTATTCAAAAACGTAAATGCAAATTTCACAAGGCTTGATCCAAATAGCCTTCTTACTGTCTAATAACTTGCAAGTACGAAAAAGACAGGAAAGTAGTATATTTTGTCTATATGTTTTGTGTTTGCACACTTTTTAAAGTTGATCATGCATTCGTTACAAAAATAAAATTTTGACCAGATAAAAGTTAAAAGATAACATAATTGGACAACCGCAATTGTTAAATCGCTTTGACGTCCGAAAAAAAGATAATAATCAACACATCCATTGTAACTTTTAAAGCCAGTTAAATCCTTTTTTGCTGAAAGAACGTCCGATATCATAAAAATTCATTATCAAAACATAACAAAAACACAAATCAAGAACGTTTAAGTATTCAATATAAATCAAAACACAAAGGTTATTCCTGATTAGTTTTTCGAATTATTTTATTCAGGCTTTGAGACCCTTTGGTGACCCCACAGTTTAAATGTCTATAATAAATACGTCGTGAGTTGTGGGCGTTACAGACGAACGTTCACCTAATCTGACCCAGTCAATGGGATATTTTAGCGCGCCAATCAATGGTCTCGGCTACACTGTTTTGCACATGATTCTATTATATTTGCATATTGAATAAGCACCAACCCTATTTTTTTCAACACTGTTTGAGTTTTCATTTTATTCTCAGACTGTACTCATAATACTTGTGTTGCATACCAATGCATTTGCTTCATTTTATGGGGACCACAAACCGTAGCTTGGAAAGTAAAATAAATTTGGTGTAGGCAGTCCAACTGAAGAGAGCATTTATCCACGTTGTTGTTGTATACTATTAATAGGTTTCTAAAGCGGCAATGCAATTGCATGTAGAACAGTGGTTGCCAATCAGAGATATTTATTTAAGAATTAAAAAAAAAAATGAACGATTCTTTATACATGTATATACATGATATTAGCTTATTATTACACTTGCATGTATGAAGAACACATCAAAAGAGTGTTTCATATGAAATAAAATTTAAAAAATAAAATCCTCCCACCCGCCCCATTTTTTTCAAAAATCTGGATGAAAATCTACTAATTAAATTTAGTTGGCCTTATTTTTGACAATTATTCTGAATGTTTTGCCCAATATTCTCTATTCTGTAAACCCCATCCAGACCCTCATAAATATCTATTATAAATAATTCACTCACACATTATAAGACAGATAATTGCTATAGGCTAGTATAGCTATATTGAGTTGTTTCAACAAAAAAGAAGTAGAAGGATAAATCATTGTTTTGTCCCTAAAATAGCAAAAAAAAACCTTTAAATCTTCAATTCTTTAAGGATTACATGTATGTACCTTTTTGCTATTTCAATGCTAAACATATGGATATTTTACAGAAAATCCACAGCCTTTCACATTGAACAATTATATTTGACAATTTTCTGTACTTTATAGGTAGGGGATTACTGCATGCAGTGAAAGCAATGATTTCCCCTAAAATAAGTTTTTTAAATAAAGATTTAAGTTAAAATAAGTACAAATATAGACCCATTCTAGTACACTTTCTAGGGTGCGCTTACCGTAAATCTGCACAAGGTTTTTTGGATTGTTAAGGATGTTTAGGAATTTTGTAAACAATAAACACTAGTACAAAAAGGACAAACAAGTAAGATATCTATGTTTAAAATGTTTTGACGAAAATGCAATGAAACAATAATTATTATTGTTGTGAACTACGTTTCCCTTTGGTATACATACAAAATGGCACATTGTTTTTATTCAGTATTTTTGCTGTTTTAAATTATTGCAATTTGAAAATTCATAATACACCTGCCTACAGAAGGGTCATTAACCTTAAAATTATACCAGGTTTATTGGAACAGAGGTAGATTTATAAACACTTATTGCTTTGGAGAGAACAATCAATTAACTGTAAAATGGGAGATAACTCTTTACATTTATTTTATCAACTAAGAATGTGGTCAATTTAATTTGATAACTGTGATCTGGGAGCCTTCCGGACTGGGACATACTTTATATTGCATTAGTTGTCCTCTTTCCAACTGTGATGCAACTTTATCACCATATGGGAGTGACACCAGGTATTGGTACTAGCTGAAGCAGAGAGTTGTTGTAAATTTGTAGTCACAGGTCAAAATTTCAATTTTTTATGCACTTGTAAATATTGCAAATGTCTAAAAAATTTCTATTATGATATGTTGGTAATTTACCTGTTCTCCATATCATTTAGGAATGTTATACATTAGCGTAAATTAAATCTGATAAAAAACTACCATATCATCTAGTGTCGTAAAAAAGAGGCACCAATTACTTCAGTTCAAGAGAAGTAGCCAATTTAATGCTTCTTAAGATTGGATATTTCTTCCTATTTTTCTATTGTGACCAACTATAAATACACAGACCACAATTTTCATAAAATGTCTTTAAAAATTATGTAAATCACAAAGACAAAGGTTTGATAGTGGTATACTGCAACTTATGTATTGATATGTACTTGAGCTAGTACTAATATCTGATGTCACTCCCATACTGTGTTTATACAAGTAAATTTCTGACAAATGAATCAGTATTAAATAATACTATTAATCAAATAATTACAAATTCCTATTCTTAACACTCGATGCACTGACATGAAATACTATGCTACAAAAAATAGTATCAAAACTATATAATAAATAACTGGTAATAAGGTAAAAACTGATATTTTAAAAGTATATATTTTGTATCCAAAAATCAAAAAAAGAAAATGGCGAGTCCAAAGTTTTGACCTAAAAGTATCCTAGTGAGAACGCTGTATAATCTTTGTCCACTTTTTTTATAATTTATTAAAATCCTACAGTACACAAACTACCTGACATCATGAGACATTAATTCAACTTTTTTAATATTTCAAATTTTTGTAGATATAAACAGTATGTATGCAAGCTAGTGATTAATTTTCCTTTTTTTGCAAGCTAATGTTAAATTTTCTCTCTGTTTTGCAAGCTTATGTTTAATTTTCTCTCTTTTTTGCAAGCTAATGTTTAATTTTCTCTCTTTTTTGCAAGCTAATGTTTAATTTTCTCTTTTTTTTTTGGCAAGCTTATGTTTAATTTTCTCTCTTTTTTGCAAGCTAATGTTTAATTTTCTCTCTTCTTTGCTAGTTTTGATGTTTAATTTTCTCTCTTTTTTGCTAGTTTTTATGTTTAATTTTCTCTCTTTTTTTGCTAGTTTTTATGTTTAATTTTCTCTCTTTTTTGCAAGCTTATGTTCAAGTTTCTCTTTTTTGTGCAAGCTACTATTTAATTTTCTCTCTTTTTTGCAATTTTTGATTTTTTTTTTTGCTAGCATTTGTTTTAATTTCTCTCTTTTTTGCAAGCAATCTTTAATTATTTTTTTTTATAGCATTTGTTTAATTTTCTCTCTTTCTGGCAAGCTAATGTTTGATTTTCTATCTTTGTGTAAAATAAAAAAAGAAACTTTAAATGGAGTGACTGCCTTAAAAAGGAGAAATTAGTTTTTTGAAAAAATAATCTTTTGGCAAATATCAAATAATAAACACAAGCACAGCTGTTTGATTTTTTAAATGTAAAAATATGAGGTAAAATAAAAAATAAATTATAGACTTTCACAACTTTTTATATAGATAAAGGACAATTTAAAAGCTGGCATATTGTGTAGACACCTGTGTATTGTTGCCCTCTAGAAGTCTTGATTATTATTATTATTGGGTTGTTGACTCTTTGAATTAAATCCCAAATTTCTTTTCATTCGTTTTAAATGAATGAACATTATTTTTCATCCCAAATTGATACAGTAATGTCAGTATAAGTCCAATAAAAAAAATATTCTATGACCTTATCATAATGTTATCATAATTCTCCCGTGTTATGAGAGTTTTGCTTCTTCTTTAGTTGAGAATAGTACATATATGTTAAAGATGGATCTTCCTCTCCTCTACGTAACATTTCTACAACAGCATCAGCTACTGTCTTTGTATCTTCATATGTAAATGACCAGTGTGAAGAAGGTCTGAAAATATTGATTTTGTAAAAATTTTAAATATGTAACAGCTGCCATCAGAAAAAAACAACATATACAGTTATAAAAACTTGTAAACATTTAATGCCAATAAATGCCTGACAAATTCTAAAATCACAACCTCTGGTTTAAGTTGTTTCTCTATTTTTTTTTAATTATACATTGTAGAATATGTATTTGAATGCCCCTTTAAAAGCTTCTTTTTTCAGACTTGATGAGGAGATATAGATTAATATAAATAGAACTGTTGGTGAAGAAAAACAAATATCAAACAATTGAATATTTACCAAACCTGGAATACGTGAAAATTTGCCTTCATTTCATGTTATCATAACTAATGTTGTGAATGAGGATATGGCAAAGTGTTATCCTCTTATATATGTTTACATACATGTATATTTAATTGACTATGTTGTTGAAGATTTCACGTAAAGACCATACATACTGTAATTGTTCACATAATGAAATACTGTAACAGTATCCTTACCATTTTTATAATTAATGGTGCCAATTCAAAATACCGAATATCTATAACAGTTAACAATAATAAAGTCACTTACATTTCCTGACCTGACAATGGTGAAAATGGCTTTGGACATCCAAGATGGGAATTGTCAGCTATTTTTGGTGGAGGCTTTGGTTTTGATGGATCTTTTTCATGTTCCTTTAATGCATTCATTCGTTTATGAATTTCACGACAAACATGACATTCAAATCCTTGGTAATAATCAACTTTATCCTCAATGTTGTAAAAATAATATTTGTGATCATGTGATCCCCAGTCACGGTTTAGGACTGTTTCCTTTAACAGTGTGTTTGTAATGCCATTTGGCTTTTTAAAATTTAGATATTTTAAATACTCTTCATCATTTTCGTCTAAATATTTAATAAATTCGGCAAGCTCCTTGGGGCTGTTGAAGTCATTGACCATGATAATAGAATGATTATTTGGCATCCAATCTTTTGCTTTAGGTGAGCCATAATAAATAGGAACTGAGCCTAAATGTAGAGGTCTCATTAATTTTTCAGTCATATAATCATCACATACAGCATTTTCAAATGATAAATGGAACTTATATCCAGCAATAAAATCAAGAAACTGATCTTTTTGGAATGATTCTGCAGGATTTATTAAATTTTCTGGAAGATCTTTATTGTGCAAGCACGTCCCATATGAATCCACATCTATATATTTCATCAGCTCTTTAACATATGAATCACGGTATGATGGTACATCAGCATGAGATTGAGTGTACATTAGAGCAGCAAATCCATCTGATTTTTGTTTTTCATTTTTAACCTTGATATCAATAGCTTGTCGCTCTGTGAGATACTCTAATGCAAAAATGTCTTGAGTAGTGATTGGGTAATCTGATTCACGTTTGAATGTAGCAGTATGGTTGAAAAGATGTATGAAATGTTCATGAGACAGGAGGTAATTGTTTAATGGTGACTCTTCATGAAACAAACACCATTCATGATCTTGAAGTCTTGGGAGTGGTAAATCCAAAGGATCTATTCCAGTACCATAGAACATAATACCTTTTGTGTTTTTATTGTCAAGATATCCTCTAGACTTTGTAGAATAACATTTAACGTCTCCACATCTTATTAGCGTCATGTTGTCATTTGTATGCGGATATATTTGTTGTGTCCACCACAACAAGATTGGCAGGTCCCCCTTTGCAAAATGTTCAACTGCTACAAAACTAAGAATAGTAAACATTGATAAGAAGAAAAAAATTAAAGATCTCATTTTCACATAGAAGAATATCTTTAAAATAAAGCGTGACACATTTCTAATCATTGCTTTTGCCGCTTTATGCTTGGTAATTTGGATATAAAAGCAGTATCATCACTACCAACGTGCTACATCCGCTTTCCAATGTTTACAATCCCACAATGCAGTCGATTTCGTTACGTGGCAGGAGTGCGCATGTGCCAAATTCCGGAAGTTCTCCTTCTGTACGTGGCAGAGAATTTGTGTATTTTGATACGTGTTTACGTATATAGTGTTAAACTCTAAGTCATTCATCATACATAAGTAGCAAAAGCTAAGCAAACCTCTCAAATAAGATAACTACACTTCGAGGTAAGTTGAAAGTCTCTGTGTGTATGGCGTATCGTGATATTTAAAGTCATGTCAACCGGCTTTGACAGTGACAGTCATGATTTTGCAATATGTAGTAGTATTTTTTCTCATTTTAATTTTCCTTTAAAATGTAATATATACTATTACATGCATATGTTTTGGAGAGGATAACGAATAGTGTCTCATATCGAGAACAAATTAAAGATGTGTATTTTTGATCTGTGTAAAGAAGAGCATAATTTTATAGGCCCTCCCAGACTTTCTGTCAAAGAGAGGTGATGGATACCAAAGGCAAAGGGACATTCAAACTCACAGGTCAACAATAAAATGATAACACCATGGCTAAAAATAAAAGACAAACAAACAACAGTACACAACACACCACATAGAAAATTATAGACTGAGTAACACTAGTCACTAACCACATCAAAAACGGGGGGTGATCTCAGGTGCTCTTGAAGAGTAAACAGATCCTGCTCCACATGTGGCACCCGTCATGTTGCTTATGTTAGTACAAACCCAGTAATAAGTCTAATTTGGTAGGTCACATTCAGGGAAAAGGGGACGGGATTGAAGTAACAATTGGAAATCTATGAAACTGATATTCCATAACAGTCAACTAACTCGTGATGCCGTCCGTAAAATTTACGAAGGGACGATTAAAACTTCACCAATTGGAACTCTTGGTTTAATAGCTTCCTTGTGAGCAGCAACCCTTTATTAAGGAAATCATGATTGGAAATACATGCCCAGGAATATCGTATCAACTGGGAGATATATACTCCGTATGCAGGTGCTGCTAGAGTGTTGCTACATAGAAATGGGAAGTTCACAATTGGGAAGCTGAAATCACCTCTTTTGTCTTAAAGTTTTGTTTTCAACCAACCATCATTGTCAATTTCTATAGCTAGGTGGAAGTCAAATAAGAAAAAGAAAAAATCTATATAGAGTTGCTGTCATGTAGAAATTGGCACCTGGTTTTTAATCAAATATTTTTAAACTATCAATCGTGTTTTTCACATAGGGGAATCTGATATATTAAAAAAATCACTACTGCCCAACCTTTTATTGTGATAGCACTGTATAATCCTAACCTTAACATTGTCCTCCACCTTGTGAGAATTTCAATAGTGGAAACTGACATTTTTACATTGGAAGTGTTGTTTGGCGTTTCATGTTTAGTTTATTTACATATTTTCCGGACTTGTCACCACTCAGAACTTTTGCCCGATTGCAGAGTAAGTCCAGAGAAATATTCTATTGCAGCTGATAGGTTGCTGTAAAGTGCAGGAAATTTTTTATATCAATGACACCAATATTACCGGAGAGCAATGAATATTATGAAAATAGATGATCTTCATAGAAACCCAAGATGGCTGATTTACATGTACAATGAAAACCATTAAGTAAAATGTGAAGGTCAGGATTATACCATGCAATCACAAAAGGTAGTAGTCGGTTTTGGGAAATATTTTAGGTTCTGCTAAATGGAAAACGTCATCTTAAATGAAAGCCATTGATAGTTTAGAAATACTGGATCAACCACCTTGTGGAATTTGAGCAAGAGTTATTTCTCTTTTGTCTCCAAAATTCCTTCATTAATCAGCTTAACCCTTTCACCGATAGATGGCCTGACAGAAGCTACTCTGAGACGATGGCTTCCCTGGCTATTATGACACAAGTGGGAGATCTTCATATTAAATATCAATAAAAACTTGTCTGTAGTTATTTATGTCTTTATATTATTCACTTACACCATGGACACAGTTTTGTTAATGTTTTGATCATTTTTTCTTCATAAAAAATCAAAATTTGCAAATTATCGGCATTAAAGAGATGAAATTCAACTTTTTGACCCAAAATCGTAATTTGTTAACCCAAAACGGCAAAAGTTTGAAAAATTCAACAAGGTTGTACAAATACCTTACACTGAACGATATCCATTCCAAGTGTTTTTGTACATAAAACGGCATTTTATGTCAAAAAAGTATACTATTTTGGCTTCAATTCTTCCATATTCTTTCAAAAAAAATGTTTCCTTATTTCAAATTCTAGTAAAATCTGTAAATTTCATCTGATTTTGACACGGTTTTCAACAAACGGAAGTGCCATGTTTACACTTTCATCCGGGTATTCAACAAAGAAAGATAACTTGTGTTTCCAATGTTTTTAGCGGGAAATGTAAAAGAGGTATTCCGATCCCGGTAAACTGGGACTTATCGTCAGCTGTCTGAATCGTGAATCGCGGTAAACCAGGATTCGTCGGCGAAAGGGTTAATTCAATTTGTTGTCTTTACAAACAGTTGTTTTTTTATTGCCATTGAGACAACTATCAATCAAAGTTCAAATGAAGTGTATGTAAGCAATTATAGGAAACCATACAACCTTCAACAATGAGAAAAACCCATACTGTATACATGTAATTGACTACAGAAGGCCCTGACATGAAAAAATAGGAAACAATTCTATTGATAAAACTAACCTCCTTATTTATAACAAATCAATTTACCAAAAATAAATATGACAGACATAAAGCAATGACAACCACTGAACTACAGGCTCCTGACTTGGCTTCATTCATCACTTATACTACATTTACGTAGGGATCTCATGTCAGACTTGAATTTACCACATAGTTTAATCTGGATAGGCAAATAAAAAAATACCCATTTTGGTGGCCAAGGGAAATAACCCAAACTCAATATGGCATATTGATAGCTATCTATACAGTGGAATAGCCAGTGTCCTTGCAACTAGTGATATTGTGAATTACCTGATTTAGTCATACCAGCAATGATAAATAAGTCAAATGGTTCTTGTAACTGTTTTAGTGTTTCAAGTGGACTTAAAATGTTAAAATTAATAAGCTAAAGCATAAATTTATAATTGCAATTCCTGGAATCCCATATAATTTAACGGTATTCCATTGAAATTATGAGATCTTCCGTTTACGGCAAATTCTATCAAAATGAAATAAATTTACTGTAAGTTTCTATATAAACCTAACTTATCCAGGGTTCCTGGAATCAAATATTTAAAAAATTCTCTTTTGATATGGGGTTTAAAGGCAATAAGCATGATAAGCCCAATTTTATTTCACATACTGTAAACCAACTTATTTATGGGGATACTTTATTTCTCGTTTCCCTCTTTCTAGCCCACTTTGCGTGATAAAAGTTCACGATTTTAATTTTCTTGATGTATTTGAATTAGGAAAGATATGAGTTTTACATATTCTCAACGATTTATTTTCACGTTATTTTTCTACTCGCGAAAAATAAATCGCTTGCGAAAATTAGTTGGTCTACAGTATTCTCTAAAATAGACATTTAATGTTCAACCATGTCTGATCTCTATGATCAGGAGTTGGGAATATTTTATTTGTTACATTATTTATGTAGATAAAAACTGCCTAGTTGAAGTTACATGTACAATGTTGATATATACAATATGTAGTTTATTTTTACACCTTTTGTATCAATGAAAAAACAATGCACTACAAAATTCAGGAGAGTTTGTAACACAAAAATTGACAAAATGCATTTGGCAGTTATACATGTAGATCCTGTGAATACTACACGTGTTTGTCTGTACTCATTAAATTTTGTTGCTTAAACACAGCCATATTTGCCAAAAGGTTATAATGAACCACGTTAAGCATAAATTGCATGTATATTATTGTAATTTTTCACTTATATTTTATACATTTCTTTGATATTTTTAGAATAAAATGAAACAATGAATCCACAGTACCAAGGAAATCAAGGCCAAATGCCACCAACAGGTTATGGACAGCCACCAATGGGACCAGGTCAGAGACCACCTGGTCCAACACAGAACATGTACAATGGTCCAAGTATGAATCAACCACAATTTCAACATGGTCCGGGATCAGGTATAACAGAAGTTCGAATACCAAAAAAGTCTTGGTCACCCCCAAAAGTGTACTACTATGCAAAAACTATTGAAGTTGTTGAGGATAAGATAAACAAAGGAACAAAGACAAGAAGAACTTGCTATTATAATTATAAGTATTCTCCCTATAAACTTCATATAGCATCACAACATAATCTATAAGAAAATCATTTCATATAGCATCACATCAACATGATACTAAAATGCCCTGCGGTCAACACTAATAATACAGGGCAAATTTCTATCTGCAGCTGCTACTTTGCTCCAAGTGTCATCTGCATAGCGTATTGTAGTATGCAATAGAACGGCATGTGGTGGCCTTCTATGGCAGCATGAAACTGCCACTTCAAAAATCTGTTGTTAACAAATATAAGTCATCAAGTTTATGTCAAACTTTAATCTTCTGTTATAAGAATCAACAAACTTGACAATCAATCATTACAAAGTCGGCATGAAAGGAGTAAATGCATAAAAAACTGAAAATAATTTGGTTTACAATACATATATTTGAAATTGGATTTATATAACTTAAATATTTTGACAGTTCATTGTTCACAAATGTAAAATAAAGTAATGTTTCAGGTCAGTTTGGGACAGGACCCCCAAAGCCATATGGTGGACAACCTCCAACTCAAAATGGTCCTCAACCAGGGCAAGGATCAGCTGGTCCCCAGGGAGACAATCAGTTTGGTATGAATAGGTAGGAATCTTATGAAGATAGAATGTCTTTCTACTTGGGAATAAGAGAAGCCGCTGAGATATTTGATTCCTCTGTGATAGCCAATATTCGTGTGTTCATGATACATTCGTTCAAATGAAAGAATTTTGAATCAAATTTATATAAGATGTCAGATTGAAACTTTTCAATGAAAATATCAATGTGCACACTTTTAGAAATCTGTTTAAAAAATGAGGGTTTGGCTATTTGCTGGTAAAAGAAATATTATATTTAGCCTAATGGGACTACTAGGCAGGCTACTTCTTTACAAATATTCATTAACCGGACACATCATCTTGTGGACACACTCTAATTCTTATAAAATTGCATGATCAATATGTTTACTTGTTTCCCATAATTTACATGAAATGTTGACATGAATATTTCAGAGGCCCACCTCAGATGGGTTCAAGACCACCAGTTAGTATGCAGAATTTTCCAGGTCACGGCGCCCCAAGACCTGGACCACCTGGAAGTCCAGCAGGCCAGCCAGGTTTTCCTCCTCCATCTACAGGACCAGGTGGCATGCCTATGCATAGACCAGGTCCACCATCATCACAACCAAATATGGCTGGGCCTGGTGGGCAACAGCATAGACAAGGCTTCCCTCCTCCAACAGGACCTGGTCAGCCACCTACTTCTGCTAGCCAGGTTTGTTTATAACAATACAATACAATGAATAAACTTGTTTTTTTTTATGGTATGCAATAAAACACAAGCTGTCTGATACCATTTTGTCACAGTCAATATCTGTTTTATTGGTATAGTTTGAAGTTACATAGTTTATATCAATCTGTCAAGAGTCAGGTTTTTCTACATGAAAAGAAAACTTACTAATAGAAATAAGTAGATGTGGTATCAGTGCCAATGAGACAACTCTTCATCCTAGTCACAATGTTTAAAAGTTAACAATTATAGGTCAAAGTACGTCCTTCAACGTGGAGCCTTGGCTCACACCGAATAGCAAGCTATAAAGGGCCCCAAAATGACTAGTGTAAAACAATTCAAACAGGAAAACCAACGGTTTAATCTATATAAAAAACAAGATACGAGAAGCACTTATGAACCACACCAACAAAGGACAACCACTGAACAACAGGCTCCTGACTTAGGACAGGTGCATACAAATGCAGCAGGTTTAAACGTTATGTATATTTGAGAGAAATTATCCATTTGTTTTGTCATTCGATATGAAAGATTATTCATAACTTTAAAACTGAATTGGTTCATCATGTGCATGTAAAATATACCATACCTAAATTATTATCACAAATAAATTTAATGCATAAACATACTTAAATGAACCTACTGTGACCATTTCTCTTTTCTTGGAGAAATGGAAGTTACTTAGGAAAGACGTTCTATTGTTTTAAACCTCATGCAACATGTAAGAATTGTTGCTTGCTTAATGCCAGTGGCAACTATGTCATGCATATTCAAGATGAGAGCAAATGACCAATTAATAAAATAAGTGGGTTTTGCATGGTATGTAGACCAGTATGGAAGGCAAAATATTTGAAATGTCGCTGGAAAATGAGGGTATGTTGAATAGGGGCAGAAATTTTGACTAGCAACGTCAGGGTTTAAGCTAGGATTTTGAGGGCTTTAATCACTTTTGCGCGAGATGAAAATCAACATTATTTTGGGTAACAGCAAGGGACCAAGGATGTATGTATATTACTAGCTATACATCTTTGTCAGACTTTGAAGGACTAAGGCATCAATTTACTAGGCAGTAATTGCATGATTTGACTGATGTGTCACTTATATATGAAGATTAGGATATAAGATCTGAAAATCTAGTTCAAAATTTTACTTCAATTAGTTTCAGGGGACATTCCTGATCAACAAACGCTGGGTTCCTTTTTGTAAAACCAGGAATCACAGTATAAATGAACTTGTTGAACTTTGTAAGACTATTACACTGCATAATCATTATCCTTATAAGACGTTTAAATCAATATTTTGAATTGATTTCTATAAAGTTGGAACCAAGGATTTGTACAAATTCACATGGAACGATTTCAATAACTGTAAATTGTAAATTAATCGAGAATTGATTTCGTTTACTTTCGATTTTCAAATGAAATGTAAACGGGAAGTGACAAGTAGATAATAAATTCAGAATGAATCCGGATTCATCTACAGATTGGTTCGTGTTTTAAAAAGGCAGGAAATTATCATTTTTTATTTCAATTTGCTTAGTAAGAACTATATTTGTCTCTCTCATTTATTTTGGCACTAAATTTATTTCGTGTTTTACGGTTTAGTGTCTATAAATTCATAAGGAAGCACCTGTTTGACTCGTTGATGATGATGGAAGTATTTAACGTGAAAACATTTCTGAACGTTTTGAATAAAGTTCTATCTTTTTAATCGAAATTGAACGTTTTATAAAGATGACGAAAATAAGATCATTTGACGAAACTACGACAAACGAACTGCAAATTATGATCGTTTTAGAAATATTGATATTGAAAAGCGAACTGTCCAGGGGAAAACAATTTTGTTCAAATGATGAAACTACGACAAGCGAACTGCAAATTGTGGTCGTTGGCCTTGAGAAATTTTGAAATTAAAATGCAGACTGACTAATTTTACTGGGGAAAATAATTAACGGGATTAGTGACCCATCCGATAGCAATAAGCGGATTAGCTATAATCACAACTTTATAACACCTGTTGTAAATGTTAATTAGCTGAGGGTCATAAACTTGTCAGAAACATGTAGACCGGTAGAATTATAGTATTTTCATGCAAAATATTTTTACACTTTCCAAATTTAAGTGACGAAATTAATTTGAAATACTTTCGTCATTTTGAAACAGTTTCGTAAATTACGAAAGTGACGAGCGCTAGCAAAATCACTGAGCTACATGCCACCTTTGCATCACTCAGAGAGTTGTTTTAGGGCTAATCAGGGACTCTTTAACCTGTAATGAGTGTGGCACTCTCCCTACAGGAGGCATTGGAAGAATAGTAAATGTAATTGGATTTATAATTTATATTTTACAGTTGTCAAATCAGATGGGAGGTATGAATTTAGGAGGACCTAGTGGACCTATGCCACCTGTAAGTAAACTCTGAAGACATGGAAGAAAGGATATTTCCTTTAACAAGGATCAGTGACCAATAGTTCATATAATTTCTTTGAGAAAAAAAAGACATAGGAAATAAATATTGAATGAAATTAATATAATCAGGTTCAAATCTAGTTGGGGAAATGGAAAAGAATTTCCTTTGACAATATTTTATTTTTTTTAATGTACCTACTGAGCATGAAACTCTGTATTATAGAATGATGTGATATTTAGTCTGGAATTATAAAAATGTTCAGTTGTGTAAATGATTTATTGATTTACTAGGAAGTTACTCCCCATTTGACATAACATTACATCATCATATGCAGCTCCTTGTTATATATGTTTAGATGATACATGAATGCTATCAACAAATTCTAAAATAAATATATGAAAAAGGTTGAATGTTAGTGATTTAGTATGAAAAAAACATTAATCATAATAATGATGATGAATTGTGTATAATGTTTTTAAAAAATGATTTGATATAAAAAGAAACCCATTAATCATCTTAATGATAAATGAATTATGTAAAGTGTATTTAAAAATATCTTAAATATCTATCTGAAGGAAATTTGGGGCCTGTCAAAGAACTGTTTTTATGTCTGACTGTAGCTAGTATTATGGGTCAAGGATGTGATATTTTTCCGTGTTGAATTTTTAAAATATTTTGTTTAGCAACCTGGAAGTGGACATGGCCCACCAAGTCAGTTTGGTGGTCCACCATCTTCGAAAGCACCACCAATGATGGGACAACCTACTCAAATGGGACAGCAACACTATCCACAGCCTAATCAGGGACAGCAACCTAATTTTGGTGCTCCTCCTACTAGTACATTAAATGGGCCACCAACAAGTGGTTACGGAATGCCTCCTACAAGTAACTTTGGAATGCCCCCTACAAGTAATTTTAGTGGACCTTCAAGTGGTATTGGGATGCCACCAAGTAGTAATTTAAGTGGACCTTCTAGTGGAATCGGGATGCCACCAAATAGTAATTTTGGTGGGCCACCCACAGGTGGCTTTGGAATGCAACCAACCAGTAATATGAGTGGACCACCATCAAGTGGGTATGGAATGCCACCTACACCACCGATGGGTCAAGGTCCTCAGATGAACCAACCAGGTGGATACATGGGTGGGTCAATGCCAGGACAGGGTGGATTCCCTCCTCAGCAGTTCCCTGGACCAGGTCAACAGAGAATGCCAGGGCCTAATGCAATGCAACAGCCTCAAGCTAAGAAGTTAGATCCAGATTCTATGCCTAGTCCAGTAAGTTTCTATTTTAATGTAATGTAATAAATGAAAATATCAAAAATGTTTCTGTTGAACAGTGTAGATTTTGATCTAACCATTAGAATTGTAATTTTTATGTTGAATACTAAAATGATTAAGAACTCCCTTCATAAAGAAATAAAAGGTACTAGTTATATTTACATTATGAATCATATCTGTGACCTCCGTAGTAGAGAACAAGAGTGAACATATGCAATTAATTAGGAGATGCATTCAAATGCAAAGAAAAGAAATTTCGAAATTATGTAGTTTTGGACGTCTAACCACAGGTTAATTAAGTCTTTGTTATTTTTGCAACATTGATGGGTTAAGGTCATTGATTGTTTGAAAATTTCAAAATAAAATGGTTTGCATGATGATCATACAGTTTATCAATTTATCAGTTTAGTTTCTAAAAAGGTCTTTAGAACTGGAGAATGAAGACTCGAGAATCTACTATATGCTGTGTTCTACAAAGGGACTTTTACACATTTAAATATTTTTTATTTGAGTATGATTTCACTAGAAAAATACAGGTAATTGATAACATGTTGCAGGGGACATGGAAATACCGGGCATCCGTCCGGTCTTGTTAGCGCTCTCACAGGTACAATTCTTGCCAGATTTCTATAAAACTTATACTATAGGTTAATATCAGCAATATCTCGGACAAGTTCTATAATAGTGAACAATCGACTTTTTTAAAAGAGTTATGCCCCTTGGAAATATTGAATTTATGGAAAATGGCCTCATTAGCGCTTTCACGTATACAATTCTTGCCAGATTTTTATAAAACTTATACTATAGGTAAATATCAGCAATATATCGGACAAGTTCTACAATGGTGGATGAGCGACTTTTTTTAAAAGAGTTATGCACCTTGGAAATATTAAATTTATGGAAAATGGCCTCTCACAGGTACAATTCTTGCCAAATTTTTATAACAATTTTAATACTATAGGTTAATATTAGCAATATCTCGGACAAGTTCTATAATGGTGAACGATCAAATTTTTTAAAAAGAGTTATGCCCCTTGGAAATATAAAATATGTGCAACACGGAGGACATTGGAACTCTGTTCTTTTATTTAATTATATTTAGTGGACAAGTTTTAAGATATGGATGTAGATTATATTCAACAATCATGTCCTTTTTTTACAGGTACAAGTTATAGAAGATGATAAACTAAATCGTAGTGGACAATTTCAGACCACATCAAGAGGAAGTGTACCTCCTCTTGTCACAACAGACTTTACAATTCAGGATCAGGGTCAGTATACAACTCTAGACTGTTCCATTCAAATTGATGTGGGATAGTTGGAAGGGACCTTTAAAGTCACTCATAAATCAATATACTTTATTATTTGTACTCTGACATTAAAAGCAACATAAAAATGAAAATTACCAGCAACCAGTCGCCTAAAAGAAACTTCTTTCTACTCTCTCACATACATGTTAATGGAATACACCTCTGAACTAAACACAATTTAAGAAACTATAATTATGATGTTCAAAGACATCTAAGTAGGAAGATATACTTGAATATAAAATAAGTTGGTTAGATTGTTTCTATTAAATTTGTATGCAAGTTCTGATAAAGTTAAAACTTGCTAAATGTATTTTGCAAGCTCCTGGTTTATTAGAAATTTTATAGATCGCTTAGTATTTATGAAAACAAAAAATCCACTCACACAATTCATTTAAAAATGGAGGGAAAAAACAACTGCTATAGAAAGATTTTTTGGTGGTGTTTAAGACAATCTACTGAAGCATGGCCGTATGTTCAGGAAACTGGAGTAGCTGGTATAAACATAGAACTATGAACTGATACTCTCTCACATACATGAAGCATACACTTTTCCAATTTTGCAATCCTGGGACACATACTTTACTTAGAGTTATCATTTCAAGTGCATTTAGTGCAACCATCTTGTTAATAATACAAACTACATTAGCAAACTAGTATCTCAATTGTTTGTAAAACAATTGAAAGGTCTTTCCTGTTAAAGTGATGTTTTCGTAATGTACTTTGTACGACCTTTCATTTGATATACGACAAGCATACCTTCTGAAACTTTTCGCATTTTACACTTAATGACCCCATCCGCCTTAATTTTCGAGATCGGAAGTATGATATATGTAATGTAGACTTGATGATCTTTCATTTGATATGCGACAACGCCATGTTCTAGAAAGTTTGATTTTAGCACTTAATAACCCCATCCAACTCATTTTTTGAGGACAGGAATCTGATATTTGAAATGTACACGTTACGACCTTTCATTTGATATACAACAACCTTACCTTAAAAGAAAATTTTATTTTTTGCACTCAATGACCCCACCCAACCCATTTTTTGGGGACGTCAATTTGATATTTGAAATGTACGCTTCATGGACTTTCATTTGATATGCGACAACCTAACCATCTGAGAAGTTTGAATTTTTTGCACTAAATGACCCTACCCTTCCCACTGGAATGAAAAAGGGGTTTAGAATTTTCATTTTTGAGTAGGTTTTAAGACCTTCAATTTGATATATCAAATGACCCCATTTGGCAAAGTGCCAAAAATGATGCAATATCAATTGTATAAATAGAACTTATGAAACTCACAAAGTCAATGCAAAACATGAAAATTTCAAATTGATTTTTTGGGGTTTTTTTTTGTTGAATGTTTTTAGTATTTGGTCAAACATATAACCATGTTAAACTCTTCACTTTCTGAAAATTTCAGGTGGTTACCTGTTGTTAATTCAGAAATATATGCCTCCGCTCGCAAAATTTCAAACTGCATTATCTCTAAAACGACAATAGATATCTCAAATCTGTTAAATGATAAACGATCTGCAGTTGTATAAAAATTTGGGACAATTCCAAAGTTCATCAAGGTCACAATGAATCATCAAATATATGATGCAATATCAAACTTGAGAACCGGAAGTCGTAGAGACCTGGGACTACCACCATCAACTCAGGACTACTTGACTTTTCAAATGTCAAAAAGTCAAGGTCATAGTACACTCTGAAGGTCAAGGTTAAATTTCATCATGACCTGACCTTGACCTCAAATTGAAGGTCTTGAATTACTGATCATCTTTCCAGTTTATAGAAGGTTGATATCTGTTACCTTTAAAAATATATACATATGTTATTATAGTTTTAAGAATTATGTTAATGTAACTTTTGAACAGACGGTCGGACATTTTTGAGCTTAATGTATAAAATGTAGAGCTCGCCGAGAGGAACATTTTATACACAGTATGTATGCAGCAAACTCTTTATCGTTTCTTAAAATGCAAGCTTCAAATTGCAGCGTAATTTTTTCTTGCACTCAGTGACCTTTGACCTTGGATGCAAATTGAAGGTCACATGAACTTTGAAGATTATTGGTGTAGGTCACAAGTCTCTACGACTTCCAGTTCTCGAAATACAATTTTTCTAAAATTGTGTATATTTTTTCAAGAGAAATAACTCCTTATAAGGGTCAATAACAAAATTATTTTATATGTTCATTAACATTGCCATCTGTTCTTGTACATGTTGCCGTTTTCAAATCGATTCTATCCCTTATACTTTTTGAGAAAAATGTAAAAGAAAGAAATTGCTTCAAGAGGATATAACTCGCATAGGGGATAATGAAATCCTATGCAGTCTCATATGTTAGTCATGAGGAGATCTACCTATTATCTAAATAAGGTCGTGATATCTTAAAAAATAACGAGAGGGGGCCATGTCGAAAAAATCCAATAAAAGGGAGATAACTTCTACAGGGGATGATGAAATCCTTAACAGGGTCATGTGGTAATACCTCATGATGAGGTCTATCGATGGTCCATATTTGGTCTTGATAACTTCAACAGAAACGGGGGGAGGGCATTCCCAAAAAAATGTTGGAAGAAAAAAAAGAAAAAAAAAAAACATTAGAAAAACAATAAGGTCTTTCCTAACGGAGTGGAAAGACCTTAATTAGATAATATTCACAAGAAGTTTTTCAGATATTTAGAAATAATATGTGGTATAATTGCCAATGAGACAAATCTCCACCAGAGACCAAATGACATGGAAGTTAACAACTATAGGTCACCTTACTGCCTTCAGCAATAAGCAAAACCCATACCGTATAGTCAGCTTTCTTTTCTTTTCTTTTCAGGAAATTGCAATCCAGCATTCATTCGTTCAACTATGTATAATGTACCATGCACATCAGACATGATGAAAAGTAGCCATATACCATTTGCAATGTCAATATGTCCTTTTGCCAAACTTAGAGATGAGGAGGTAATATTATTTGATAGTGATTTTTTTGGTTTTAGGTATTTCACAGTTAGTGAAGACGAATTAAATAAATGAATATCAAACCATAAAGTGAATACAAATTAAATAAATGAATATCAAACTATAAAGTGAATACGAATTAAATAAATGAATATCAAACCATAAAGTGAATACGAATTAAATAAATGAATATCAAACTATAAAGTGAATACAAATTAAATAAATGAATATCAAATTTTATGGTTATCAGAAACTATTATAAGACTGGCTGATGCATTTATACGAATTCTTTACAACCGAAAGTGTCATTTCATATATATTGTCCATTCAGTCTACTAATTTATTTTATAAATTTTGATTAACATGAGAACTACTTACAAGTGTATTTAATAAAGCTGAATCAGTTATCTTCATTCTAAAACTAAATTTTTCATTTAAGGCAAATTACTTGTAAAAAGGTTGATGGCATATTGTTAAGATGGTAAACATTTTAGAAAGTTGCTTAATCAAGTTGTGATGTTGTACTACTCGGTTAAAAATAAGATATATTTTTTTATAATTGTAAATTTTTTTAATTTTTAATTCTGTTTCAGCTACCCCCACCAATTGTAAACATGGGAGAAGTAGGTCCAGTCAGATGTAAGAGATGTAAAGCATACATGGGTCCGTTCATGACATTTGTTGATGGAGGGCGTCGTTTCCAGTGTGTCTTCTGTGGAGCATCAACTGACGGTGATTATCTCTTACTAATTATTATGAAAATTTTAAATTTTAATTACATTCTACTCTGTAATTTACATGGTCAGTTGAAATTTAGGACTTTTTAACTTTTTCCTGCAGTCTATTCTGTGTCTGTCATTTCCTATTTGTCATTTGGAAAAGTGTTTTTATCCCTTATGCAATTTGGGCAGGACTTTAAAACTTGTAATAGGCAAGTATGTTATATGTCCAAGGACTGAGGATTCCTGCAACAATAGTAAGAACTCAATGAAACTATTTCTGTGTGTACAATGAACATTAGTTTATGTATTTGTTAGGTTTCCAATGAAATTAATATTATTTTTGTTTACTACCAAGTAAGAGCTATAATTGTCATTATAAAGCAATCAAATTGTTGAACAGGTAAAGAACCTGTTTCACCAGTATGTCTATATATGTACTATAGCTTATATAAAATTCGTGGTTCACTAAACAAATAGCAAACTTTAATTGTAAGTTCTAGACTCAAATGGTTACCTATGAAAAAATTTAAAATTGCATTAATTTTTAACATGTCAGATCACACAAATATACATATCATTGCAAGTATGTGTTTATTAACTTCTTGTAAAAGTGGCTATTGATGGTTATTGAATAGTTAACCTACCTTGTTTAAACTGTTTGATTATGTAGACAAAAATTTCAAAATGATGTTTGTTTTGCAGTTCCACAAGAATATTTCAATCACCTTGATCACACAGGAAAACGAGTGGATGCATATGACCGACCAGAATTGTGTTTAGGATCATATGAATATGTAGCTACAAAAGATTATTGTAAAGTAAGTTCATTGGTGTTTAAAAAGCATTTATTTATTGATAAACCCCTCCTCAAACAGTCAGGGGCATTACTTAAACAAGTAACATTTAAAATTACCTGTACAAGTAATGTTGAAAACGAGGCTATTTTAAATATTACTTATATAAGTAACTTTTCTAAATATTATTTTTATAGGTGTCCAACTATGCATATTGTACTAGCTTTAACAAATTTTCACGGTCATCTGGTTATTTTTCCCATGATATATAAAATCTAATCTTTTTGAAACACTAATTGCCTTTCTGACGCACTTATCTTTCATATCAACGCTTTTGTGTCAAAGATTGGTTCCTTGGGACTATTAAAATATCATTTTCCTCAAAAATCTTGAAGGTAGACAGATATAAATAGATAGAAACTTGTGGATTAATTAAGACTTGAAGTTATTTATAATTTGTAACCAAAAACACTTACATATGTTCCTTAAATAAGTGGTATTACTAATTCTTTCAAAGATGTATAAAATAACTTATTCAAGTAATATTTTTGTCATTATTTTTAAAGTAACCCTTTATCTCTATACTCCTCTAAAATCTAATAAATTCATCATTTTATGATATAAAATAATGTAAAAATTCATGAAAACTGTATTTAGTCCATGCTTCTATTGAAATTTAAAATAACTCTATTGAGTAATTTTATAATTTTTAAAAACAAAAATTACCTATGTAAGTAACTAAAAAAAATTACTTGTTTAAGTAATGCCCCTGACTGTCAAATATATTTGAATAGAAATATTATAAGTGATTTATGTTGTGTATCTTTGTACAGTTATAAAGCTGCAGGTATTAAGATAACATTAGGCAAAGGTATAAATAGATTGAAAAGAAGTTAAATATTTAATTGAAAATATATAAGGTGAATCAACGGTAAAGAACTTTTTTTTGGTGATTCATGTATAAATCCTTTTTGTCTTGCCTGGAAGTAAGACATAGGGGTGCTGTTCTCTGGGAGGACAACAGCAGTGGCGGCCTCAACAATTGTTGAAATTCCTGTTTACTTCAGTTTAAGAAGGTCCACAAATGGTATTTCTATGGAGATTATTTGGTTTGACCCTTCAGTCATTGTCCATTCGGCATTGACTTTGAAAGTAAACAGGTTAAGTGTTGTTATTTAATTTTCAACATTGGCAGTTTTCTATGGAAACTATATACAGGCAAGACATATCTCTGTGTCAACTATTTATAATGTATTACAAATGAAAAATGTTGCAGTATTCATAAATGAATAGTTTAAGTTGGTGTATTTTTCTCTTTGTAGAACAGTTTATTGCCAAAGGAACCTGCCTTTATATTTATGATAGATGTGTCATATAATAGTGTAAAAAGTGGTCTAGTCCATCTCATCTGTGAAAGATTAAAATCAGATATATTGTCATATTTGCCAAAGTAAGTACATGTATGTTATACACTACATATTCTTCCACATGTGATAGCCCTATTGACTATTTAACTTCAAAGGTTTGTTGAATTTGTTTTTGATGTTTCTATGCAGGTCAACTTCCATTCTTTGGTATTCTGATGATTTAACAATTTTTTTTCAAGTTACTACATCTATTCAGTAAGTCTGAAGACTCTCTTCTAGAAAAAAAATCCCAATATTGCTAACTTAATACAAAATATAAGTTCAGGTTTATTTTGTTTTCATTTAATGACCTTTTAAACAAATCAGAACAATCTGTATTGTAGTCAAGAAACATAATACAAAAATAAGATGTGGTATGATGTCTCAACTCTTCACCAGAGACGAAATGACATAGAAGTTTACAATTATAGGTCACTGTATGGCTTTCAACAATGAGCAAACCCTACACCGCATAGTCCGCTATAATAGGCCCTGAAATGACAAATGTAAAACAATTCAAATGAGAAAACTAACGGCCTGATTTATGTACAAAACAATGATCGAAAAACAAATATGATATACAGCAATAAACGACAACCACTGAATTACAGGCTCCTGACTTGGGACAGAAACATACAGTTTACAAGATAATTTATGAATATGTCAAAGAAAAATTAAATCATAAATCACACCCTGTACATATTTAGATTCATGATATGTGTTCTTGTATTACAGGGATATGGGTGCAGAAGAATCTGAGGTCAGAGTTGGTTTTGTAACTTATGCAAAAGAAATACACTTTTATAATGTTAAGGTAAGTTTGTTGTTTGTTTTACAGTACACTTAAGGTGATTAAGTTAAAGTTGCTATTGCTAAAGTTGAGTTAATCACTTTTAAAGCTGGTAATTGAAGGTGATATATCTCTCAGGATTTACAACCCTGTCATATCACTATTTGCATGTACAGAGAAAAAGCTTTGAGTGAATTGACCTCACACTCTGTGCCATGATTGATTTTTAACTTAATAACTCTATTTGTCTGGTATTGAAAGCATTGTTGTAAAAGGACATCAAATAAAAGGAGAAACAAATTTGTCAGCAAAATTAAATATATAAATATCTGACTCAAATGCAGTGTGCAGCATATAAAATTGATGAATACATGAAAAAAGAGAACTTGCAAGGCATATGTATATAAAAACATTCTTATATTTGAAAAAAAGTCGAAACCAATTTTGAACTTTAAAAAATGCATGTGATATTAGAGAATCTGACCCTTAATGAAAAAAAAGGGATACAGTGTATTAATTCATAAACCTAATTCCCTACACACACTTGACAAACCCAAAGCAAAGGAACATATTTTTTTATTGCTGCCCTTCATCTCAAATCACATTGAAGCCTTCCACAAGTAACAAAAGCCCTTACCTCATGTATGAATTCACATTGGTTTGTAATTTAATATGAGGATTTTTTTTATAGAGTAATTTAGCACAGCCACAAATGTTGGTGGTATCTGATTTAGAAGATGTATTTGTTCCTTTACTTGATGGTTTCTTGGTCAAATTATCAGAATCTGAAGCTGTAATTGATAGGTAAGTTGATACATATGAATAAGAAGATGTGGTATGAGTGCCAATGAGACAACTATCCATCCAAGTCACAATGTGTAAAAAGTAAACAATTATAGGTCAAAGTATGGCCTTCTAAATACCATATGTTTATTCAAAGTATAGTCTATATATACCTATGTGGTATATTTATGCACATCATAGTCTGCATTTTTGGTAAGGTAAGATCTAAGTTGGAACTGAAATTACAAAGAATACTCTGAGCGGACAGATCTTTGCTATAATTTTTATATGCTTAGTGGAATAGCAGTAAATACAAATATTCAAGTCTTTGGTTTTACTTGGCAAAGGATCGAATCAATAAACTCCAAGGGTTGATTTGAGCAAGAGGTAAAAGCAGTAAAAGGGCAATATTACAAGGAGGGGCGGGGAAGATGAAAGAAGGTGGAAAATGAAAACTTGGAGAGGGAAGAGCAAAGACTAGAGAAAACTTGACCCTATTTATTTAAAAATTCCAATTTAATTTTTTGTGATATTAGATCATATTATATTGAGGATTCTTGATTTTGTCATTCTCTGATGAAAGCAACTGAAAAAAGGCATTGCATCATATTTATCAAAATTTCAATTCACCATCAAATGTAAAAATATGAAATCTAAATGATTCTGAAAACTTTTATCTTGCTGTAAAATATCAAAGCTATGTCTAGTCATTGCTGTGCATTAATTTGTATTTTCCTCTTTTCAGTCTTTTATCACAAATCCCTCAGATGTTTGCTGAGTCTAGGGAAACAGAAACAGTCTTAGGACCTGTTATTCAGGCTGGTCTTGATGCATTAAAGTCTTCAGATAGAACCGGAAAACTGTATATATTCCACACGTCATTACCCATTGCTGAAGCTCCTGGCAAGTTGAAAAACAGAGACGATAGAAAATTATTAGGCACAGACAAAGAAAAGGTAAATAAAAGAGATAATTGGATTTTGATATTTGACATTTAGGTCTATTCATTGATTTTCTTTATCTTTGTGCCGGTAATTATGTACATCTTATTGATTGATTGATTGGTGGTTGCTTTACGCTGCCTCAGCACAAAAAGGCGATATCACGGCAAGATACATCTTATTTCTTTTTCCATTGAAATTTTGAGTGAAATCATTACCTATGAGCAGTTTGTTATCGATTTGACTATCATAAGACAAAGATTTTTTTGCATTGTATGCTTCCTTTAATCTGACCTGTTAATTTGTCTTATGTTATAAATGTGAAGAAAAAAAATTGTTTATTCCATAGAAAGTAAAAAATACAACCCTCTTTATATTTCAGACCATATTGACACCACAGAACAATTTCTACACTAAATTGGGCCAGGAATGTGTTGGGGAGGGTTGTAGTGTTGACTTATTCCTTTTTCCTAATTCTTATATTGATGTGGCAACAATAAGTGAAGTCAGTCGACTAACTGGAGGCAGTGTGTATAAATACAGTTACTTCCAGGTAAGTGATAATTAGATTAGCTGGTTACTATGATTACCACTGTTAAAATGCAGAAGATAAGAAGTAAAAAATAAAAACTTGATCTGTTGTGGAGCAAAACATTTCTTTTTGTCTTGTGAATTTCGTTTTAAATTACATTTGTACCTTTGGTCTTATCGTCTCACATGACAACAAAGCTGTAGTGACAAACGAGATCACTTCTGTCAGCTTGCTTTGTCATCATAGTCCCGTAAACTTTGTTAATCTAGAACTCCTTGAAAACAACCAAATTTGCACATATTTTTCTACACGACATGAAGTTGTGCATCTAATATTTTCATTTTTTATCCAAATGAGGGTTTTCCATACCAAAACAATGGCCAGTAAAGTTTGGTTATTTTGTAGGCTGATTTAGATGGTGATAGATTTTTAGAAGATTTAAGAAGAAATATCCAGAACCAGGCAGGATTTGATGCCATACTCAGAGTCAGAACAAGCACAGGTATTGTCACAATTCTTAGTTTCTCATTTTAAACCATAGTATTAGCCCTGGCAGAGAAAGATGATTAAAATTTGACATTTACAAACCAACCTGAAACCTTTCTACTTTGACTTAGATACAGTAAAGTATTACTTGCTTAAAAGTGAAACTGTCATCTGTAAGATATGTGCATCTACAAGTAATGTTTGTAGCAGTTTTACTTTGACTTTTTTATGCCCCCGCTGTAGCAGTGGGGGCATTAAGTTTTACCCTTGTCCGTCTGTATGTACGTACGTCCCAAAATTGGTTTCTGTTTTCTAACTTGAGTTTGCCTCAACCAAATGTTAAGAAACTTATACACAATGCTTATTACCACAAAACACAGATCAATTTTGGATTTTGGTGGCGTCACTTTAACCGTTCTAGAGTTATGCCCCTTTATAAATGGAAAAATTGCAAAATTTTTAGTTTCCGTTCTCTAACTTAAGTTTGCCTCAACCAAATGTTATGAAACTTATACACAATGTTTATTACCACAAAACACAGATCAAGTTTGAATTTTGGTGGCGTCACTTTAACCGTTCTAGAGTTATGCCCCTTTATAAATGGAAAAATGGCAAAATTTTTAGTTTCCGTTCTCTAACTTAAGTTTGCCTCAACCAAATGTTATGAGACTTACACACAATGCTTATTGCCACAAAACTCAGATCAAGTTCAAATTTGGGTAGCGTCACTTTTACCGTTCTTCAGTTATGTCCCTTTATAACTATATGATATGCAAGCAGGGGCATCCACATGTGGACACTATCCACATTTATTCATAAATAACTCATTCCTGAAAATCAAACTGCTTGAAACTAATCACACAAAAAGTATTTAGCACATGAAATAGAAATAATGCAGATAAAGATTTTAACAGCATAATATTAAAATAAAAATTCCAAAAAATTTAAGTTACTCAGTAGTTCATGAGAGCTGCATATTATGACTGATGGATCTGTTAGATATTATTGTGTTAGCTAGGATTTAATTAATTCTTTAGTTATTATAAATATTCTTATTTATGTAATGAAATCTCCCTATGTCATCAGTTACACAGTTACAAGATGATTTGATATACATGTAATATAGCCATCTTGCCCTAATGTGGAATTATGAATACTACAGATCAATCATTAGAATTTACTATGAGCAATTATCTATATAATGGCTGTTTCTTAAACAACAAACATGTGACCCAGGGCAGGCACTTGGAAATCTCAACTATTGTTATATGGTGGGTGTCAAATACTGTTTCGTAAAATGAGAATGTAAGTGAAATTCTAAAATTGGCTTTATAGGTGCTAACACCATTTCAAAGCACCTTCTCTGGTAACCATATAAGTTTTAATGGAACAGCCCTAAGGGAGATATTGAAAAATAATTTTCCATAAGGTAATAAAATGATTTGCAGGAACATTCAAGAATTAAAATTGGCATAGCTATTAGGTTGTATGTATATGTTGGAAAATATATCCAATATTTAAAAAAAAAAATTCTATTTCAGGTATACGCCCTGTAGATTTCTATGGGAACTTTTACATGTCTAACACAACAGATGTAGAAATGGCTGGAGTAAATTGTGATGATTCTTTGAATGTAGAAATTAAACATGACGACAAGCTGTCAGAAGGAGATGGTGCTTATGTTCAGGTTATTGCCTATATTTAACTATTTACCTTCAATAAAAAATAAAAACGATTGTAGGGGTATTAATAATGAAAGAACTGAAGGACTTTTTATCAAAATATTAGAATATTAGAAAATCATTGATTTCTACGTCAATATATGGAATAATTGATATCCTGATGGAAGATCGTGAAATGATACAGTTATCTGTAGATTCTCTTCAAAAGCATCATAATAAATTGCAAGTGGAATGATTTTATTTTCCAATACATTTTTATTTAAGATTTTTTAATGAATTATTGATGTGCAATCTTGTTCACTGGAATTAAGGAATATTTTTGTCAATTTATAATTTTAGGTTGCTGTACTGTATACATCTGTTGGTGGTCAGAGACGATTACGTATTCATAATTTATCTTTCAATTGTTGTATGCAAATGTCAGATTTGTTCCGTAGCTGTGAACTTGATGCTCTTATTAACTTCTATGGTAAACAAGGTATGTATCTTGACTGGAATTTGTATCTAATGATTATATAAAGTCTTCTTACTGAAAGGAAATTTGCCTAAAATAATCTTTAGCCATTTGAAAAAGTTTCATGAAGTTAAATATTAAAAAACACATATATTAATGGTAGTTCTACATGGGGTAGATCACCTTATTCTTTTTTGACAAAGGAGACAAAATGCCATTTTGTCTCGCCTGTGATGAAAGTCGTGAAAGGTGAAACATAGCTGTTGTTTTTCTGGCGGCGTCAACAGTTTTTGAGTTTTCTGCTTAAGTCAGTTCGATAGGAACTACTTGTGATAGATCAATGATATTGTCTATAAAGTTGCATTACTATCAATACATATCATTTTGACCATTTTAAGGGCCACCCACCCTGTAGGTCATGGTCAAGTGACTTTCAATAATTACCAAATTTTCTGCTTAAGTTATTTTGATAGGAACTACTTGCGATAGATAATTATATTTTCTATAAAGTTGCAGATTACAATCAGTACATCTCAGTTTGACAATATTTTTGATGCACTGCCCTCTTTGTCATGCATTGTCCAGGAACTTTGAATTAATTAGCAATGTTGCTGTCCATCAGATTTGTTTTGTTTTTTTTATTTTCTGCAGACAGTCCAGACATATCTCTGTGTCTACAGTTGATTTTAAAAGATACCTTGAACTGAATAAGAATAACCTGTACATCAAAAGCACTAATAACAATATTTATTTTTGTCATTTTTCAGCTATTAAATCATTACTGAATAATAATCCATGTCAAGTACGGGAGAGTATAACTAATGATGTTGCCCATATACTGGCCTGTTATAGAAAGAATTGTGCCAGTCCGTCATCTGCTGGACAACTCATATTACCAGAATGTATGAAATTATTACCAGTATATGGAAACTGTGTATTAAAGAGTGATGGATTAAGGGGAGGTAAGACATTATATAATATATGGTCAGATAATATTCAAATGATTAGTAATTAATAGGAAAGTCTAAGATAACAGTTATTGGAAGATGATATTATGCAATTAATGGGCAAAATCATCTCAATCCTACACGCTTTGGGTTTTGCATTACCCTGTTGGTTAAGAAAAATTGTTGCAATTATTCTAAATTATGTGAAATTAAACAGAATTATAAGTTATCGTTAATTACACTAAACTAGGTATACACTGCAATGAATTCTGAATCAAGGAAAAATTTGAATTTATGCTTTTATTAGCTTTAATATTGAGTTATGATATTGATCAGTTTTCCTTAACACTTTGTTTATATGGTTTCTTGATTTAATAGACAACTTTCAAATGCGTACATTTCATATGTTATTGTGTCACAGTAAGAACTGATCAACCAATGTAACTCATTTATAAAAAAACAACTCAAGATTAGTCTATAGGATAGGTAATTTTTTAAAGAATTTATTGTTTTATTGCTTCAGGTCAAGAGATATCAACTGATGACAGAAGTTATTTAATGTTTATAATGAATTCTATGGATGTGAAATTTTCAAATGTGTTCTTTTATCCAAGAATTTTCCCAGTTGTAAGTATATATATATGAATATATGAGTTGTCAGTAAGGATACTTGTTTGGTTTTCATACATTTAACCCTTACTTGACACACATTGCTTTATCAGCTAAGTAGTAAATACTAATTAAATATGCAGCCTCGTTGACATCGTGTGCAAATGAAAGATCCATAAAACATTGAAATATCTGAAGGTCACTATTGCATTCAACTATTAGAGGGTACTCATACTTTAGAAAAAGATGGATGACTATAAATTCAACACAGAAAATAATATCAGGTCCGATGTATCTGATTTCATTTGTTAATTTTTGTTTACAGTAAAGGAAATGGCATTTCTTCACATTTCAGCATGGAGTGATATATCATTAACAGGTTCAAGAACATGTAAACAACAAGAAACTTTTAACTATCAAGTATTTCATTCTCAATTTCAGCAGAATACAGTTTTTAGTCAAACTTTTATAAATGATTATATCATGTATATTTCAAATAAATTTTATACAGTGAGACCTATCTAAAATCATACTTTATAGGACTGAGGTGTATGCTTTGTTTAGACAGGTGTTTATTGAACTCAGGTTATATTATAGTTATATTCGTTGTATGTCCTTATGAAGAAGTCCGGTTTGCTCATGTTTCTTGTATATGTCACATTTTGGGTTGGCCATGTTTATGAAAATAAGGAGATGTGGTATGATTGCCAATGGACAACTATCCATCAGAGTTCAAATGATGTGGATATTTGCAACTATAGGTCACTGTATGGCCACTGTTTTTTTAACATCAATATCTAATAAATCAGTAATTTAACATTAAGAAAAACTTAATAGATATTTATTGTCTGTCTATTGTATAAATGTAATCCTATTTTCAGCATGATTTAGACGATGAAGCTACAGATATACCCGTCAGTATACGTTGTTCAGCAGAAAGATTGAGTGAAGATGGTGTTTATTTATTAGGTAAGTTGAATATAAGATGACATAAACTTTTAATCCCTATGCATTTATTTTGGTAAAATAGGAAATTTTTAAAGCTTTGGAGGGGATAAAGGTAACCATTCAAATACATTATTAAACTGCCACAGCAAGAGCATTCTTTTGTTATTGGGTCCCCTACAAAACTGAATTCAGGTAAACACTTGTCAAGACCTAGATCAGTTGAAATATACTGGATAAATTAAAAATGAAATGCATTATTTAATTATATAATGGGCTTCTTTCAAGTTTACTTTAATCTCAAACCATTTAATTAACAGAAAATTTAGAATGGGAAGCCTTTTATTGTAGAGCTGGGCTTATACAAATACCATATCTTTAAGTCATAGTTGTTTCTAAGGTATTTGTAGTGCTTTCTCTTATTCTGGATTTGTTGATGGATACTGTAAATTCAGAAATTATTGCGTTCATTTATTATTGCGATTTTTCAAGAATGGACAAAAATGCGAGTTTTATTATTGCGATTTCGAAAAAAAAGTGCAGACATGTCTATATATATGTTATCAGAATACAAGTTCTTATGATTGCGATACTCACCCAGTCGCATTATTCACATTAATAAAAACCTTGCAATAATTTCTGAATTTACATTTTACATTAAATTTGATTACACTAACAAATGAATTTTAAGTTTATGAAGATAAGCAAATTTCTATATTTTCTTTGCAGAAAATGGTATATCGATGTTCTTGTGGATAGGACATAATGTTGACCCACACTGGGTACAACAAGTATTTAGTGTTCAGAGTGTGGCACAGATAGATATAGATAAGGTTAGCATTTCATTGTTATATATATTTTAATTTTGTTACAAAAGTTTATACTGAGAGAAGCAAATTTATTGAAAACTGCAAGGTTAGTAATAAGTTTTTATTTATATTCATCTATCAAAACAGATAAAAAAAAAAAAGAAGAAAAAAAAAACAACAACAGAAAATGGCAAGAAGCATGAATGAATAAATTAGTAAAGATTTATTACTAATGGCTTAAAAATCAACTTTGAATAGAGGTGAACCATAATCATATATTATGGTGAAAATGTATAAAGTTCGGATACAGATTATACAACATAAATATATCACAATTGCATGCAATTTACTTTTAATAGGCAATCAATATGACATCAGATTTGTTTTATGTGTCATATCTTTCCAAGGTTTCATTTATTAGACCTGTTCAGGTCAATTTGCAAATAACTTGATTACCTGATTATTTTCACTCAATTAATATTGTAAAGTATGATTTAATTCATGAACAAGATTTCTTTTACCTGCGATGTTATTGTGTTTTGAGGACAAAACTGTTTTATTTGTCTATTTAACTGTTAAAAATATTTTATTTTTCAGAGTAAAATCCTGGACCTTGATAATCCAGTATCAATCAGACTCCGAGAAGTCATAGCTAAAGTCAGGTCACAAAGATCAAGATGTATGAAGGTCAGTAAATGTAATAGTATTATTACATTGTAGAAGAAATGGTGCAGTTCTATTCAATCTGTTAGATTTAAAGGGATTTACTTCTTTCTTTTCTTCCATGCCAAGGACTGGATAATAAGAATTAATTTGTAGTCTATTCAATACATTTTTAAACAAATTATTAACCTTTTCTTTATATTCATCAGAAATTTAAAAAAAAAACATCTTTTCTTTTGTAACTTCAAAATCACAAACAACATGTTTTGTGTAGGAGATGACTGTCAAGACAAAGCATGCCTAAATATGTTTTGGTGGTGTAAATGTAAGATATATTCCTATGAAAACTAATATATATTAAATTGTTACTAAAAATTCTCACTCTGAATTACTTTCCTGTGTATGATGTTTTTCAGTTTTAACTAAGTCAGTAAAAATTGTTTTTTTTAATTTTCAGTTGACAATAATAAGACAAAGAGACAAATTAGAACCCTGGTTTAACCATTTCATGGCTGAAGACAAAGGAGCCAACGGCAGCAGTTCTTACGTAGACTTTCTATGCCACATACATAAAGAGATTAGGAATTTAATGAACTAATTGTTATTATGGTGCAAGGACTCTTTTATTCACAATTAAATCTACGATTCATGCATATCTCGGATTTGTCATCAACATAATAGACTAGAGATTATTTGCATGATATTGACGAAATCCTAGCCGAGATTAGAATGGATTATCGGAGCATTAATTCAAAAAGAATTTGAAGCTTTGATTGTTTCAAACCAAAGGAAGAGAAAATCTCTTAATTTTTTAACCAATTTATTTTACTCTATATTCATGTGGAAAAGTAAAGAGCTTCATTGTAGAGAGATTCACAAACCTAGTGATAGTTGAATTTCAGTTAATGGGTTCATGATTTCAATGAAAATTATCATCGTCATATCATCTATAGTCAGAAAATTCAGCTATAGGGTAGTATTTAAATACTACACAAACTGAGTGTAGGAAATTATTCAATCTAAACCTTGCAGTTGTATGACAATACTTTGGATTCATTTATATTCATGGATTGAGGAAAAAATGTATTTTCCAGGATATTTGATTTCATTGTTTTGTCAGTCTTCACGTACTAGGTTATAAAAAGATTGTTCTTTGTTGAACATTTAAATATGTGGTTCACATATACCCCCAAATTCTATGATAATTGGTTTCCTTTTAATGATAATGAATACACAGTAACAATGTAAGAACAATTTGATGTCCATGCGAACCTCTTTTATAAAATTATGAAATGAGTAAAATAAATTGGTTAATTATTATTTTGTTTTGTTGTAATTAAATTTATGTCACTTTCAACATAACCAGTCCATATATATATTAAAAAAATAGGGTTCTCATAGGGGTACAAAAACAATATTTCAGAGTTCTCGAAAAGTGGTGGTCCAAAGGTTTTTGACTACCAAAATTTTGCAAAGGGCCTACACCATTTTAGTATTTTCGAGTAGAAATAATAGTGAAGAACAGGAGATAGGGCCACCAGGGGAAAAAAAGATTTGAAGAACTCTGCAGTGTCAGACATGGAAAACAAATGAAACATTACAAACAGCGATATTTTATTGAATGTTGTGATGAAGCATATATCTCTTATGTATTTAAGTCTTCCTGTGATAACCTAGTCAGATGCAAGTATTTAAATTTGTAAAATTTATATGAACGCTTAAATTTTTTCTTAGATAGGTTGTCTTCTCTTGATACAGATTTCAGAAATAATCATTTTTATGAAAAATAATGCTGAATTACAACCATGGAATATAATTATATTAGATAGTTTATATTTTAAGTTAGCTCAAAGTGTTAAACATTTTTTTTCATCCTATCAATTTTGGTTATAGCTATTTACTAACACACTCATTTATATGCATTCAACGGCTACAGTAAAGTGTACACCCTCCATTTAAATCAAATTGCATATTTAATAAAATTCTATATGCAGTACAGTAATGAGCTTACTATACAGTATGGGTTTTGCTCATATGTCTCCAAGCTATGTTATGTTAATAGATTATGAAGCTAAGATGGTTATATATGAAAAACATTTGGTGACCTTCAGTTGTTTTAACCCTTGTCCTGCAGTAATTGGTGGCAAGTTGTCTCATTGGCAATCATACCACATTTCCAAACTTCTATATAATGTAAATTAATATCAATGTATATTTTTTTATTTCCCGGCACCATAGTGCTATTAGAATTTACTTTTATGTTAAAACACTGATTTAGTTGTTGTATTGGTATCAGTAGTGCTTAATGGTAATCGGTTGTAATGTCAGTATTTAATATGTAGTTATAAATATTTTCACCATTATGTCTGTGTTAAAAACGATGGATGGATGGCTGTTTAACTTGCAGTGTATTAATAAAATATACAGATATAATAGATCTTAAATATGGCTACATAATGATTTAAAGGAAAAGTTTGAGAATTTTGACGTGTAGGAGTAGAATTATTTTAAAACAATTTAATGGATTTTAAGTTTTAGAAGAATTGTTTATAAAAGTCATTTGGGTATCTTGACAAACCAATCATATCATTAGCTAATCTAATCTCAGATATATTTTTGGAAATATTTATTTCTATATATTAAACAATATACTGTATAAATATTTGAGAATATGCCTCTAAGTCTGTATAAAACCAATTGAGTTGCTATATTTATAAAAAAGTTAACACGGAAAACTGATGTTAACTGTTCCAAATCAAAATAAACTTGAGTGTACTTGTCTCTGATATAAAGTTTATTCCAAGAATACAACTGTTTCCCTTTTGAAATCATGAAAGCAAGCATGGCAGTCGATATTCAAGGAACTACTGTTTGCGATGTAAACATATAAAGTGTCTTTTGGCACAATTGTGATATTAATATAAACAATTTAATGATCACTTAAATGATTTAATCATATTTTATGTGCAATATCCTACAAAAGTATAGATAATGAAGCCATAAGTAAAACTGTTATATTAGATTGCCTAACATAGGTTTTTTATTCAGAGTTCAATAATGTTAAAGCTAACTTAAGGGGACAGAAAATAGGCTCCTATAGTTCAGAGTCCTTTACCACAGGAGGAACACTAATGTATACATACTAAATTCCAATATGGATTTAAAATTTCATACAAGTTTTAAGAGTTCAAGGGTTTAAAATAATCTTTGCTTTACAGAGATTATTACTTGATATAGAATTTTACAAATAGATAATTTCTGTACAACTCAGCCCTCAATGATTATATATTCTATGATTGGTTTTCTGTTTTATATATTGTTTGGCATTGAGAGTAAGTTTCCGAGAAAATGAGTTCATTGATGTAAAACAAACCCAAATTGAACCATTACTGTAAAGTTATTATTCTTTTATGTTATATTGCTATTAAAATTACCCAGTAATTGAGATATACATGTGTTCTGTGTTCATGTACAAAATGTCTGTTTCTGTCTCCGAGCTGTTTAATGTTTATCTGGTTTAAGTGGTATTTATATGAATAGATTCTGTGATATTTTTCAGACCATAATGCATGTACCTATATATTCTTTCAAACTTCCTAACAGTATTGTCAAGTATTAAATATTTGTAAAGAGCCTTCATCAGTTCTCATACATTGTGATGTTTTCTCAAAACATCAACAATTAGGACTTTAAGGTGGTACCCAACACCTTGACTAATATTAATTTGGCTCGTTTAATTTTCCTAAAATTTTGATAAAATGTTAACTTTGACCCTTTGACAAAAATATAAAAATTTCAAATAATTTGAACCAATCACTTTATCAGAAAAATTTCACTGGCTATATAGCAGTTTGACAAACACTAATTTTGATCATCGAGAAGCTTAATATTTCCTTAACAATACAACGTGATTAAAACGTTTAGTTGATTTTTACAGAGTTATCTCCCTGTAGTGTTAGGTACCACCTTAAATATGAAAATTTAAAAAAATGAAAGACTGAAAAGTATTCAGTTTTGGAAATTTTAAGATTATTAGGAACTTTCTTAGGTGCTGGTCTGTCCTAAGTTCAAAATCAGCAATCTGCAAGTAATCTGCACTAAAAATTTCTAAAATAAATAAATGTTTTCCCAGTATGAAAATGTTTTAATATTGTAAAACATCTGCAGTGATTCACACTTTGAAGTTTATAAGGGAAATAAGCATTGGTTAATATGAGCTAAAGAGCTTCATATTGTGTTGTACAGTAAACATTTCAAAATACACATGTGTGGTCCCAAAAAGTCCTAACTGGGTAAGGGATTGATATGTCATTGTTTATAGTATTGCATTTTTGAAAATAATAATAGGCTGGGGTCATCTCATTGTCAGGGAAGACACAAATGTCAGTAAGTAGTTCAGGACTAAGCCATGTCATTGTCGATCGAACGTTTGAAATATAAATAGGAAATATGGATGTATTATGGTCTGAAATGAGATTGACTTGTGACATCTACTAGGAGGATGATATTCATAGAGTAGATTTTTATAAACTGTATTGTATGCATGTACATGTATTAAAGTGTTATTTCAGCTCACCATAGTAAATGCTTACCTTAGAAAACCATGTATATATACCCTTAGAAAGCTGTACAGTTAAATATACAATGGATTTTAAAATCAATTGTTAAAATAAAAGGAAGAATGATAGGATTGTGCAAGTTGAATTAATATATACAAATATTTTGACTTTGACAAGATCTCCCAACCCTTACAGATTTTTTAGATGTATGCATTAATGATAAACTTAAAGGTCAGAATTTTACAAGATCCTCAAGCTAAAACCTGTTTTCTGTGTATATTTCAACATGATTTGTTTGCCAAATAATTTATTTGATGGAAGTATATTTTTTTGTTGCTGTATCTTGTTATATTTGTGGTTCAGGAGTGATAGTGTGAATGTTGACATGTAAATGATGTATAAATGGCAATAAATTATAAATAACATATGGAGGCTTTATTGTTCTTCCCTGGCCTGGACTCTAACTCATGCTACTGAGATATCGTGGCACCAAATCGCCTTGCACTGTGCCTGCCCCGCTAGACCACTCGACCACCTAGGCTCTACAATTATAAAGCTTTCGGTGGCCGGGTGTTACCTTTCCTCATCAGTTTTAATCTAGCTTCCTAATACAGTACATGATATATAAGGCATGAAGATGTAATTGTTACAGATCAGCTGAATTATCTATTGTAAAGGATCCTACAAATTAATGTAAGATGCAGTCACAGAAATATGTGCATGTTGAAGATAATGGATGGCTGTTGAACATCCTTCAGGAAATTATATGCATATTCAAGACGAGAACATGTTAATCCGATTTGAAAATAACCCCGCTTTGTACTAGACTGACACGCTTATCCAGATTTTTAATGTGATAGTTTGCAAGGTAACAGTTCAAAGGAAGACATGTCACCCTACCAGGACACGACTCCGAGCCTTCCAGTCTTTGCTCTTACTCTCTAAAGAACCCACAAACATCCACAATCGAGGCAAATAACAGTACGCTATAACCTATTTGCATGTTGGAAGGCTTTTAAGATTTGATGGTTGGCTATCTTGAAGCTTACGAAATAGAGGCCATTTGAGAGCAAATTAATGTTTTTTTTCAAATCTCCACTAATCACATACATTTATTACCGAATTAGCTTTAATGCTGTTAGTTTACTGCCTCTTTCTAAAAATTCTCCTGTTTTTAAGCAATTTAAATGTAGGGTTTTAATTGAATTAGGCTTGTAACACAGAGATGGAGAATATGGGAAAAGTTGTTATATATAAAGCAAATGTTCAGTGAGTAATCTAATCATTCCTCTCATTAGACATTATCATACTGTTACAAAAATGTCAGGAAAATGGTGGCTGTGCCTTTCTAATGCTGACAAATATTGATGTTAGCATGGTTAATGGGATGCTGACTAAATTTCCTTTTGAATTGCTTATATCCAGAAGTCATACTTAGTGAATTTAAGTAGCTTGATTTGTCACAATCAGAATTGGTCTATGTAGTACAGTTGGTTAATTTTCATAAAGTCAACCTTGCCATTTTTTTATTGAAGGTTTGATTGCCTAAAAACACAATTGTGTCGATACATAAAAAAATGTCAATATCACTTCAGAACAATATTCTTTCATTTCATTTCTTTATCAGTCTTCAATAATTTTATTTTACCATTTACACCACAAAATGGTGTTTTTATTCAATGATACTATATGTACCTAGAAACTTGCATCAGCCTTCTGTGATAAAAAATCCATTACTTTTCAAGTACCGAAGAAAAAACTTTCCAGCAATGAATGTTTTTCTATCCATTCAATAAGAGTTTTGTCTCGCCTGCGACAAGAGAACATAGGAATTACTATCCGGCAGTGGCTTTAAACAATTTGTATAAAGCTTTATAAGAAGGTAGAAAACCTGGACGTTTCATACCTTGCATGCAGAAACCTCATGTTACAAAGTTTCCGTCTGTCCATTGTCGTCCACCTCATTTTCATGGTTTAAGTGACTGTTTGATAAAAATGTTTAGTTGTTTTGTCATGTGAAATACTCACTTATCATGAGTAATAGGATATAACTATATTTGGTATATAGGATCCTGCAAAGTTTACATGTCAGTCAGATAGGCTGCACTTGTCCTCAACGTCATTTCATGGATCAATGACCAAGGTTATGTTTTTGTGGTCAACTCTTTATCTTGGATACTATAAGCAAAAGGTCAACTATATTTGGTGTATGTCTGGTAGGGTTTTATTATCTTACCTTTACCTCATTCACATGAATCATTGAAAAGTTTTTGTGATACTTGCGCATGTTGTAACCCCTTTCAACAAAAATTCAAACATAACAGGCAAGACTTTTCAGCATGTTCACTGTTTCCACATATAAATATTTCCAACAGGCAACAAGGTGAAATGAGTCTCTGCTACCAGCCATATTGGATGGCTAAACTGCACCAAAATTAGAACACTGCAAATAGTATATAGGGAACCATTTTGTTATACATGTATTTGATATGTCCTGATAGTTAAGCAACTTTATATAAAACACCAATGATCTATCACATGTAGTTCCTATCAAACTAACTTAATAGGTATAAAACTTAACATTGAAGATTGCTGATTAATTCAAAGTCACTGAACTCTGACCTAGGGGGCAGAGCCTCGAAATAGTCGTCAAACTGATGTACTGATAGTAATGCAACTTTATATCAATGATCTATCACAAGTAATTCCTATCAAACTAACTTTACAATTGTTGAAGACTATGACGATGTTGTCATCATTGAGCCGGAAATGCAATCCCTGTGTTGCGCTTTCTGCAACTTTCGTCACAGGTGAGACAAAAATCATCGACGGACCATTGAAGCCAAGTGATTGCAGCTGTTGTAAAGGACATTAAAAATTTCCTTAAAAGATTCAATAATACTGCCATATAAAAACTTCAATTTCAGTATTTAATGGTGAAAATTTCATTAATATAAATACAACTAAGAAGATGTGGCAACTCTCCACCAGAGACCTTATGACAGAAGTTAACAACTATAGGCAATCATATGGCCTTCAATAATGACAAAACCCATATCCCAAACCAAGCTATAAAAGGCCCAAAAATGACAAATGTAAAACAATTCAAACAAAAAACTAACAACCTGATTTATGTACAAAACAACAAGCATTCTGTGAGTATTGCCTGGCAATACATAGTCCCCTACCAGTTAAAAATTTATTGTACTGGAACAAAATGCTAACTTGATCTATAACTTGTCATGGTGTAAACTATATAACAAATATCAAGTCAATATCTTCAAGCATGACGGAAAAAAATGTGGAAAATTGATTATTAGAGTAAATTTTCTAAGTCCAAGGACCATAACTCTGCACAAAATCATCAGACCGGAACAAAATTCGAACTTGATCTGTAACTTGTCGTTATTAAACTATATACCAATTATCAATTCAATATCTTCAAGCATGACGAAAAAAAATGAGGAAAACTGATTATTTGAATGAATTTTCTAAGTTCAAGGACCATAACTCTGCACAAAATCGTCAGACCAGAACAAAATTTGAACTTGATCTGTAACTTGTCATGATAAAACAATACACCAATCTCAAATCAATATCTTCAAGCACCAAGAAAAAGTGTGGAAAACTGATTTGCCGGACTGACGGATGGACAGACAGACGGACGGAGTGCAAACCTAATAAACGAAAATCAATGATATACAGCAACAAACGACAACCACTGAATAACAGGCTCCCGACATGGGACAGACATAATGTGGCAGTGTTATACATGTTTGCTGATGCAAAACCCTTCCCCTAACCTGGGACATTGGTGTAACAGTACGACAGGAGAACATGACATACATGTATAGTTTACATATTTATTTCGTCACAGATGATATTACAATAAATAAATACTCAAGAAAATATTATTATACAAATTTCATGCATTAAGAATATGAATTCTGTTTTATGAAGACAACATAAAAATTTGCATAAAAATCAGTTTTTAAAATCACGGTCACAAAACCATTTTCTGTTACATAAAAATCATATATATTTTACATCACTTTCTATCATAATATTATCAAAATATCAAAATCCCAAATTTTTTGTCTAGACATGAAACATTTCCGCTTTAGTTATTTGCAGGATTAAAATGTCATAGATATTTTTGTGGCTTAAAAATTCAAAAACTTGATTTGAAATCCTTCTGGAGGGTTCAGGCTGAATAACATAAATATGTTTTGTTTTAAATGCAATGTGCAATAGTGTTTAATAGGCCAATATATGTGCACATTAATAGTCTTATCACTGGTAAACAGCTCCTTCAAATATATTATTGTAATTAAAATGATCAAGAAAGAGAGACTAAGTTTAAATCAATTTCCTTGGAACAAATAAAATTGTACATTCACATTTTTTATATTCAAGAGAGAGACATTTTGATCCATCACATAGAGATAACATACAAATGTTGAGAGCTTTTCAAAAATTATGTACAAAAAAAACATATTTAGTGTGCAGACTTACATGTTCCCAGGATGGTCTTGAGCAGTTGATCAAATTGATCCATATTCTGTAAAAACTTTTATTACCATTGGTGTCAAGCAACAAATTTTAATATTTAGTTTTCTCTAATTGTGGTTTCATAGATCTATACAAAAAATATATTATCCAGTTCTATATGCATCAATGCATGTCAAGGTGACCTGATTTATTTACATGTCTATGGGAAACAATTTGTAAAGGCCTTGTACAGTTACTAGTAGATTTCTTTGTAAAAGTTTTATGGATCAAATCTGAACTTTAATAAAAAAAAAATTTGTAAAGGGAGCCTGTGTCTAGCCTGTTATTGCTACTGTCATATGTGAAGCGTAATGTAGACAGACAGCCGAAAACTGAGTCCATTCATCAGTAAAATCCAGAAAATATAAAAAACTAGAGGCTCTCAAGAGCCTGTGTCGCTCACCTGTACTTACTGATGCTTTGGAAATCATGTAAAATAAGGTTAAAATCATAATTCATAGTATTAGATATTAGATATTATAATGATATCTAAGATAATAACAAAAAAATGCAAAATTTTTGTAAAATTATTAACTCAGGGGCAGAAACCCAACAACGGGTTGTCGGATTTGTCTGAAAATTTCAGGGCAGATAAATCTAAATCTGATGAACATTTGTGCCACCTGTCAGATTTGCTCTAAATGCTTCAGTTTCAGAGATATAAACCAAAAACTGCATTTTACCCCTATGTTCTATTTTTAACTAAGTCGGCCATGATGGTTGAAAGGCGGGGTCATCGGACAAATTTTTTAAACTAGATACCCTAATAATGATTATGGCCAAGTATGGTTAAATTTGTCTCTGTAGTTTCAGAGAAGAAGATTTTTGTAAAAGATTACAAACATTTACGAAAAATTGTTAAAAATTGACTATTAAGGGCAATAACTCCTAAAGGGGTCGACTGACAATTTTGGTCATGACAACTTATTTGTAGATCTTACTTTGCTGAACATTATTGCTGTTTACAGTTTATCTCTATCTATAATAATATTCAAGATAATAACCAAAAACTGCAAAATTTCCTTAAAATTACCAATTCAGGGGCAGCAACCCAACAACAGGTTGTCAGATTTGTCTGAAAATTTCAGGGCAGATAGATCTTGACCTGATAATCAGTTTTACCCCTATGTCAGATTTACTCTAAATGCTTTGGTTTCAGAGATATAAGCCAAAATCTACATTTTACCCCTATGTTCTTTTTTTAGCCATGGCGGCCATCTTGGTTGGTTGGCAGGGTCGAAGGACACATTTTTTAAATTAGATACCCCAATGATGATTGTGGCCAAGTTTGGTCAAATTTGGCCCGGTAGTTTCAGAGGAGAAGATTTTTGTAAAAGTTAACGACGACGGACGACGACAGACCCTTTGGACCAGGTGAGCTAAAAATGGAATGCAACTTAGATCAAATACTACCCAATTACTTAATATACCAAAGGCAAGAACAAACACATTTAGAAGATCTTTTTCATATTCTGGCCCAACTTTATGGAATAAACTACCAGAAGCACTAAGACACATGTCAAACATAAATACTTTTAAAACAAACTGCTTTAAGTTTTTACTTGATAATCCAGGAATTATTTAAATGATTATGTATCAATTTTGATTATGTTTTCTTATGTTTATCTTTGTTATGAAGAAATTGTGTGATGCATTGTGAGTGGTGTGAGGGCCTCAAGGGAGAATAGTGTTTGTACTAATTGAGCATACCCTCTAGAAATAAAGATTATTATTATTATTATTATAAAAGTTTACTTTAAAAAGTACTATTCTTGAATGGGCTTATTGCTGCTTAGTCTTCCCCTAAACACTAACCTTAGCAGTCATTCATCCAAGAAATTTAGGTCAAATTGACTAGATTTTTATATGGACCTGTGAAAGCTAAGAGATATTCAATGATAAAAGACTTTCTTCTATTATTTTTTGCTGTTTTCAAATGGATGTCATTGCAAATTTAACCGGATAGATGAACAAACCAAATTAACCTACGAATGAAATGCACTGAATGATAGGAACAAAATGATAATACTACTAAATATTTTGGTAAAAAAATCTAACCTTACTATAGAAGAATCAGACAAACCTTTCCTTCATATTTTCATGAAATAAAGAAATATCGAAGAAAAAGTTCAACATAAATCACTGCTTTAATTTAGAAATTGATAGTTTACCAGTCTAATGTATTGGGGGAAAAATGTCAAACACTAGATAGAAATCAGTTTTTCTACATGTATATCACATTCATAAACTTCAATATGTACTTCAGACATACTGATAAATATTAATTCAAAGAAAATGAAATAGATAAAATATCATAAATCAGTCAAGAGTCCACTGTTCATTGAAAACTTGTAAACATGACATCCAGAGTTGTGTCTTTAAAATTCAATCCAATGTTGTCAAAATAATGATGAAATCTGAAAATACAAAAGATAATGATAGTGAATTTGTGTTTTATGTCCATCATCAATAATAACATGCATATGATGACGATGTTGGATTGATGTTTAACATCCAGTGGCAATTATTACAGGCACATGACGACAGTGTTGGATTGATGTTTATTATTACAGGCACATGATGACGATGTCGGATTGATGTTTAACATCCAGTGGCAATTATTACAGGGATATGACGACAATGTTGGATTGATGTTTAACATCCAGTGGCAATTATTACAGGGATATGACGACAATGTTGGAGTGATGTTTAACATCCAGTGGCAATTATTACAGGGATATGACAACAATGTTGGATTGATGTTTAACATCCAGTGGCAATTATTACAGGGATATGACGACGATGTTGGATTGATGTTTAACATCCAGTGGCAATTATTACAGGGATATGACGAGAATGTTGGATTGATGTTTAACATCCAGTGGCAATTATTACAGGGATATGATGACTATGATGAATTGATGTTTAGCATCCAGTGGCAATGATTACAGGCATATGATGACGATGATGAATTGGTAATTAACATCCAGTGGCAAATATTACATGCATATCTTGGCGATAACATGTTAATGAGATATGAATGTAACCCTGCTTTGTACTAGAACCAACACCCTGAGCCATATTTTTAATGTGCTAGTTCACAAGGCAACAGTCTGCAGTAAAACACATTATTCGGACTCACAGGCGACTCTTTTTCTAAATGCTATGTGTAGCGAGAAGCAGCAAATACCAATTTTAAGTGTTTTCTTTAATCCTGCTGTGTATCAACCCCACAAACTCCCACACCTGAAGGTGCGAACTACAACATTCTTATATTTTGCATGTTAATTGATCCAAGAAATACTTAGTTGTAAGATTTTTTGTTTACACACCGTACACTTAACTTCATTTTATACTATAATGTATGTTAGCCATTTTACAAAGAACTACATCATTCACCATATTCATGAAATGCGCTAACACATATACATACCGGTAATCATTTTGAATATTTAAATCAGCACACCAAAAGACAACTATTTATGTAAAATAAATTTAGACATAAGTTAATTTTCTCCTTGATAGGCTTTATGCCTAGTGTGAAAACAATTAACATTTTGGGTGATCCACTTCACATGCATCCATTTCCTACTTTAATAATTTAACTAGTCTGACGCCAAGAGGAAGAAAACTTTTACAAATAACTTACCGTCTTTTAATTTTCGCCATTTCCCTGAGTTTTTCTGATTTACTGATTTCTCTGAGAGTAGGCATGTAGTCCATGACAACAGATCTCTGATGACATCTGACTGCCAAGGGGAGGTTACTCATAACATTATTACTGGCTTTCTTCAGGACTAGATTTTTACTGAAAAGAAAAGTAAGATTTTCATTTACTATAAATAAATATTATTAAACTGGTAAAAAATGTTCAGACTTATTATTTGTGATATGTAAATCATAATTAACTAAAAAAAATGAGTTCTGTTCTAAACCATCAGAAAGATATTAATTTTCAAAATGTGTAAGGAGACACGATTACTGCCAAATTATTATAGTTCTAGGAAAACGATCAAAATCTGACATTATGTTTAGATATAACCAAAGAAACAACTGTCAAATTTCTAAATTTCTTCTGTTCCAATATGTCTCATTTTTTTGGGCTCAAATTTCGGTTTTTCTAGCAGAATATTTAGAGTTCACTTAACGAGTCCTTTAAAGAGGGACATATATTTCCCTTCCCACTTGGGGAAAACCAGGATATCCTATCTATTGCACATTGGTATATTAAGATCTAAAATTGTGTTTCAATAAAGTGTGCAACAGGATTTTCAGTGACATAGATGGTTCCTTATTGACAGAGTGGTCTAATTAGTCCAACTACTGTACCACTAGCCTGTCAACACTGAGGTTGAGTTTGAACATGCATGTGGCAAGTGCACTTGACTCCAATCTTAATTGACTAGGATTATCACTTTATCTGATTAAGGTCATGGTTTTCTCCTGCTTCCTATGCCAATAAAAACTGACCGCCACAAAATAGCCAATAAAGCTGAAAGTGGCATTAAACATCAATAAATTGATGAAAAAACAACAAAATGAAATAATGGTTTCATTTCAACAAGCACATTTTAATATTAAAATCTAACAACATATCAAGTTTTTATGTAATAGAGGTTGTGATAACAAATAGGTTTCTGAGCAGATTAACGTGTCTTAGGCCAAAGGGCAATATTCTGGGATAGTATATAAAAGGTATCCTAAAATTTAATATCAAACTAACCTATTACTGGCCCTGTTGACTAGAACTCCTTGTGACTGACTCCCTGCAGAAGGTATACTAACTGATTCTATGTGCTGTCCTTTTAAAGTGTCCTGTAAATGTCTCTGATTTGTACACAATTTGTATAGTGCTCTAACTTCTATCTCTGAACACAAATTATCCTTGTCAATATACTCTAATGAACTTGTAATATCTGTGTCATGAAGGCATCGTTTACTGTGTAAAATAAAACTATTTGACGATTCAGGCACTTCTGAACCTATCGTCACTGAATCGATGAAAGACATGTTGTCATAAAATTCTGTTAATTGATCTAGTGATCTTATAATTGCTACTTTTTCTTCCTTGGTTTCTTCTGTTTTTGTTTCTTCCAGAGACTCTTCTCTTGGTTCGTCTAAGATCCCATCATTTGAAGCCTCACTATCATACAAATCAAATGTTTTTATTCTTTTTAATTGAGTTTTCTTTTCCTTAATTTTAGTTTTTATAGATGGAGGTGTCGTCTGCCGACTCTTAGGCATGGGTAACAGATCAATGTATGTATTGTAAACAATATTATACATTAATTTCCTGTATTGATCACATGCTTCTGTTACCACAGTGACAAGGTCATCTCTTTGACCTTTCACAAGCTGCTTCAGTAAATTCATAATTCCCTCTGATCCCCCTAAACTGAGCCCCAAAGAACTATTCAAGCATGACAAATGAACTGAGGACTGCAATGCTGCTTCAGGTTTCACTGTAGATTCCTTTGGCAGAGGAAATGTTTGGGCACTACTTGATGATTCATCATCGCTAATCAGAGGTCGTTTCCTTTTGTTCACGACAGGTTTAATGACGACAAAGTCATCATCATCATCAAACCTGGATTTTGAATCCCCGGATATGCTTGAAGGTTTTATAGCCTCTTGTGAGCATGTGTCCTCACTCAGAGGAAGTGGCTTCAATTTGACAGGGGAGATAATTTTCTGGACTGCCTGTAATGTGCCACCTCCTGATTCTATCCAGTATTGTAATGCCAGCAAGCATCGACGGATATCTCCTGATAAAACTTTTACAAGAGTCATGATTTCTTCAGAGTTTGTCCTTATACTCTCCGCCAAACATATCAACTGTAAATACACTGTTGTTTGTTTCTGAAAGTAGAATTTTAAATTAAACAATATTCTATACATTTTGATAACATTAACTGTACTAATATAACTGCACCAGATGCACTTTTATCCAATAAATGTCCCTTCAGTGATGCTTGTGGCCAAAATATTTGAAAATTCAGCACTTCTTCTACAATTGGTCTTTCCAAATGGATAGAACTCCCCAAAGGATATTTCTTAGTCCAAAAGCCAATTCAAGTCACTTTTACACGATTAAGAATTTTTGCGGGTATTGCGACTGGGCTAGTGTCACAATAATAAGAACTCACACTCTGATATATGATACATATCTCTGTATGCAGATTTTCCTAAAATCACAATAATTAATCTCATATTTTTGTCAATTCTTCTGAAATTGCAATAATTGCACACAATAATTTCTGAATTTACAGTATTCTTGTGGATGTATTTCAATTTTAATACTGATGAGATATACTTACCATGGATGGTGTTTTGAATAAAAACTGTTCATATCTTCCCTCAAACTTAGAAGACAATGTAACATCGTTTGTAGTGAGGACAATAGGAATCTTAGTTGAATTCATAAATGTCTGAATAGCTGACCAAAATCCCTTGTCTTCTTCAAACACAACATCAACCTGAAAAAATATATTTTGGCGATTAATATAAATATAAGAAGATGTGGTATGATTGCCAATGAGACAACTCTCCACTAGAGACCAAATGACATAGATGTTTAGTATAGTTTCAACAGGTCTTCCAAATTATTTACTATAAATAGATGTCCATTCTACACAACTCAATGAAATTACCCAAAAAAAAATGTTCACAAAATACAAATAAACAGCAGTGCCATAATTGGCCGTCCCAATTAATTGGACCATATTTCTATAACTCCAGAATAACAGAAATCAAAACATAAAAAAAAAAACAACATCAACCTGGTATAATTGGCTGTAATTATGTAGCTTCTAAGAAATACTTATTTTTTATTTTTTCAAAATTTAATGCATGTACTTATTATTTAATTTATCATAAAGCTTAATAACAAATTTCAGGAAGCTCCCCTTCCATTGGAGAAAAAAGTAAAATAACAAAAATACCGAACTCCAAGGAAAATTTTAATCGGAAAGTCCCGTATCAAATGGCAAAATCAAAAGCTCAAACGAGTTTGAGCAGGGGTATAATCATACAAAAATTTCAGGGAAATAACTGATCATTTGCACAGTTTTAACAAAATCTTGGTCATCCAATAACATTTTCACAGTTCTGTTAAAATATATACTAACATCTTCAAACAGTATGAGAGATGTGCTGGATAAATTCAGTCCTTGGTTAGTTGCAGCAGTCTGATTTGAAGTGGTAGGAATTAAGCCATCAAACTTTACTCCTTTCTCATCTTTTCCTTTCTTCTTTTTAGGTGTTTTCTCTGCATCACTTTCTTCCAAGTCCCTTTTTCTTTTTCTTCTGTTCTTACTATCATTTGACTTTTTGGACTTTTCAATTTCTACTTGTATAGAATTTGTTGTTTTGTTGAAGAAATTAGCAAAGGAAGTTGGCACATTCTTCTCTGGTTTCTTTCTAGGAGAAGGTTTATTACCTGTAATTAAATCATTTCAATTACTTGAAATTTTGTTTTGAAAAAAATCCTTCCATTTTCTAAATTTTTAAAACATTAAAAATTCTAATTGGCATATACCCTAATTGACAAAAAAAAATCAAGAAAATTGTATATTCTGGTTTAAAATTATTTCCTAAGTTGGTATTTTTTCATAGAAAAATAGTTGGAATCTAATTAAAAGCGTTTCTTTTTCAAAGGGACATAACACATATATAGTAGCTACATCACAGTATAACTCCCCTCCATCTGTATCCAATAGTCTATTGCAACTTAGTGAAACACAGTCTCAACAAGCGTATTAAATGCAATAAACTGGAAATATATCTTAAATGAATAGAAAGATATATTAAACTGACAACTATATGCATAATCTGAATTATTCAAGAACACTTAATATGATTATTGTTTCCATTTCAGGAACTGCAAATTCAATGCTTCACTTGGGGGTACCTTTTTCTTTGTTTTTAATTTTTAATTTAGGCATTGTTTCAATTTCAAACACTTGCTATAATGAAACATGGATATCTGATTCTGCATACAAAACTATATGAAATTTATATCGTGTTGAACACATGAATTAGTACCAATAATACTTCACTTTTTTTTTTTTATCTTTCGGGGCCGGAATGGATAGAGCCATAAGTAGGGTTATTTAGCATGAGGCATCAAAAGAGGACTTCCCTTTCTATTTTAGGCAAGCTGTAATACTGTTTATCTTACCTCCTATAGATTTCTGGGGATATGATTGGTTAAAGGACTACAGGTGGTGACTACATATATTTGATATAGGGTGTCCTAAAAAATATGGGGTTAGTTTCCATATGGGGTTAGTAAGGAGTTACTGCCCTTTCAAAACAAAAAAGAAATCTGAAAGATTTCAACAGACGAAGAAATTGATAATGAACGATTGAAATAAATTCATAAAACAAATTTAAAGCTAACAAGTTGTTATTGTTGGCATTTGTTTTGTGTATAAACAAATGGAAGAAGATTCTTAATACTAAGTATTGAAGACTTAATCACTTTGATAGGCCGCTAGTCTAAATACCACATGTGAAGATAGTCTGTAAGATAAATTCGTTACATGGTGTGCTAGTGACCTAATACGATATATATGGGTCAGTACATTCCATATGGGGATTCGAGCTTCGTTCTCACCCCATATGGTATGTACTGACCCCATATATATCGTATTAGGTCACTAACACACCATGTAACTAATAATACATGTATATACATAATCTTTTTACCTTGTGTGAATATAGAAGCTGGACCTGCATCGCCATGTTTGTTATGAGACACCCTATGTGATTGTGTAGCTTCCTGTAACTGTGTTAATATTCTTTTCCCATTCCTTATTGAAGATGCATTCACTTCAAAAACCTGCAACATTAAATAGCTTTAATTCTTTTTTATTATACAAAGGACAATGGAAAAAAAACTCAATGTTATTCAAAAGCTGAAGATGAAGAGTTGGTTCCTTTCAAGTTCTGAAGTAATAAAAGAAAAATATGTCAGAGGACAGGAATGCACCTGCTCAAGCTTTGCAATTTTCCAAGTTTTAAAGGGGAATAACTCTAGAAAAGTAGATGACTCACTGCCCAAATTTGAACTCTGTCCGCGTGTTGTGGTTCTTAGCATTATGTATGAGTTTCATAAAATTTGGATGCGACAAACTTAAGTTAGAGTGGGGAAAGAAAATGAGACAGACGGACGGCCAGAAGGTCAAAGGTAACACTTAATGCCTCCTTTGCCTACGGCGGGGGCATAAAAAATACAAATGAGTCATACTGATCATAGAGAAATATATTAGTACTTTACATCTTATCTTAAAAGTGTATGCTTATATCTTAAAGTAGAAGTAACTAGTTTAATTGCAAATCTAATGATCTGAATAAATTTAACTGACTTTTAATCAATATTTCCAGGCTTTATTTTATGCTTATTTCTTCTTTTGTTTACTTACTTTAAATCCAATCTCCTGTGCCAGGGCATACACTGTGGTAGATTTGCCTATACCTGTAGGACCCATTAACATGACAGTATTGCACAGTTTATCTTCTTCTTCTTCACTGCCCTCACTGTCAACATTAAAGTCACTGTCATCGTCTGCCCACCAATCATCCTCTGTCAATCAAATTGGTACTAGTTATCAAAAAAACTCAGGGCTGTTCCAGAAAATACTATGTGACTCCCCCCCCCCCCCCAGGGACCGCACTTTTTTTTAACCCCCACCACCCACAGAAATAAAAATAAATTAGAACAACACTCCCTTTGCGTTTTGGTATTTTCTGGAACAGCCTTCAAGGAGAACCATTTGTAATAATATTGAAGGTTTGTTTTGAAAGTGACAATAGTTTACTTTCCTTTGGCAGATTGAACAGATGATACCTTATCTTATCCAAAACAGTAGCATATTGGTTTTAGTGGTTAAAAAGACATGTTGGAAAATAACCATAGTTAGTTTATGTCCTGCTATTACAAACTATTTTGGAAATTTCCCTATTTAGATTTTTTTTGCAATTAAGTTCTGTTGATGTTATAGTAAAATAACTTTATATCATTCCATTTCATATTATTTGCAATAAAGTTCTGCTGATGTAATATTTAAATAATTTTTGAACTGTTTATCATTTCAATTTTGTTTATAAAGATCTTTTAATTACTATCTAACCCTAAACATTTCAGATAATTTGTCCACAAGATCCATATTTTTACATAAGGAAGCACAACTATGTAATGCTGCTTTTGTTGGATATCTGTGTAATATCTAAACCAAGATCCCATGAAAAATACATTTTTCTGGAATACACAACAACCAGTTCCCATGAATATCTAAAAGTCTACAAACCTTTCTCTTTTGTCCTATTTTTCGATTCTTTCATCGCTAACTTTTTCATCTTCTTTGCTTCTTTATCCACTTTATGTTTCCATTCTATCAGCCAAGTTTTCAGTTTCTTGACATTATTAGAATTACCCACTATTTCCGATGAGTGTGTTGGTTGATACTTATCTGTCCATGGCACTACTATTGCTGAAATATTAATACAATAATATTAGGTTTTTATCTTTCGTGAAATTTCAGTCTCTGTGGATATGTGGATATAGCAATTATAGGTCATGGTGAGATCTTCAACATTGAGAAAAACCCATATTGTGTAGTCACTATAACAGGCCCAGATATGAAAAATGAAAAACAATTCAAATGTAAAAATTAACAGCCTAATTTATAACGATACAATTTACGAGAAAAAAAAAATAACATACATGAGCCAAGGACAACCATGCATGGAAGATAGAAAATGTGAAAAGATCTACAACTTTTTTTCTCTTTCTGAGTTTGAAAATAATTACATGTATATTCCATATTAGAGATACTGCATATAAGATCATTCTTAGCATTTGAAGTGACTTAAACTTTTAATATGGTATCAGTGTTTCAATCTGCAAAGTTTTGAATGCACTTCACGAAAAGCTTTGACAATTACAAGAAAATTAATTCATACCTATTTCCTGTTTATTGTCTCCAGAACTGGTTTCCTCAATAACTGGTTCTGGACTCCCTAAATCTATTACTTCCATGACTTCGTCTTTCTTTTTGAGACGGAGACTTCTCCTCTTAGTTTTCTTTTTAACTTCCTTCCCTGTATCAGCTGATTCATCTTTCTTTGATTTGCTATCTTTTTGTTCCTCAATATCTATAAAATAAAATATATAATTAATTAAACCAGACAAGATTTGTTCTAATAGCTACTGCCATTTGCTATCTTTTTGCTCCTCAATATCTATAAAATAAAATATATAATTAATTAAACCAGACAACAGATTTGTTCTAATAGCTACTGCCTGCAATTTCCTGTCATTTATTTTGTTTTAAAAAAAATAAGGAAAGCTAAGGTCTATTTAAGGATTTAAAATACAAGCATTCCAAAGAGCAGTATTCATTTTATTCTTTGAAGCATCACTTTTAAATTTTTTTTTTTTAAATTTTCATATGATATTACAGAAGTAATAGAAGAATATGTCCATGGGACACAGATGCCCTGCTTGTAAATATGCAACATTCAATGTTCTAATTCAAACCTACTGAAACTTAGCGACATTTATTTCTGTATGTTGAGTGTGCAAAACAGCAAATTTAGCAATTTTTCATCTATAAAGGGGCATAACACAAGAACAGTATAAGTAACACCACCCAAAATTGAATTTGATCTGTGTTTGGTGGTAATCAGTATTGTTTACAAGTTTTAGAACATTTGGTTGTGGTTAAGTTCAGTAAATTTAGAGTGTAGAAACTGCAAATTTGCCAATTTTTCCATTTAAAAAGGACATAACTCGACGACAAAGGTGACGCCACCCATATTTAAACTTGATCTGTGTTTTGTGGAAATAAGCATTGTGTATAACTTTCATAACATTTGTTAGAGAGAAATCAAAGTCAGAGAACGGAAACTAATTTTGGGACATATTGACGGACGAACGTACAGAAGAACAAGGGTAAAACTTAATGCCCCCTTCATAAAAATACTATCTAACAGCACTTATCTTTCATCTTGAAATAACTTCATGAAAAGAAGAGTGCTCTTAAAATTTTCTTTTATACTTGATAAATGCTTTACAATGGACTCTAATTCCTAGTACCAGGATCTGGGTTAGTTGAGCTAAACTAAGCATTCTGATCACACTAACCATATGTCATTTCAGCATCCTGATCTTCTTTCTTTTCCTTCAGTAATTTGTACATTTTATCAACATTATAACTAGGACTGACTCGTTGAATTTCTTTTAATAATGGTTCTTCAAGACTGCCTTCCACTTTTGAATGTTGTTTAAAAAGCTGAAAAAATAATGTTATTTCTCAATTATGTGATTGAATTATTCAATATTTATCAGATATTTGAATCTCCTTTCATTAAAAATAAACAATTCCTGGTTCTTATATGAAAGAGTATTCATAACAAACAATTTACACTTTTGCTTTGGATCAATGATTAAACATTTATGACAACTAAATACAAATTCCTTCCACATTCAAATCAAGTTAAGAGTATCTCCATGACAGGTATGCTATAACACATCTTTAAAATTTTAAAAAACATTTCTCATACAATTTGTTCCACTAACACTTGAAACTTAATTAGTTTTATAATGGTCTGCCTACAACTTTTTACCTTCAAATGGCGAAAGAAATTATTGTTTTTTATCAACATTCACAAACAAAAGCAATTTAAATGTCCATAATACACAGATGCCCCACTGGCACTATCATTTTCTATGTTCAGTGGACCGTGAAATTGGGGTCATAACTCTTAATTTGGCGTTTAAATTAATAGAAAGATCATATCATAGGGAACATGTGTACTAAGTTTCAAGTTGATTGGACTTCAACTTCATCAAAAACTACCTTGACCAAAAACTTTAACCTGAAGCGGGACAAGACGAACAGACCGAAAAATATAATGCCTAGGTGGGGCATAAAAAATCCTGCCCTGAACCTATCAGGTCACTTCTATCACATGTTAATGGTTTAAAGACCTTAATTTGTAGTTTTCAAATTTTTGTACTCAGGCTTGGGGAAAAATATTTCAACTGTTAATGATATAAGTTGCAATACCTTTATTTTAGATAAATCACACATATTCTTGTCTTTCTCCAGTAAGCCATGATTCCAATAAGTTTGTATAACTCCTGTATTATCAGTTTCTTCACATTTCTTAATCTTAAGCTGAACACTTGCTAAATTCCATATATCAATTCCAGATTTTCCAACAATGTCTTCCGTCTGCTGCACATGCTTAATGGCAGGAAAGGGAGGTAAATCAGAGAGAATGACAGTTGCGCTTGCAGCTATTGTTTGTTTCTTTAAAGCTTCAGGTACACCACTCATCAGAAATTCTCGTCTCTGTCTTTCTTGCTCTGGATCCAGAACAGGTTTCTTTGGTTCCTCAACTTTTTCACCAGCTTTCTTCTTCATAAATATTGGAGCAAGTTTTCCTGCAAAAACAGAAATTTACCTTATTTATTTCTAAAACTGGTTGATATTTATAGTGGGAGGCACTCAAATTAATGAATTGTTGGTGGTCGCATTTTGTTAAGAGTTTTATAAGAATTAAAAGTAAAATGAAAGTTTTATATAATGGGTGGTTGGGGTTTAAACTTCATTTTATGGTCCAAAAGTTTAAATATTTTAAAAACTTTTGTAAAAAAAAATTCAATGTATATGTGAACATTCTAAAAAGTTTGAAGGCTCTATGTCAAAAACTACTTAAACCAAAAATTTGAAAGACATGAGGATCCTGTTGTATGCCCGTCTGACAAATAAGCGTTAAAAAAATACCTCGGAGATATTCATAAACTCACGATCAGAAGTCTATTAAAATAATTTATCAGCTTAACCATAGATCTTTTCAAAATAAAGTCTGCTTTGCCCTTACGAGATTTTATATGGATCTGTGATCCTTTTGACATTTGACAGTTAAAATACCTGAAGGCTTCTTAGGTGTGCCTTTACTTGTAGTTTTGTTCTGTAGTGGGGTTTTAGGTGTTGATGGTTTTCTGCCTTTCCTAGGAGTACTCAGGTCTTTCTGTTTCTTCTTCTTTCCTTTGTTATCTTCATCATCATCTATAATCATGATTTCATCATCATCATTGTCATCTTGTGACTCCTCCCTAGATACATGAAATTTATCTGCAAAATAAAAATCAATGTATTGATTCTATGTTGCTGTAACATAAAAAAAAACAATAGAAAATTGAAGCTTGCAATCCCTGAAGCAATTTTGGGTGGTCTATTATGGTCTTTGAGCACCAAACATTTAATATTTTTGGCTTACCAAACTTTTGATCTAAATCCTACTTGATGAAGGTCATTCATGAAACTTGTGTTGAGCATACGGAAATTGTTACAAATTTTATTACCAGGATATGGTGCAAATGGCAATTTATTAAGATATCAGGAAGGGATTGTACTTTACCTGATAGTCTTGAACTTCTTCTCCTGCTAGAATTTTCATTTTTATTCTCAACTGGCTTTCTTTTTTCTGCAGCACTTTCTTTTAACTTTGACCCCTTCTTTTTGTTCTTTTCAATGGCATGTTTAATCTGTAGCTTCAGCTCTGGTGACTTTCCAGCTTTTGTTTTCTTTGCTTTCTCTAATAGTTTTTGTGCTCTGGTTTGTTTAATATTTGACTGGAAGAATAATCACATAAACATACATGTTAATAAAACGAAATTCAATGATAATTACTTATAATATCTTTGTTAGAACCATTTAGGAACTGTTGATTTGAGTTTTTTAACTCAATTTTTAAAATAAGCCTTTAACATTGCAACCATGAATAATATTTGATTGTTTCTATTAAGATATAAGAACTGATAAAAACATTATGTACTGTTAGCTATTATACCCGGCTACATGTTGTTGATTATATGTCATGTAAATTTCTTATACATGTATATGGGCACTCATACCACATCTTCTTATTTCTATATACGACATTATAAAGATCAAAGATTTTGGCAACAGGAAGTAGTACTTCTCATGCAAAAAACTGTCTCAATGTATGGTATAACAAGATAAAGCTTAGTGTCATCCATATAAAAGAATAAATCATTAAAAGTTATTAGAATATGACAGAAGTAGTATATCTCATATTCTATGGGTAAATGAAACATGGATGCTTAAATAATTATAGTCTACACCAAATATCCATTGTTTATGGAAATGAATCAGAAAACGTATGAGTTGTCAACATTCACCAGAAAAGTATCTCCTGACAACATCTTTTTACAACCTCTGTCACATGCAACTAAAACAATGCTCTTCAGTCTCAAGCTGTGTATTGAATAATTTCTGCAGGGATACCGTTCTGAGGGTTCGATGGAATATGTATTTGTACCACAAATTTGATTTTTTTTTAGAAAAATAATTGCGCATGTATATTAACTTTTATATATATGTTTTGGTATAGCCATCTTTCCTTGGAAGATAAACAGGAAGGGCTTTAAATATTAATCAAAGGTGTGCAGCTCGTAAATGGACATTGACAAAGTCTGGGAAATCTCGTTTTATTAATACAAGACATTATCAGTTTGATTTGCCCACATCCAGAAAAAAATTGTAAAGAAGTGCTGTTGAAAGGTATATGGCTTCTGTAGGACTGTCATTTGACACTTACCTTTGGTTTTAATGAAAAAGAAGCTTCATCTGTACTACTGCCACTTTTGTTGCATCTGAAATCAATAACAGGTGAGGTTTAAAGATAGTAACACTAATAAAAAAACATGCAGTTTATACACAAAAAGAAAATTTTGATATAAATACTTAATATATGTAGTTTGAACTTACTGCCACATTCAGGAAGCAATTAGATGAAATAAAAAATATAAATGCCGTCTTGAATGTCTTGAAGCAAATTTGAAATTTTGTTGATTTTCATATTTCACACATTTGCTGTTTATAAAAATGACTCAATTGATCTATACATCTCTGCACCTATCAAATATTTCCTCTTTTAACAAACTAGTTCCTCTTTTAACAAACTAGTAAGTTGTAAATAAAATATATTCAATCAAGAAGACTCCAATGGCAACTTGTCACAAAGGGTTTCGGATTAATACTGCTAATGCACCTCAAACTGAGGAATTCAACTATTAATAGATAGAAAAAAAATCTGTATGCATTGCTATTGTACATGATGCTTTTTTAGCAATTGACTGAGCTTAACCATTTGTGCTTTTTTGAAGAACAGAAGACAGTACAATTTAGATGTAAAAACTTATTTTATCTAAATGTGTGTTATTTTATTACAATTTTGAACAGATTAATTTGTCAATTCAATGTATATTGAAAGGGAAACATCACCTTGTAAGCCTCATCCTGATTGGTGTTCTATTTTTAGTATCAATACTGATCATATCAACTTTGTATTTCTTCTTCTTCCTCAACGATCGTCTCTTCTGTGTTGCTTTATCATCATAAACTTCAATTGTATCTTCACTTTTTTCTACACCGTCTTCCAAAACCGACACATTACTTAATTCATGTTTTGAACCATCTGATGCATTTTTCTTAATTTTGTTTGTACTGCCTGGTGGTCTTCCTCGACCTTTTGTACTACCTGGTGTTTTTTCTCCCCCTATTGTACTACTTGGTGGCCTCCCTTGACCTCTCTTTACTGGTGTACTTTTGGACAAAGGTGATTCACATGTCATCTCCTCAGGTACTGATTTACGAATTCTCGTTTTATGTGAAGGTTTACTTGACATTTGAAATCCACCTTTAACAAAGCTAAGTGTTGCTTGAGAAGTTTTATGAGATCCTGATTGGATATTATCGCTTTGAAGAAATGCTTTTTTCCTATCCAGTGCCTCTTTTGTTTCTGTTGCATCTACAGTGATGCTATCATCCGAAATTTCTACTGTTTCTGTCAATTTCTGATTCAAAGACTTTCTGGCAGATTTCACTGGTTTGTCTTTCTGCTTTATACTCCTTTTCTTTGCTGGACTTTCAACTTTAACAACTTCAGAACTGAGTATTTCAATTTCATTCAGTGTTGAATCACTTTCTGCAGAAGCACATACTTTCGTCTTTTCAGATTTATTTCCCTTGGTAATTTTAGGTGGTGTAGGTTCTGAATGTATGTCAGCTTTAGTAGTTAATGTTTTGGGACTATTCTGCGTACTGATAGATTGTTTGGGAGCTGGTCCTGACAGTTTGGTAAAAAAAGATGTTATGCTGGGATAATTTTCATCACAGGATGAATCATGTTTACTATCCTCAGCAGCAACCGCCTCCTCTGATTTATCATTGTCACCATCAGCTTCCACTTCTGATTCTCCAACACCATTTCCAGTCAATGTCTCTGATTGTTTACAGTCATTAACGATCATTGTTTCAGTTTCTGTTTTATCAGTTATTATTTCATTTCCCTTTTCTTCAGATTTATTCTCCAATGACTTTAGAAAGTCTAGGTAACTTATTCCTGAATTTTCATCTTCATTTTGTTCAGACTTTCTAGCATTATCCTTATTTGTCTTTGTACTTTCATCAGTAATTTTCTCCTGCTTATCTTTTGATAATTTTTCATCCTTGTCTTTAGCCTTTTTCCTCTTCTGAGTCTCTTTGTGTACTTCCTTTTTCTGTATTTTTTCAATAATATCTTTCTCAACATTTTTTTTCTTTGTTTTTGAAATGTCTTTTGTTTTACTTTCAGCATTTTCTTTTAAAGCCTCATTATTTGCTTTTAGAGACTTTTTTGTGCCCTTCTTTTTTTCTGTCTTTTTAATTTTAGTGAGAGAATCCTGACCTTCAAACTCAGAAATTGATGAATTGAGTGAAGATATATTGATTTCCACCTTCTGATTTTGTTCTTTACTATTAATGCCATTCTGAAACCCATTCTGTAAGTATAAAATAAACTGAAAAGAAATTTTATTTCAACTAAATTTATAGATAACAAGAGGCTCTCAAGAGCCTGAATCGCTCACCTGTATTTCAGAGGAGAAGATTTTTAAATGTTAGCAAACTTGATGAACAAATTGTGAAAAATTGTCTTTAAAGGGCAATAACTCCTTAAAGGGTCAATTGACAATTTTGGTCATAATAACTTTTTTGTAGATCTTACTTTGCTGAACATTATTGCTGCTTACAGTTTATATATATCTATTATTATATTCAAAAGAATAACAAAAAACTGCAAAATTTTGTTAAAACTACCAATTCGGTGGCAGCAACCCAACAATGGGTTGTTTGATTCGTCTGATAATTTCAGGGCCGATAGATCTTGACCAATTAAACAATTTTACCCGATGTCACATTTGCTCTAAAAGATTTAGTTTTTGAGATATAAGCCAAAAACTGCATTTGACCCTTATGTTCTATTTTTAGCCATGGCAGCCATGTTTGTTGATGGATACAAACTTCGGATACAATTTATAAACAAGATACCCTAAGGAACATTTATTTAAGTTTGAAGGTAATTGGCCCAGTAGTTTCAGAGGAGAAGATTTTTAAATGTTAGCAAACTTGCATACCTGCCAACTTTTGAAAGTCCCCATGGGGGTTTTAGTGCGTGACAACAATTCTTTGCGACATATTTTGCGAGTGCTGTTTTGTGGTCTAGAAAAATTAAGTGTCATATTTGTATGATGAGCTTACAAGCCTTTTTCTTAAGTTTATTAGCATGATTCTAGTTATTATTAATATATCAGTAGAAAAGATGAATCTGTAGCTAGAAGACCAGGATTTATTTTCTTGTGTTAGAATATTAAATGATTGTTGACGTTTAAAATTTAAAATTATGCACAAAGAAGGACTTTTATCAGGTTGGGAACAACACCCCAAATGAGGGGTAACCCCTCAATGTAAGGACATTAAAAACCAATTTTAAGTACAAATGAGCATATATCTATATTATTTGAAGAAACTTTTCCTAAAGAATTATACATCTATCTGGTATTATATGGTCAAAACATGTCCAAGAATTTTGTAATGTTCCTGGATTTTTATCTTCTTTATCATGTTTATTATTAAAAATAATTGGACCCCTCATTTAGAAAAGACTTTAAAGTTGTTCCAAATATAATGAATTTTCCCACTTTTAAGTTAAAAAAATCTAAATTTTTCTTTTTTCTTTTTTACAACATTAAATGACTCCTTGTCTTAATGTCTTGGGGACAGTCCCTCATTTAAGGGATATATCCCTCATTTGGGATTTTGTTCCGAACCTGTTTGTTTGGTCCTTGTGAAAAATGAAGTACAAAATGTATAGTACATTGTACTTCAATTGATTTGCCCCATTTGGTAATTTAATTGAATACAAAAATGACATATGATATGTTACAGCAAGTGTAATGACAATAAATTAGTGAATAAACTACTATTTATTATCTTTATGGTAGTACTGCATCATTGAATTTTGTCAATCAGCCATGCTTTTATTCTTAAGCTGTTTAAGAACCTCCTTGCAGATGAAAATTAACCTTCCATGTTCACGATTTTACAATTCTGACTTACACACAGAGGAATACCCTACAACACAAGTTCAAAATCTAGCATGTTAGAATAATCTTAAGAGAAAACGTTTTTGATTGGCTTATTAATTTGATCATGAGAAACACAGAATTTGATTGGCTGATCGTGATTGTCTTCCCTTGGGAACAGTTCAATATCGGGAACCATCATATTTTTCGTGTAGATTTTCACAAAATCGTGTTTTAGAGGTTTTTTCACGATCCCGATCGTGCAATCGTGACAAAGGGTTAAAATCGTGTAGTACACGCCTAAATCGTGAAAGTTGGCAGGTATGAACTTGAACAAATTGTGTAAAATTGTCTTTAAAAGGCAATTACTCCTTAAGGGGTCAATTGACAATTATGGTCATCTTAACTTTTTTGTAGATCTTACTTTGCTGAACATTATTGCTGCTTACAGTTTATATATATCTATAATAATATTCAAAATAATAACAAAAACTGCCAAATTTTGTTAAAACTACCAATTCGGTGGCAGCAACCCAACAATGGGTTGTTTGATTCATCTGAAAATTTCAGAGCTGATAGATCTTGACCAACTGAACAATTTTACCCCAGTCAGATTTGCTCTAAAAGCTTTAGTTTTTGAGATATAAGCCAAAAACTGCATTTGACCCCTATGTTCTATTTTTAGCCATGGCGGCCATGTTTGTCGATGGATCAAAACTTTGGATACAATTTATAAACTAGATACCCTAAGGAACATTTAGTTAACGTTTGAAGGTATTTGGCCAAGTAGTTTAGAGGAGAAGATTTTTTAAATAGTTTACGACGACGACGACGGACGCCAAGTGATGGCATAAGCTCACATGGGGCCCTTTGGGCCCCGATGAGCTAAAAATAACTGCATAAATCTTCATACTTTTTGAAACAGGGCTCACACTCCTGGTAAACATGGGTTCAGAAATCCCTTTCCTGACTGCAAAATTGGAATTATGATGCCTGACAGTTGCCTTCGTTGTTTTCTGTATTGATCAGAAAGTGAGCATTTAAAATAACACCATTCATAGCTTATTTCCTATTTATTTTTTAGGATTTTTTTGTTAATATAAACAAACGGAGATGTAGGGATACATCAATACCATAGCAACCTAATGATAAAAACAACCAAGACATCTAGAGGGAAACATACAGCATGGAATGTTTCTCCAGCAACAGAAAAAAAATGGTTTTATTCTGTTATTACGCTTTTATTTAACCCAAACTGAAACCTTTCAACTACTGATTACAAAAGAATGTACTATTGAAATAGAGATTTGTCTTGGCCTGTATGTATTTGGAATAGTAAAATGCAAATGGTGAAAATCAAAAGGACAAAACTTTAATATGTAAAATATGTACAACATTTAGTCAATGAACCTTGACTGACGGTGCAGTGACAAGCCTGCTAAGTCTCGCTTTTGCAACATTGTTGAGGCAAGACAAAAACCAACAAATGTGGCACAATGTCATGCTCTCACTATTACATTAGTAGAGTGAGTCCTGTGATCATAAATGTGTTTAGTTGTTTCTTCTTGACAAGGCACCTAAAATAATAGGATTTTTTTACTAATTAATAAATAATAAAAGAATGTTCCAATGTCCCCCGTGTTGCACATATCTTTTCTATCCAAGGTACAAGGGCCATTACTAAAAAAAGACCCACTTTTTTTTGTTCTTTAAATCTTTTCTATAAATATCTTAGAGAAATGAAGGCTTCAGAGCAAAAACAATGCAATTTTCGTTACAACTAATATTTCCAAGGGGCATAACTCGTTAAAAATATTTCATCAGCACTTATTTTCAAAAGTGTCAAAGACATTGCTGATATAAACCTATGATATAAGTTTCATAAAATTCTTGCAAGAATTGTACACAGGAGATTCTGTCTGAGACATTGATAATATAAACCTATAATATAATTTCATAAAAATCTGGGAATTGTACACGAAATCGCTCACAAGGCAATTTTCCATATAATTAATATTTTTAAGGGGCATAACTCTTTTAGAAATAATTGATCAGAAGTGATTTTCGAATTCATCAAAGACATTGCTGATATAAATATATGATAAGTTTCATAAAAATCTAGCAAGGATTGTACACATGATAGCAAAAACAATGCAATTTTCCATATAATTAATGTTTCTAAGGGGCATAACTCTTTTATAAATAATTGATCAGCACTGATTTTCAAACTCGTCCAAGACATTGCTGATATAAACCTATGATATAAGTTTCATAAAATTCTGGCAAGAATTGTACACGTGAGAGCGCTAACGATGCAATTTTCATTATAATTAATGTTTCCAAGGGGCATAAATCTTTTAAAAATAATTGATCGACACCAATTTTCTAACTTGTCCAAGACATTGCCAATATAAACCTATGATATAAGTTTCATAAAAATCTTGCAAGAATTGTACAAATGAGAGAGCTAACGATGCAATTTTCTATATAATTAATGTTTCCAATGGGCTTAACTCTTTCAAAAATAATTGATCAACACTGATTTTCGAACTTGTCCAAGACATTGCTGATATAATCCTATGATATATAAGTTTCATAAAAATCGGGCAATAATTGTACAAGTGAGAGCGCTAACAAGACCGGACGGACAGTATTTCTATGTCCCCCGCAACGTGTTGCGCTGGGGACAATAACTGTATGTACCAAATAATTTACAAAGAAGTCAATAATTTAAATACCACTTTTCCATTTGCTTTTTCTGTTTTAGTTTTACTGGACACGGTGTCTGTACTTTCTTTTTGTTTAGGAGCTTGTTTGCCAAAGTAACTCAATAAATTTTTAGGCTTTTCATCTGGTTTGGTAGGTGATTTGAAGAATTCTAGTATTGACCTTTGTGGAGATGCAATTTCTTCCAACTTGGATTCCTTCTGCAATTAGAACATTAACAAATCAGAGAAAAAATAAACCAATACTTAGGAGTCATTATTATTCTTGTGATACATGAATTAATTTTAACAGATTTCATGGGAAAAGGTGATCCAAGATTATAAATTTCCTATAGGCTTGTATACAGAATTTGTAAAACTACGAAATCAAGTATCCACGAAAATGCAAGTTTTTCTCAATCCTTGAAAACAGTAACAATGAAATAATTATCCACAGCATGAACATATTAAAGATGGATCAACTTCATTTTTCAGGAATGTTGGCACTATATACTTTGTGATTAACCGATGTGCTAGTATGCCAATATCAGATGACTGATTCAGAGGAATATATAACAGGTTCAAAATACAATTTAATATAAATATTTTTATCTGTAATGCACAAAAGAAAAGTAGAGAACAAATGATTCTGGAACACCTGATTTTATCTGGTTGCTTTATCTTTGGTTTTCGGTGTTATATTTTGTTTACTGCTATTTGTTTTTTCTCTTTCTTCAACATACAATTTTTAATTCAATCTTAGTATAGTATTACTGTAATCAAGCTTGTATAGTTCGCACTGGTACATAGTCTGCACCCCCTTCTCCCCACGAAATTTCAGGTAAAAAAAACTTTTTGTAACTGTTAGAAAAGGTCTAATGAAACTCCAGTAATTTCAAATCGTGCATGGTTGTTTGCGGTATTTTCTTGGAAAAACCTGTTTTCCATCATCAAACAGAAGCTAAAACTGCTTGTAAATGATTCTAGAACACTTCAGGATTGTTAAAATAAGTCTAAATCACACAAAAAACAATTTAGAAACTTGTGTATGTTTAAACCGGAAGTTTGAATAGCATGTGTAAAAGAAGAAAAAAAAAGGTGAGTGTCGAAATCCGTACATCATAGGACTTTGAAAGTAAAACAGTTCCATCTTCATGTAAAACAGTGTTTAATATATCTATTACATTAATGTTTGAAGGGTTTTAAGCTAATATAAAACATATTTGTCAGTATGAAACACGGAAAGGGAACGGATAATAACCAATTACGTTTTGTAATTTACACATCATAAGCTGGTTTACGGTTGTCTTTTTTACTTTTTTTATATCGTTTCATTCAAGCAGATACCAGTTTATTTTAATCAATGCATTGAAAAGAAACAAGAAATTTGTAATGAAGTGTTTAACTTTAAATTTATCAGTTTTAATTTGATATTGAATAAAAATAACATATTAATATGGATTAGGTAAAATTATTAGTTTGAAAAATGATAAGAGCGCCCTCTACAATATCAATAACAAACATGGCGGAATGTAAACAAACCACCTCACGATTTTTTTTTTCTCTTATTTCTTGCTTATTGTACTCTTATAGTCCGCACCCCTTCTGGCAGGTTCAATTTTGGAGAATAAAACCGCGGACTATACAAGCCTTTTAACGGTATATTTTAAAGAAACTCTGGCACACGAGATAAAATGTAGTGGTGAAATAAAATCACTTTGGAGACTGATAATATCTCACAAGGCCATATATACTTAAGCTTGGCCCAAAAATAAAAAGTAGAATTGTTTGATATTTCCAACCCACCCAAAAAATTTTATGACACAAATCCTTTCAATTTTTTTTTCAATTTTTTTTCAAGCTCTTACGTCAATTTCCTGTCTAAAACAAGTAACTTAGGCTGCTGGCCAAAAAACGAAAAAAAAAAAATCCCTACCGACCTACCAACCAAACCCTACAAAGCATGGGTTTGCAACATCAAACAAAGAATTTGTTAAGGGTGGCCTTGTTTCCTGCATCCTGGCAGATCACATAAGGCAGCTACAAGGTCATGAAGGTAAAGTTATTCTATTCTTTTCTATATTTACTTAGAAAACATGTACATAAAAAAATGGTCTGGACTTAAAATGGTGCTTATACAAAAATGTCTTTATTGGTGCTTAATCAAAACTGTCCATAAAAAATTTTTTCCTCTTAAATCTTACATCTTCCTCTGTTCCTTTTTCTTCTTCCATTTCCATAACAATACCTGGCATGTTTTCATCTAATGGTTTAACATCTACAAAAAAAAAATTATAATGAAATGCACATTTTAAAAAAAATTTGACCTCAAGATGCCTTTTAGTTATCCACATCACTGGGTTGTAGTCTCATTGATAAATATCTTCACATCTCTTTTTAATCACCATAAAGTAACATTAATCCCCCTTTTGTGACTTTTTACACAATTTTTTTGTAAAATCTGATGGTTTCCCTGTATTCTTATTTTTAAAAGTCTATAGAATAAACGGGAGAAATATAATTTCAGGTTCTTAAGACCATGTATCTTGAATGACATCTGTGCATAATATCAATCAATCCATTATCATGATAATCAGAACACTAGAATTATGTTTTTCCAGTAAAAAGCTATAAAGATCAACAGAAAAGGATATTCAGTGGAAGGAAAATAATCTAGGAATAGACATATTTACTCTTTTAGGTATTTAGTTGAATTTGCTTCAATGACTCTAGATCTGTCACTGAAAAACCTTCTGGCTTCATGCAAGGATCACTTTTCAGTTATAATGTCAAATGATTAAAATTGTGACTCAAAATTTTGTATGGAATTGTTCACTTTAAGTAAAGGCAGACAAATTTGCATAAAGTGTCACTACGTCTATAATTGTAACATTACAGCAAATATATGGCAAGTTTCAATTATTAACTGCCGGTTTTCTACCCTTGTGGGCACTGGATAATAGGGTACACACAATTATATTTTTAGAAATGTACATAGATGAAAATGTGCTATATATATATATCTGACCTGTAGACAAGTCCATTTGATATTAAACAGGTTGGGAAGGATCCTCATAAATGGATACTATCACAATTAATGGGTATTATACCCAAAACAGGGCATCAATTTACAGTGATAAAAAATTGAATTGTGTATTTCATCATAATTGATATCATGGCACAAACATTCACATAAATTGCAATATTTTCCCCTTTTGGACCATTGTTCAAACAAGAACTGATTAATGGCCTCCAAAAATCCTTTTTTAAAGACTATTAACTTTTACCCAGATGATATTTCGGTCATGGTGTTTTGGGGTAAAATGTTGTCATTTATGTGAATGTTTGCACCATGACATCAAATATCTTGAAATCCGAAGTTTAAATTTTTATCCATGAAAATTGGTACTTGTTTTGGGGTATAATATCTAGACTATCTAGAAATTGACAATGATGGTCGGTTGAAAACAAAACTTTACGACAAAAGAGATGATTTCAGCTTCCCAATTGTGAAGTTGCCATTTCTATGTAGCATCATTTCAACAGCACCTGCAAATGGAGTATATACATGTACCTCCCTATTAATACGATATTCCAAGGCTTGTATTTCCTATCATGATTTCCTTGATAGATGGTTGCTGCTTACAAGGAAGCTATTTAACTAAGAGTTCTGAATGGTGAAGCTGAAATCATCCCATCGTAAATTTTACCAACACCATCACTAGTTGGTTGACCGTTACGGAATATCTGTTTCACAGATGACAACAGATATGTTCCAACTGTCGCAAAGACTAAACTTAACTCTTTTTCTCCAGGGGCCAGCTGGGCCCCCAAAATATTTTTTTCAAAAAAAGGTTGTGTGTGGTAACTTTATAATATTTGAATTACATATATCATAAGATTTGACAGTACTGAATTGAGAACATTTCCCGCCAAAATCATCTCCCTTCAATTTGAACTTCCTGTTGACAAAATAGCTGGCTGTTTCCATAAAACATTAAAAGGGGTATACATGTGTCAAATCTAGACTTCGCATCGAAAACTTAGTTGTACGACTGTGTTTTGGATATTAAAATGACCTTACTGGTTTCCGGAAATCCTCCATTCCATTTTCCTGCTTTAATTAGACAACCGGGTTTCCGTTTGAGAACAGTTTTTGTTTATATCGTGGGGGAAAGGATAGACATGGGATTCAATGCAAAATATTTTCGGTCGCCAGCTGGGCAATCAGGATGATAAATATATTTGCCCAGCCGAAAATCTGGTCGCATTGGGCATGTTGGGCGACTGTTATTAATCCCTGTTGTCGTAACTACATTCCAGTCCCCTTTTCCAAGAATGTGACCTACCGAATAAGACTTAAACAGAGTTTCTACTAAAAAGAGCAACACGATAGGTGCCACATGTGGAGCAGATCTGCTTACTCTTCCGGAGCACCTGAGATCACCCTCCATTTTTGGTGGGGTTTGTGTTGCTCAGTCTTTGGTTTTGTATGTTGTGTTTTGTGTACTTTTGTTTGTGTGTTTGTCTTTTTCTCTTTTTTTATTAGCCATGGTGTTGTCAGTTTATTTTCGACTTTAGTTTGGTATCTTTCACCTCTCTTTTTAGAGGACCTGCTTCTGATCAATGAATGACCATCACATCGAACTGTCTTTGGTTATAAATTTGTCAGATGCAGATCCAGGATTTTGAAAAGGGGTTTTGGGCAAATTAGGCAACGCTTAGAGTGGGGGAAAAGACTATGAATGAACAATATCTGAAGCTCAATAATGGGGGTATGCCCCCTACCCGTCCTAAATCCGCCTCTGATTGTTAAATTGTGTTGTACTTGTTTAGTGTTATTCATATGTTGTTCTGGCCTGAGACTACTATAACTGTGTTATAGTAGTCTCTATATAAACTGTGATAAGTAGTCTCAGTTCTGGCGGAATCGCACTTGTCAAAAAAAATTATAATGGTTCTAAAAGAAATTTTACTATGGATAGGTAAATCTTGAATTGTGAATTATGTTGCATTAGTATGCTGTAACTTTTGATATATTTTAAAATTACATGTGTTGTGTAACCCTATTTTTTGCTTCAAAATGTTTCCTTTTTGTTGTTTATTTTCTGGCGGGATGGCGGGAAGTTGAATTCTTAACGCAGAAGTTTTTTCAAATACACAGTTTCGCATTTCATTTTTCAAAATGACCGATTTTAATCGTATCTTGGAAATTAATTCATTAAAAATGTTTATTTTTGGTAGTACACTCATAATTTTATTTTAAAATTGCGAAAATAAAAAAGTCCATATGAAAGTAATTTGAGCGGCAAATTCAAACCCGATATACAAATTCGAACCAGAGACATGTAATTTGTATTATATTACTCTTTTCGCACCATGTTGTTCGAGATAAAAAGACCAAATAGATAAACTATGAGTTTTAAACCATTGAAATGGATCGGTCACATTTTCCCCCTGATTGACTCAATGTACAATACACCTAATCGCTATTTATTCCATTCCGGATAAGTTCTAAAATTACACAACTTTTTCATCCAGTTGACGCTATCTGGGACCCTGTTTAAACAATGCACCATGCATGATACTTTTTAATGAGACCTGTTTAAAACATCGTAAATACTTCAAACACAATATTTTTTTGACTATAATTTGAGTTTGGAAAAAGTGGATCATAATCTATCAAAGTTTCCTATTGATCGCTTTCTAAATTTTTCCCTCCCTCAGCTCGTTACTGATGACCTTTGTTTGCGGCCTGTTGACCCAAACAGGAAGTTGTCTAAATGACTGTTTTTTCCGGATTGGACTAAATAGCGATAAGGTGTATAGCCTTTAGGAGAAATTCTATGATAATGATAGAAATGAATTTTAGAATGTTGGAAAGGGTAGTATAATATTCCAATCAGCTGTTGATCAGTTTTAGCAAGTTTTTGAGTTATCAAAATGCAATAATTTTTTATTGGCACTGGCTACGGTTACATGGAAATGTAACAATAATAAAATAATTATTGTTACATTGGAGACTAATTGCCGGAATACAGGGTTGGGTAAGGAACCGATTAATTCCGAATCACGGTAACAATAATATTTGTGTCTACGGTTACATTGCGTCATTGTTACATTAAAGAATGCCACGATAATAAAAATTTCTTGAAACTTTAACCTCTGTAGTTTTGTTGCTTAATTCTTTGATATGTACTAGATAATATTTGTAATAATGATAATAATAATAATTTATTTATATTCAACAAAATGTGTTTAAATAGTTTTAAGTATTAATTGTTTTGATGTTCTTAAAGAAACTGGTCCAGTTAAGTAGTGCCAGTGTCAAAGGCGAAAAATATAGTTCAATGGTTCGTTGTTAAAAACTTGAACTGAGAAAAATGTCCACTTCTATGTATTTAACTGCACACCTCAGTACCCTTATTACTGTCATTATACTTTGAACAATGAATGAAGTGATTCCTATTACCAAATTTGTTTTGGGTGAAAAATTTAAAACTTCAGATGCGTTTAAATCGAAACTAAAACAATATCTAGACTCAAATTTTTATCTTCAAAAAAGTGCAGAATGGAATTGAACTATATGCAATACAAACGTGTAAAATGTCGCATCACTGTTTGTAATGGCTGCTTGGATCGAGTGGTTTCACCAACAATGCGTCGGACTAAAACATTCTCCAAAAACAACACACTGGATTTGTAGAAACTGTCATTGTAAATAAGAATTTCAAAAATTGTTTGCAATATTGTAAATATCAAATAAAGATTTTACAAATTGTATGCAATATTTTAAATATCAAATAAAAGTTTTCAAATTTTATTTTAATAAATATTTCTAGTCCCATCGTACATTGCAGTATATTGATGACGATGTAACAATAGCGCAATGTAACCGTAGACACAAATATTATTGTTACATTCGTAATTAGTCGGTTCCTTACCCAACCCTGCATTCCGGCAATTAGTCTCCAATGTAACAATAATTATTTTATTATTGTTACATTTCCATGTAACCGTAGCCAGTGCCTTTTTTATTTTATCAAGAAAACAATTCATCAATAGTCTTTCAAATTAAATTAAAATTGTATTTGTTCATAGTGTGTTTTTTACTGGCCGGTAAAAATTACCGCCAGAAATTCGTAGTTTTTCTCAAATATAGTATAGTTCATTGTCATATTTGTATATATTTATGTTTTGTTTTTAATTTGCCAGAGGGTCTCAGAGAAGACTAGTTATATGCTAACTGTATTCTCCTCAAATGATTTAACAATTACTTACTAACTAATAAAATAGATATATATGTAATCTGGGACTAATAGATATTTCTACAGAGACACATTGTATGTATATGTCTCTGATAGATACAATACAAATTCATCCAATCAAAATTATTTTAAGACTAATAAGAGATTGCTCATGGATAACTGAATTGAGACTTATAAATCTCCATTTTCAAGTCTACATTACTTAATATAAATCCGAATAGGCCTTAAAGAGATGTTAGGTTTTTGTCAATGAGACAACAGCACCCTCACCCCAAACGCAATCAAAACATTTTAGATAGGCATCTATACTATATATCAAGCTCTAGATCGTCAAGGGTATTAAACTGACGCAATGGTTATAGTTTTCAAATGATGGATTTTTGTATACCTTTAACGTTTGTACAAAACTAAGTCAATCAAAACAGTCCTATGTGATGGAATAATTAAAACAAATAGTTGAATTGTGACCCATTTAATTACATTTATATAAAGTAGCTAACCAACATGACATGCTGCTAATTAAAAAAAATCAGTAGTGGTTTTAGGCAGAAATATTTTCTCTTAGTTCAATGTTTCAGATCAGACATGTATGCACTTTATTGTAAATTCTTCATAAGTACAGTAAGCGGAGCTGTATTTCCGATATACTCTGAATTTCAATATCGCAAACAAAGATATATTTGTTAATAAAATTTGTGGGTAAGGTTGCTAACCTATTGACTTTTACGCACTATCTCAATACTTTTATCATAGATATAATTATATCTATGTTTTTATTTACCAGTGTGACGGTAACGAAACAATGATAGTATTACGTTCACTGTTTGAACTAGCGATACATACACACCATTATTTAACTCAAATGTGAAAGAAAGGGAAACACCGTATTATTTCAGCTCTTCAAAGTTATGTTTTGGATTTTAAACATCTTGGCCTCAAGCATCACTGAAGAGATGTCCAATGAACATCTCGTGCAATAAAATTGGCACCGTTAATGTTATCAAACCCACTATTTTCTTCGGGAAATAGCTGTACAAAGTTCCGTTGGATGATATAGGATCATATATAGTCGATCGTTTGGTTTTGTCAGTTTTAATAGACTTCCTCTTTTCGTATTTACCCTGGAGTTTGATATTTTCGTTACATGTCCTTTTTACATTTTTCGTACTTAGGTACAAAACAATCAAACATTGATTTTATCTTCTTTTCTTGGGATTAGATACACGTCTTTGGTCGCTTTTTCGTGGATTTCTCATAAATCCACGCATGGATACATGTCATGAAGTTTTTTGTTGTAATGGTTTATCGTAAACCCATGAACAATCTCACTTTTAATTATTAGCGTTAATAAAGATGTGCTCTCTATATAGCGAGTATTCTACTTTAGTCATGTTTCGACAGAGGTTTCGATTATTTACTATGTATACCAAATGAAGTTGTTCCCGACTCTCATGAAGTACAAAGAAATTGTAGAAAGGGATATGGTGTGGAGAGACAAGGGGATCAAATCTCCTGACGTACTGCAACATAGCCAATATAACGCAACCATGTTATTGTAAAACATCTTAATTCATAATCCAACATAATTTCTTTAAAATGTTCACCCTTTGAACACATCCATTATATACTCTTAACGTTGTGTAGACTAATGATAGCATCTAGTTACTCACATGACAGACATTATTATTTTTCTAGAGAATTTTTACACTGGCCAAATACGCATCCATATTCTTGACCAAATGAAGTCAATCTATAAAATCGGGGGAAAACGTCTTGTTTTCTTTATTGTTCACCACGTTGGTGTATGAAACAGTGGTTAGTATTGAAGGAACAGTTCCACTTATTCTATTTTATCAGATTTTAACTCTGAGTTTAATCTGTTTATCAAAATAGTTCTCAGCTTTTAGCTCTCTTTCGGGAACTACGAGAATTCTTTGATACTATATTATTGAGAATTGTATTTCTTGTATCCTGTGATTTTGTCATCTGAATTACTGCTGCACTTTTTCGAACTAAATTTTATTGTACATTTTGTCATTCCACTGCTTGAGATAAATGTTGAGACTGGTTTAGTACTTTAAAATCTGCCAAATTTTATTATACATGTCATGAGTCAGGAACTTGCCAGTGGCTGTTTATATTTCAGTATATTTTGTCCAAGAGTGTAGACCTTGCATTGACGTATAGATTTCTGTTCTGTTGTTTTATTTTTTGGTTCACGGTTTCAAAATCTACTTTCAGTCATACACATTTTCCTACAGGAACACATATAGGCTAATCCATTTAGGGAACATAGAAATCTTGCAGGGTATTTTATTCATTGGTTGTCTAATAAAGAATGTAATAAACATAACAACACATAACAAGAAAGGGCATCACCAATACATTGAAAGAAAATTTGATAGAAAAAAAAAAGACCAAAAATTGGTTACCAAACTGATGAACATACAAAAACCCAACTTGAGCATAAACAAAAGTGCACATTCTGAAATGTCTAGCTTGCTTAGATTTTAATCAGAAATGAATAGTAATGATGAGGTCAAGGTAAAATGGACCCTGCCAGACAGACATGTTCACCTTATAATCATTCCATACACTAAATATAGTTGACTTTTTGCTTATAGCATCTGATAAACTGACAAAACCATGAAAACTAAACATTGATCAATGATCCATTAAAATGAAGACAAGGTCAGATGAACCTTGCCAGACAGACATGTACACCTTACAATCATTTCATACACCAAATATAGTTGACTGTTTGCTTATAGCATCTGATAAACTGAAAAAAACCATGAAAACTTAACATTGACAAATGCTCCATGAAATAAAGGTCAAGGTAATATGAAACCAGCCAGAGACATGTACACCTTACAATCATTCCATACACCAAATATGGTGTCCCTATTGCTTATAGTACCGGAAAAAGACCAAACCACAAAAACTAAACATTGTTCAATGAACCATGAAATAAAGGTCAAGGCCAGATGAACCTGCCAGTCAGACATATACACCTTACAATCATTCCATACACCAAATATAGTTGACCTATTGCTTATAGAATCTGAGATAAGGACTTGACCACCAAACTTAAACCTTGATCACTGATCCATGAAATGAGGTAGAGGTCATGTGAACCCTGTCTGACAGACATGTAGAGATTGCAAGGAACCCATATACCAAATATGGTTATCCTAAAACTCATAATAAGTGAAAAATTCCAATGACAAAAAAAACTTTTTTTTCAAGCAGTTGCTGGTCCATGAAAATGAAATCAAGGACAATGGACATTTGACAGATGGATACTTCTTAACACAAGAAATCTGCATATATACGAGGTATGAAGCATCCAGGTCTTCTACCTTCTGAAATATAAAGCTTTATACAATTACAAAAATGTAGTACCAAAGTCTTATAGATATATATTATTTTTTTTAGCTTTTTATTATTTTCTGCTCTTTTCACAAATATGCATTGTTATAGAGCTACAGTAACAATTATATTTCAGAAGGGTTATATTTCCTGAATGATTATTTATCTGCCATAAATGTTCAGTGGTTTCTAACAGAATAATATACAGTGAGATAATAAAACACTCTATTAGTCCAGAAAGCACTATAATTTGTAAACAGAAACAAATCCATGTTTAATGTGCATCAACCCTTTTAATATTATGCAATGTTGCATATAACTCTAATATAATTTGCAGTAGTTGATAGATATAAGAAGATGTGGTATGAGTGCCAATGAGACAACTCTCCATCCAAGTCAAAATTTATAAAAGTAAACCAACACAGAGCCTTGGCTCATACCGAACATCAAGCTATAAAGAGCCCCAAAAATTACTAGTGTAAAACCATTCAAACAGAAAAATCAACGGTCTAATCTATATAAAAAACGAGAAACGAGAAACACTTATGAACCACATCAACAAACAACAACTACTGAACATCAGATTCCTGACTTAGGACAGGTGCAAACAATTGCAGCGGGTTTAAATGTTTTAATGGTACAAAACCTTCACCCTTATCTGAAACAATAGTGTAACATCACAACATAGAAAGACACACTATAAAATATCAATTGAAATGGCTTAACTCAATCAAAAGACATATTAACACCAGTGAACATACACTAAAGTACACTGGTATAATTTCATTGGAATAAAATATCCATTTGAAACTGCCACTAGTTTGTTGCATAAAATTCTCATCATGAATGTTCATTTTTTGTTGTAGTACTAGTACATTACTGTTACTCTGTTATCCAGTGATATAAAATCAGACCTTGTTTCAAATGGAAGGAACATTACAACTAAACTGTTTGAGAACATTTTTATTTATATTACAAATAATTACAAACTCAACAAATACCATATTTGAAGAAATGTATAAATATATTTTTGTCTTATTTTTCCTTAAAAAACCTTGCACTTTAATAAATCTACATAATTTTTTGAATGAATTATTACAGGTTACATCATCATTCTAATTCCATCAGATGTCCTATGAAGGAATAGCAACAGAAAGGAAAGAAAAAGACGTTTTCCAAATATGGTCATATAGTTTTATTGTTTTGATCAGAACTGACAGTTTTAAAATCCTATTCCATTTAATAACATTAATAGTATCTATCTTTACTACACCAGATGTTTTACCAAGTCATGTTTTTTCAGGGAGACTTGAGGCCAAAATATTTGAAAAATCATGCGATTAGTAAGTATTTAAAGACAAAAAATGTAGAAATATGCTCTTTACAAATGCAATTATAATGAAGATTTGAAATAAAACTAATCTATTTCATTAATCTATTTCATAAATAAAATATCAAAAAGAATCAATCATAACAATTTTTAAGGTAATCATCAACATACAATCCATTCTTAAGAAATTTCAAGATTTCTATGTTGTTATGAATTTTATATCCTCATTCCTGACAGAAATACATAAATATTTTGTAAGTATTGTAGACCTGTCTTGAGAGACCAACCTCTTTTGGTCTTTAGGTATAGACGGTGACAATTTCAACTCATCATCACTTATATCTTAACAGATTAAATCATCTCAAAAGACTGATTTTTAGTGACAGAAAGGGTGGTCTCTCATAACAGGGTACATTGTATCAATTTATTATTTTATTGCACATATAAATTATATACAAAATATAAACAGCATTTTGCAGTATGGCATCCGTGCTATGATGTTGACACCACTTTTGAAACTTCATTTATAATGTCCTTCATATCTGCTTCTAAATTCAACAATAAGCCTGAAATATATACAATTTGAATTAAAGTACATGTAAACTATTGTTTATTCACTCCTTCTCTGTATGGGTTTTTATGTGTTTATTGTTGCATGAGGTCTGTGATAAGAAATATCTGAAGATTTAATTGCTTCAGATCACTTCAAACTTCAAAGTTGTGAAAGCAACTTTTTATATCAATATGTATTGTAATTTTGATCAATGTACAGGTAAAACTATTCTTGGTTCCTTCTGTATGGGTTTTTGTTTATTTGTTGTGAAATGTAGACTTGGACAAGAAATGTCTGATGATTCAACTGTTTCAGGTCACTTCAAAGTTGTGAAAGGTACTTTCTATAAATTTCAGAATAGTTCTTTACAAATATCTTATGTCTATTCAAACTGCCAGCTATTACTTTTGTCAGTTTTAAAGTGTAATGTTGATTGCCAAAAACTAAGTCCATTTATCAGAAAATACAGAAAAATATCCAAAAATTCATTTTGTCTTCGGACTCTATTCTACATTCTGCATCTGCTTGCCCAAGTCAGTATATTCTGTAATTCAGTGTTTGTCGTTTGTTGCTGTATTTCATATATGTTTTTCATTTATTGTTTTGTAAATAAATCATGCCATTAGTTTTCTCGTTTGAATTGTTTTATATGTCATTTCAGGGTCTTTTACAGCTTGCTTTGCAGTTGGGTTTTGCTTATTGTTGAAGGCTGTACTGTGGTCTATAGTTGCTAACTCCTACTTCATATGGTCTCTGGTGGAGAGTTGTCTCATTGGCAATCATACCACATTTTCTTATTTCTATATTTCTTGACCTTTAAGAAGCTTATTTCCAAGTTTCAAAACATTCCATAAAGGTTTGACAAATTTATTGATATCTAAAGAACATTAACTAAAGACTGTATCTAAATAAACTCATCATAGATACCAGGATTAAATTATGTACACCAAACACATGTTTCATCTATTAAAAGACTTATCAGTGATGCTTGAATCAAAAAAGTTAAAAAGGCCAAATAAAGTACGAAGTTGACGAGCATTAAGGACCCAAAATTCCGAAAAAGGTTTGCCAAATAAAGCTAAGGTAATCTATTCCTGGAGTAAATGTAAACTGCAAAAAACTAGGTCCTCTTTATCAATAAAATATGAAACAAGAATGTGTCCATAGTACACATTCTTGCCCCACTCGCACTATCCTTTTCTATGTTCAGTGGACCGTGAAATTGGGGTAAATTCTCTAATTTGGCATTAAAATTAAAAAAATCATATCATAGGGAACATGTATACTAAGTTTCAATTTGATTGGACTTCAACTTCATCAAAAACTACCTGGACCAAAAACTTTAACCTGAAGCAGGACAGACGGACGGACGGACAAACGAACGAACAGACGCACAGACCGAAAAACATAATGCCCCTAGGTTGGGCCATAAAAAAAAGTACTTTCAAAATTTTGCTGTGGATACTGCATTTTGCCCAAGTTTCATGTCATTAGAGCTACGTCGGATAGAAATGGACCTTAAGCAAGTGCACGTATAAATGTACATGTATAAGACTTTGAATTATTTTGGAACATTCAAATACGAAATAAAAGATGAATTTTGGTCTGTTTTGAAGGATATCAACTCAGTTTTCAAACAGTTACAGACTTTACATAGAAATTTTCTCAACCGGATAAAGGTAAACAGATGTTCATGTGCATAAGGTCGATTTCTATCCGACGCAGCTTTTGAAGTTTTGACAAAGTTATGAATTAGAATGTCTGAAAAACCTTAACCTCAGACTGTATCTTAATATTAACTGCATAAAAACCTTTTATCAGTAAAATACGGAAAAATGGATAAAAAATATCTAAAAATTTAACTTTGGATACTATCTTTCATAAAGAAACATCGGTCCAAATCTTTCACAATTCCATGAAGGTTTGACAATGTTATTAATCTTTAACCACAGACTGAACCTAAATGTTGATGATGACAACAATAGAATGTAGGATCCCTATATCTTGCTGTGGCAACAAAATGTTGCAGACTTGACAAAAACATAACAGGAATAATAAATAATTGGGGAATGTGTCCATGGGACACAGATGATGCCCCCGCTTGCATATAATGTTATAAAAGAAAATAACTCAAGAACAGTAAAAATGAAGCTACCCAAATTCATACTTGATCTAAGTTTTGTGGTAATAACCATTGTGTATAATTTTCATAACATTTGGTTGAGGCAAACTAAAGTAAGAGAATGGAAACCAATTTTGGGACGTACGGACGTACAGACGGACAAGGGTAAAACTTAATGCCCCCTCCGCTATGGCGGGGGCATAAAAATATTCAATGGTACAACAGTACACACTAGCTAGTCACCATCTCCTAAAACAAAACAATCAATAGATGTACAAGGAAAGACAACCGACCATGAACAACACATGTTTAAGATAGCCAATATGTGAGGTTAACTGAAACTTTTGAAAGGACACAATGAATTTTCTTTTTTAGCCTTTTTAACCATGTTCCTATTCATAAACATAACTCTAATCTTGCTCTTTGCAAACTATATACTTACTGCATGTTAAAGGATTAAAAGTAAAACATATTCTGATCAAAATACATAATCAAGAACAACATTAACTAGAGGCTCTAAAGAGCCTGTGTCGCTCACCTTGGTCTATGTGCATATTAAACAAAGGACACAGATGGATTCATGACAAAATTGTGTTTTGGTAATGGTGATGTGTTTGTAGATCTTACTTTACTAAACATTCTTGCTGCTTACAATTATCTCTATCTATAATGAACTTGGCCCAGTAGTTACAGTGGAAAATATTTTGTAAAAATTTACAAAAATTTACAAAATTTATGAAAATTGTAAAAAATGGACTATAAAGGGCAATAACTCCTTAAGGGGTCAATTGACAATTTTGGTCATTTGACTTATTTGTAGATCTTACTTTGCTGTACATTATTGCTGTTTACAGTTTATCTCTATCTATAATAATATTCAAGATAATAACCAAAAGCTGCAAAATTTTCAAAATTACCAATTCAGGGCAGCAACCCAACAACATGTTGCCTGATTGGTCTGAAAATTTCAGGTCAGATAGATCTTGACCTAATGAACAATTTTATCCTTGTCAGATTTGCTCTAAATGCTTTGGTTTCAGAGATATGAGCCAAAAACTGCATTTTACCCTATGTACTATTTTTCAGCCATGACAGCCATCTTGGTTGGTTGGCCGTGTCACCGGACACATTTTTTAAACTAGATACCCCAATGATGATTTTGGCCAAGTTTGGTCAAATTTGGACCAGTAGTTTCAGAGGAGAAGATTTTTGTAAAAGTTTACGGACGACGGACGCTAAGTGATGAGAAAAGATCATTTGGCCCTGTGGGCCAGGTGAGCTAAAAATATATAATTACCAGTATTTGTATTACTATCTGCAATAAATGTTAGCACCACTGGAGTTTTGTTTATCTGAACAACCTGGAAAAAAAACAGGTTAAAAACGATAACAAATTTAAAAAAGTTCCAAAAACATATATGGAGACATCATATTTATTTTATTTTATAAGAATTTATTTATATTTTTACAACTGGTGCAACTAAGATATAAAGTCAGATTTGTTATCAAATGGAAGGAAAACTACTACAAAACTATTTGTAAACATTTCCAACTAAATATCAAATAATCACAAAATTTGATTATTTTTCTTAAATTTTTGTCTGATTTTTCTCTTCTTTTTTTTTTAAATCTACAGAAAAAACTTATTGAGATATGTATAACAAATGAACTACCATCATGCCTATGACTCAATTCTATTCCAGACTTAAAGTGGTACCAAACACCATGACTAAAATTAGTTTTGCTCATTTAATTTTCATAAAATTTTGACAAAATATTTACTTTGACCCTTTGACAAAAATATAAAAATTTCAAGAAACTTGAACCACACTTTATTGGAAAAATTTCATTGGACATATAGCAGTTTGACAAACACTAATTTTGATCATTGAGAAGCTTAATATTTCCTTTACAATAGAATGTGATTAAAATGTCAGCTGATTTTTACAGAGTTATCTCTCTGAGGCCATTTTGATCACTCAAATATTTTACCCATATGTGGTGATTACCTGATAGTTCTGATATAAACATATAAAACTTTTACTCTGCTGAAATCCTATTTTGTTGGCTTGTTCTATGGCTGTACCAAATGTAGATAGAAAATTTGGACGTAACGCTAGTTCTGGTACCTGGTCTGTTGATCCTGAAACCATCAAATTTTCTTTTAAAATTATCTAGATTTGAATTAGTTATGCTCTTCAAATGTACATTTTATATTGAGACACAACTTTCTTGACCTTGGGGGAAGTTTGACCCTGACTGCACACTTGCTTATTGACTACATTTCAATCACTGAATCAGGCAGTATAAATTGATTTGATTTCACATCTTTTCTATGTTTCTCATAGCAGTGTTCCCCTCACAAATTCCAGATTAACTGGAGGAATTTTGAAATAACTCTTTTTATTGTAATGAATTTATAGCATTACATCCATTACAATATCAACAAAAAACATTTCAGATTGAATCACATTCAACCATAATAGCATCACATAAGCAAGATGCTTAAAGTTCGGTGGGAGAACACTGTCCTAGTATATTTTTGTTTGACAGGATATATAGGTAAACTGCAAAGGTTGAGCGGTCACCTTTTCATCATCACTTGTTATTGATTAGTAAAAGGCTAATCTTACTAGCTGCTGATGACACGATAAATCAATATATTATTTGGTAAAGTCCTAGATTAATAAACTGTAAAAAAATGTACAAAAGAGTGCAGATAATTCAATTTACTTAAATTCTACGAAAATAAATGGGAAATATGTCCATGGAACACAGATGATGCCCCTGCTTGCATATAACGTTATAAAGGGACATAACTCAAGAACAGTAAAAGTGACACTACACAAATTCCTATACTTGATCTGAGATTTGTGGTAATAAGCATGATAAGCATTGTGTATAAGTTTCATAACATTTGGTTGAGGCAAACTTAAGTTAGAGAATGGAAACCAAAAATTTAGCAATTTTTCCATTTGTAAAGGAGCATAACTCTAGAAGGGTAAAAGTGACCCTACCAAAATTCAAATTTGATCTGTGTTTTGTGGTAATAAGCATTGTGTATAAGTTTCATAACATTTGGTTGAGGCAAGCTTAAGTTAGAAAACGGAAACCAAAAATTCAGCAATTTTTCCATTTGTAAACGGTCATAACTCTAGAAAGGTAGAAGTGATGCCACCCAAATTCATACTTAATCTGTGTTTTGTGATAATAAACATTGTGTATAAGTTTCATAACATTTGGTGAGGCAAACTAAAGTAAGAGAACGGAAACCAATTTGTTTTAAGAATTTTGACGTATTCTTCTACATTACTTAAATACTTAATTGACAGTGGCTCTCGATAGAAAATTTAGTAAGCCATTCAGAGTTATCTATCTTATGTTGTCAAAGACGTTTAATCCTACCTGAAGTTAAAATAAAGCCCACCCATGTTTATTAATAAAGGCAACAATTTACCAATTTCAAGTGGTAATCTACTCTTTTAACTTCTATTATTATACATGTTATACTATCTATGAAAACAGAACATTATTAAAAAAAAATGTAAATTATAACTGAATTGTCATAATAATGGCTGTAAATTATTAATCAAATTTCAATAATAATATCCATCAGCTATACTTCATCATGAAGTCTGGACTAAAATAACTATATGATGTCGAGTGTCATTTAATATAGTGTGAACCAAACAGGTGCCTGTGGGGGAGGAAAAATAGTTTCTTTCACCAGGTCCTGATATAGTTATCTGAATGAAATATTATGCAAGATTGAATGAAATTTGTTTGATAAGAAAAAAAATCCATGATTGTTTTTGTCATTTTCATGCTTTCAAGACATATATCAAATCTCAACACTTAACATTTATTATTTCTAAAGATATATCTGTGGAAAATCTTAAATTGATATATATCTGATAAATATTGATAAATATGAAAATTTATCTCTGGTGTAGGTAGAAATATCTTGTCTGTATTTTCCATTCATATAATGTACTATTACTTTTCAAACAAATGTTTATTTTAAACAGATCAAAATCTGATATCACTCTGTTCTGCTCTGTAGCAAGTTTTCAAAAAGAAATTCTATGGCAAATGCATAACTACACATTACATATGGACATTTTTGGCAGATCTTTTAATAATAAGATTTGTTTCTCGCTTTTCTATTTTCAATTAACTAGTAAATGTTACACTTTACCTTTCAAGAGCGGTACGCCATCTCTGTCTGTAACTGCTATTGCCAGTAAACCATCAACTCTGAAAGAACAAAATCAAATTAATATAGATACAGTTGGGCTTTTGGTCCCATAATCATGATAATACCCTCAATCTCAGGGACAGGTGAATCCCAAAATCTGAATCCTACTTAATTTTATTTTTATATAATTAAGAACCCTAAATGCATTAAATAAGTAAAGGATGCACTACAAATATATTGAAAAGTGTTAGAGGTCATATATATTTTTTTTACTCAAATCCATTTAAAAAATGTTGGAAGCTCGGTTGGAAGAGAAATTGAGTGCAGGTATCTCCACAATTCCAACTCCAACTTACAGGGGCAGATCCAGCCATTTTTCTTTTTTTTTGGGGGGGGGGGGGGGGTTCCAACCATATGTCCCCATTCAAAAGCATTGATCATAAAACAAAAGGGGGGTTCCAACCCCCGGAACTCCCCAACCTGGATCCACCACTGAACTTAAGTATAACTTGGGAGCCAAAAGCAAACATAAAATACAGGATGCACGAAAACACTAAAAAATAGACAAGTAAAAGAGAGGCGAAGGATACCAAAGGGACATTCAAACTCACAAGTCGAAACTAAATTGACAACGCCATGGGTTAAAAGAATAAAATGCTTCCCTGAGTGCAGCTTGATATGACCGCAGAGGTCCAACCCTGAACAGTTGGGGCAAAAATGGACACAATATTCGCGCTTGATACAGGTCTGAATTTGGATTGTAATTAAATATTTGACACATAATAGGTTTCTGACACAGAATAACTGTAGTCAAAGAACTTAGAATTGGTTATATGATTTGAATTTATATTCAATTTTTACTTTTGTGCAATACACTGTGCATGTGTGAATTGACACCCCACCCCAAAAAAAAAAAAAAAATTAAAATTAACCCCCTTTTTTGTTTGCTCTTGTGCAATACACTATGCTGTTGCGTATTGGACCCCCCCCCCCCCCCCCAAATATGTGAAGAAATTTTGTTTAATTTCTGAAATCTGAAATGAGAAAAAATTGCCCCCCCCCCCCCCACTTTTCCAAAAAAAAAAATTCTTTCCCTCATGATATGGTCATAATCTCACTTCAAATTACCAATGGAGTTTGCAACCATAATTACCAATTTAAATACATCATAAAAGTCTTAAATAGATAATTTAAAAGCAGTGTAAGGGAGGTAATCCAACATTGTACAATTTTGTTTTTGGATTACCTCCCTTACACTGCTTTTAAATTGTCCATTATCCAGGAAACCCTTTTTTCCCCCTTTTTTTGCCCCTTATTCCTAAACGGTTTGAGCCGTAACCCCCCCCAAAGCCAATCCTAACCATCCCTTTGTGATATGGAAACTTGTGGTATAATTTCAGAGAGATCCATACACTTTAACACAAGTTATTGTCTGGAAACTAGAAAAATGCCTTTTTGGTCCTCTTTTTGGCCCCTAATTCCTAAACTGTTAGTTCCATAACCCCCAAAATCAATCCCAACCTTCCTTTTGTGGTATTGAACCGTATGGTAAAATTTCATAGAGATCCATTCACTTAAACTAAAGTAATTGTGCGAAAACAAATGTGTCTTTGGACGACAACGATGATGCCAACGTCATACCAATATTTTTGCGGTCGTATAAAAAGACAAACAAACAACAGTACACAAAACACAACATAGAAAAATAAAGACTGAGCAACACAAACCCCACCAAAAACTAGGGGTGATCTCAGGTGCTCCGAAAGGGTAAGAAGATCCTGCTCCACAAGTAGCTGTTATCTATGGATGGAAGAAATCTGGCCAGTTGAAGATGTGACAGGATGTGGACTGCAGAATATTTTATTTAGGTAAAATAAAATGCTTCGCTGGGGCGCAGCTTGATACGACCGCAGAGGTCGAACCCTGAACAGTTGGGGCAAGTATGGACACAACATTCAAGCTTGATACAGCTCTGAATTTGGATTGTTATTAAATATGTGAAACAGCATAGGTTTCTGACACAGAAAGAATGTGGTCTAAGAACTTGAATTTTTTTAATTTACCTATTATGGTCCAATGTCCAAAATCAAAATACATGGTTAGATTCAGCATATCAAAGAACCCCATATATTCAATTTTTGTTAAAATCAAACAAAGTTTAATTTTGGACCCCAACTTGGACAAACTTGAAAACTGGGCCCATAATCAAAAATCTAAACACATGTTTAGATTCAGCATATCAAAGAACCCCAAGAATTCAATTTTTGCTAAAATCAAACTAAGTTTAATTTTGGACCCTTTGGACCTTAATGTAGACCAATTTAAAAAACCGGACTTAAAATTAAAAATCTAAATACACGGTTAGATTTGGAATATCAAAGAACCCCAATAATTCAATTTTTGATGAAATCAAACAAAGTTTAATTTTGGACCCTTTTGACCTCAAAATGAACCAATTTGATAGCGGGGCTCACAAATAAAAAATCTAAATTCATGGTTAGATTCAGCATATCAAAGAACCCCATATATTCAATTTTTGTTGAAATCAAAAAAAGTTTAATTTTGGACCCCAACTTGGACCAACTTGAAAAATGGGCCCATAATCAAAAATCTAAATACATGTTTAGATTCAGCATATCAAAGAACCCCATATATTCAATTTTTGTTGAAATCAAACAAAGTTTAAATACTGGACCCTATCTTGGACCAACTTGAAAACTGGGCCCATAATCAAAAATCTAAACACATGTTTAGATTCAGCATATCAAAGAACCCCAAAAATTCAATTTTTGTTAAAATCAAACTAAGTTTAATTTTGGACCCTTTGGACCTTAATGTAGACCAATTTAAAAAACAGGACCCAAAATTAAAAATCTAAATACACGGTTAGATTTGGAATATCAAAGAGCCCCAATAATTCAATTTTAGATGAAATCAAACAAAGTTTAATTTTGGACCCTTTTGACCTCAATATGAACCAATTTGATAACGGGGTCCACAAATAAAAAATCTAAATACATGGTTAGATTCAGCATATCAAAGAACCCCATATATTCAATTTTTGTTGAAATCAAACAAAGTTTAATTTTGGACCCCAATTTAGACCAACTTGAAAACTGGGCCAAAAATCAAAAATCTAAATACATGTTTAGATTCAGCATATCAAAGAACCTCATATATTCAATTTTTGCTAAAATCAAACAAAGTTTAATTTTGGACCCTTTGGACCTTAATGTAGACTATTTTGAAAACTGGACCCAAAATTAACAAGAAATGATTGTAACAGGATGCTGTTACGAAGTCTCCCAAACGAAGCTCCCATAATTCGTAATTCCCAGGGTCGCCTGACATTGGGCAACGTCCAGTGAAAATTGGTTTGGTCCAGTAAAGTTATATGCATTAGTGATGCCTGGGGACTAACCTTGTATATCATTCAAATCATCTTGGCATGACAAACCTGAATATATATGGTTTAGGGGTGGGGATCTCGACCATTTACAAGATACTAGAACATTGGGGGTGGGGAGGAACCCCTGGGGACTGGCCCTATACGTCATTCAAATGTTCATTACATGACTAACAGGAATATATATGGTTTAGAGGTGGGGATCTCAACCATTTACAAGATATTAGAACATTGGGGGTGGGGGGAACCCCTGGGGACTGACCGTATATGTCATTCAAATGTTCGAGACAAGACAAATAGGAATATATATGGTTTAGGGGTGGGGATCTCAACCATTTACAAGATATTAGAACTTTCTCAAATGGCAGGGGGTCGGGATGACCCCTGGGGACTAACCCTGTATATCATTCAAACCATCTTCGCATGACAAACCAGAATATATATGGTTTAGGGGTGGGGATCTTGACCACTTAGAAGATATTAGAACTTTCTTAAATGGCAGGGGGTTGGGGTGACCCCTGGGGACTAATCTTGTATTTCATTTGATGTGCTTTATCATGACAAACCAGAATATATATGGTTTAGGGGTGGGGATCTCAACCATTAACAAGATATTAGAACTTTCTCAAATGGCAGGGGGTCGGGATAACCCCTGGGGACTAACCCTGTATATCATTTGAACCATCTTCGCATGACAAACCAGAATATATATGGTTTAGGGGTGGGGATCTCAACCATTTACAAGATATTAGAACTTTCTCAAATGGCAGGGGGTCGGGATGACCCCTGGGGATTAACCCTGTATATCATTCAAACCATCTTCGCATGACAAACCAGAATATATATGGTTTAGGGGTGGGGATCTTGACCACTTAGATATTAGAACTTTCTTAAATGGCAGGGGGTGGGGGTGACCCCTGGGGACTAATCCTGTATTTCATTTGATGTGCTTTATCATGACAAACCAGAATATATATGGTTTAGGGGTGGGGATCTCAACCATTTACAAGATATTAGAACTTTCTCAAATGGCAGGGGGTCGGGATGACCCCTGGGGACTAACCCTGTATATCATTTCAACCATCTTCGCATGACAAACCAGAATATATATGGTTTAGGGGTGGGGATCTCGACCATTTACAAGATATTAGAACTTTCTAAAATGGCAGGGGGTCGGGATGACCCCTGGGGACTAACCCTGTATATCATTCAAACCATCTTAGCATGACAAACCAGAATATATATGGTTTAGGGGTGGGGATCTTGACCACTTACAAGATATTAAAACTTTCTTAAATGGCAGGGGGTAGGAGTGACCCCTGGGGACTAACCCTGTATTTCATTTGATGTGCTTTATCATGACAAACCAGAATATATATGGTTTAGGGGTGGGGATCTCAACCATTTACAAGATATTAGAACTTTCTCAAATGGCAGGGGGTCGGGATGACCCCTGGGGACTAACCCTGTATATCATTCAAACCATCTCAGCATGACAAACCAGAATATATATGGTTTAGGGGTGGGGATCTTGACCACTTAGAAGATATTAGAACTTTCTTAAATGGCAGGGGGTGGGGGTGACCCCTGGGGACTAACCCTGTATTACATTTGATGTGCTTTATTATGACAAACCAGAATATATATGGTTTAGGGGTGGGGATCTTGACCACTTACAAGGTATTAGAACTTTCTTAAATGGCAGGGGGTGGGGGTGACCCCTGGGGACTAACCCTGTATTTCATTTAATGGGCTTTATCATTTAGAACATTTTCAATTAAAAAGATTGTGTCTATCACAAACGGTTTTCAATTTATAATCATTTGAAAATTTAAAAAAATAAAATCCCATAGGGTTCTATAGTAAAATCCTCTTTTCTTTTTGCCCCTCAAAGTACCCCTTTAAAAACCCCATTGCACAAACAAAACCCTGATTGCACCACTAGACATGTTAGTCTAACATATTGTGAAACCCTAAGTTAATCTGACAAGCGGTTTTGGAGAACGGGTGCGGACAAGTTCAAATTTAAAAGCGGCGGAAGAAGAAGAAGAAGAAGAAGAAGAAGAAGAAGAAGAAGAAGAAGAAGAAGAAGAAGAAGAATAATAATAATAATAAGAACTGATCAAAAACAATAAGTCTTCCCAAACTTTGTTTGGGAGACTTAAAAATCTAAATACACTGTTAGATTCGGCATAACAAATAAATAAATGTGATCAAAGATTTAACAAATCTAATGCGCCATACTGTGCAATTAAAGATTACTTCTTGAAATTTTTCAATATTTGAAATTTGAAAAAAAAATAATATTTGAAGAATAATTCTTTTTAATTTCTGAAATCTGAAATGAGAAAAAATTGACCCCCCACAATTTCTTTTTATCCCCCCCCCCCCCCCCCCCTTTTTTCCCAAAAAAAATTCTTTCCCTCAAGATATGGTGATAATCTCAATTCAAATTTCCAATGGAGTTGGCAACCATAATTACCCATTTAAATTTACCATAGTGCTAACTTAATCTATTTTATAATAGAATTAAAAATATAGTGTCAAATCTTTCATATGGATTTTTTTGTAAAAAAAAATGATGCAACATTTGCAGATATTTTTACTGGTCTTCCTTTATAAATATGCATTTCTTTAAACATAATTTAAAAGCAGTGTAAGGGAAGAAACCAAAACGTTGTATTTGGATTACCTCCCTTACACTGTTTTAAATTATCTTTATTGTTCATTAACCATTACTTTATACATAATTTAAAAGCAGTGTAAGGGAGATAATTTCAATGATGTATTTGATTTATCTCCCTTACACTGCTTTAAATTATGTTTTGTACTAAAGTATTTGTCCATTAACCAGGACAACCTTGTTTTTCCCCCTTTTTTGCCCCTAATTCTTAAACGGTTTGAGCCATAACCCCCCAAAGCAAATCCTAACCATCCCTTTGTGGTATGGAAACTTGTAGTATAATTTCAGAGAGATCCATACACCGTTCCACAGTTATTGTCTGGAAACTAGAAAATGCTTATTTTTGGCCCCTTTTTGGCCCCTTTTTGGCCCCTCATTCCTTAACTGTTGGTACCATAACCCCCAAAATCAATCCCAACCTTCCTTTTGTGGTATTTAACCTTATGGCAAAATTTCAAAAAGATCCATTCACTTAAACTAAAGTTAGAGTGCGAAAACCAATGTGTCTTCGGACGACGACGACGACGACGTACAGACGACGACGACGCCAACGTCATACCAATATACGACCACGAAATTTTTTTGCGGTCGTATAAAAAGAAATGAATGACAGACCATAAATTTTAGTGTCTACCCTAAATATTTTTTTGCCATTTTGAACCAGCATTATTGAAGTCAGAATGTTTTCTCTGTTGACACAAATTAGAAACTTTAAAAACTAGAGGCTCTACAGAGCCTGTGTCGCTCACCTTGGTCTGACTCTATGTGCATATTAAACAAAGGACAAAGATGGATTCATGACAAAAGTGTGTTTTGGTGATGGTGATGTGTTTGTAGATCTTACTTTACTGAACATTCTTGCTGCTTACAATTATCTCTATCTATAATGAACTTGGCCCAGTAGTTACAGTGGAAAATATTTTGTAAAAATTTAAAAAAAAATGTACAAAATTTATGAAAATTGTAAAAAATTGACTATAAAGGGCAATAACTCCTTTAGGGGTCAATTGACAATTTTGGTCATGTTGACTTATTTGTAGATCTTACTTTGCTGTACATTATTGCTGTTTACACTTTATCTCTATCTATAATAATATTCAAGATATTAACCAAAAGCTGCAAAATTTTCTTAAAATTACCAATTCAGGGGCAGAAACCCAACAATATGTTGCCTGATTGGTCTGAAAATTTCAGGGCAGATAGATCTTGACCTAATGAACAATTTTATCACCATCAGATTTGCTCTAAATGCTTTGGTTTCAGAGATATGAGCCAAAAACTGCATTTTACCCTATGTACTATTTTTTAGCCATGTCGGCCATCTTGGTTTGCGGGCGGGGTCATCGGACACATTTTTTAAACTAGATACCCTTATGATCATTGTGGACAAGTTTGGTTAAATTTGTCTTAGTAATTTCAGAGGAGAAGATTTTTGTAAAAGATTACAAATTTTATGAAAAATGGTTAAAAATTGACTATAAAGGGCAATAACTCGTTAAGGGGTCAACTGACCATTTTGGTCAAGTTGACTTATTTGCAGATCTTACTTTGCTGAACATTATTGCTGTTTACAGTTTATCTCTATCTATAATAATATTCAAGATAATAACCAAAAACGGCAAAATTTCCTTAAAATTACCAATTCAGGGGCAGCAACCCAACAACGGGTTGTCCGATTCATCTGAAAATTTCAGGGCAGATAGATCTTGACCTGATAAACAATTTTACCCCAATGTCAGATTTGCTCTAAATGCTTTGATTTCAGAGATATAAGCCAAAATCTACATTTTACCCCTATGTTCTATTTTTGGCCATGGCGGCCATCTTGGTTTGTTGGCCGGGTCACCGGACAAATTTTTTAAACTAGATACCCCAATGATGATTGTGGCCAAGTAGTTTCAGAGGAGAAGAATTTTGTAAAAGTTAACGGACGACGGACGAAGGACGCCAAGTGATGAGAAAAGCTCACTTGGCCCTTTGGGCCAGGTGAGCTAAAAATGAAACAATTTGGGGGAAAAGATACCAAGAAAACCAAACAACACAATTGCCAGAGGAAAAGTGACAAAAGGACAAACAAAAGTCCATGAAACACTACAAACGAAACTAATGAGTGAGAAACATGAACCTTCATTTTATGAATTGAACCCAGAAATAAAACTGGTCCCAGATACTGTAAATTCAGAAATAATTGCATGCATTTATTATTGTTTTTTTTAAAGAATGGACAAAAATGCAAGATTAAATATTGGTATTTCAGGAAAATCTGCATACAGATATATATGTATCAGATAACAGAATGCAAGTTCTTATTATTGCAATAATCACCAAGTCACATTATTCGAATTAATAAAAACCTTGCAATAATTTCTGAATTTACAGTAGTCTGGAAGTGAACATTTGAGATACCATTAAAACATACTGATATCATGTTTTTTACTACCCCTACATGGAGGCTATATTTACATTGCGTCATATATCAAATTTATTTGTTCAGTGTATGATCACTTGTTTTTGTTAATACGTCTTTTGATTGAGTTAAGCCATTTCAATTGATATTTATAGTGTGTCTTTCTATGTTGTGATGTTACACTATTGTTTCAGGAAGGGTGAAGGTTGGTGCCTATTAAAATGTTTAAACCTGCTGCATTTGTTTGTACCTGTCCTAAGTCATGAACCTGATGTTCAGTGGTTGTCGTTTGTTGATGTGGTTCATAAGCGTTTCTCGTTTCTCGTTTTTTTATATAGATTAGACCGTTGGTTCAACTTGGTTGTCCTGTTTGAATGGTTTTACACTAGTCATTTTTGGGGCCCTTTATAGCTTGCTGTTCGGTGTGAGCCAAGACTCTGAGTTAAAGGCCGTACTTTGACCTATAATGGTTTACTTTTACAAATTGTGACTTGGATGGAGAATTGTCTCATTGGCACTCATACCACATCTTCTTATATCTATATAGATTTCAAAATATCTTGTATAAAAAATTAAATAAATGGTGCAACACTACACGTCTTTGAATTTGGTTTGTTTGTCTGATGAGTACATGACAGTGTGATGAAGGCATGGAAGACAATACATGGCAATTGAAAGATAGGCGACACTAAAACTACAGGTTGCCTTTAAGAAATCAGACAAGATCAAAACATTGTATAAATCTGGAATGCAGTGAATGTTTTATTTTATATATAATTTGGCACCAACAGTGAGGAAACAAAAAGATCATAATAACATATTACAAGATAGAAATATTTCTGTCATTATCATACATAAAAAGAAGTATCAAGGGCAGAAACAAAAATAGTACATTGATTAAACTATTGCTGTAATAAATATTTTGTTTATTCTTCTGGCCTGACATCAAAGAACAAATGATATAATCAGTAAAGGAAATAAGAATGACATTCAAGTATCTTATGATAACTATGATTAAATGGGTAAAAAATGGGTAAAAAAATAACATGAATGGTACCAACTTTTCAGCACCAACGGCACATTTCAACAATGCATGTCTTTTGAGTGTCAGATGCTCAAACTAATATTTGAAAATCCAAAAGTTAAAACAAACATTATAGGGCTGATAAAATCTAAAAGGAACACAAAAAAAGACCCAAAAGGCCTAGCAAAACTAAGGAAAACAAGTAAAAAGTTAATACAGCAAACCAATGCTCCCTGAGCCCCACACTGATAGATAGTCCCAAACAATAATTCTGAAATATAATATAGTCATAGTATTAAAGAAATCCCAGAGCCCTAATATACAGAAAAGGATGCCTAACCAAAAGGAAGTGAGTGCCATTGGTAAACCTACAGCAATTGATTGACTTTACAACAACTACAGCATTTGAGTGCCATTGCCAAACCAAAAACATTTGATTGTCTTTACCAAACCAACAGCGTTTGATTGCCTTCACCAAACCAAAAACATTTGATTATCATTGCAAAACCAAACACATTTGAGGTTAATTGCCAAACCAAAAGCATTTAAGGTTACTTGCCAAAGTAAAGGCATTTGAGGTTCATTGCCAAACCAAAAGCATTTGATTATCATTGCCGAACCAAAAGCATTTGATTATCATTGCCAAACCAAACACATTTGATTATCATTGCCAAACCAAAAGCATTTAAGGTTACTTGCCAAAGCCAAAACAGCAAATGCATTTGACTGCCTTTACCACACCAAAATCATTTTATTGCCTTTACCACAACAAAAGCATTTAATTGCCTTTACCAAACCAACAGCATGTGATTGCCTTTACCTAAACAACAGCATTTGATTGCCTTTACCAAACCAACACAGCATTTGATTGCCTTTTACAAACCGACAGCATGTGATTGCCCTTACCAAACCAACAGCATGTGATTGTCTTACCAAACCAACAGCATTTGATTGCCTTTACCAAACCAACACAGCATTTGATTGCCTTTTACAAACCGACTGCATGTGATCACCTTTACCAAACCAACAGCATGTGATTGTCTTACCAAACCAACAGCATTTGATTGCCTTTACCAAACCAACACAGCATTTGATTGCCTTTTACAAACCGACAGCATGTGATTGCCTTTACCAAACCAACAGCATGTGATTGTCTTACCAAATCAACAGCATGTGATTGCCTTTACCAAACCAACATCATTTGATTGCCTTTTCCACACCAACATGCTTGATTGCCTTTACAACACCAAATCATTTGATTGCCTTTACCAAACCAACAGCATTTAATTGTCTTTACCACACCAAAAACATTTGATTGCCTATACCACACCAAAAGCATTTGATTATTCACCACACCAAAAGCATTTGATTGCCTTTATCACACCAACATGCTTGATTGCCTTTACCACACCAAATTCATTTGAATGCCTTTACCAAACCAACAGCATTTGATTGTCTTTACCACACCAAAAGCATTTGATTGCCTTTGCCATAGCAAAAGCAATTAATTATTTACCACACCAACAGCATTTTATTGCCATTGCCAAACCAAAAGCATTTGATTACCATTGCCAAACCAAAAATGTGATTCCCATTGTCAAACCAATCTATGACACAAGAAAGACCTCAGGAATTTTCTTTTGTTTTCAAATTTTGACTGAACCAAAATTTTAACTGTAAATCAGACTGTGGAGAAAAATATTTTTAAAGTATAGACTAAACAAAATAGCCATCATACAGCCTTGAAAATCCATTTATACTCAATCCTAAATACCATGAAGCAGAAATGGCAAAGAGTTTGTTTGTTGAATGAATAATGCATTTACTTAGATGTAATCAGAGACATGAAATGTTAATGTCAATAAACAGCTACCTTGGCCTAACAACTTGTTAGATAAGAAATTACAATTAAAGATCATATCTTCCTTAATGAGACCAAAAAATACAAGTTTTTATTTCGCAAGCAGTAAACTAGAATGAAGTATTTGGCAAAAACTATAGAAACTTATATAACCTTTGAAGAAAAACTATGCATAATATTTCAAATCACAAAGTGAAAGTAAGCGATAAGAAATGTAACTTACGAATTGATCAGTTTCATCAAATAAGTCTTCACTTCCTGAAAAAAAAACCATATATCTCTTTGATAAAAACTGGAATAAACAAAGTTTCAACGCTCAATATCTGACAATGAATTATATGCATTTAGATAAAAAGAACCATCTTTAAACAAGTTAGGCAATGCAAGATTTAATAAAAGATTTTTATCTAGAATATGCAAAGTTTTTTAGCTAATAAGTATTGAATTCATGAAGTGTGTTAAAAAACAAAACATATGTAATGTTTTATGGATATCATACAATGTCATTGATTGATTGATGTTTGTTTCACGTTGCCTCAGCATAAAAAAAAAAAATCACAGAAAGAGTGGTGCATCCACTTTCTGTTTGCCGATAGTTTGAAATTTTACAACACTCACTGTACAAGGAAAATTTCATCAAATGGAAGGAAATAATCAGTTATGCTTATGAAATAATCCGTTATGCCTATGTTACCCCCAATCAATTGCATGCAGTGATGCAGGTCCAGAACCTGTATTATTCCTGTTTTCACCAGGTAACAGTTAACACACATTTTTTTATATTAATCTCAACAAAAATAGTACAAAATTAAAAAAAAAAACTGATAGAAATTCATTTTCACTTGTTTTTTTACAAAAAAGTACTTAAATTCAATATCAATTTTATCATATTTTTTTTGTTTCTTAATTTAACACTCTTGAACATGTTGAAGTGTTCTAGAATCATGTATAACTAAGTGTTCTATGTATAACAATTTCACTTATTTTAACAGCAGTTATTTCTAAAAGCAAAGATTTACTAGAAAATCTTCTGGATGTAATTATTAGCTTAAAGTTTGTGTCATTATATGATGATGACTGTGACATCCTTAAAGGTGATATATTAAGGAAATTTTTTTTTACAACAAATTAGCAATTTTCAGAAACTTTTTAGCTAAATTAACCAAACATTTTCCAGCAAGTGAGGAGATGATTGCAAAATACTCTTCCAGCTTTAATTTAATATGTGAGGATTGCGCCCTACATTAATTCTCTGTATGAATCCCTGAACTATTAAGATTTTGCGCAATTTTGTCACTATACTCAATTGAGTCACTATAATCAATTTTGTCATAGTGACTATACTCAATTGTGTCACTATACTCAATTTATTCTCATACAGTTCATTTTAGAGACAATTCTATTGAAAAATTCTGCATGCCATGTAAGATTAAAACCTGTCAAAAGGTTTCAGAAAATATTAATGAGTACTTATTAAGAATACAATAGGAACTGTCTTAATTTTTCAATATATATATATGTTTCTCAGGTTTTTGGAAGGAAGAAAGAACAGACTTTTAACACTGAATTTTCTTTGCATTTTTATCCTCTCGAAAAATGAACCAAAAAAAAAAGAAAAGAAAAGTGCTATTTTTTAAGCTACACAAATATCACACTGCGCAATTCATTAACTAGACATAAGAAGAAATAAACGTTTGATGTAAACAAACAAATTAAAGAACGCCCACTGACTTGCACCATAGGTGCAATGAAACAACATCAGATTAGTCAGTATGGATATGCCAGGACAAGAACAACCGTTTTATCATTTAAACAATATATCAAATGTAGAATTACAATTTAGATAAGTTTGGATTCTTCCAATAAATTGGAAGAATCTCAATGTACTTTTTACAGATTAATTGATACAAATTGCATTACTTAGTGAAGATGCACAAGTAAATAATGATAAAACCTAATTGCATATAAAGATAAATAGTTTCAAAGCAATGTAAATTTCACTGAAACACAAATGTCTATTCTGCAGTTACTTTATGCACTCAAGACGCCAATTCACCCTGTTGTAGATACAGTTTTAGAATTGATAATTCATCCTACACAAGAAGGTTATGATAAGACTATGCATAAAATATCAGAGTTGTTGAAAGAAAATGACAGTATGGTGATTAATAAAATTAGGAAAGAAAACAATTTTGAGAACTTCTTTAAAATATTTCATGGCATGCATCAAGAATGTAAGAATTGGGGAAAAAAATATAATTATGACAGTTGGATGAAGTAGAATACATTGACAGACAGTGATGTACAGCTAAGAACAACGCATTACAATATTTGAAACATAAATATCTGGAGTTCATCAATGAAAGTACATTTTGTACACCAATATAGTCAAATATCAATATCCATATACTACCCTAGTGCAATTTGAAAGTCACAGATACTTGTGTATAGGTAAAAGTATTCTGGTGCACATTGAAAGGTATAGATATTAAAAACTTCTGGAGTAATTTGAAAACTGCAGATATTTAATTGTAGGTACATTTGTATTGGTCTTCTAGAGTAATTTCAAAGTTACAGATACTAAGATATAGGTACAATGTATTGGTCTTCTAGAGTAATTTGAAAGTTGCCGATACTTGGGTATTGGTCTTCCAGTGTTTTTTGGAAGTTGAAAATACTTATGTAGGGATCTTCTAACAAAATATTAAAGTTGCAGATACTTAACTATAGGTATTGGTCTTTTAGAGTAGTTAGAAAGCTTTTGATACTTAAGATTATTCTTTTAAAGTTATTTGAAAGTTGCAGATACTTGGGTATAGGTATTGGTCTTCTATAGTAATTTCAAACTTGCAGATACTTATTTATAGGTGTTGTCCTAGAGTAATCAGGTAGTTGCAGATACTTGGGTATAGGTATAGGTATTGGTCTTCCAGTGTTTTTGAAAGTTGCAGATACATGTACTTGATAAAAGTAGGGGTCTTCAAGAGAAGTTTGATAGTTGCAGATACTTAACTTTAGGTAAGTTTGAAAGCTGTTGATACTGGAGTATAGGTATTGGTCTTCTAGAGCAATTTGAAGGTCACTGAAGATTGCAGATATGCAAGTATAATAATTGGTCTTGTAGAGTAATTTTATAAGTACTAGAAACTTGGGTATAGGTCTTATAGAGTAATTAGAAAGTTGCAGATACTTAATTATAGGTATTGGTCTAGAGTAATTTGAAAGTACAGATACTTAAGTATAGGAATTGGTTTAGAGTATTTTGAAAGTACAGATACTTAAGTATAGGAATTGGTCTAGAGTAATTTGATAGTTGCAGATACTTGGGTATAGGTATTGGTTTTGTAGAGTAATTTGAAAGTTGCAGATACTTAATTATAGGTATTGGTCTAGAGTAATTTGAAAGTACAGATACTTAAGTATAGATATTGGTTTAGAGTATTTTGAAAGTACAGATACTTAAGTATAGGAATTGGTCTAGAGTAATTTGATAGTTGCAAATACTTGGGTTTAGGTATTGCTATGGAGTAATTTTAAAGTAGCAGATACTTAAGTGTAGGAATTGTTCTAGATTTATTTGATAGTTGCAGAAACTTTGGTATAGGTATTGGTCTTCCAGTTTTATTTGAAAGTTGCAGATACTTGTCTTTAGAAGTGGACTTCTTGTGTAATTTGAAAGTTACAAATACTTGAGTGAAGGTAGGATTTTTCCAGAGTAATTTGAAAGAAACACATCTTTGAGCATACCAATGACAGATTTAGAGGGGGGCTAGTCCCCCCTATGAAGCTACATATTTGGTTACTGTTTAAACTTTTGACAATTCCCACTCCTTATGTTGCCTTGGTGCCCTTTTACTCAAAATCCTGAATCTGCAACTATACAGATATAATTATGGTCTTTTACATTAATTTGAAAGTTGTTAATACCAAATTATGCAAGTCAACTTGTTTCAAAGTGCATACAAGGTGATTCAGTTAAAACAAATTAATCTTACTAATGATTTGGGGTGATTAATTCAAAATTTCTTTAAATATGAAATAGAAATATGCAGACCGAGGTCCTAAATCAAAAGAGTTAACATCAAAACTCACTCGACAACATTCTCTCTTTTGCATGCAGTGAATCAATCAACACAAGTATCAAGAGTGGGTTTAAAAAGAATCATCTTGTACATGTATAGATCGTTCATCAACATCTGTCAGAATACAGAACTAACTGCTAACTAACTTTGATTAATTTTTACATATGAATTAAAAGTTTAATAAGTACTTTTTGTTCATGTTCTACACTGGCATAGGAGTTGAAGGGCAAGGAGGGCAAAACTTTAGTTTTTGCCCGCCATACTTTTTGGCAAAAAGTTGATTGACAATATAAAACGAAAATGAAAGAGGACTGACTAACTCTGAGATTATTAGACTATAGAAAAGCTTTTTTTTATTTTGCTTGTCTCTTTCAGAAGTCCCCCTCCCCCTACTTTTCTGTCCACTCCTACACAACTGTGTAACTACATGAATGTTTAGATTTACTAATAACTTTTATGTCAGTTTAAACTTCATAAATTTCATGCTTTGGACAATAGTCAGTATAGCTAAATTTTACTTCAAAAACAATTTTACCAAGATGTACTATGAGTTATTGCTCTATAACTATATCAACTCTCAAGGTTTTGACTTTAACTAAGGAACTGAAATTGTGTCACATGATATGGCAATAAAATGCTCCACTGTGCACAGCTAGATACGACCGCAGAGGTCGATACGTGAAAAGTTGGGGCAAGTATGGACACTACATTCAAGCTTGATACAGCTCTGAATTTGGATTGTGATTAAATATTTGACATAGCATAGGTTTCTGACACAGACTGAATATGGTCTAAGAACATAAAAATTTGAAATTGGACATATACCCATTTATGGTCCAATATCCAAAATCTAAATGCATGGTAAGATTCAGAATATCAAAGAACTTCAACAATTCTTTTTTTTATGAAATCAAACAAAGTTTCATTTTTGACCCTTTCGACCTCAATATGGACCAATTTTATAATTGGCCTAAAATCCAAAATCTGAATACATGGTAAGATTCGGCATATCAAAGTACCACATAAATTCAGTTTTTGTTGAAATCAAACAAAGTTTAATTTTTGGCCCCGATTTGGACCAACTTGAAAACTTGGCCCAATAACAAAAATCTAAATAGATGTTTAGATTCAGCATACCAAAGAACCCAATAATTCAATTTTTGTTAAAATTAAACTTCAGTTTAATTTTAGACACTTTGGACCTTAAAGTGGACCAATTTGAAAACCGAGCCCAAAATGGAAATCTCAATACATGGTTAGATTCAAAATAAGAATTCATTTTTAGTTGAAATTAAACAAAGTTTAATTTTGGACCCTTTGGACCTCAATGTGGACCAATTAAATAATGGGGCCCAAAATCAAAAATCTAAATACACAGTTAGATTCAGCATATTATAAAACCCTAAAAAAATTCAAGACTTTGAATTAAACCCCATTGAAATTGTTCAAGAAATAAGCAATTTATACAAAGTATTAGAAAAGTATTGTTATTGGCCCCTTTTTCATTAATATTAAGGACCATAACCCCCAAAATCAATATCAACCTTCCTTCTTTTGTATGGAACCTTGCCATTGTGGTTCAATTTCATGGAGATCCATAGACTTATACTCAAGTTATTGTCTGGAAACCAGAAAATCCTTGTATTTTTGCCCCTAATTTCAAAACGGTTTGGGCCATGACCACCAAAAGCAATAAAAAAAACAAAAACAAAGATGCTTGTTTTTGGCCCCATATTCCGAAACAGGTAGGACAATAACCCAAAAAATCAATCCCAACCTTCCTTTTGTGGTATGGAACCTTGTGCTACAATTTCATAGAGATCCATACACTTATACTCAAGTTATTGTCTAGAAACCAAATTTCTTTGACATCGTTATAACATTATATGAACGCAAAGATTTTTGCAGTCATTTAAAACCAGATGAACCTCTGCGCAATATTCTAACAGATTTTCAGTTGCTGAGAAAAATGTGTCATAAATGTGTAATAGACAGACAGATGAAAACCAAGGAGGAAGTTTGAAAAAATAAGGCAGGGCAGGAGTTTTGAGTAAAAATAAAAGAGCAACTTGACAAAAAAAGAAGGCAGGATGACAATTTATGTAAAAAAAGTCAGGATAAATTAATATAAAAAAAAGGCAGGAATGAATAGAGTGAAAAATAAAAAGGCAGGAGAGAGATTACAACTAAAAAAAAATGCAGGACAATTTTTTTATCCTAGCCCCCCCCCCCCCCCCCCCCCCCCATAAAAATCAAATGGTAGCTCCCTTACTGAAAGTATGATAGCATGCATTAAGAATAAAGAAAAACAATTGTATTGTGTCGCCTTGAAGACTTTGAAAGGATACAGAATACCAAATATTGTTATCCTATTACTCTGAAAGTGAGAAATTCACTTGAAAAAAAAAAAAACTTTACAGTTTCCTTCAGCAGTTGCAAACCATCAAAATGAGGTCCAGAACAAAAGACATCTGCAAGAAGCAAGACAGAAACTTTGTAATATAAGGGGGGAGGGGAGGGGGGGTTCCTTCATTTCGGAATTCTTTAATTTTTTAGGCCATTTTTCTCTATTCTATATAGTTTTTGCCCATTATTCTCTATTCTTTATATTTTAGTAACTCATTATTCTATATTCTTTATTTTTTTTTTTTTCCATTTTTCTCTGTTCTTTATATTTTTGCTCATTATTCTCTATTTTTTATATTTTAGCAACTCATTATTCTCTATTCTTTAATTTTTTAGGCCATTTTTCTCTATTCTATTACTCTATATACATTTTGCCCATTATTCTCTATTCTTTATCATGTTTATATTTAAGCAGCTCATTATTCTAAAATTTTTGGTAAATCCTGTTATTTATTGTTCAGGCCTTAATCATGTAGCCAATGGTGAAGGGTATTTCCACTTATGTATATACAGTAAATGATTATCTTTAAATGATTTTTTTGTAATGTCATTACACAACATACAAATATTTGATGCCCTATGGTCAAAGGGCAACCAAACCAGTAAAGCAAATCTGACCTTTGAACCCCAAAAGAGATTATGGTCAGTGACATATCAGAAAAAAACTGATCTGAACTCTGAATCCCTGTAGAGAATTTATATCACCAAAATTCACTAAACATCATAGCAAAAGCTGTGTACAGTATTTTCTAAACTTTGATTTTGATGATTTTTCAAATTCAAGTTCAACATGACTGATTAAGGGTTCTGTGGGTAGCCAATTCAGAAAGAAAAAAAAAACAGTTCTAAACTCTTAATTTGAATAATTTAAAAAGATTAGCAAACTGCAACTATATTACAAGATATCCACAAGCTCTTAATTGCTTCTGTCAAAAAAAAATCTATACACATAGATGCCAACTGACATACAACTGTTTACATATGTTTTTTTTTCACATGGCTGTACCGGTATACATTCTACATCTTTACATGCAAGTCTTGTGATGCGATCACACACACTCTAATATATTCTGTTTAACATGTTTGTCTGTTGTGAAACAGGCTTTTAATTTATCATGTACATACATCAGGCTGTTAGTTTTCTCGTTTCAATTGTTTTACATTTATCATTTCAGGGCTAAAAATTTTTACAGCTTGCTAGGTCATATGGGTCTTGTTGAAAACTGTACTGTTTCCCATAGTTGCTAACTTCTACGTCATTTGGTCTCTGGTGGAGGGTTGTCTCATTGGCAATCATACCACATCTTCTTGTTTCTTTATTTTGTTTTTTTCATTTGGTACCAGTAATTAGTGGTACATAGTGGTGTGATACTTGTTTTTTACTGATCTATTACCAATGTAACTGTCACAAAGTTTCAACTACAACCAAAAATTATTACAATTGCTCTACAAAATCCATACAGGGCCACCCTTAAAAAAATCTTTGTTTGATATATAAGCCTACCCATGCCTTGTAGGGTTGGGTAGGTAGGTAGGGATTTTAGACCAGAAAATGATGTAAGAGCATAAAAAAATCTCTTTAAAAAAATTGAACTGATTGGTGTCATAAAAAGTTTTCGGGTAGGCTGCTTTTAAGGTTGGCAGTTAGGCAACAACAAACAAAAACAAAATTATTTTGGGCCCAGGAAAATGCCTGATAGTAGCTATATATATACATGTACATGTATAAGAAGGTATTGTTTTCTGGAACAGTTACATTAGTTTGGTGGTTCAGTAGCTTCATCTGAAGTAAATCTGAGAATCAGAGTTTAAGTGAATAAAAGAAAGTGTTTGTGGGTCAAATCATGGACATAATGGGTTTTGCACCCTTTGTAACTTTAAAACGTGTATACATTCACTTGGATCTTCAAAAAGACGTATACTTAAAATACAATAAGTCAAACCATTTTGAAACTTGTTACTGTAAAAAAATCTATCAAAGACAAAGCCTTTTTCATCCCTCCTGCCAGGTGCTTGTAATGATTTATTAACTTTGAGATATTCTATTCAAACTTTCTTTTGCAAAATTAGGTTTTTGATATAATGAAAATTTAACCAAAACTGAATTAAACTTGTCATAAATATGAATCAATCCATGATGTTTTTAGATTATAATGCCAAACAGTAGTACTAGAAACCTACTGCAGGGACTAAACTTGGGAATTTCAAGCTGGGAGCCCAGACCAGATATTTCATAATTAGTTTCTATATGTTCAACTGAAATTTACCTGAAAGTTTAGGGGCCCAGCTCAAAATATAGGAGCCATGGGCGACTGGGCTCCCTTCAAGTTTTGTCCCTGCTGAGTGAAACCAATAATGAGAAAACCCAAGACCACCCTTAAGAAATTCTTTGTTTGATGTTGCCTATCCATGCCTTGTAGAGTTGGATAGGTAGGTAGGGATTTTTTTTTTTGGCCAACAACATAAGTTGCATGTTTTAAACAAGAAACGATGTTAGAGCAGGAAAAAATCTTTAAAAAAAAATTTTAAACGATTGGTGTCATTAAATTTTTCGGGTATGCTGCTTTTTAGTTTGGTAGGTAGGCAACATCAAACAATCAAAATTTTCAATAGCAAAACATTTCAGATGTTACAATGCTTTACAGCTTATGTTTTCAATCACAGTAAGAGTCCATTGTTCAATGACGTTATTTACACAGATTGACCTCTTGTCAACCACCATAACTCATTCATAAAAAAAAGAAGATAAACCTGCAACCACAGGATCTAATGGTAAAAGGCAGCACTCTAAGCAACTGAGCTACCATGTATTAAAAGAAGACTTTCTTTATTAAACTCAATCAAGTAAAACTACCTTTAATTATACAAATTCTTCTGGGTTCACCCTGATTCTTTTTCCATGCTGGGTATATTTTTTTACAGCAACAATTGACTGTGAGAACAACTGACATAAAATATAGCATCTAGGACACATTTACCCACCTTAACAATAACCATGGATAAGAAAATGCAATGCCAGCAAATTTGTATACATGTATCTGATTACCAAACACTTAAAATTTATGATGAGAAATAAAACAAACATGCACCAATAACGTTCTGAAGCTCATCCAATAGTAGCTGTGAAACCGTAGCTCTTAGATTTATATTTTTGAAAATTTGTGGACAGCTACTAGATTTTCTTTAAATATCTTAAATGTATGCATTGTATGGATGGAGGGTTTAATCATCAACTTTCTTGCTTTAGTCTGGTTGTTCACGAACTGCAAATCAATCCTCAAAGCATGGTAGTGATGTGAAAATCCATGGATGGTACAAGTAGGATTCGAACCCTCAATCTAGGGATCTAAAGGCAACACTCTAACCAATTGAGCCAAAGAAGATCTTCCCTAACTCAACTAGTTAGACTACCTTTATATCTCCAGGTCTACAACACTCTTCCCCCAGAGCTCCAGATCAGAATTCACAAATTGGTGTTTTTACCCACCATTTTTTTTATGTAATTGGGTGATAAAGTTTTTTAATTGCATTATCAATTCCAATTCACCCCTCAAGCAAATATCAAATTGGGTTTTTCACCACCAAGCTCCTTAATGAATTGGGTTTTTTCATCAATACAATATTGAATATTTAGGCATGTTATAATCACATTATATCAACCCCAGATGTGTTTCCATCTTAAATGTGTTTCTTTCTTTGTATATGTGCTTAGCTGTTTTATTTGGTTTATTCACTGACGAGCAATTGTACGTTTAATTTGTGTCCTGTTTTAAACGTTCTGTCAGTTTTGTATTTTCTCAAAACTTATGTAAACTGCAGCTGGTGTCACTAGTTGGACAGTAACTTATTGCCTTTCTAGATCCCATATGATCACCCTACAGTTTATAGTTGGGGTAGGTGTGGCTAAGTGTTTAGATTTTTATGTAATATATGTGAAATTTAGGTGCTGTAAGAAAGTTTTGCCAGTCCTTTCACCTATTTGCCAGATCTACTTTTTAATAAAAATAAAAAGTAGTTCCCAGATTTAAGATATACCCCAAAACCTTGAGATTTATAGGGTGGTTTAATGATGGAGACCACATTCAACTTAAATTTACAAATAATTCTGCAACATCAAGTAAATAAATGACAATGCTATACTGCACTTGCCAATAAGACAACTATCTTAAGCATCCAGAACAATTAGACCAAAACAAAGAAAGTGTCAAGCTGCATAATTTGACGTAAAAAACAGATATGTGTAATCATTCATCAACTAAAATGAAAAAAAAAATAATATATAAACTGTTTTTGTTTAATTCAATTTACATAAATCTGGGTTAAGTTGTCCCTTATCAGAACTTTTGGTTTCCGATGCTTTCCAACTACATATCATGTTATAATTGATTTGGCCTTTCACTTTTTCCAACTGATTTCGTTTTTGACAAAACCCCGTGTTTATCGTTCTATAGCAATGTTCTCGTTAAGGTACGCAAACACGCCCGTGCGTTCAATGGACGCTTCCTAAAATCACTAGCTGAGTCTTGTTATCATCATAACTTTCCCTCAGCTATCAAAAAGAAGCCGAAAACATGCTTCTATTCAATATTTTTATGGGACATTTACTTTCGTTTTAATTCATTGTATGTTATGATAAATCCCGAGCAATTCGAAAAAATATGACAGCATGTCACACGCTAATTGGATAAACGCCGAGAAGATCGAAATGTTTTCATAAACAAGTGTACCTTTTGAGCAACGGAAAATTCCAACAGGGACCCATTACAGCTACTTGATGCAGGGCTCTATTTTAACAACGAAAGGACATTTCCAATTATAAATATTATAAAAATAGATTTACGCGACGACTGTAATAAGATAACTGTAAATAACACAAACGATAGCGAATAAAAGCATTAAGAACTCATGGTTTTGGCATATAATTGGGTTTTCCTTTGAATTAATTGGGTTATTGATCCCTGCAATGGGCAATTGCATTGGGTTTTTAATTATTTGTATTGCGTGATCACGCAAATACGCAGCTTATCTGGAGCTCTGCTCTTCCCCCTTTTCTTTTTTCGGGCTGTGTACCATCCATCCGAGCAACTAGCAGGTCCACTACTCTACAACCCCGAGACATCTACTCGGAAATCCTCTGGCCAGTTCCACCTAGGTATGTCACGGTCATCCACACATGACCATATCAAACTGCCAGGCACCTATATCATGTATATACACTCGTTTGTACAAGTAGTAATTGCTTGCAGCGCCAATGATGTGAAAATCCATGGATGGTATAATCGGGATTCGAACGCTCAATCTCCGGATCTAAAGGCAACGCTCTAAGTTCTAACCAATTGAGCCAAAGAAGATCTTCCCTAACTCAACTAGTTAGACTACCTTTATATCTCCAGGTCTACAACAGTAGTTATCTATTTAAGGCAGTATTGGTATCCACAAAGTACTCATACACATACAGATGAGGTAATATCTACATCACATAACTAAATTAGAGGACTGCTCTGCAAATTTGGAAGAAAAAAAGTTTAAAAAACTGCCTGTATGGAGACCCTCCCAATCCCATTTTTCAAGTCAAGGTTATCACTATGCGGCAAAACGACAGTTTGGCAACTTAGGATATGAACAATTTTAATCAAAATTTAACCCATGATCTTCATTTACCTAAAAATATAGAGCTATATGTGTCTGAAAAGGGGAGAAATCAACTGATAAAGAAAAAAATTCTTACGTCTGTCATGATGTACACTGTTTTTGTCTCCACAGTAAAGAGCGCATAATGATGAATCCTAAAACTTCAAAATAACTTTAAAAAAAAGATAAACCTGCAACGCACAAATATATTTTCACCAAATGGTGTCATACAGCTTTCTTTTGTATATTTTTAAATCAGCATTCAATATAATTGTTGCCTATCAATATTTGAATTTGGAATATACAAAATTTTACAGGTTACGTAGGTTATGTAGCATATGATATTTTGTTGGTAAACATTAGTGCACTGACATCATGAATTTTTATGGATTAATCGTCCGATGCAATATTTTAAAAGAAAAGATGAAAAGTAAAATCTACTTTAAAAAGAATGCAAGTGGGATACATTTTACTTGTTTAATCAATATTATATTCTCCTGTTAGTAATCAATAATTATAGATTACAAGTTCTAGTTTTTCACTGAGACAACTAAGCAAGAGTTATTGACTTTCATTTGTTAATTACAAGGTCTAAACTCAGAAAAAAATCTAAAAAGATATATAAGCTTATTCCCCTTTGCAATGCCTTTTTCATGATATGGTTTCTTAGATACCAGAAATGTGTTTTTTTTTTTAAAGAATAAACCCTAATTTTGAAAGTAAAAAAATCGGTAACTTAAAAAAAAAAAACATTTCAATGCCTTTTAAGGTAGCTAGGGTGTCTTCCTCCAACTTGGATTTTGAAATAGCAGATAACAATCGGTCTAGATCTTTAATGAAATGTGCAAATTTCGAGAGTAGTTTGTAATTCACGTGTAAGAATTTTCATGGTAATATAGAAAAGTATGTGTTTTATCATAATTACGCCTGTATTTGACAAAAAAAACCCCAGAATATTTCAGTTTGATTAATTTTTTTCCCAACTTTGTCATATATATATCTTTATTTCTCAATAAACCATTTACATTGGAATGGTACAGAGAACACTTAATATTAATAACAAATCAACAAATCAACAAATCAACATGTATGAGAGAGATGTCAGCCCGGATCACACAACCCTTTATTAACAATTTTAATAAATTTGCAGAGTTTCGAAAGTACCGATTTTCTTTTGCAGGTCATAAGATTACTAAATTATGCGTACCACATAAGGGGAGATAGCTCTGATCTAATGGGAGATAACTCAGATAAAGTAACTTTTATAATATAATGTGTTGTGAATTTACCTATTTTATTATGTAGCAAGAAATCGATTCCGGTGACCCCATTTTTTTTCTTTTTCTTATCTGAAAGCATATTATAAGAGCTATCTTCTCGTATCTTATCTTAAAATTCTATGGTGTAGTTTTCTTTTTATCACACAAAATTGGGTTTCTTTTTAACTTTTTTTTATTCGAGCGTCGCTGATGAGTCTTTTGTAGACGAAACGCGCGTCTAGCGCAAATACCAAATTTCAATCCTGGTATCTATGATGAGTTTATTTCCATTCATAATCTATACAAAATCTAAAAATTTTGCACAACCTGTAGCGTGAAAAAAGGCCCTGTGACCCATACTTTTAATTATATTAAAAAAAAAAAAAATCATATAAACTACATTTTGACAAATCATTGAAAAATTCTGTGGATTTTAATTTAGACCCCCATCTACCTTAATTGGAAAATATAAATTAAATCAAACTTCAATAAATATTAAAAAAATACAGCGCCATCCTTTGAGTTTCCGCTATCCAACCATATGAAAACATTATTGAAAAATTATCATGGAAAAAAAAACGACGTGAAAACAATGCACCTTCTAAATTAAAATATTTAAAGAATTTGTTATGGAAATGTAATATCCTCCAACTTTGGTCGTCAAAATAAAACTTTCATTCTTAAGATTGTGTAAACGAAAATTGCTCTGCGCACACTACAATCGTTCAAAAGGCATTTCTTAGAGGAATTAGAAAAATAGTGAAATGACCCAAATATAGATAGATATTTTTTATTATTTCCAATTATGGGCCCCAAAGGGCATAAACATTACAACATCAATAATTTTTCATAATACAATACAAACAATGAGATAAAAAAAAAAGTTTAACGAGAACTATTTAAGTTCTTAAAGAATACGTAGATAAAGAATCTATAGTATGTTTTTTTTTAATACTAATGCATTTTATTGCAAGTGTGGTTGATATAGATAACAAACAAGCAGCCCAAAAAGAAAAAAAGAAAAATAGATATCCATATATGTATAGTACACAAAAAGTTGGATCAATTAAACATATAATAATTAGCCAAAAAGAAAGTAGAAATTAAGCATGTCCATGACTCATCCTGTGTCAGCAGCAAATAGGAAAGTATTATGGTTTCCTAAAGGCAGCTGACACCAGGGGGCGATACCTTATGGGCCATAGGCATGTAAAATGTGTGTAAATGTCTCTTTCCTACCTGTATCAAAAGCAAACCAGGAAGCATCATAGGTAACTTGAATGCAGTTGATACCAGGGGACGATGCCTCAAGGATATAAGAGAACATTTGAATAAATTATAAATAATATATCTTAACAATTAATTTTTTTTTTTAATCGGCTAGTATGTTTGTGTGCAAATATAACAATTTGCCGGTGAATTTGGTTGGACGATGGTATTGAGTAAAAAAGTCTGAGAACATACTTATCATTACGTCACAACTCGTTTCGTCTCTACAAGACTCATCAGTGGCCCTCGAGTCAAAACATTTGAAAACAAAGTCAATTAAGACGTTAAGGAGCATTTAAAACCAAAATCCGTGCTGTGCCAAATATGGCTACTGCCACCCTAAATCTAGGGTTATAAAGCCTTAATTTAATGTTTCGAATGAATTTAAGAATAAATTAACATTTTATGAACCGTCACAACATTAACTGCACCAATTGTACTGCACCAGATGCGCATTTTGACAATCAGTGTCTTTTCAATGAAGAAAATGACCCTTAATGATTTTTTTGCATGCACAGGCATGCTGACTATTGGGCCGGCAATACATTCGGAGAGGAAACGTCTACCAGCAGTGGCATCGACACAGTGGTTGTAAAGACGTAGCAAAGTCACCAGGCTTATGATTTAGCAAACCGGCCGTGTGTTTCACCGGTTGCTCGAACCAAAATAGTTGGAAACCAAATCTATTAAGAATTTAAAGAGCTAATGTCATCTTTTTGTGGAGGTTGAAAAACCATAGTGCTTCGAATGGGTTTAATATATAATGAACAGACAATGACTACACCAATGCTATTCCATGAGTGCTGACTACTGGGTTGGTGATACTCTGGGAGACACACAACGTCCACCAGCTGTGGTTTCGATCTAGTTGTTGTAAAAAGTTATCCAAGATACCAGGCTTTTTATTTTGTACACAACACGCTCGACAGGTAAAACTGGTGTCTAAATCCAGTACACCAGACGCTCAACAGGTAAAACTGTTGTCTTAATCCCATCATATTTCGATTTGTTCAGCCTTCAGTCCATTGATACAATTTTCCACTAAATTATGAGGATATTTTGTCGTATATAGAGAAAAATAATATTATTTTTGAAACAGAAATCGGGCGGGAAAAAAATCTTTGACATGTTATTAGCATATCTTTTATTGATGAATTTATATGTACAGCAAATAATTGATTGTTACAGTTCAAAGAAAGCAAATCTTATCTTAGCAAATTTCCTGAGGTAAAAGAAATTGAATTTACGTACATTGTTTTATATACCCTGATCATGCAAACAATACCAGATCATACCAGTGGCATGCATTTCCTGATTGAAATAATATCTTGGGACTGTCCAAAAAATATATATCAATGCAAATGACCAACAATGTCGAACAGTACGTAGTCTTTTGTTTATTCCAATACCAGTGGCAGATAGTGCATTTATTTTCTGCTTTTTTCAAATAAATAGGATTCCTAAAAGTTATAATATGATTATGCACAACCTTTCTTGAAATGAATCTATATTAACGATGTTACAAATTATTCTTCACAACCTTATCTGTTTTGGAACATTTAGAAAATAACTACATGTATAATCATTTTGCAAAAGATCAACAGAATAAAGATTACGATAGTCGTTTATAATTGCAACTATCTTTTCCTTTAGACATTATTTTACTTACTTTGGAACACAAATTTCAAAACTGTATAACAGAATAGTAACTGTTCAATAAAAAAAAAATGGTTGTCACATCTTATTGCGTCTTATGTATTTACAACTGATACACACGTAATCATTGTAGCAAAGAGATATAATGATAGATTATTACAAGTAGCACCATATGTAGCTAAAATTCGACTTTGGAATTTTTAAAATGGCCGCCGTTACCATGGAAACTGCAAAAATGTGATTTTTTTTTAAAATGCTTCAAATTTAATGAAATTTTACAGAGATGCTAACGAGTGTATGTAGATTTGGAATTTGACTTTGGAACAAAAATGCGAAAAATCTAGATTTGGTCCAATCTTTATGAAACTTGACAGAAATGTGAGCTGTCATGTGTAGATGTGCCATCCGACTTTGGAATTTTCAAAATGGCTGCCGTTACCATGGAAACTGCAAAAATGTCAAAAAATTCAAAATGCTTCAAACTTAATGAAACTTTACACAAATGTTGACTGTCTTATGTAGATGTGGCATTTGACTATGGAATTTCCAAAATGGCCACCGTAACCATGGAAACACGAATGCCTAAATTTGAAAATTGGTCCAATTTTTATGAAACTTGTAAGTAATGTGACCTGTCACGTGTAGATGTGATATCCGACTTTGAAATTTCAAAATGGCTGCCGTTACCATTGAAACAGCAGAACAATGGTTGGGGGCCGTTTTGGCGACTTTTGTGTTAGCATCCTAACATAGGATTACTTGTTATTATTATTCTTCTTCTTCTTCCTCTTCCTCTTCCGCCGCTTTTAAATTTGAACTTGTCCGCACCCGTTCTCCAAAACCGCTTGTCAGATTAACTTAGGGTTTCACAATATGTTAGACTAACATGTCTAGTGGTGCAATCAGGGTTTTGTTTGTGCAATGGGGTTTATAAAGGGGTACTTTGAGGGGCAAAAACAAAAGAGGGTTTTACTATAGAACCCTATGGGATTTTTTTTTTTTTTAATTTTCAAATGATTATAAATTGAAACCCGTTTGTGATAGACACAATCTTTTTAATTGAAAATGTTCTAAATGATAAAACCCATTAAATGAAATACAGGGTTAGTCCCCAGGGGTCACCCCCACCCCCTGCCATTTAAGAATGTTCTAATACCTTGTAAGTGGTCAAGATCCCCACCCCTAAACCATATATATTCTGGTTTGTCATGCTAAGATGGTTTGAATGATATACAGGATTAGTCCCCAGGGATCATCCCCACCCAATGCCATTTGAGAAAGTTCTAATATCTTGTAAATGGTCGAGATCCCCACCCCTAAACCATATATTCTGGTTTGTCATGCTAAGATGGTTTGAATGATATACAGGGTTAGTCCCCCAGGGGTCATCCCGACCCCCTGCCATTTGAAAAAGTTCTAATATCTTGTAAATGGTCGAGATCCCCACCCCTAAACCATATATATTCTGGTTTGTCATGATAAAGCACATGAAATGAAATACAGGGTTAGTCCCCAGGGGTCACTCCCACCCCATGCCATTCAAGAAAGTTCTAATATCTTGTAAGTGGTCAAGATCCCCACCCCTAAACCATATATATTCTTGTTTGTCATGCTAAGATGGTTTGAATGATATACAGAGTTAGTCCCCAGGGGTCATCCCGATCCCCTGCCATTTGAGAAAGTTCTAATATCTTGTAAATGGTCGAGATCCCCACCCCTAAACCATATATATTCTGGTTTGTCATGATAAAGCAAATCAAATGAAATACAGGGTTAGTCCCCAGGGTCACCCCCACCCTATGCCATTTAAGAAAGCTCTAATATCTTGTAAGTGGTCAACATCCCCACCCCTAAACCATATATATTCTGGTTTGTCATGCCAAGATGATTTGAATGATATACAGGGTTAGTCCCCAGGCATCACTAATGCATACTATGTATTGGCTTCCGAAGCTACACAAAACACCTTACAAATATAGATTCATTTCGTCTTCAAGCCATTGTTCCACTACTAAATTGTCTATTCTTCTTACCAGTACACTTGGTACAATAAAAAATCTGATAATAAATTGTTCAAATAAGGCCTTCGAAAATAGTGGAATTAATTACTTTTGGAGTGTCAAGAACTCGTTGGAAGTACTTGATAAATTGCATGCATATATTGGTGATTTTGAATCTGTTCAAAGTTTTGATTTCTCTACCCTATATACCACATTGCCTCACATTCTCATTAAGAAAAAATTCACACTCCTAATTAAATGGGCATTTAAAAAGTCAGAATGTGAATATATATGTTCAAACTCTTTTAGGTCATTTTTTAGTAGCAATAAACAAAAAAACTATGTCAATTGGACATGCTTTGATACTATATATGCCCTTGAATTTTTACTAGATAACATTTTTGTTCGCTTTGGAGATTCCGTATATCGTCAGGTTATCGGAATTCCAATGGGGACTAACTGTGCACCACTTATTGCGGACCTTTTTTTGTATTGCTATGAGTTACAATTTATGTCAAAATTCAGCAAAGACCCATCGAAACAACATCTGATACACAAATTTAATAATACTTTTAGATATTTGGATGATATTTTGGCTCTCAATAATGACGACTTCAGTATGTATACTAAAGAAATTTATCCTGTTGAACTTACTTTAAATAAAGCTAATACCAACAATGACCACTGCCCTTTCCTCGATCTTGATATCTATATCATTAACGGAAAGCTTAATACTAAAATATATGATAAAAGAGATGATTTTTCATTTCCTATCGTTAATTATCCAATTTTAGATGGTGACGTTCCCTTGTCACCATCTTACGGTGTTTATATATCTCAACTTGTACGATTCGCTCGTGTATGTAACAATGTTTCAGATTTTAACGAGAGAAATTTATGTATTACTGAAAAATTATTACACCAGGGTTTTCGATATCACAAACTAGTCAAAACATTTACTAAATTTTATCATCGGTATAAGGACATCATTCGTAAATATAGCTCAACATGCAGACTTCTTATACGTTCAGGTATTTCACATCCAATTTTTTATGGAAATATTCTTTATAAAGCACAAAAATGTCAGTATTCACCTCTGAAGCTAACAAAACCTTTAAATAGACTTATTAAGAAGGGATATAGTTACGATACTGTTGTCAGGTCATTTAAGATTGCATATTTTGGCGTTAATATTGATTCACTTATAGGGTCTTTGCATCGGCACTAAACACATTTATTTAAAAACCAGTTGTTGGCATGACACGGGTTATGTTCTTCTCATATATGTTATGATGGTATGATACTAAACCCCTAACGGGAAGGATTGTGCCTGATATTCATATGATGAAGACATAATCTTTCAATCAGTTTAATTGAAGTCTGGAGCTGGCATGTCAGTTAACTGCTAGTAATCCGTTGTTATTTATGTATTATTGTCATTTTGTTTATTTTCTTTGGTTACATCTTCTGACATCAGACTCGGACTTCTCTTGAACTGAATTTTAATGTGCGTATTGTTATGCGTTTACTTTTCTACATTGGCTAGAGGTATAGGGGGAGGGTTGAGATCTCTGAGTTTAACCCCGCCGCATTTTTGCGCCTGTCCCAAGTCAGGAGCCTCTAGCCTTTGTCAGTCTTGTATTATTTTTAATTTTAGTTTCTTGTGTACAATTTGGAGTTTAGTATGGCGTTCATTATCACTGAACTAGTATATTTATTTGTTTAGGGGCCAGCTGAAGGACGCCTCCGGGTGCGGGAATTTCTCGCTGCATTGAAGACCTGTTGGTGACCTTCTGCTGTTGTCTGTTCTATGGTCGGGTTGTTGTCTCTTTGACACATTCCCCATTTCCATTCTCAATTTTATATAACTTTACTGGACCAAACCAATTTTCACTGGACTTTGCTCAATGTCAGGCGACCATGGGAATTACGAATTATGGGAGCTTCGTTTGGGAGACTTCGTAACAGCATCCTGTTACAATCATTTCTTGTTGTCACTACCCTTTGCAGATGTGCAGCTCTTTTACAATTTAGTACCAGTCAGTTCCTCGACAAACTGTACGATGGCTATGTAAATATAAACATTCTGTTGCACTTTTGAACCATACGCATGCATATGTATATTCGAATTATTCTGTTATGGTAAATTCTTGTTTTTGAATTTCTTGAACACATTTTTATCGAATTGATCCTGATTAGTATTGACCAACCTAACTATACAAGTACATAATCGTTGCAAAGATACTACTTTGAAATACAAGTTATAATTATAAATTATCACATGGCTATTTTTATATAAAGAGATAATGATATCATTCCAAGAAGGGCTGATATCATGAACGAAAACTGAATATGGATCTGAAATGATAAATGCCATGTTATCATCTTTTTATTATACACTAAAAAGAAACTATAAATGGACATCTTTATCTAAACGAATTACAAAATAATACTTTAAGTTTAAAGACACATCAATCAATGGTAACAATATCTTTTTTTTTTATCAAAACGTCGGTATTTCTATGGAAACTAGCTGTATTTCTCTCAGGCCTATCTGGCAGGCTAGTTCTGTATTTGTATGTGACAGACCACATAGAGATTCACAAGAAATATCAAACGAAATAGAAACTCGACCCTCAAAATCCACAATAAGGGTCGTTTGAGAACTAAGTATATGACTGAAGAGTTGACTTCAATTTTCCAATTATAAAATTTCTATTTTTATATATTAACAACATTCCAAAAGAAACTACATATGGAGTATTTTTCTCTAAAATTATATGACATTTCAGAGCTTGCGTTTACTATTATAATTTATAAAAATGTTGCTGCTTACAAGGAATCTATTGAACCAAGATTTCTTTATGAAAATGTTTAAACCATCTCTCCAAAAAATGTTTACGGACGCCATCTTAATATGACTGATCGATCGTTACGGGATACCTATTTCATAGATAAGGATAAGTTTCATTTGTCGTAGCCGCGGTGCCGTCTTCTTTTCCGTTTATAATTTGTCATTGATTGTGAATTATCACTGACTGTTACATCATTTTATTAGCTACACATAGGTACCACTAGTGGAGGAGGAATTATTTACCCTTCCGGTACATATGAGATGAACCCGGATTTTAGTGGGTTTAAGTGTTTTTCAAACTTTAAATTTCAGTTATACTAGAAAAACCCGCGCGAGCTCGGGTTGAAGACTACTAGTACTTGAAATGATAATGGTGATACTGCTTGGGTTCGTGTTTCTCAAACTATTTTTATGCACTGGTGCATTATGTTGATAGTTTTGATTAGTTTGTCAGTTCTCCGAGTTCCATAGGAGTTTGAATGTCCAATTAGTAGCTTCTGTATCGGTGTTACACAGGTGCTCCTAGAACGGAGGAAATAACTCAGAGAAGAAGAAGACAACCTAGAACACTCAGTGGTGCTAGTTTGTAGTTTTTTTTTCAAATGATGCGAGTCAAGTTCTGTCTCTGTGTGATACGGATGCTCCAAGAACGGAGGAAATAACTAAAAGAAGACAATTTAGAACTCTCTTACGATTTAAAACATTTCTTCAGTGGTGTGAGTCTGTAGTATTTTTTTTCTTTTTCGAGTGGTGCGAGTTCTGTCTCTGTGAGACATGGGTGCTCCGAGAAAGGAGGAATTTACTAAGAGAAGAAGAAAACAATCTAATGATTTAAAAACACATTTCTTCGAGTTTGTTATATTTTTTTTTTTGAATGGTGCGAGATTGATAAAGTGATGCAAGTGGTAATAATTAGTGAGAGTGTTTGAGTTGGGCGAGTTGGTAATGGGCCAAGTTGTCATAAATTCAAGACAAATTGAATACAAAACCATTTCCGCCAGCTTACAAAACGTAGACGGTAAGGAACCAGCTACGGAATTTATTTAGGGTTTAATTAATTAAGCTACGCTAATTAAAGCAATTACTATTTATTATTATATAAAACTTCAGACGATCGTCGGCTCGGAGACAAACCGGGCGGCTAAAAAATGTTGGTCTTCAAATTTAATAGTATATAGATTCCTTGAGTTTGTTATACTTCTTTTTTTCTTCTCTTTTTTGAGTGGTGCGAGTTTGATAAAGTGATGCAAGTTGTAATAATAAGTGAGAGTGTTTGAGTTGGGCGAGTTGGCCGTAGGCCGAGTTGTTATAAATTCAAGACAAATTGACTACCGTGAAAACCAATTCCGCCTGCTTACAAAACTTAGACGGTAAGGAACCATGCAGCTACGGAACTTTATTTGGGGTTTAGTTTATTAAGCTACGCTAATAAACGCAATTACTATATGAAGTTATAAAGAACATTACATACATTAACTATTTATTATTATATAATACTTCAGACGATCGTCGGCTCGGAGACAAACCGGCTAAAAAGTTTTTGTTTCGAAATTTAATAGTATAGATGTATTGTGAACTTGTCTCTTCACTTCGTCTTTTTTCTTAAATCATGATGTTTTCTTTCCTGTTTGATTACCACGTGATATCTTCTTGAATGTTTAAAACGCAGTAAATTCAATTCAATTTAGTTTTCTTAAAATAATACAAACTCACATCTTCTATCAGTATGTTCATTTCTGAAATACATGTTCACATGCAGTTATTCCTTTTTTCTTAAGATAAACTTAACCATTTCCAATTGATTTTTACATTGTGTTCTTGCATGTATTGTGCTTTTTCTTCAATGTCCCAGGTTAGGGGAGGGTTGAGCGCTAATAAATATGTTTAACCCCGCCACATTCTTTAAGTGCCTCTCTCAAGTCCTGAGCTTATTATTCAGCAATTGTCGTTGTCTTTTCCGTTCGAATTGTTTCACATTTTGTCATGTCTTGGCCTTTTCTAGCTGACTATACGGTATCGATTTTACGTATTTTTTGTTACCTCTAATTGCTTAAATCCACGTTATTTGACAGTGTGGATAGTTGTCTCACTGGCGATTATACCACCTCTCCTTACTTTATATTGTTCTCTTTTTCCAATTTAATGCAAACAAATGAAGAAAGATACTCGGAACTGGTAAAGGTTTTTTAAGGTCAAGGTACAGTAAATGGGCTATACCACATATTTGAAAGGATTTATTTAGTAATATTTTAGAAAATAAAACAGATAAATGGATTATTTTTTCGATTTTATCAAAATCTGTTGCATAGACCATTTACTGTACCTGGACCTTAAATATTGATTTCTTTATCATTAAAAAAAGATTTGGTATGCAGTTTTCCATTAAAACGAAATTTGGAAAATCGACCAATTAGGGTTATATTTTTCTTGCCAAATCTAGTTATGTGAAATTCTTAAAAGATACATATAGATTTACATATTATGCAAAGTTAAAGCACGACGCTTGATGCAAACTGATATAAGATATAATACACAAAATAGCTTTTATAAAGAAACGTGTAAATCAAAAAGGAAAAATAAACATCTTTATAATATTTGTAGCATACTTGAGGTTAATAGATATTTAAACATGACAAGTAAACATTTTTATTAGCACCGCACAACTTCTAAATTGTTGAAAATTACAATTATTCTCAAATAATGAATGTTTTGTTACCGATAATTGACCGACCAATTATCTCTATTAGTAAACGGTGTATGTTGTGTAGGTGGCCTCTTCCACTTCTTTTTATTTAACAATTTTGATGATTTATTTACTCACTAATTAGCAAAAGGTTGAAGTATCTGCGGTTTGAACCGACATTGGGAGGGTTACTTCTTCAAGGATTTCATTGACCTGTAAACCACATCTTCTTTAATACTACATCTTCCAATTAACGTCTACACCAAGTGATCTATGATATAAACTCTGATATTTTTTTCAATTATCATAGCAGTTTACGTACTAGTAATAGAGCTGGACGAAACGAATAATATTTTTGGATCTATTTTACTATCGGTACCTTTTAAGCTTGCTATGCGGTATGGGTTTTGCTCATTGTTGAAGGTCGTAATGTGCCCTATAGTTGATAATTTCTACATCATTTGGACTCTGGAGAAGAGATGTCTCATTTGCAATCATATACCACATCTTCTTATTTTTATATTTACTATGACGTTTCGTTGAATGTCCGAAAATAAAGTAACAGTACCAAGTTAAACAGTTCAAATGAAAATTTTGTAAGGAATATACAAGTCTGTATTCAAGATAATAAATTATAGCTACTTGTATATCATTTGGAACCTTTCATACTGATCAAGTAGCATTTGAAAACGAGGAGATGTGGTATAATTTCCACTTACGAATATAAAACTATAAAATACTAAGTTATTACTCAAACATTCGCTTAATCGCATACGATATAAAAAAAATTCTAAACAAACAAAAACCTGACGTATGCGCACCTTTAGCATAAATATTCTGTTAAACATGCAGAAAGGTTCTAGCTTTGAAATGGTCAAGGAAGATAACATTAACGAAGACTGAAGTACAGCTGATCAAACCAGGCTATTGAGAAACTGTATAATATTATATATGTTATATTTAAGAAATATTATATTATGAAGTCTACTGGTCACAACGCGTTGTTAAAGAAAATGTAAAGAGTTAAACAATTTTGGAATTGATAATAATCTATTTTTTATGCTTTTCTAGGTCATTAATTACTCATTTTATTGCGTGCTATATATCATATAAAAATAAGAAGATGTTGTATGATTGCCAATGAGACATATTTCCACCAGAGACCAGAAGACGTAGAAATTAGAAGTTAGCAACTTATTTGTGAACTAAAATATAATTTGACAATTTTCATTCATTTCATGACCAAACGTCAGGAGAATTGTAATTACTCTCAGTATGCTCATAAAATTATGGGAAAGGTTATTATCACAATATTCTAGACAGTTAATATGAATGAAATTCAACTTACCAGACACAATTAGCAAATATAAACATTTTACGTAATTCAACTAAATATATTGCTCTCAACTATTTCTCTGGAGATTTGCTATGGTATTTTTTAGTCCGATGTCTAAAAACTTAATAAAACGTTTTCCTCCACACACGTCATTTAAGTCGAAAGTCAAGATCCAATAATAGAGAAAAAAAGTTAAATCTTACATAATGAATTATTCATAATCAATGATGAATTATCAAATTCGCAAACCAAAAACACATACAAACCCAAAAGACTTTTGAAGACCTGTGCTGGCTTTCGGCAGGCACAACACAACAGTCAAATCCGACTTTTTTTACTGGACAAATAGTTCTTCCATTTCCCATTTTTAATAATATAATACAGACTAATTAGTAATAAAAAAGACTCCTTATAAAGCATATGCCCTTTTGCATTCCTGATTATTGCAAAAAAAAAAAACACCCAGTAAAATAATATAAATATATAAGCAGATGATTCAGTAGAATGATAAATTACAGTTTCTGATTAGAGTCCATGAAGCTATTCTGCAGGTCAAAGATCATAAGTCCCTAGGAGCCATTCTGCAAGTCAAGGATCATAATTCCTTAGACGCCATTCAGCAGGCCAAGATCACAAGTCCCTAAAAGTCATTCTACAGGTCAAAGATCGTAAATTCCGAGATGACATAATAAGGTTAATAATTTGTCCGAAATTAATTGATCGATTGATTGATTGATTGATGTTTAACGACACTTTCTGCACTATTGTGACATGCTAGTGACACAGTTCGACTACTTAGACCGCTCGACCACCGAGATTAGATTTCAAATAAAAAACCATGATGCAGGAAATTACTACCATTTACAACCATTTAATCCAAGCAATAACAAACTTTTCTGTAGATCCATAATTGATTGTTGTTTGTTAACGTCCAGTAACAAATATTTCATGCACATTCATGACTAGATCAAATCAACAATAAATCTGATAAGTAAGCCCTACAAAATGTTACGACCGAGATCAAGGGTTGGAAATATGGACTTCCATTTCAAAATAAGGGTATGTTGGATATTGGCAGAAATTTTGCCTTGCCACAAGCAAACTGCGAACAACAAAATCTCAAAGAGTAGCACCTTTAAACATTTAAACTGGTCGTTACGAATGATTAGATTGTGTTTCAATTGTGATTATATAGAAGACGAAAAACATGTATTGTTAACATGTCCATTATATGAAGATCTAAGACGGTCTTTATTTATTGATATAAATAATTCATCAACATAATAATATGTTTTTAAGTTTATCAGATTATGAAAAATTTATATTTTTATTCAAAAATGAAAATGTTTGTAGTTTGTTGCCAAAACCTGCCATAATATTTTTTGCGACGAAATAGTATTTTACATCGTTGAAATTTAAAGTTGATATTTTTGTGTACATATGCATCATTTTTATCCTTGAATGTGCATGGTGATAATGCACTTTTATGTTTTGTGTAAATAGCAAAACTATGTTTTATTCTGATTTTTTAATATTGTATATAACAGTCTCTCATAGTTCTTTTAAGAATGGCACAGGCATTCTAAATTTTATATTGTGTATTAAATGTCATATTGTGTTTATACTTGTATGTATGTGGTGAGACTCCAATAAACTATTGAACTTGAACTTGCAAGGTTTCCTTTAAAGTGCAGGGAGCGTGGCACTCTCCGGATATAACGTCATCAAGGAGTCCGATAGCGATAATCCGTGTAGCAGAAAAAAAGGTCTGCACTGAAATATTAATTAATTGATTAGAAATCAGTTTGATAATCTACAAAAGTTAACGGTTATCTTAAATAGGATAATTTTCAATTACATAGCTCATTAAGTTACTCCCGACCAGGTCAAATGTATAAAGTAATTTAGTTCCTGTAAGCTGATTAATTACCCTCTCATTTTGAGCAAGAAAATATTGATTTTTATTTCGACAAAGTGCATGGTAAATGCACAATAAATCTAGTTTGCATGAAATATGCATTTAAAAGAAGAAGTCACATTAGATGAACATACAGTAAATAGAAAAAATATATTTCAAAGATAAGAACCTTCTGCAGAATCTCGTAATTATGAAGACAGCTAGAACCATTGATAGCTGTTTTATATACTTTAGACGTATAAATAAGAATGAAAAAAAAAATAATCACTTCCATGTGTTGCCTGGTAACTAACACATTTTTTTGTAGCTACGAGACATATTGTTTAATAACCATTGTCACATGTTAGGGTAGGGTTGAACGCTTATAATCGTAAGACGATAACAAAGGGTGGAATAAAATATATTAATTCAAAGAAATTTTAAAAAATCGCATTCCTCGACTTGTTTAAATATATCTCCTTTTATCATGCTTTTTGGGGTATATGTCAATAAGACATCAACCCAACGACAAACCAAGTATTTCGAGGTAAATACTATTCGAGGTGAACTAGATTACAACTCCAGATGAAATCAATGTAAGGCTTATTTCAGCTAACGAAAGTTACATTTCATAAAGTCTACAGTACAGACGATATTGCCAAGATGTCACAGACGATATGGGATCAAACCCTGCTACACAAAGGAAGAAATATTTTGTTTACTTAACACTGCGGGACTAAATCTCGCATCACGTATCTATACTAATTCGAACATAGCATAGATATAAATGTATGTACTTAACCACTTATCTTTGTAGGACCTTTAATCACACTACAGGTTTCTAAAGAAAAAATATCATAAAGGTCATCAAAGATACCAATATTAGAATAGGACTGGAAACATGCTATTTGACAATCATGTCTCAAGTCTCATCGACAGTGACACCCGAATCTCAAATTAGTGGAAGTTCAATGAAGGGAGAATTTGACGAGTTTCACACTAAATTTTCCTAGAATTGATACTTAGGCCGAGCTCAATCGTAACATGTGAAAATTAAAATCACACTTTTTTTAAGTAGTTTTAATTTTTTTAACTTCAAATGACTTAATCTTATATATTTTTATCAAAATTTACTAACAAGGTCAAACTATTTAAACAAATTTCAACTATAATTAAGTTAAGTTTTAGTTTAATCTACGTCAGTTCCAACCAATGGTTTTCATCAGTGCTCGGTACTTACTGTTTGACGAATATCACCTCAGTAGTCATAGCGACCACGTGATTGTTATAAAACAATTGTCTGTTCGCAATAACTCTGCCATAATTGTCTCATTTTGCTTGTTTAAACAAATGTAGGCGGGAATTAATTTGAATTTGAAGCGTTATGATTATAATGAATGAAAAATCGCCTGAAAGTTGTAAACTAAAAATATATTTAATAAACGTTCACGCTGTATATCATGTCACCAAAAAGCTAATTGTTCTTAGTTGATTCCCCTAAGGTTTCGTTTTAATCCTCTGAAGTCTGGTTTCGATATCAGTATAACTTGACAGAGAGCTAACTTTCCTCCTACACAAATATTAAAACAAAAGATTAAGTTAAAATGAAAACACAGACAAAGGTTGATAGATATGTTTGATCTTACATGATTGAATATTCATCAGAGGAATGAAATTTCACTTTAACATCTAATATTGAGAGCAAAACTAAGTGAAAACATTTACCGATGCTATTTCAGTATTTACAAATATTGTATATCACTCCATGATTCATGTTGAGCATTATAATTATTCCCCGGAGACAGAATTTTGAACAAAACAAGATATTACACTACAAGAATAATTCGAAAACAATATTGCAAGAGTTTTGGTATAAGTCAGTGCGATATCTCACACAGGAAACGTCTAATAATTCATTTAAAAAATTCAAATCAGTTCAGATTAGGCAAGAGCAGTCAATAGAATACTTAAATACTATCGACACAGACACGATGTCTGAATGAATGAATCTGTTGCAGCTATAACAAATTCTGATGCCATTTTGGTCAAATCTGAAGTACAATTAAAGATACTTATACAACCATATTAGGTACTTGATAATCGTATGTCGCAATTTGTAGGTTTAATTGGGTGCAGGCGTGAGAATTAGTCAGAAATGGAAGCAAGTAATCAATTCACGTTGCAACAGTTAGACGTAAACATATATTGAAAGATTAAAGAATGATCAGATATATGACCAAGCTTTATATGAGATATACAGCCGTCAATACGACTTACGACTTTGCAACTATCGAGACGTAGATAACAATGTAATGCATAGCGTATTGGGAGAAGATGAAGGGCATTAAAGAGATTACAAAAAAATAAAGGTAAATTGATTAATTGTTGTTTGCTTATCGTCCAGTGACAAACATTTCATGAATATTCAAAACAAGAACAAGTTAGCAATTTATACAGTTTGTGTGTTAAAATTTTGCAAAGTGGTTCAACTTGGACAAATGACTGGTAATTAAGACTGTAATGGTAAACGAGGGATTGTTGGAAAGGGACAACTATTTGCAGGCAACAGGGGTCACTAGTAGATCCATCAAAGAGCGTTGCAAAAGTCTTTAACGTGCGGAGAGCTAGGCACTATATCCTGCATAAGGCATCGCATTACAAGTCATCATTCAGACCAAACGTGGCTGCGTATTTATACAAGCCGCATAGTCCAACGGACTACTCCCTTTAGGCTTTGGTTTATTTACAGGACGGGGGAAGTCCAAGTTTCTCTTAGGTTAAAAAAAATAAGGAAAAATTGAAAACATGAGAAGCGAATCAATGTAATCCACTATGTTTGAAAGTAACGCGCTATCTGCATCAAACAGAACAATTGCAATACATTTTGGAGTGATCCATAGGTGACCTTTTGCAACGCAAAATTTCTGATCTAAAAAAAATACCCCTTTTTCAAGTGAAAATACAAATTTTATGTCCTTCATCCCGGTCATAAAATCTTATATAAAAATAGGAAATTTGGTATGATTGCCAATGAGACAACTATCCGCCAAAGATCAAATGAAGTGGATGTAAGCAATTATAGGTAACGGCCTTCAACAATGAGAAAAACCCATACCGTAAGGTCGACTATAAAAGGCCCCGACATGAAAAATATGAAACAATTCAATTGAGTAAACTAACGGCATAATTTATAATAAAACAAATTACGAAAAACGAATATGAGTTGACAGAAAATAAACCAACGACAACCACTGAACTACAGTCTCTATGACTAGGGACAGGCCCATGAAGAATGTCACAGTGGCGGGGTTAAACATGTTTGTGAACGCTCAACCCTCCCCTAACCTGGGACAGTGGTGTAACAGTACAACAGAAGAACAAAATATAAAAATCAGTTGAAAAAGGCTTAACTCATCAGATGGATACAAATAGAAATACATCTAACAAAAACAAAGAGAGGACGTGGACGGGTACTAATATATCCACACGACAAAAAGACACTAAGTACAGATCTGAGAGTTCTCGCAGTTACTGACAGCTAGTTCAAAGCCAATAACAACTAATAAAAAATCATGTATCTAAGACTAATAGTCGGCATTAATTCTAGATTGTTTTTGACTGAACAAAGCCAATTCTTGGTTAAAAGATTTGGCCTGTAATGAGTTATCCTCAAATTCTATGAATCATGCCAACAATCTACTTCTGTCTTGTCTTTACACCATTACAACACGTCATTAAATTTATACGATAGAAAATATAACAATACAAAATAAAGAATTGGTTCTACTTATAAATGTACACGATGAAATCGAAAAATACAATCTGTTATATGCCAAATAAGTTGTTCTTTTAAATTGACAACAGTGTATACACAGTCGTTCACAAAATAACATCAGTGTTCACTGACGCTTTATTTAATGAAATGACGCAAGAGAACACAAACGTTAACAAAACGGCATCAGTGTATACTGTATGTTCTATTGTTTTTGAAAGGATATCATGCACACACACGATATAGTTATAAATTCAAAGCAAATATTCGTATGTTGTATGAAAAGTACACATTTGAACTTAAGTTTTTGTATTCGTAGGAAAATTTTGTTCTGTTATGGCTATTATATCCCCGTGAACGAACTGAAAGTCAGGAAATTTTGTTTGACCAGTCAGCATTGCTATGGGAACGAACTGTGCCATTCCCCTCACTGAATTGTTCCTTTTGTCACATTAGGCAGAATTCACAAAGAGGCTTTACAAGAAAATAGAAAAGAAGCTAAAATTATTCTTTTATTTTACGTTCCGCTATATAAATGTTGTCCATTCCCTGAAAACAAATCACATCAGATCGATTCCGGTTTTCATGTGATTTGAGTTTTGGAGTTTCTTCTGTTTTAGTTTTGCCATTGATTTTTCCATTATTCATCTACTTATTTTTCATTCGTTTCCATAATGTCTTTCCGATTTTAATTGAGTCGCCTTTTATGTGTCTCATAATGAGGCTAAACACATTGTATTTTTGGACTTTTGACTTCAATTTTATTGGATCTACTTTATCTTCTCAAAGACAAAAGAATACATGTATATATCAATGTTCGTTACAAATGTCGCAACATATTGTCAGTTCATTAGTTTTTGTTGGGGTTTATGTTGCTCAGCCTTTGGTTTTCTATGTTGTGTTTTGTGTACTGTTGTTTGTCTTTTGGTCTTTTTCTTATTTTGCCATGGTGTTGTCAGTTTATTTTTGACTTATGAGTTAGAATGTCTCTTTGGTATCTTTTGCCTCTGTTTTTCATTATGATGATTGAACAGATTCTCTTGTTTTGATGATGCATCATTCGTTTGTTTACACTACCGATACTGGTATTTCATGTTTGTCAAAATCATTCATTAGCCTTATTTCTAAAGTAAATCTTTATGTTGAATCAAAAAAGTCATTCATAAATATTGTCACCAAATGACCTTTCCGAACTTTAAAATAGATGTCAATATCCACGAGCTATGTTAAAGGGAATACATTTATTACAAAACATCTTGATTGTTTTGTCCTTTACAGTTTGTTTTGACCCAAGAGACGTCTCGATCAATCACCAAAGAATACTAGCAGAAAAAGGTTACATCTTAAGATCGTCATAAGGCCTTACACAGTGAGTATCATTTATAACTAGCTCCGAAAGGCTGAGTGATAAAAATCTTTTTACTTGTTTTTCAAAATGAAAATAAGCGAATCAATATTGATGCCTAAATATAAAAGGTGCAATGATTTCGAAATATCTTATATAGATATAGGAAGATGTGGTATGAGTGCCAATGAATTTGCTTTATGAATAAAATTACACTATACAGCTGGACGTGAAATATTCCTCGTTAATAAATTCATGAAAGTGGAATCATTCTTCCAGAATAATTCACTATATTTTTGGTAAAATGTAGTCAACTTTTTACCCAATTCATATCTGTATTCTACTTAAAAAAAATTCGCACTTAAAATCAATGATTAAATTCATTGAAATTTGGCCTTGTATTTATACACATTTCGAGTACGATTATCAACTCAGAATTCAACTAGCAAAAATACAGAAAAAACTAGATTATTTATCTTTTTAATGTTTTGAGTCATTGCAATTGGTGTTTCGGTGGGTCTTTGTGAACGTAAGCTACAAACTACAAGCTTCAAGCACAATATACCTCAAAAATCAAAAAAAGGATACGCGAACATTTCTGTAATATTTGATAGCTAGAATCAAAATATAAGTCTTTGTTTCTTTTGCTTGTTTGTTCCAGTTTCATCTCCTTAAATAAAATCACATTCCACACCATAAAACATGTTGCAAATATTCCAAGTAACCTCTTTTAATATTGAGCTAACAAACGCTCCTGTTGTTAATACAAACATGCATCATTTTTATGTTTGCACTAGCGTTGGCATTTTATTATTGTCAACATCATCTATTAACTTTATTTGTATTCAACGTTTGGTTTTGATAAAAAGATACGTTATCCATTGAGACTGTTACATCACGACCTTGTAATTATATCAACATTAACGACAAACATCATGCATTGTTCTACTTTTGAAAGTCATATTTTATCAATAATATTCATACACAGAATAAGCTTTAAAAGAGAGGCGAAAGATACCAAAGGGATATTCAAACTCATTAGTCGAAAATAAACTGACAACGCCATGGCAAAAAAAGGAAAGGACCAAAAGACAGCAGTACACAAAACACAATATAGAAAACTAAAGACTGAGCAACACGAATCCCACCAAAAACTGGGTCAATCTCAGGTGCTCTGGAAGGGTAAGCAGATCCTGCTCCACATGTGGCACCCATTGTGTTGCTCATGTATGTACAAACAGGTGATAAGTCTTAATATTCTTGATATACCGATATAATAATACCGAAGATGACCCTATACGTTTTACAACCAATATAGACTTTAATCGACTGAATTTCATTTTTATAACATTGGCTGATTAAGTTCTGTTTATTTTCTTTAATTAAAAAAAAAAAATGAGAACAACACTATATAAATTTCATGCGTCCGAAGTGGTTTTCCGGATTTACCTTCATCAGGAACGCTCAAAGCCGAATATCTAAAAGACAAGGAGGTATTTATAAGAACCGAAACAGTTGAAGAGCTATATAGATATAAGAAGATGTGGTATGAGTGCCAATGAGACAACTCTCCATCCAAGTCAAAACTTATAAAAGTAAACCCATTTATTTAGAATCACGGTTTTTTTTTTATTCTCTCTATCCTGTGACCATTATTTGCTACTTCACTGTGATTTTTTACCCCCACTAGAGTGGTAAATTGCATTCACCTTGTCCGCCATTTTTGTCCGTTCATCCGACAATTATTTCCGTCACACTTTTCGCATGTACTCCTGAACGGAATGACTTCATATTTTGTCAGCAGCTTGATAGTGATAAGTTCTAATGAATTAACTAGACACATACTTCCTGTTTGTCGATATTTTTAATTTTTAAAGTTGAAAGAACTTACATTTTTCGTCACCCATTTCTACAGTACTACTGAACAGAATGACTTCAGCTTTCAGCAGCACCTTGACAGTGATGAGTTGTAACGTGTGATCACTTTTCGGATATGTCAGACATCTCTTTCTGTGCCTATATTTTGAAATTTTCAATACGTTGAATGAACTTAAAAGCTTTCGCCACATATTTCTTCGGTACTCCTGAACAAATAGAATGACTTTATTGCATCAGCAGCTTGACAGTGAGGAGTTGTAACGTGTGATCACTTTTCAGATATGTCAGACATCTCTTTCTGTGCCTACATTTTGAACTTTTCAATATGTTGAATGAACTTAAAAATTTTCGTCACATATTTCTAAAGTACTACTGAACAGCTAGAATGACTTTATTGCTTAGGCACCTTGACAGCGATGAGTTGTAACGTGTGATCACTTTTCAGATATGTCAGACACCTACTTCCTGTGCCTATATTTTGAACGTTTCAATATGTCAAATGAACTTAAAATTTTTCAGAACACATTTCTCAAAAAGTACTTTTTGACTTTATATAGCTTGGCGTTGACGAGTTGTAATTTGAAAGCGACTTTAAGATTTGCCAGGTACCTACTTCATGTTTTCCTATACTTTGAATTTGGGTCATGCTTGACACAACAACGCGTGCATTCTTATGTTAAATTAAAAATTTGAATCTAAGAACTGTAAAACAATTTTGTATCCAAAATGGTAAGCATTGTGAATATGAAAGATCAATTAAAGTAATTGTATACTGTAAACCAACTAATTTTTGCGAGTGATTTATTTTCGCGACTCTCGCGAGTAGAAACATAACGCGAATACAAATCGTCGCGAATATTGTGTAATCGTTCCTTATTTGACTACATAACTTATATTTCAAAATCGCGAAATGAAATCGCAACGAAATAGGCTAGAAATTGCTAAACGCGAAATAAATTATCCGGGAAAATAATTTGGTTTACAGTATATGTATTAAAATTAAAATTCGTCATTATGATCAGTTCACACATAACAAAAATCAAATGTATGCAGAGGTATGAGAATGTAAAAAAACGCAAAACGTATTTACATTAACTTAAAACACCCTAATGATATCCATGTTTCGCTGTCATGGTAAAATCTAGACAATGTTAGCTTTTTTCTTAACATTAGTCAGTCGTCAAAGTCATTGCGTAAATTTTTATATTTTATTTCTTCTGATCAATCCCTTGGTATAAAAGTGCACTCTTGTCAAAATTAAATTATTCATCCGAGATGACCGTAAGAGCCTTTAATTTTGCAAAATTCGAATCCTTCTTTGAAAATTCTTTGATAAATTGAACCAATGTTCTAGGACTCTTTTTTTGATCTCGTTGGAATAGTATCCAGAAGATATTATTATGTTCTTATTCTGAACCATTCCACCAAATCAAGGTAGAACTACATTTGATGCCGAGTAGATTTAATTCGGAGGAGATCCAAACTTTCCTAAAGGGATAAGCCAAAGTCATTTTGTGCAAACGTTACTTAAGAGAGTTTTAATTGTAGTTTTTATAAAATTTATTGGCCAATAATGCATCCAAATTTGGAATAAATAGATGTAGTTATTCGGAAAAAAAACATTGCATGACAACTTTGCAAATAATTACACGGGAGACTACCAGTTCACTAAGAGACTTATTGTTTTCAACAGTTTCATTTAAACCACTGGGTCAAATGAAATAAAACTTTCATTAAAATTGCAAATGGAAAGTACCCTCTCATATGATATCAGCACTTTCACTGGTTGACAAGAGCTTCTAACTGGTTGCGATCATTTCGTCTACTTTAAACCATTGTAACAATTTTTTTTCCGTTCGCTTTTAATAATGATATCTTAATTGTAATATCAACATAGAAAGTTTGTGACAAAAAAAAACAAAAAAACAAACATAATATAACAAAAAAAAATTCTATAAGAAATGAACACATGAAAAAAAAAATGATAAGACTTGTGCCCTCAGTTCTAATGACTGTTTTATAAAGGAGCCTATATTTTTAACATGCTCCATGATAGAAGGGTTTAGCATTTCTTTTACGTTTTGTTCTTGGGTAAGAGACACAAATTTATGTGCAGGTAAACAATTTTCAAATCCTTAGTTTTTTGATTATTTACATTCAAGGAGGAAGTGTTTTTCATCATCAAGCAAGCGGCAGTTTACATATTCTTTACTTTCTAGGAATCATATAATAGCGACCTTTTTACTACATCTAAATTATGGTAATTAATTCTCAACTTAATGAAACATTTTCTTATAGAAAAGTCATTGGAAGCTAAATAAAATTTTCGATCCAAGCTAATTTTTAAATTTTTATAAAGTTACAGATAACTATTTTTTCATCGTAGCTATTTATTTTATTTTCAAAAATATTCAATAGTATATATAGATTACACCAGCGCCGGATATATCAGGTGGTTACACAATCAACGATAAACTGAAAACTTGTAATGGTTTAAATCGGAGTGGCAAAAAAAAAGTATAAACAAAAATACCGAACTCCAAGGTAAATTCAAAAGGTGGGAAGTCCACAAAACAGGACAAAATCAAACGTTGGACTATATCAACCATCAGAACAAATGGCAACAACTGTCATATTTTTGACTTAGTACAGGCAAATGTATGTTAAAACTCACCAAAGATTCAAAGCTAATAATTCAAAACGCCAGAAGCGGGTTGCGTCTACACCAGACTCATAAGTTGTCCTCGAATCAGCTAAAATTAGCTACGAAGTCCAATAGTATTGAAAACCAAAAGTCACAAAATTCTGCAAAATCTTGAAAACGTAATCTATGTCTGGATGTAGCAAAACCGTATAGTATTTTGAAATATTTGCACTGCTTCATTAACAGTTAATATACAGGTAATGACCGTATAAATTATATTTTGTCAACACAAGAGCACTGACTACTGGGCAGGTTATACTCTCGTGGATGAAATCTCCATATACGGTGTCATCGACCGAGTGGTAGTAAAAACTCACCGAAGATATCTGTCTTGTAATTCAATACGCGTTTCGTCTGCACATGTCAAAGATAATACCAGTGAACGAAGAACAAATATGGAAGACAGGAACCAACTACACAAACCGCTTCGATGGCACCAAATGTGAAAGCATGATTGGGGCACTTATTTGGCCCCTTGAATTTAAAAAAGAAATATACAATCTACAAAATAACATACTACTGATTTTTATAAGACATTGGTTTTGTCAGACAATGTGTATTTTATATTTTTGAATTTTGTCTTATATTTTTGCACAAGGGTTTAACACTTTTTGTTTCAGTTTAATGCAAAACTGCAAAAACTGTCAAAATATTCTCATTTTAAGATCTTGTCACTTATACTTAGATATGTGTAACAGCTTTACCCCCTAAAAATATTTTCCTACAAGATGTATTATACAAAGGAGAGGCGAAAGATTCCAAAGGGACATTCACACTCATAATTTGAAAAAAAAAACTGACAACTCCTTGGCAAAAAAGAAAAAGAGTAGTACACAAAACACAACATAGAAAACTAAAGACTGAGCAACACGAACAATAAAGATGTTATTTTGTATAAAATATCTTTTTAATTGAAGCCGTTACTCATATATATTGTGCCCAAAACTATATATATATATGTTGTGTACAAGTTATCATTTTGTACAAATTATAATTTGTACAAAAAAATTGTACAAATTACAATTTGTATTTTGACTTTGTACAAATTGTAATTTGTACAAAAAGTGCTTGTACAAATTACAATTTGTACAAAATTTGACTAAAATTCACTTATAACTTGTACACTATTTTATAGTATGGATTTTGTTATAAAAAAGCATTGATACACACTATAGAATTTTTATTCAATGACCACACAATAACCTCTATTTACAAAATACAAAAGTACCCTGATGGAGACAGGAAATGTAATTGACATATGCATGTCAGTTAATTCTGATAGTACAATAGACATTGGCCCCCGTGACAATTCTGATAGAATAACAAAAATTGGCCCCAGTGACAATGTGATAGTACAATAAAAATTGGCCCCAGTGACAATCAGGATGACGCTGACGTTAAAACACCAAACAAACATGCAAGGAAGCGTGCGCTGTCTGTTCAACAGACCCAAGCCGAAAATCTAACCAAGAAAAGAAACAGAAATAATCAGAACTTGCAGTGGGGGGTAATGTCATTATACCAGTTCCTCAGTATGATCGTGCCCCAACTGATCCTCGAAATATCTTAGGTCGTAATTATTGAATCTGGAGAACTTGGGTACCGCATTGAAACAGCTGTAGGAATTTTAACAGGATATTTGTCGAGAAATCAAATTGAAGCTGTTAAAGACACATCTTTATTCGCCGTAACGGTTTCTGAGCTTCAACTCTCGTTACGTGAAGCAGTTAAGAAGCTTTCAAAAACTGGTGGTCAGGGGTATCCTTCATGTAAATGCAAAGGGGATGCACCTCTTCTAAATGTAAATGCAAAAAGCAAAAGATGTTGTGCAATTCCCGATGCCATAATTCACTCACATGCTCAAACAAATGATACAAAACTATTTTTGTATTTTTTTGTAAATAAGGTTAATTGTGTGGTCATTGAATACAAATTCTATAGTGTGTATCAATGCTTTTTTATAACAAAATACATACTATAAATTATTGTACAAGTTATAAGTGAATTTTAGTCAAATTTTGTACAAATTGTAATTTGTACAAGCACTTTTTGTACAAATTACAATTTGTACAAAGTAAAAATACAAATTATAATTTGTACAATTTTTTTGTACAAATTATAATTTGTACAAAATGATAACTTGTACACAACATTTACCATTTTGGTCAAAAATGTAAATTTTTATGATATCATAGTGAAATCACAAGCTACCTATATGTATTAAAGAGTCCATATTATATTAATCTGTTCGTTTATTTATAAAATGAACATTATTTTGAAAGGCTTGAATGGTTTTAGTTTTTTAGCTCACCTGGCCCAAAGGGCCAAGTGAGCTTTTCTCATCACTTGGCGTCCGTGGTCCGTCGTCCGTAAACTTTTACAAAAACTTCATATCCAACTATAGCGGTCATCACGTGACATTGGCGACGTCACACATCACCCGTATCATGCCCAAGTAAAATGTATAGAAATGCACAGGGGCTTTCAGGAATCGATAAAATAAATTACTTTAAGTTCATGATAAAAAAAGTGTGGAAATATATAGTAATTCCTCATATATTTAGAAATATATTTATGCCTTTTGGAAAAGTTTAAATTTTGGTCTCCTCCCTTCCAAATGCTTTTGAAAATTTGTCTTGTTGCCTCGATAATTCACACTGTTAAATCATCCGAATGTAGGACAGAAAGTCACAGGACAAATAGTCACGGACAAAAAGTCACGGACGAAAAGTCACAGGACAAAAAGTCACAATTCAGTTTTGAGATTATTTTTCTCTGAACAAGAAAACACTAATTTTAAAAAATAAATTTTTGATTTTTTCTTGAACTATAATATATGAAGCAACTTTGTTATTAAAATTTATTCAATAAATATCAATGATGATCAAATAATTGTTATGATAACAAAATGTCAAAGTGGTTTGGCACTTAAATGGCTTCATGGTGCCACAAAATATATCATTTGCATGATTAAAATTTAATAATTTTTCATTTATCAAGGCTTATGAACAATTTCCTAAACTTAAATATGAATAAATGTAAAAAAAAGAAATTATTTGAAGATCTTTCTCTTATATATTCAAACAATTGTCAACAAATTATTTGTGACTTTTTGTCCTATCCAATTTGTGACTTTATGTCCTGTGACTTTTTGTCCTGTGACTTTCTGTCCGTTTACCAAATCATCCAACTCCGATAAATATTGGATTTTCTGTCGTGTTAAACCTAAAATTGCGATTTAAACAAAACAGATGGAAAAATTGTGGAAATATGTGCTTATTACTATATTCATAAATATTTGAAATATCGTACATGCAATAGTTGAATTTTTTATTACGTCCCTTCCAAATTGATTTGAAAATTAGCTATTTTCAGAAAATCGGGTATTATTTTTCAAGATGGCGACCACATTGACAGCGTGGGCCGACTTAGTAAAAATATATTTTGTAAGATTGTTACAATGAAAATCAAATAACTGTTGGATGCTCGCGTTTTCAGTCATTGTCTTACCTTAAAGCAGCATAGAATCAAACATTGGTTCCTTTTGATAAAGTCAATACATGCTGTTGTTTTTTTTTATAAAAATTGAAAAAAAATGGCGACCAAATAATTTTCAAACGTAGACGATGTTCGACACTTATTTTGTCCATGCAAATAATTCAATTTAATTTCACTGTTTATATTGCAATTAAATATGACACGTTATTGTCACTATAATGATAGCCAAGGACATAGCTAGACCAAGGAGATATTAAGTCATAACATCAACGTAATCAAAGAAAACAAACATGGCACCTAATCACGATGTAAGTTTTGACAATACCTATATCAGAGACATATAATTGTATTATATGTCTCTGCCTATATGTAGATGTATGTTTTGACAATACCTATGTTGATTAGTGTGTCAGATTCTCAATGAAATTCATTACGATATTATTTTATATTTATAAAAGAAGACCTCGAATGGATATTCACCGAGGTGAAATAACTATATTTTTCAATTTTCTTTAAACCATTCATCGGATAACTAGTAAATTTTACATAATCCTAATTAAACCAGTAACATGCAGAGTTATCGAACGTAATTATGACTGGAATAGTTGCATATGTCTTCTCCTCTGAAACTACTGGGCCAAATTTAACCAAACTTGGCCACAATCATCATTAGGGTATCTAGTTTAAAAAATGTGTCCGGTGACCCGGCCAACCAACCAAGATAGCCGCCATGGCTAAAAATAGAACATAGGGGTAAAATGTAGATTTTGGCTTATATCTCTGAAACCAAAGCATTGAGAGAAAATTTGACATGGGGGGTAAAATGTTTATCAGGTCAAGATCTTTCTGCCCTTAAATTTTCAGATGATTCGGACAACCCGTTGTTAGGTTGCTGCCCCTGAATTAGTAATTTTTACGGAAATTTTGCCGTATATGGTTATTATCTTGAATATTATTATAGATAGAGATAAACTGTAAACAGCAATAATGTTCAGCAAAGTAAGTTCTACAAATAAGTCAACATGACCAAAATGGTCAGTTGACCCCTTAAGGAGTTATTGCCCTTTTATATTCAATTTTTAACAATTTTTCATAAATTTTTGTTATCTTTTACAAAAATCTTCTCCTCTGAAACTACTAAGATGAATTTAACCAAAGTTGTAAACAATCATCATTAGGGTATGTTGTTTAAAAATTGTGTCTGATGACCCCGCCCGCGAACCAAGATGGCCGACATGGCTAATAATAGTACATAGGGTAAAATGCAGTTTTTGGCTCATATATCTAAACCCAAAGCATTTCGAGCAAATCTTTCACAAAACAAAATTGTTCATTAGGTCAAGATCTATCTGCTCTTAAATTTTCAGACCATTCAGGCAACCCGTTGTTGGGTTGCTGCCCCTGAATTGGTAATTTTTAGAAATTTTTTCAGCTTTTGGTTATTATCTTGAATATTATTATAGATAGAGATAAACTGTAAACAGTAATAATGTACAGCAAAGTAAGACCTACAAATAAGTCAACATGATCAAAATGGTCAATTGTCCCCTTAAGGAGTTATTGCCCTTTATAATCAATTTTTAACAATTTTCATAAATTTTGTAAATTTTTACAAAATAATTTCCACTGAAACTACTGGGCCAAGTTCATTATAGATAGAGATAATTGTAAGCATCAAGAATGTTCAGTAAAGTAAGATCTACAAACACATCACCATCACCAAAACACAATTTTTTCATGAATCCATTGTCTGTGTCCTTTGTTTAATATGCACATAGACCAAGGTGAGGGACACAGGCTCTTTAGAGCCTCTAGTTTTTAGTATAATCTGGTGCCAAATAATGGCTCTTATCATACCTTCTTCATTAAGTGTAATTTTCAGACATATCAGATCGGCACACATTTACAGAAAGCTAGTTCAAAGCCCAATTTCAATAATAAATTGAAACCTTTTTGTAATATTTGCCAATCAGACAAATCAACACCTGGAAGCATAAATTAGGCGGTGATCACAATCAGAATTTCCTAGGAGTGTACATGTAATTCTCAGTCATATATTATTTCGTATCTTCAATGACGCTCGAATATAAAAAGTTGGAAAGCAAACATCAGTTCTTAGTTGAAGAGCATTAAAAACCAAAAGTTCCAAATCAAGTTTGCCACTAATGCATGGTTGTAGTAACAGTAAATTAACAGGTAATAACCATATCAATAAGAATTCATGTTAACACAAGATCATTGGCTATCATCCTCCAGTAATGGCATCGACCCAGTGGGTGTAAAAACCCATACAAAATACATAGTTTATAGTTCAATACGCCAGAAGCGTGTTTCACCTACATCAGTGGCACTAGAATATTAAAGCCGGAAATCAACTACAAAGTTGAAGAACATTAAAAAACTAACAGTCCAAAAAATTCTGCCAAATCAGGGTTAGACCATCTTTGCCTAGGAGTTGAACATCTTTGTGTTTTGGGTGATTTTCAAACGCTTTCGTTGCAGTAGATTTATAATAAATGACCGTGTCGATGTTAAATAGTAAATGACGGTAATGCTCGTTATTGATCATTCTTGAAGAGACATGCATAAGAAAAGGAGACGTAATTGTCCTTTATAAACGCAAGATATTTTTGATTTTTTGTAACTATCAACCTTGACATAACAAGAGTAAAACTTTCAAAGAAATTACTTCAACTACCCGAACATTTTGAAAATATTGGTATAGAAGCTTCATTGAAATCATCAAAAAGGAAATCAAGATATGAGAGATTTAATACTTCATTTGCAGGTGCTACATACAATTTTGACAGCTCATAATGGAATACTTTTCTTTTTTGTCGTAAATGTGAGTTCTCCACCTACATTCGCTGTCTATTTCTAATTTTAATTAGTTAATTCATGTAAGCTATCAATAAATTTTGATATGTTCGATCCTATTGAAAGAGGTAGGGTCAATTTCCCAATAATTTACTTCACACGAGCAACATTTGAAATCTTTACGTGAATTTATAGTATCACACCTTCATGTATGTACTTTGTAAAACACAATTGTGTAGCTTAATTCTAAGCATATTACCAATTCGTTAAAGAGAGATCAAAGGTATTAATTAGATAGATTTTAGCGAATTTACATTTGCATAAAACAAATATGAAATGATTCTTAACAAAAACTAAAATTCATTTAGAAACAAATTATTTTTCATATACAAACAAATTTATTGAATTACAGATTTTATAAAAAAAAACAACATGTAAAGTTAGCAATTTTACATAAAAAATGTCTTCAACGGCAATAGATTGCACTAAATACTCATTTTTACCTATTATGTCTGTGTGTCAATATAAAGGAATTTTATGCAACTGTCATACAAGTGAAAGGTTTAGCTAGCTATAAAACCAGGTTGAATCCACCATTTCTACTTAAGAGAATGCCGGTAACAAGTCAGGAATATGACAGTTGTTTTCCATCAGGTTGATGTGTTTGAGCTTTTGACTTTGCCATTTGATAAGGGACTTTCCGTTTTGAATTTTCCTTGGAGTTCTGTATTTTAATTATTTCACCATTTTTTTTTGGTTATTTATAAAAGCTCATCAAAGACACCAGGCTTATAATTTTGTACGCCAGACACGCGTTGTTCGTAATAATAAAGATTTTCTACCCAATGTATCACCTTCGCTAGTAATAAATTATCACATGTTTTGGTGGGGTTCGTGTTGCTCAGTCTTTAGTTTTCTATGCTGTGTTTGTAAACTGTTGTTTGCCTTTTGGTCTTTTTCTATTTTTGCCATGGCGTTGTCAGTTTATTTTCGACTTATGAGGTTGAATGTCCCTTTGGTATCTTTCGCCTCTCTTTAGACTGTATTTGGTAAAACCTTTCTGAATTTTTGGTCCTCAACTGCGTAATTCATTCAAACTTTTAACTTATAAGATTAGTGCAACTGATGAGATTTTTATAGACAAAACGTGCGTCTGGCGTACAAAATTATAAGCCTGGTATCTTTGATGAGTTTATTTAGTTTGTCTGATCCGAGCATTTTTTACTCTAGATTTATTCTCAGCTACCTATTATATCGTAAACTATAGAAAAAACCTAGTAGAATTCAACTTTTTATTTATATGTCAGTTGATTATATGTATATTTTCATATCGGATTTCTAAAGATAATTAATACGCCCTTGTCTAGGATTGGGAACAAACTTCAAGTAATCGTAAAGTGTTTTTTGTTCGTACTGCCCATGAAAGCAGCAAAAATGCAGAGTTATGACGTAAATAGTACACGGACGTTGAATGGAAGAATAAATTCCTCTACTTTCAAGAACGTGGGCTCCACTGATAGTAAAACAGTAGAAAGTAAGATAACAAGAATACCGAACTCAAAGAAAATTCAAAACGGAAAGTCCCTTAACAAATGGCAAAGTCAAAAGCTCAAACACATCAGACTATCTTAAGGTTTCTTCTGAACAATTGAAAGTTCCTATTATGTATTGGCTACTCAAATTATTAAAAAAACCTGTCACATATCGTTTATCTCGGCTTAAGTGTTCCAAAAGTAATTTGTCTGTACTGTTAGTTAGTTCCATGGGTACAGTTGAAAAACCTAAAATCAATGTTTCGAATAAGGCATATGAAAATAGTGGAATTATGTTTTTTGCAGTGTAAACAAAAACTTTGGAAGTTTTAAATAATTTCATTTTGTCATGGTTGTTAATTCGATTGAAAGTAATCTACAGTACATTTCCAAAAATTCTTGAAAATGCTTATTGCCAATTTATTTGATGCAATTTAGGCAATATGCAATACATAGACTTCATTCGCACTGGTATGCACTTTACAAAAAAAAAAAAAAAACGGACACAAGGAGTAATGAGGGAGCACGACTGATATCGACACAACATAAGTTTTACGGTCACCATCACGAATTGGTTGACCGATTCGATACATCTGTGTCTGAAATCGCTAGCGACATGTTTTCGCAGTCTTTGATCTTTAGATACCTAAATAATGTCTAATCTATATTCTTACCGATTGTTACTTATTCCCGATTGTGACGTTTTGACTGAGTCTGGATTCACATGGCATGTGATGCATGAACAGCAGGAGACACTTACCCTGTCGACGTAACCGGTCTCGTTAGTTTTGGAGTTCATGTTATTCCTTTAGTTTTTATTTTAATATCTTGATTTGTCTTCTTAATCGATTTATGAAATTTGAATATCGGTAAGCGTCTGATACCGATTTTTACCGATGTTGAAATCTCCTGTAAGAATTTTCTTTTAATGTAGAAAATGATGTAAGAACTTTAGAAAGATGATGATACGACCCGGTATTGTTCTTTAGAAGGATTTCTTTGAAATTGAGGTATTCAGTCTGAAGATGGCAGATTTTCATCGGCCTGTTTGAAGTTTTTTGTTGTTGTGACTTTCTATAATCTTCGCTTTCATGAATAATGTAGGGGTATATGTTAGATACATATCAACATCATATAATGTAATAAAAAGGTAAATATGCTAGATACAACTACTGGAACTGTAAGGAGTTGATTTTAGCTGTTAGTTTTCTCCTTGAGAACATTTGTGTACGTTTTTTGTAGGTTGAATAGGCATTTCCATGAGAACCAACTGTTCTCGTCTTCTTGCCGACTTTATCCTTTATTCAAATTAGGCAGACATTATGCAGCAGATTTTTAAGAAGGATGAAAAAGCTACCATTCATTTAACTTCGCATTCCGCTATAGAGACGATTTTCTCTTACTAAATAATTTAAAGTTTGGCGACATTATATTAATCGCATCTATTCCATCGAAATTGAAATAAGGATACCACCGATACAATCAAGACTGCTCTTACATCTAGAAATTGACAATGGGGTTCGGTTGAGAACAAAATTTTACGACAAAAGGGTGATTTCAGCTTTCAAATTGTGAATCTCATTTCTATGTAACTTGTTTGTTTTTTCTTCGTCTTTATTTTTTGCCATAACGTTGTCGATTTTTATGGACTTATGAGTTTTTAATCACCCCTTGGTTTCTTCCGCCTTTTTTTTTCGTAGGTATTCCGATGGGCACTTATTGCGCATTGTTAATAGTAGAATTGTTCTGTATTGGTACTATGATTAAATACCTTCAAGTAGAAAAAAATGAATAATATTAACCGTTGCTTTGAGCCAATGTTTTCCTCTACATATATTCTCTAATTTACCCAAGGACACTGACTTAAAATAAATTTAATATAAACACCAATAATTGTCTTTTTTTTTTAGATTTTGACGTTTCAGTTACACACGATAAATTCTTTTAAAAAAATGACAAATAAAGAGACTGTTTATCTGTTCCCATTGTAAATTTTCTTTTTTTTGGACAGTGATGTTCGCTGCCCCATCTTATCTTGTGTTTATTACCCTACCCGTTCGTCTTTAGTGAAGTTTTTAAATTTTAATGAACGTTATTATTACTGATTACATGTAATTTAATAGTCAGGGATTTCGTCACCACAAATTACTTAAAACCTTTACTAAATTCATTCATATATATACAGATTTGAGTTTAGCTGTACCTGTAAAAACCTTAGTACAAACAGGATATCACATCCACAATTTTTACGTTGATGTTGTTTCTATTGCCAGTGAATTTAGACACGGTTCATTTAAACTGACTCATTTTTTTAAAAAAAATATTCTAAATTGTTATTGATTTAACAATGTAGTAAAAGAGAGGTGAAAGATACCAAAGAAACGTTAAAATTCATAAGTCGAAAACAAACTGAAAACGCCATGGCAAAAAAAGGAAAAATAACCGAAAGACAATCCACAATATACAAAACACAACATAAAAAAAATAAAAACTGAACAACACGAACCCCGCCAAAAATCATGTGTAACCCGTCGTGTAAAAAAATACAAGCACGGGAATGCCAGGATCTCGCATAGCACCGATACCGGGGGCGTCGATAGGGTAAGCGTCAACAGCTATGCATGCATGACCAGCCATGCAAATCTACGTTCAGTCAAATTTTCATTCGGGAATAGCACACAATCCTAAAGATTAGAACAAGGGTTATCATATGCATTAAAAAATATACGAAATCCTAAAATAGCCGGTCAATGATATTTTAAGAAAATCTATAATCTCAAATGAATAATGATTATAGCTATCCTGTTGATGCTCAAAATAAATTACCCTAGTATCATTTACTTTGATAGGATTGTTTATTTGTTTCCATTTTTAAACAAGTAGCAAATAATATCGTTATCTATTGGATCCTTAGACTTTCTAGGATTTTCAGTTAACACCTCTCATGAATGATGTAAATCAAATGTTCTTATTCGATTTTTATTCGAGATATATTTGTCTGCTTTAATTATTTATCTATGATTCATTTGTACAAGTTAAAGCACAATAAGCTGAAATTATAAGAAAAAAACCCATATACATGTAAAGAAGGAAAATGCAGATGATCCCGCTAGAGCAAATTTGTCACCTTTTTCTTCAGATATAGTTAAATTTAAATGAATACCTGCTACCGTGTTTTAATTGTTTAAAATAACTCACCAAAGATCCAGGTTTATAATTTGGTATGCCAGACGCGCGTTTCGTCCACATTAGACTAATAAGTGGTGCTCGAAAGACTGCCTTCCAAACGTATTTACATTTATATCATTAAAACATAGCTGCGACCTCCTTCCAAATATGTCGAACCGTTCAAATCAATGAAATTTGACCACATTGATCTATATTTTGAATAAACTGAGTGACAGTAGAAATGAAACACATCATATTACCACCCCATTAGGTCTATTTGTAAGACACAATACAATGTATTGGCTACACGTTACTTGAACTGTTTGATTTCACACCGATTTTCATCCGTTCCGAAACTTACGTACGTAAAGTTTCCTAGGGATGAAAACAAAACTCACAAATGTTCTTCAAAATCTAACTTTACTGAATGATAAAGAAAAATGACAAGCTGCATTAATATTTGATAAATTTTGCTCAAGGGGTTTATTATTGTTAAAATATTTTCGATCTCTTTTATTTGGTTAAATACGCCGAAGAGAAAAAAACATAAAATTTATATTAACTGTATTTGACTACACAAAAGTTCAGTAACCCCTATAGAAAAGTGAAATGGAAAACAACGTTTAAACATCGTCATTTGGTCCTCAGTGGTCAGTTGTCTCATTGACAATCATACCACTTCTTTTTATTTTTATATTAGAGGTGCAATAAAAAAAAATAGGGGGGGGGGGGGCTTCATGATTAAAGTCTTCCAGCCCTTAAAACTCTTTCGTCAACACTTATATTTCCTCAATGCGTTGATGAATTAACGTGAATGGAACAAGTTTTACATTGAATTCGTTCACTTGAGGAATACACTGTTGACTGTTCTATTTTCCTACCAATGAAATAGGAGAATCTTTTTCATAGATCCCCAACGTCTATTTCAAAATAAATCCCATATGGCATTTCATAGTTTAAAGCTTTACAGATTACGCCGACACGTAAATTTTATTGTGGAAAATAAGTTAATCCCTACCATATTAAATAGTCTAAAATCCAAAGATTTCACGCCAATACATAAGTTGAAATTTATGTCAAGGCCAAACAGGGAATTCACAGCCTTCACAAATGAAGAAAAGGTTAAGTTTGTCGAAAAACGAGATTCTGTCAAAATTCATAACAACAAATAAAACTTCTTAATCTTTTAAGCACGTGGGTAAAGTATATTGTATTATTTCTAATAACTTGATTGATTTCGATATCTAAATGGTCTAACTAATCATTAGAATTAACCATAAATATAAGTTATTCACTGAAGCATGAATTAATTGAAATATTATTTTGTTATGGTAACGTTGAAAACAAAGCAAATAAGTTTAAGTGTGTTCACTTGGTTCTTCTATTGCCTTAACACAATCTTCTTCTTTTATTTCTAAGCCATAAATTTAGACTCGTTCATATCACCATGCAGTTATCCTCATATTAAGGTTTTCGTTTTGACGTATTGCAATCTCTTTTTATTTCCAGAAACTATTAGAGCTTAAATAAATAAATCCATGGATGGAGTGACAACTTTCATAGTTTAAAGCCTTACAGATTACGCCGACACGTAAACTTTATTGTGGAAAAAAGGTTAATCTTACAATATTAAACAGTCTAAAATTCAAGGATAAACACTCCTTTGTTCTCGCCAATAAATAAGTTAAAATTTATATTAAGGCCAAACAGGGAATTCACAGCCTGCAAATTTTGTTCGACGAGTTGAATTCATATAAACACTGGGCGAAGTAGAAGGAGACCCGCTCAGATAAAGTTACTATTTGACTATCATGATTGCTCTACTAAAGTATCGTTGGCGGGTTTTGCAGTTATACATATGTGCTTGTTTTTTTTTATATATATAGCTTAAAGCTTGAGCTAAACAACACACGTGTTAATATAGAAAAGCGATTTATAAAAGAATTATATACCTTTTATATTTAATATTCTTGTACGTGTCTATAAATAAAACAAAGCTATTTTATTTTTAGAAAAAATAATGTGATAATATAAACGTCACAAAAAATACGTCACTTTTTGTGATGTGATCCATTCATGTGACGCGCAGTTTATATTTCGTTTGTGGTGTCCTGGTGTACTGCCGTAAAATCATGGGAGGTGTCCGTTCTTTTTCTGCGGTTTACATGTTGTTATGTACTATCATATTATTTATTTATGTATTTCTCTGTGCTGAGTGTTCTTGTGTTTGTTTGTACTGTATTCCTGTCACGTAGTGTTATCATTTTAGCTGTATTTTAAACATTTACATATAAGCGAGAGGTTTGGCTAGCCTTAAAACCAGGTTCAACCCACTATTTTTTCTTAAAATGTCATGTACCAAGTCAGGAATATGGTAGTTGTTATTTACACTCCGTTTCTATGTATGTTGGCGCTTGCTTTCGTTGTAGTTGAGTGTTTCTGTTGTTCCGTTGTTTTCCTCTTATAGTTGATGTGTTTCCCTCGATTTTAGTTTGTTACACGGATTTGTGTTTGCTTAATCGAATTATGACTATTGAACAGCGGTATACTACTGTTGCCTTTATTTATACAACCGATAATATAATGTGTTCTTTGAAAAAACTTCAATATTCCTACTTTACTCTACTTATTAATAAACTCATCATAGATACCAGGATTATGTTAGGGTTAATAAACGTTGGATTTAATTTCAACCGATTACGTTCTTATCATACTCGAGTTTCCACCTTCTGGTAATCTGGCTGTATTGGAATAAATCTCTTCAACGCACTCTAAAATTTGATTACAATTATTTTGTTTTCATTCATGCTTTAATAAGCTATCTTTTGTTTGAACGTTCTGACAAAGACATTGGCGAATATTGTAGTTCCTGTATTATCAATAAAATTGCAAAAAATATAAGTTCCCTCACAAAAATTATAATAATGACAATGAATGAAATATAATTAATAATGAAAGAAAAAAGATGACTTCTCACAGAAACTTTAAAGTGGAAAGTAGTTTGTGCAAGATAGGTCAACTGGGAAAGGACAGGAAAGTAGGACTGCCACTGGAAAATGAGGCTATGTTGAATAAGGACAGATATTTTATCCTTCAATAGGTCACCTACGAACCCCTGAGAGAGTTGTTGCAAGGGTTTTTTAATGTTCAAGGGAGCGTTGCACTCACCCTACACCAGGCAACGCATTTATTGTCCCTATTCCAACTAGATGTGACTGAGTAATTATACATTCCAAAGTTAAACGGACACCCAACTGTATAAGGGGTGCCAAAATTTAAGGTGAGGTCAAGGGAAGACAATATTTCTAAACCCCAGTCAAGCCTTGTAGATTTGAAAGAAGATAAAATTCTCATCTAGTTTTATGACAGAATGAAGTGTCAATCGTCAAATAAAGAAGACGCGGACTATTTTTAACACTGATTGAGTCAACACTAGAGGTTTCAAATTATTTACAGCTTTTAGAGAAAACTGGATGATTCTAAAAGAGAGGCGAAAGATACCAAAGGGACATTCAAAGTCATAAGTTAAAAATAAACTGACAACGCCATGGCTAAAAAAGAAAAAGACCAACAGACAAACAACAAAACTCAAACCACAATATAGAAAACTAAAGACTGAGCAATACGAACCCCACCAAAAACTGGGTGTGATCTCAGGTGCTCCGGAAGGGTAAGCAGAACCTGCTCCACATGTGGCACACGTCTGGTTGCTCAAATTAGTACAAACCTGGTAATAAGTCTAATTCGGTAGGTCACATTTTGGGAAAGGGGGACGGATTGTATTTACGACAATTGGAACATATCCGCTATCATCTGTGAAACGCATGTTACATAACGTTCAACTAACTCGTGATGGCATCCGTAAAATTTACGAAGGGATGACTTCAACTTCATCACTTGAAACTCTTGGTTTAATAGCTTCCAAGTGAGCAGCAACCCTCTATCAAGGAAATTATGATAGGAAATAAAAGCCCTGGAATATCGTATCAACGGGGAGATATATACTCCGTATGCAGGCGCTGCTGGAATGTTGCTACATAGAAAGTGAAAGATCACAATTGGGAAGCTGAAATCTTCCTTTTTGTCGTAAAGTTTTGTTTTCAACCGGCCCTCATTATTGTCAATTTCTAGATGTAAGTCAAGATATGATGCAGACTTAACTGTATCTGTTGTATCCTTTATCTCAAAATTCGAACAGATTGACTGACCTATAAAAGAAATGTTAAAACAGAAATAAGATCTCAAAAACTCAAAAAGGGACGATATTATTGGTTCGTCAATATCAAAGATATGTTTTACAATGCTAGGTATTAACAAAAGGAGAACTGGGGCATACGTCAACAAGACGGAAACCAAAATGCACAACACACTAAAATACAGGGCAATTTATTGGTCTTAATTCTATACAACGATCATGCGAAGCTCTTAATCGACCCGAGTAACACAAATTGTGTATGAATAACAGGAACTATCATAGAACCGTCACCAACAAGATTTTGAGCTCATATTATTTTATTACACGGTGATATATTACATTCCGACAAATTTAATCACCGGAGTTTTGTTGTCGATTACGCAGTGATCCATCATATTCCGACAAATTTAATCACTGAAGTTTTGTTGACCATTACACAGTGATATATTACATTCCGATAAATTTAATCACTGACGTTTATTTTCCGTTTCACACAGTGATATATACATATATTCCTACAATTTCAATCATCCGGATTTTTTCCTATTACACTATATTATTATATTCAGAGGAAAAATTTAATCACTGGAGTTCGGTTTTCTTTTGCATAGTGACTTGACACATATTAAACATGTACTGGATATTACAAATAACTGACCGTAAATAGTCCTGGTAGTAAGATGTTTATCACATGAGAATCTTCCGGAGCGTCTATTATCATTTATTTTTAATGAGTATTTGCTAGTTTTAGTGAATAATGATGTTTTTCCGTATATTTGTTCCTTTTTTATACTAGTATATATAATGAGGAACGGGGGACATCATCTCCCTGTTTTAAACTGTTTCATGAATTTTCAACAATTGTCCTTCATTTGCAGGCGCTGCTGGACTTTTGCTACATAGAAATGGAAAGTTCACAATTAGGAAGCTGAAATCATCTCTTTTATCGTAAATTGTGGTTTTCAACCGACCCTCCTTGTCGATTTCTAGATGTAAGCCAAGATATATAGCAGACTTAACTGTATCTGTAAGATAATGCTAGCTTCATTTCGTTCTTCCAACGAAGTTCGAAAGTCAGCCTCATATGAATAAAGGAACAAGTCCAAAAGAAGAGGAGCATAGTTGCTTCCCATGGGAATGTCGATTGTTTGTTAAAAAGACATCATAAAGTGATAGCTAAATGCAAAATTGCATTTGACAAGGGACTTTCCGTTTTGAATTTTCCTTGGAACTTCTTTTTTTGTTAGCTTAAATTTTGCTTGTTTTGCCATGGTGTATGCACAAAGCAAACGTCCAATTAAGCCATATCTTTTTTTACTTTCGATATTTGTCTTATTATTATTATCATTATTGTTATTTGAAATTAAAAACAGAACAAAAAGATCTTTCTTATTTTATCTTTTTGGGCGTCAGTATCCAAAGAACAGCTGCTGTAGCTACATCGGCTAGCTCCTTGTGGTAACTAGCACATTGTAAACGATCTTTCCAAATTATACGCCGATTTTTTTGAATATTTTTGTACAAGATTAGTGGTCAACTTGTTAAAAATTATATATAATCAAATTGATTATTTATACTGATACATTGTTTTTTCAACAAAAAATGTCCTATCACGGCAGTATAGTACAACCTTGAAATGTCTGCATATAGGTCTAGTGCAGAAAAGTTAATATAGAAATATTTCCTGCCTTGTGCAATACCATAATCAATAAATGACCGATTAAAGAACATCCGAATATATTTTTTTCTATACATCAATTGTCAGTATTTAGATACCATCTACAAATAATGAATTTCCAACAGTCTGAACTGATAATGAAATATTTTCAAAAACACGTCTGACATTGGAAGTTACAGGATGATTGAGAAAACACATAACTGACAAGAGTCCAAAAGTCAGTTTAATAGTGTTGATTAACTCTAGACAAACTCACATCTAGCAAATATATCAAGAGCTAAAAAATCAAACCGATGATTATTAAAAAATATCTCAGCATCAGACAGTTACGGTAGATTAAGGAATGCATGAAAGACAAATCAACACTTTACTACAAGGCATTACGAGACTCGGATACTCCGTGAAAAGGTCATCAAGTCAGTGGAAGGTTGCTGAGTATTACCAGACAAGTCTCTCACACAAACGAGAATAATGGAAAAAAAACGGCATTATTAGTTAACCGATTGTCATAGCTCGTCCATCCATTTAGAATATAGAAATCAAGGGGGAAAAAAGAGGGAATTGCATGAAATAAACAACAGAGCGATACCTGGTGGTGTCCATTGGAGCGTCTCTTGCTATGTTTGCATCACACGCCGTACGAATTAACAACCACTAAAAAAAATATCACAAAAGAAAATAGGACACAATCGCAAAATATACAATTGAGACGACTTTTCCTGATGAAGGTAAATCTAGAAAAGCGCTTCGGACGCATGAAATTTATAACGTGTTGTTTTCATTTTTTCTAAGATCTAGAAAAGAAATTAATTATGAGTTGAGGCACAGACACACAGTATCGGTCAAAAGAACACCGAATATCCAAAGAAACAATACAAATTAAATTTTGTTAAAGCGACATACAAAACACTGACAGTAGGCTATAAACAAAACTAACAAACATTATTATAAGTTACATTACACTGAGTGCTTTTTAAACATGATAATACATCTTACAGTCCGACAATAATTGAAACGCATTTTCTACCCAAAGGACTTGCCAAAGTCCTGACACATATACGGCAATAACTCGACAAGAATCGTATGCTAACAATGGAAAAGTTTTTTTTGTCATCATTATCGATTTGGTAGTCGTTTTAAAATAACATTTCCTTTAGAAATTACTAAACTAATATAATAGGTAACAAGAAATATACTCACAATCATTACCAAGAATAGTTTAAGGTATTTTCTAAACGTAAAGCGGCTAATGTTTCATATATATCGTAGAAAGTCTTTGCAAAATGAGTCTACCTTGAAAGGCTAGAAATTTGGACAGGTACTGGACACAAACGGACGAATTGAATAGGGCATAGACTTCCTACATATGACTCTTCAAACAGTTATTTTAAGGGATTAAGAATGTTCAAAGAGCATGGGACTCTCCCTTAATGAGGCTTCGGATTTAACATCTTCATTTCGAACGTACGGGGGCCTCAGTGGCCGAGTGGTCTAAGTAGTCGAACTACTGTATCACTAGCGTCAACACTGAGGTTGTGAGTTCGAATCCCTCACGGGGCAGGTGCACTCGACTCCAATTTTAATTGACTAGGATTGTCAGTTTTCCTACCGAAGGTCGATGGTTCTCTCCGGGCACTCCGGCTTCCTCCATCAATAAAAACTGACCTCCACGAAATAGCACAATAATGATTAAAGTGGCGTTAAAACACCAATCAATCAATCAATCGAACTTACGAACCTGGATATTTATACATTCCACACAACCAAAAAGATAACCTACTGTATCCTAGGTTTTACTGCCGGATTGGAGAAGTCCAGGTGAACATACTTCTAGACCCTGTTTAATTTTCGGGATCATTTCATATAGGCAACCTAACCTGTATGACAGATTTCAATATTTATAAGATGAAGATAATTTTCAGAAAGTTGGAAAAGATTACTTTCGAAGAAAATGTATGGATTGTATCGTCAATGTTATAATAATAATGAATGCAGAATGGTTGCTTTTATTGACACAACCTGACCAACCACCAACAGTAGCTTGAATTAATTTTATTTTAATAATACTAACCATCAACTGAAAAATCTTAACATTATTCATTATATATGGATGTGTAGTTACTTGTTCAAAGACAAAATGTCATATGCAACATACCTTCTTTAGACAGTTAAACTGCTCCGTTCGTTTGATTCAATTTGCAGAGGCGCAGTAGATTTGTGCGCATGATTTTATCATGATTGGACGAATTCATTTTACAGATATCAGATGTCATATATATTGATAAGTCGTAAAAATCATGAAGAAAAAAATTAAACTTTGAAAGAAAAAATATTTATGGAAATAATGTTTTGAAATACATTATCCATATACAATGCATCTAAAATTGTATTTTATCAAGACATAAGAAAAGAATGCTATCGATTTCATTTAGACAAAAATTGGCGGCGTAAAATTTAGAAACTTGGTTTGAGCTCTGAACATAAAAACAAGCCGTCAAAACTTATGAAAGTGTCTTTTAACGAAACGCGGGTCTGGCGTACAAAATTTTAATCCTTGTATCTATGATGAGTTTATTGGCATCACAACAGCGGACAGATGTACTACCAAACGACCCAGTATCATTAATTCAGCACAGCCATGTTTTTTGTGTTTCATGGCATTATGTTTAATGTTTAAACAGTATCAAACTAAGTGGAGATAACACACAGGCAGCTATACGCATATTTTTTAATGAGAAATCTGTAAAATAAGACAGGCTTTTAGGTAATGAATATTGAAATATACTGTTACGGCTCTACCAAATTGATAATTTTTTAATTCGTAATTCATTTCTTCTATAATTTGTTTTCTAAGTTTTCTGCATAAATGTAACTTCTACTATTATGAAAGGGAAATTTACATAAATTTGCGTAATAGATGATATAAATTTATCACCGCTCTTAAAACTAGGGGAAGTCCACAGCTAAGAAAGTGAATAGTGAAAAAATAAAGCAGTAATCATTGCACCACTTCACGATGACACCACTCCGGAGTCCAAGTTAGACTTCATCGACATACCAGTCATGTAATAAACCTCGAAGGAAGAGCCTTTGTACTTTAGCAGCCCCATGTAGATTGGAATCCCGATGGTACTTATACATTTGTTGGAAAAGCCAGTCTAACACATCTACATGACCAGTAGTAGTGATTGGTCGCAAGGAGCAACCCACAGTGCATACACCCCTAGCAGTAGCAAGGAAAACTACATTATATTTGTGTACTAATCTTGGGATGATAAAAAGTTGTAACCACTCTTAATTCGATGATTGCAGATCACCTTTTAACGTGTATGTGCCGTACATTTCAGTCAAAATGACACTATCGTGGTTTTCTGGTACTTTGCTGTAGTTTAGCAAAGTTTTTAACTATCATAAGTAACATTTTCAATTTTCTGTAGCGGGTCACTGCGAATCTCGGGGTCGTCATTTTGTTACATTGTTTTCTCATAACAATCATCGGATGTGCAAGTTGAAATCTATGTCCTTACGTCATTCGCCATTAGAAACATCAAAATTATATCCAAGTCGTATAAACAACGTTATTTATTTTTCCTCATTAACTTGATGTGTTTACGTTTCTTCAAAATTTTGAGGTTAATAATTTTCGGTAGGATAACTTTATTTAATCATTTATTCTACCTGTAATTAAGATTATTCATACACACATACAATGCAATAATTATAATACATTTTATTATAGATAAGCCATCATATTCAGATGTATGAGAGACGATAAGAAACCTTAACAACATGTCTTTGGATTAAAGAGTTAACAATACTATACAACATAATCCTGATAGTATTTACAAAATAAAACTTCTCGTACTCTTTTCGGAAAATAATAACAGGTCTTTGCACATTATCTTGTTCCGAATAAGAAACATTATCTTGTTCCGAATAAAAAATGGCAGCCTGTATATTCTAAAAATATTTATCAATTTTAAGAGATTCAGTAATTATAATGTATCTAATATCTTTATAAAAAACACAATGCAACATATGATTTTTATCTTCACTCATATTTAAACAGGTAAAGCAACATCTCTATTCCAGTGGCAAATATGTGCTACTCCCTCTAAATTTAGTAAAAGCACTCAAATATATCAACAGTTAACGATAGGTTTCAAAAACATAACCTTGTTTAAAAATACTATTATAAGTTCTTCATTTGTTCAGCTCATTCCTCCGTCTGGAAGAGGATGAATTAATTACGCTTTTCTATTTATCTATAAATTTATCATTTTGTGATTCCTGACATGACTGTATCAACCAAAAAGATCAAACTTAACAGCTCAACGAACTGTCTTTCAATCATGAAATTCCAATCTTTAACAATTTTATATTTCCGACTAATCTCGTCTCCACATTTTTATTTTAATTCGATATGGTTCCATTATTCCTTGTTTATCTATATACATATATCAGTGTCTTTGGAATTAACACCAACTATGTATGGTAAGTTGTCATCCACCCTAAGTCTTTTATTACAGCTCGATTAAGTATGTTTTTACCCACACCAAGGAAAAATCGACAATCTCTAATCTGAATAGCATATATAAACGAAAAAAACTTGCAGTTCAAAATTACAACGCCATTTTAAACAGTAGGACTGATAAGTGAAGCACATACTTTTATAGACATCATTAGAAATGCCACTAATATAATAAGCTATGTTAAAACTTGACCTTTAGCTCTGTTTGCTGACCTAGCAATTTGTTTTGGCAGTAATGCTAAAGTAAAGAAATTCATACAAATCAAGGTAAGGATATTCACTGTTAGTTACTGTAGCAATTTTCATATCTCCACACATAAAAGTCAGGACTTTATCGTTCAAAAGTGGTCAGTCTGAAATTCACAACATTACTCTTACATGTATCAATATGCATGTTATTGTCAGTACAGTGAAGTACATCAATGAAATAACTCATCTAAATGGGTTTGAAGCTCATTATCGGTGTTTGATGACAGTGCAATGTCATCTGCATATAACAAAATACAAATTCTCCCCATTGTTTACGCCAATATCAAATAATGTTAAGTTGAAATTCATTACTTTTTTTAAATGGTTGATAACAGAAGGAAAAGTGGACAACCCTGTTTACCGAAAATCAGTCTGTGTTAAAAAGTATTAACTCTACTCAAACACCATATCCAGTTTAAAAGTGACTTAGTAGTTATACACATCTTCCTTTCTTTACTCAATAAAAATGTTCTTTTATTGTATCATAAAAAAATGAAACAAGATAATTTACTTTTGATTAATAAATGCGCAATAGGTTGATTTTAAAAAATCACATCGGGCGCACAAAATTTGAAAATTATATAATGTATACAAAATATAATAAAATTCTGGATTACTCCAAACATCAGTTGAAATCGTATTGACGCCTAAGACTTTACCTCTTTTGGTATTGTTTATTAGATCAACAACCTGTTTAACTGAAATTCTTTCTGTTAAAATGAAGTAAGTTTTTTGTCAAAGCGTCTTAGCTACGATCGACTTGGCTACTCGTGTTCATAGTTACCTGATTACCTGCTTAATTTAGCGGACCGGCAATATCCGGTTTTCATTTCGATAAAACACCATCACCATTTGTATATGCTTTACTATTTGCGTCTACATCTTCCATAGAGATTAAGATTTTGCGTTCAGATGCAATTCATATCTCACCTATCTTTTTTCCCAAAACGTATGTTTGGTCGGGTATAGATCTCGCATTACACCAAGTCATATAAAGGCTTGATTTATGATCAAGTCAAAAAAAACTTCCAAGTCTTGAAAACAAATGGAGTTTTTCATTGCATGTAATACAATAATATACAGCAGATTGACATTGGATAAAACGCAAGTAAAGTCATTGTGTGAACCAACTATACCATTTAGGTCAAACATTGTTACTTGTTAACAAATCAATAAATGCAATACAGTTACTATTAAGTTTTAAAATCTATAACACTTCTTTTATTTACATCAACTACTCCAGGTATATAATGATATTCATCAACACATCAACTATTAAAGTCTCCACAAATATAAAATAAACCCTCATTTTGGAATAAATAAACCTGTGATAGTAATGTGTCGAACAAAAGGACATATACAAATACTTATAGATTCCGGACAGGGATTTGAATTAAGGCGACAGTAGTTTACCGATTTTCAAATACAGACAAAAGTGACTGACTTAGACTATAAATATAAAAAAGAATGAATTACTGAATGATGAACTGGGCGCCTCTCCTTGTCGTCCTCTTCTTATTTTCATATGAATCAGAGTTCCTTCAGACACCAGATTATATAATTTCACGTTCAGATATATTGATGATGTTCTTTCCATTAACAATCTAAACTTTTCTGATTGGCTTCCATTAATATATCCTCCAGAACTAGAAATTAAAGAAACAACAGACACGGCTTTCTCTGTCTCATTTTTAGACTTATACTTCGAATTTGACATAAGCTGTCATCTCCGTACCATAATCTAAAACAAACGAGACGATTTTCAATTTTGAAATTATAAATTTACCCCACCTTAACAGCAATATACCAACTTCACTTGCATATGGGATATACATTTGCCAACTCATTCGGTATTCAATAATTTGCAGTTTCTACTCAGAATTTATAAAAAATCACCAGTGTCTGAGCAGAAAGTTGATGAGACAGTGTTATGTCAAAGAACGTCTCTAAAAAAATTGATCGGAAGAAACCAAGACCGTGTTGATAAATATTCCGTATCAACTTCACAAATAATACATGATGGTCTTGAAGTATAGATTCTAGGTACTGACGTTGTTTATCATCTTGATTACGTGTTATGGTGTTCTTTTCATTTGTCCTTGTACATTTTTGACCTTTACTGTTTAGTCAATTTTTGGTAATATACTTTTGGCGTGGCTCGGTACTTATACATCCCGCCATTGTGTTATTGTGCTATGGTCAATTTTGTATTCTTGTCTTTCATTTTTGCTTATGCACTTTGTCTATAGAGTGTCTTTATGTCATTTGTTTTTTCTTTGTTGAAATAGTTATTTGTTTTTATAGTGATTAAGATTATATTACAATGTTGACGGCTGTTACCAAATTTTTTACATTTTTGCCTACTATGTCTGTTTGTTTTGCTTATGCATCGTTTTCAATATAATGTAATTCTATGCGATTGTCGTACAAGTGAATGGTTTGGCTGGCTGTGAGGCCGGGTTTAATCCACCATTTTCTACATTGGGAAATGCCTGTGCCAAGTCAAGAACATGACAGTTGTTTTCCATTCGTTTGGTGTGTTTGGGCTTTTGTTTTTGCCATTTTATAGAGGACTTTCCGTTTTGAATTTCCGTTGGAGTTAATTTTGTTTGTTATTTTACTTTTTACATATACATAATAATAACATAAGTTTGTTGAGAATCTAAACATTAAATTAAAGTGACCTATTTTGCTTAGTAATTATACTTGCCTCTTGTTGTTATTTGTGATTGAAATATACAATAACAGTCGTAAAACTTTCAAAGAGATGACTTCAACTTCGCCTAAAGGAGCCTTGGTTCAATAACGCGTTTGTAAAAACTCACCAAAGGCTATAGTTTCGTTCGTCAGACGTGCGTTTCTTATGCTTAACACTCACAAGTGACGCGCGATTCATCACAATAGAAAGGCCAAATCAAATACGATATTGACACTGTGAGCATTAATCCATCAATTTCAAAATTCTGATTTATTCCGTTGAAGATTATGCCAGGCAGTTGACTAAACACGATACAGGAGATGTAGATACGCTTTTCGAATGGGTTAAGATGTGACGTCATTGATACAAATAAGAATTTAAAAACTGAAAGAACTTGTCTTTTTTGTATACGAATGACCAACTTAGATACAAATATCTTGTTTCTAAAGGAATAACCTCTGATTCAAGCAAAAGCATTCCCTGACATCTTCAAGATGCTTCATTTTTCTTGATGGACATTTGAAGGACGTGTTTTTAAAGAAACAATCTCCATACCTATTGGAACCAACTTTGCTCCTCTTCCTGTCGGCTTGTTCGTCTAGTCAAATGAGGCGGATGTCATACAGGAACTTAGGAAAACTGAAAAGAAGCCGCATTATCTGTTTAACGGATATCACAGGTGCAGTAAAGTTTTCATAATATCTTAAATCGCTAGTAATTGACAATGCGGGTCGGTTATGAATAAAACATCACGACAAAAGAGATGATTTTATCATCCTGATTGTGAAGTTTCCATTTTTATGTGCTAGTAGCAATAATCCAGTAGCGCCTTAATATGGTATATATATATAAACAAGTCTAAATTGAAAACAACGTTCAAACCTATGATTGCGTTGGATAAAAACCGCAACTTTTTAACGTGTGCATGCAAAACAAATTTCTTGGTAGAGGGGTCTAAATGCAGCACAAACAACGTTTTCCAAAAGACCAAATGAGTGAAAAAGTATATTTTAACAAAACGCATTTGATATATATATATCTTCAGTCGATACTATGTTCCAGAGCTTGCGTTTCCTATCGTGATTTCATTAATAGAGGGTCGCTGCTTACAAGCAAGGAAGCTATTAAACCAAATGTTCAAAGTGTTAAAATTGAGGTGATCATTCGAAAATTCTACAGACGCCATCACGAGTTGGTTGGCCGTTATGGAATACCTGTTTCACTGATGACGACGGATATGTACCAATTGTTGTAACAATAATCCCGTTCACTTTTCTGTGAATGTGACATCACCTAATAAGACTTATCGACAAATCTTTATTTCCATGAGCAAGATGACAGATGCGACAGTTGGAGCAGAATCCGCTCACCCTTCCGGATCACCTACTTACAAAACCGGTTTTTGGTGTGGATCGTAATGCTCAGTCTTTAGTTGTTTATGTTAAGTTTTTATACTGTTGTTTAACGTTTGTTGTCGATACTTAGAAATGGAAAGATCGCATTAGGAAAACTGTTATCATCTCTGTTGTCGAAACTTTTAGTTCTCATTTTCAATTTCTAAGTTGAGAATGAGGAAATACAAGTTTAAATAGTAGAGAAGTAAAAATTTTTTTATACTTTTGCACGAGGAAAGAGACTAAGATTGTATGTACTCCAACAAATCAGGAATTTTTAGTATCCATACTTGATTCACATCCCCCCTAGAGTACAATGTAGGTTGTTTCACAATAACTCTTCAGTTTTTGATAAGATATATGTTAATAATTTGGAAAGAAGTTTTTGACGGAGCAATCAATTATAAAACGTTATTTGTAAGGACACTTGTGCCATTTGAATATCAAGAAATGTGCTGATGCCATTTGAATATCAAGAACAGGACTGTGATGATGCCATTTGAATATCAAGAACAGGACTGTGATGATGCCATTGAATATCAAGAACAGAACTGTGATGATGCCATTTGAATATTAAGTATTGTGATGATGCCATTTGAATATCAAGTACTGTGATGATGCCATTTGAATATCAAGTAATGTGAAGGAAGATCCAGTTCTTCATCTTCCAAAAAGAACATAAAACAGACCTATTATTGTTCAGGATTCCCTCTTTGGTTAGTATCGAGGGAGTATTTGTTGGGTTTCCAGGTAAATTATAATACTAAATCCCTTCATCAAGCAGTTTAAGTAATGTGCTTTACAAACGAAAACGATCTGCGGTTGTTGCCATTGAGGTAGAATTAGTGCTTAGCAACATTCGGGTCTTTGAAGCTAGGTGTAGCGAGAGTGTGCACAGGCCCGTAAAGTTTTTAAATTTTTATTTGTGTCAACGACCTCACATCCTTAATCCTTTCGGAAATAGTATCTGCGTCTTCTTTTTCATGTTTAGCCAATTGTCTGGCATAATTCCTCGATTGCATTCATTAGTATTGTAAACTTGTGGTTCCATTTCATGGATTTAGGATCACGGTATTGTGGCTCTTCGATTCACACATTTCGCAGAGAATTATTGTTATAAATGTTCAAGTCAACAGTAGTACCGTCGTCAGCCGGATCATATATTAACGGGAAACTAACTGAGGTTCAAACTTTAAGTGGTCAATATAGAGATCCTTCAACTTATGTATATAGTTGATAAATTTAGTCTCAATATATGTTATATAGGTATAAGAGAAGAAATACTGATGTTTATAGCAGGGAGGTATCTTCGATTGGACTAATCATTGTTTTAATTGATAGCATAAAGACCAAATATACAAAAAATTAAACTCACCAAAGATACCAGGTTAATAATATTGTATGTCAGACAGGTGTTTCGTCTACAAAAGACGCATCAGTGACGCTCGAATGAAAAAAAATTAAAAGTCCAAATAAATTACGAAGTTGAATAACGTTGAGGACACAAAATTCCGAAAGGTTTTGCCAACTACAGTATAAACAACCTAAGGCTTATTGGAATTTTACTATGCAGTTATTCTTCCACAGTGTTGGTAATGTTTCGATCGGTTTTGCATTCGTCATTCATCTAAGCACCGTACTGGTTTCTATGATAAAATATCTAGTAATTTTGTTGACCTGAGCACTAGATAGCACAAACGCGTGGACTTATGCCATTGATTTTGAGGAACAAAACCGAGATATGCATAATCAGAGACAAATATCTCTAGAAAAGGAATACTTGAATGAAAAATTTGTAATTCGCAATTCATAAAGAATCATTGTATGAAGGGAAGAACCATTTCGTTGAACAAAGGAGTTGGGTCAAGTTTATCGAGCAATACTTTATATAGCATTGGTATCTCTTGGGTGCCTTTATCTATTGATAATACAAAGCCTGAATACCATCTCCAATTATAACCATGTGTTTTAGGAAAGTTTTCTTGTCTTTCAGCTTTTTGTTATGCCAAAATTGAATGATATGTGATTATTCTGTACCTATATTTTCTAACAGCATGGCAAAACGAAAGCTGCTATGGATTGAATTAATAGTCAGTTACTGTAGGACCCATTTATATATATATATAGGATTCGCCCAGTCTGACTAACGCCAGTTACTACCATCCACATGCGCTCCTTAGGTCTTTTACACATGCGTTTTATTCTTATTATTTTTATTAATTTGTGCATATAAAATGAAGGCAACACTATTTAAGCGGTGTAACAAAAACTTGAAAAATAAAAAGAAAACAAGATGTGGCATGATTGCCAACGAGACAACTATTGTAAGACCGATATATAAATATACATTTATCAAAGATAACTTTGGAGTTTAACTGTTTAGTATGTAATTTCTTTGTTTTTCCTTTTCCTCCAATTCTTCTCTTTTGACCTTTAAAACTTTTTCACTGGCCTGGTCAGTAGCCTATGAGATGTGATTGACGGCACTATTTTCTATTTCTTGGTTGATAATTCAATGTGGATTCAACTTATTGAACCTCAACTTCGTAAACGTCAAACAGTATTTAATTCTCATTGTCAATGTCTTGCAATAACGAGACGATATCATCCATCGGAGCTTAACTATCGTCTAAGGATTGTAATGCAGAATAATCAGAACTTTCATAAGAAACTGTAATACAAGTTCAGCTTGGAAAGTAATGGGGGAAATTATTCAGCTGGTTCCGCTAGTAAACCTTGTGAAGTGTCTAGTCCACTCTTAACAGTTTCAACTGATTCATGTATTTCTTAGTTTGGGACTATAGAAGGATGACCGTACATGTCTGATAGCAAGTATGCAGAATCCGAAACATCACATGGATTCAGTGGCCAAATATTGGTGGCCCTAAAACTACATTATATATTATCCGGTGTGATTCTACGAACCATGCATGGTAGAAAAATTAGCCCAAAGTAATATTTTCCATAGAATTCTACATGAGATGTTTGCGTTTTGGACATCCTGAAACGATCTTCGGTGGTAACTAAGATTTTTTCTGCAAACAGTATTTTCTATTTCCAAAGGAATGGCTGGTTTCTTTCCTGATTTGCTTCTGGGCTTTATTATACCATTTACCTGGTCCATAATGTTAGTTTTTTGTGCAGGATAGATTTTACAAGCTGAAGAAAAGCTCATGTTTTGTTGAATTTTGATGAATATCTATGGTATTTTTTTTTTTTTAATTTTCTTAGCGTTTTGCCATTCAAAAGGAAGACAAAAATCCTTCCTCCCGGGTATTGACCTACACTCATTCAAAGTACTATAATGGAAGTCATACTATCGTAAAGGTAAATACACAATACATGGTCACTGTGAAAAGGGCGAGCTTTTTCGTATTTTTAACGAGTCCAAATAAGTTATATATTTTCCGACAAAAAACATGAACTGTTTTATGCTGCAATGGTAAAAATAGTTTGTTCACTATAAAAACAAACTCTATATTTCAATAAGTTTGATTCCAATCGTTATCTTTCCGTCAAAGTGTTTGGTTTTAGGTGACGTTATTGGACGTCATCTGTGCGTTTGTTGGGGATAAAATCTACATCAGTACGTTGAGCTAAGGGATGAATATTCTAATGGGGATAACTTCCTTATGAATGCTTCGATAACTGTTTTTAAATGATAAAATTAATTGCCTTTATTTATATGCTCAAATTCATACGAACAAAAAAAGCATAGGCATACTCAGGTCATCTTAGTCAGAACGTAGTGACGATTGTGGATGGAAGGCACTGGCATAAATAAAGGCAACAGTAGTATACCGCTGTTCAAAAGTCATAAATCGATTGAGAGAAAACAAATCCGGGTTACAAACTAAAACCGAGGGAAACACGTCAACTATAAGGGGAAAACAAAGGAATAACAGAAACATTGACGTGCAATAAAAACAAACGCCAACATACATAGAAACGAACTATTTGATAACAACTGCCATATTCCTGACTTGGTAAAGGACATTTTGAGAGAAAAATGGTGGGTTGAACCTGGTTTTATGGCTAGCCAAACCTCCCGCTTATATGGCAATGTTTAAAAATATCGCTAAAATGACAACACTACGTGACTGAAATACAGCACAAACACACGCAAAAAAACTCATCACAAAGAAACGCACAAATAAATAATATAATAGTCGATACATGTAAACCGCAGAATAACAACGAACATCTTCCATTAACGACAGACAGCACAGGACATCACAAACAGTGACGTATTTTTGTAACGAATATATAAGCTTGAAATTCATACAATAATTTTCACAATACTAGTCCAAACAGTTATCATGATAATGACGGTATTGAAAGGCTATAAGTCAGACTTTGGGGAAGCTATATATATATATAGAGTCTTATAGTAATTCAAAGAAAAAGGCTTTCGATATACAATGCTGACTGATAATAGAGGCACAGAATAATCACAAATCAATCTAAGTCGGGATAACAACCCAAAAGCTGAAAGACAAGAAAACTTTCCTTAAACACATAAGCATAAATGAAGATGATATTCAGGCTTTGTATCATCAAAAGATAATACTAGATAGTGTTTTACCCGAAAAACAACCCACCTCTTTCTTGAGCGAAATAGTTGTTCCCTTCATACAATGATTTCTTTAGATTGAAGAAAAACGAATTGCATGCAAGTATTCCTTTTCTATTATTACAAATCGTTTTAAAGATTATTATTGAGTCGGCGGTCGAACTTCCTCAAAGTACATGAAGTCAAGATATTTGTCTTTTATAAAGAATTCTCGGTGTTTCCCTCAAAATGGTGTAAGTCAATGCGTTTGTGCTATCTGGTGCAAACTGTGAAATTTCCTGCACTTTTGGTATAATTATTGGCTTGTCTGAGAAATATTCTGATCTAGTTTTCGGCTGTAAATATTCCAGTCATCCATTATATTATATAGGTTTATTTTGACTGGAGTTGTCACTCATTTTTATAAGAGTTTAGATTAGTTTATATATATTTCACATTCTTCCCCTAACTTACGATGAGCACTGTTGATGTAGCCTTTAACGTCCCTTCAACACAATATTGTATTGAGATATTCAAAATATTTGAAGACTTTGTAGACGTCTGGTATCTCTATTGCATATTCTGCAATCTGTCCCAGTCTTTTGGTATAGAAAGAGTAACTTGAAGTAAAACATCTGGATGTTAAAATAAGATGGATGACCTTTTTCTCTTGCATATAAGTTATATTCACAATGACTGATTTGTATTATTTAATAAGTTTATGAACAAATTGTTCAGAAGGATTCAACACATTTATTAACGTAACAAATTAAGGGGACTATAGATTACCGATGATCAAATCTCGTAAATCGATTAGGCAGAGATAAATCAAGGAAACACACAGAAATTGTCACAAATACCATTTGAACATACTACTGTTTGGCCTCTCCTACTCTTATCATTATTTGTTATTATGTTAATGACTAGTTTATGAAAATTGGAAACCTAAATCATAAATGAAGACAGAGGCAAACAGTTTCTAAATAATTTTAAAACCTGTTATCGGGTCCAACTTAAACTACTTTTTCACAGGTACCTAACTAAAATGATTGCAATATAACTTTATTTACACCAAGATGTCGTTAAATGCAATTTTATACGTTGCATTTATGAGGGTAGGAATGCCCTCTACCGTCAGGCGTCAAAAGCTCATTTCGGCTACCGTTAGCGTCAAGTTGATTAAAATTTTACCGTGATTCGTCAAAATATCCTTATCGTGATTCGTCAGAGGTCTCAAATAACTATCGTTACCGTTATTTGTTGAAAAAAATTAACGTGATTCGTCAAAATCAGTCGATTTTTTTTATCGTCTAAAAGAAAGTGTACATTTTATCGTCATGCACAAAAATTACCGTTAACGTCATTTGGCAAGATTTTTTACCGTTATTCGTCATAAAGGGACCCCCATTACGTCCCTCATTTATCAAGCTTTTCAATAACATATGATCAAATCGCTGAAAGACCCCCTTCTAAATTATTGAAAACGATCATTCTGCATTGACATTGATATCTTGGTGTAAATTACATACACCCATTCGGGCTAAAGCCCTCAAGGTGTATCTAATATTAACAGAGAATATTTCGTAGTTAAACAACTCTTCATGAATTAAATGAAATGAAGGGTAATCTTTTATCTTACCCAGTGAGGGTGGTCTTTTATGTTAACCAGTGATCATGTTTATTTCAACGCAGTTACAATAACTTCTTTTCTTTTTGACAACTCATACTCCTAATCTTTATCCTTTATATTGGGTACTGTCTTTCGGTTTGTCTCGGGTATGGGAGTATGGTCACCTGGACTTTTTCCAACCAGAAGTAAATCTTACTCCGAAGTGATGTCCATTTAGCTGTCCATGATGTATAGTTAAATCCGTTATCTTGCATATGGATAGTGTGATGCCCAATTCACGTTAAAGAACACTTGCAACAACTCTTTGAGGGGTCCATAGTTATAATTTCCCATCCAACATATTCCAGGGACAGTTCAAAATTCCAACTGTTCATTCCGGTTGACGCCCTCTGGTATCTTTCGTCCCTCTTTTGCAAAATCTACTTATCTGATTTGTTTATTTTCTCATTTCTTGAATATGCCAAAAAAAAGCAGTTGTTACAACTTGATGTAAAGTAAACAACACAACCCTACCGAACACCGGGTGTGATCTCGGTTGCTCCGGAAGGGTAGGCAGATCTTGCTCGACATGGTGTACGAGAATATGTTTAATGTGTGAATTTCAACCATTACCATTTATGAGTCTTTTGTTTGATTTTTTTTTGTTTGTTTTAAGAAAACAGTAAATCATATTGTATTTCATATTTTATTACCAATGATCAATGCTTTTTAATCTCAATACTGAAATAAATAAAGTTTAATACATAACAACATATCAAAATATATAACAGGATGGTAGCCTCAAAATTTTTACAAAAGTCATATTTGATATTTAAGCTCAACATTTAATAATAAATACATCTTTGGATAAGATAATGAAAACAATGCTGAAACATTTACATAATGCCATGATTCAACAAGACCAAATTCTGTTCATTGCTTTGTTTTTTGTTAAATCTATGCCATTGGCATAATCTTAACATAGTAAGTTTTGACAGAGAGTCAATGATATATATGATCAGATGAAAACAATAAAACAATAATTGGTTTGTCATGGTATTTCATAATAGCTTATACAAACAAAGCAAATACAATGTATCTAATAACGTCTTCGTTTTTTCTAAGTGCGTTATCTCAAACTGACTAGTAATTATAAATGCTATAATTTTAAAACTTTTTTCAGGAATATAAGAAGCAACCTATCTCAATGTCATTGCATTTGAAGGTAGATTCAGATACTTTGCAGTTCATGTGGGGGAAAAAACAAATTGGAAGAAATTAGAACAAGCTTAAAGTAAACCATTTTAGTAGAGTGATCTATTACATAAAATTAGAATTATATTATTTCGTCTCAGACAAAAAAAAAACAAAAACATTACTCTTCTCATCATCATTTACTATCAACCGATTTTACAGTAAGCTTTTACAGAATATTTTCCCGATTAATACAATGTCAACCTTCTAACACATGTGCCTCGGAATACTTTTTGATAACTAATAACTGTTCGAAATACAGAAAATGATAATACTGTCCTTTCTAATCATTGAGAAGGTTGAGAGCCGTTTGCGAAAATGACTTGACTAAATCTATAAATCAAAATCCATATAATCATTCATATATTCCTGTTTACAAAATAGTTTTTGGAAGATGAAAGAAAAAGAACACACACTTGTTTGAAAATTATCTGCAAATCATCAAAAGAATATAGCAGCTTATTTATTGACAGACATCAATGGCGTGAAAAAAGTTATTTTTGTCTTAAATCATAGATTTAGACTTTCAAAATGTCGAAGTTACATAAGAAGATAGTAAAGATGAAACCATATCTTATCCGATAATCAAAGCTACTGAGGGAATTCAAGTTTAGATCAAAGTTACATTATCATCCTTGATGACCCCCTACAAAGATATAAAGTAAGTAAAAATTAACTTTAAAGGAGTTGTATGAAATATATGGTCACTGAACAATATTGAAATAAGAAACATTTCAAAATGCATTTTAAAATTTAAAAAATGCATTTAGATTATGCGATACTGTCAGTGACTTGCAATATAAGATTTATAATAATAATTTAACAAATAATTTAAAATTTTTCAAAAAGCATCGACAAGAGAACAAAGCATTCCATCATTCTATAGTACTAGGCACGGAGGCATTCTCACGTGACTGTAGATAGTTATTATTAAAATGTTCAGCTCACTTGACCATGGACTTTAAAATAGGTAAACTTGATTTGTTCGAAAAAAAATTAATAATAATTCGCTAACAAAAGATGCAGTCATGCAACGGGCAAATGAGTAAGCAAGAAATTGTGTTAAAATAGTATCCTGACCGGGTTAAGTTGTGTTGTAGTAGTAAAAGTGAGGAATTTAATAAATGTATACATCAAATAACTTTTAGTAAAATGGAAATTTTAAATTATAACTGAAATTGAACACAAGTATATTATGGTCGTAAACTATATTTCAATTTAAGTTTGCTACCAGCGGGAAGAAGACACCGTTACAAATTTCAAACAAAATATGCCCTAACAAGTAAATATCAATAATAGCTTCCCCGACTAATTATTACATAAATTTACGAGTCTGTTTTGCAAAAGTTCGCTGAAGGTCGACCACCGTAAGTTATTAGCTGTCTTTTCACATGATTAATTCAAGAAAAGAAACTATACCTATCGGAAATCGTAACTGTAAGAATCATCAAAATTAATCATGACCAATTTTCATCTTATATAAAAGATGAATATATTATTGGGGCTAATAAATAGTCTTGTTATGAATGACTCATACATATTGACCATTACTCTTTAGTGGACATAGTAATTCATTAGACGGCTTACAGACATTTATGAATAATCGATGCAAGGAAGACTAAATTGGAGTCTTTCATATAAATAACACTTACATTACTACAAGATAAAGATCGGAAATGAGACATGTCCATTAGTTTTCGTCATAATAATACCACGGGATTGGAAGTTCCAAGGTTTTGTTGCAACACCTTGTATTATTTATATCGAATATAGTGGGTTCGAAGTAAGTCTTCCTAATGCTTTAAATGCTCATTACATCACCAAACTGTTGCATCGCAATACAGGAAGGGCTCATGGTGTTATAAATATACAGCCGCCTACATTTTTCCAATAACGAAAAATAACTTTCCGAAAGCTATAAAAAACTGATGAGGACATTCGAATCTGTCGCAAAAGGAAAGGAGGGGATTGGTATAAAAGGAATTTTTAAAGTCGACCTTAAGGCGGAACCATTGTTTCATCTATAAGGAAATCTTGCATTGTAATTGATAACGAAATTTTTTAAGGCATGTACAAGAAAAAAATGTTAGTTTCGCTTAGTTAAATATAATGAAAATAAAGTAATTGGGCCAATAAAAAGGATTTTTGCCCCTGATTGAAGAAACAGGGTGGAAAATAAATTACGAAATAAATTGCACAATCTGATATTTAATTCAACAATAAAATCATTTATTTACACTGGACCCTTTGAATTTAATGATATAAAATGACGCATATGAAATCTTTTTTCTTTAATGAATGGCAGTTCACAATCGTCATTTTGTAGCTTGAAAACTATGACCACGCACAGCCGATGAACATTTTTGACATAAGTTTCATCAGTGTGAGTGCTATTCAAATAAATAACTAGTTTGAAAATGACGCAGACATCAATCCAAAAATCATGTGCTTTTTACATTTTCATTAAAAATGTACACTTACTATATCAATATGAATAAATCATGAATGAAAATGCATGAAAGACTTAAAATCTTGAATAAACTTTTTTGAACACAAACACTTTAATATGAACATTAACATTCAACTTTGATAGACAACAAAACATGAAAGACATATACATAGAAAACACTGGTGCAGAAAATTCGTTTTTTTTTTCCCTTCGTTTGAGGTTTATATAACGTTCTTAGTATTTACGTTTCAACAGTTTTCTCTGAAATTATCAGCTTCGCTTTCACTATTTTTTCTTTCTTAATTATTGCAAAAGTTAAAAGCGAGGATTCTGTTCTTAAAATATACAAAATGTCTATACTTTCTTAAACATAGACAGCCCTTTACCGAGAGCGACAGTGAAAATAACGCTCTGCTTCAAATAATATTTGTTGATTGATATTCGGTTGATTGATATTCGGTTGATTGACTGATATCATATTACATGTCTTAGACCGAATGATATAGCAGATATATTTTCATTGGAACAGGATTTAAGGTAAAATTGGGTGCAAAGAGTGTAACTCATTAAAACAAAACAAATTTTCTGCACCAACATTTTTGAATTAGACATTTGCATACAATACAAAACAAGACATATAATTGCAAATTATTTTTTTGACTAATCACACATATTCGGAATGACATTTGAAGTGTTCAACAAAGGCAGTCCGGGCTATCACAAAAGACGCCCCAGAAATCACAGACAAACATTTCGAGTTCTCGTTCTTGTACTTAAACAATAGTCTATAGTCCCAAGTGTCAATCGAGGATGCGGTTTGGAGCTGTTTTATCAATAACATATAAAATGTACCGTATTGAAAAAAACCTAACGCAAACGATCGGCTATTACAAACTTAACTTAAAAAAAATACAAGAAATGTCATTTGAATAAAAATCAGGCATTACAGCTGTACAGGTTGTATCATTAAGTGGTAGAGGTGAACAGGAAGTTGTTTCGTATAATATCAATACATGTCTGTGGTTAGCTTAACATCTAGGAAGCGAACAAGCTCAACAATTTATAATACTAAAATTGAGGAGAAAACTTTACGTAAAAGGACCATTGCTTATGACAACCTATGAAAATGGAGGGTTATGAGTTTTCGTCGAATTTAGCCCTTTTACCACCCATTTTATGACAATAAAACATGTTTCAAACGTGTATACATCGTTCCACCCTTAGAAAACGACAAACTTTGAATTGTGTCGAACTATTATTATATCCAGCTAAATGAAAGTTGTAATCTACTTCTTACTACTTCTTACTAACGGTGTCTTTTAAAAATATGCTTTACTATGTTACACGTTCAAATGTCTCATTGAAAGGCATCCTCCTTTAAAAAATGGATTGACACTTGGGATGGCACAAATACCTCCATAGGCTAATAAACGCACGTTTGATACCGATTGGGTGCAGACGACATGTGCATCTGGACTAATCTTCATCAGGTGCGAGTTTTAGAACTTAGAGAAGCTCCCAGGAAACTTTTCCTCCGGAGAACCGGATATTACCTATGTACAATTATTTCATAAATGTTGTTTTGTTGCTGTTTGTAAACTGTTATACAGTAATGAATATCCTTTACCGAGTTGTATAACAACATCGAATTGGTAGAGAGTGTTACTTTTTAAGTTTCTGATTTGATGGTTTAGCACCATGTTAGGTTTTTGATGTCTAACTATCATACATTTCACTTTTTTACTATCTACAACAGGAGATTGACTCTTATTACTACACTGATTATAATTCCGCCGCCGTTTCCGTCGGGCTAAAATTTCCTTTTGATATATACAAAATTTCCGTCTTGATTTGGTTACCCGCCAACCTATAGTTAATGAATTACTTGTAGTACTATTGTCCACCAGAAATACTTCAGATTTCCGTGGCAAGATAGGGTACCTTAGTTTTGACTGTTTTTTAGATACCACTAATCGTGCTGTCTTTGGAACATCTCTTTGTCGGCTAACTATATCAATGAAATAAGTATCCGCCTTCAAATCTTTAAGTGTAAACATGGAAGAACGTTTCACTTTTTTCACTAAAACTGACTCACCACGTAATGAACCACGTGTTACTTTTAACGTCACTTTACCAGTACAAGAATGGACGGCAAGAAATAGATCACTGGTATTTTTAAGGTCATATTTAAAATCAAATCTTAATTTTGATTTTTTAAACTCTAACTCTTGAAGTTTTCCATCTCGCAATTTTCGAATTCTGTCCCGTTTCTTCCGCTTTTTTGTCTTTACTTCTAATTTTTTATATGCACTACTCATATTAGTCCGTTTATTAATCGCATACACATTTATGTAATAAGTTTTCCCAGGTCTAGCCTGGGTGTAAATATATTTTGTATTTGTACCTACACAGGTATAGTGAATTTCTCTTGGTTTCACCTTTTTCACTGGCCTTGCTTTACTCTGGAATATTTTTAGCACTTCGTCCTCCCACGCAAAGAAGAATCCTCTACTCTTGGATACTACCGGCAATTTATCTCCGAACATATAAGACATGAGTGAGCAATAGGTATCGGAACTCCTTTTAGCACTCACAGATACACAATACGTTATAATATTCCCATAAGGGGTCTCGTCCTGACTACGGTTCCAAGAAACTGTGAAACTTTTTCGCCGTATGCTATCTGCACGAACTGCGGAATTTCTAGGTAAAGATGGATAAAATGTGCTATCCCTTGCAAACTTTTTTAATCGAAGGAAGAATTTAACATAAGTGTCACTTTCAGTCGGCCTTAAGAACACTGTATAAATTCCAGTTGAATTAACACTTCTTTGAAATGTATGAGCCTCTGAACCCACATACGAATCCAACTGTATCCCTGCTGGATTTGTTGGTTTTATTTGCTCTTCAAACAATGGATCATCTGAAATTGGATAGAATTAGCATATTTATAAACTTCAGTACTAATCAATCATGTTTAATGCACTAAGTTAACCCGAATAATTCAGTCGTTATATTTCGCTGATCTACGATGGCTACATTAATCCTCGCTTGGAAGAAAATCGGACACGGAGAGGGATTGAATTATTCGAGTTAGCACTAAGTATGGTAAGAGTATCTTTCCTATTAATATATCTTTAAAGATGTCTCCTTTTGTTCCCTCGTGTGTGATTTTAGCATTATTACCATTTGTGACAGCATGATGCTTCATTTTGTGTGTTTTTTTTTAGTTTCAATTTTTTACACAAATTGCAAAAAATACCGATCAAATATATGTTGCTGTTAACTTTGCACGCATGGTGCCCTTGACGATCTTTTATTTAATGATTTATTGCTTGAATGTAATTGCATATCTTTTGAAAAGATCGTTTCTTTAGGGTAAATAACATATTTGACATTGAAAAACATCTTAGCAAAACTTAATAAAGATACTGCTGTTTTATAAGCAAGAAACTGTTGAGATTACAGAACGAATGACATTGAATATACCGTAAAATTGTGATTAATTTTTATAATAAAAACAGATAGATATAACTGTTTATGCATAATATTTATCTTTTCTTGCAGTACGAAAGGTTCATTGTTCTTTTACGTTAACGAGATTTCCAAGACCTGTGCTTGATTTTGTACCCAAGTGACCTTTCTTACAGTCTTGGCACAATTCAACATGTCGAAAACTCATTATACTCTATGCGCTAAAACATACATAAAAATAACACAGCGATATAATTCATAGTTCTGTAAAACGTTGTCATTTACATGTCTAAAATTACACTATTGTAATTAGTGGTTTTCAAACTTCAAAGAAAATTATTATTAAAAACACCATCTAAGTGGAATTCCAGAAATAAGAACAATACATAGACCTAACACTACGATAACATAAAAAAATATCTGTATGCATAATGACGGTCTGGAATAAAGCTTGCCATACGCTTTTTCAATTATTGAAAATATATATGTTTTGTCTGCTCATTGTAATTGGTTGCAGAAGTTTTTTTAGGTGACGAACTCTGATGATGCACTGTTGGCATCGCTGCAACATGGATGTCAATGAGGAAACTGAAATTTTAAGTGTAAACGAAGTAGAGTTAACAGGACATTTACAATATATCATCCGGAGACCGCAATATCAAGCACTAAAGCTGATCGCAAGGTATCGGAATCGACCGAGGCGATATCGAATATTATACGTTATATAAATTTATCACTCATTTTAACACCAACAATATTAACGAGAGCTCATCTTTATTAATTTTCCTAACCTCTGAAAATCATATTTAGACATTTATAATGCTGTGCAATGTATTTCGTCTATCGGGTATGCTCCTACTTCAATTAAAAGTATACTGTTTGTAGTGCAATGATGTCATATTTCTGCATGTCAACTTCAATTTTGAATCATGAAATGACACCCATGGTGCACATTTTGATTGACTACAGATTTCATAAAACATTTTTGAACAACATATGGTCAGTTCGAACCTAGCATATTTAACACATTAGTATTTAGTTTTCTAGGAAATGTTATAATATAGCTGCACGTTAGGCTTTATACGAAAGGACGGTTACGAAATTTTCTGACTGCTTTTCTCAATCAGTGTGGATCTTATGATTTCTCAGCTTATGAAATAAATGAAATAAAAAAGTTTGCACAAGATTCAATTTTTCAATTAAATAATTTAGCTAGTTGGTTAGTTGTGAATTATTTCTGAATTAGTCTTCGAAAATATAACCACCTCGGTGGTCTCGTTTTTGCCTTGAATGTTGCGGGAGGTCGTGTGTTCTTAACTGGTTCGGGTCAAACTACAGACGTGAAATTTGAATTTGCTGCTCAAACTAAGTGGCATAAGAGTAAAGTTAAGAATGGTCGACCCGAAATAAGAATTAAATGTCCGGATTGGGTAACATATCTTCTATAGATTGTTACTATTTGAGCTAAAATTCTAACCCAAAGTGTCTTTCTAGTACATATCTGGGTTCATGATTAGGTCACATTCATATGTTATCGACCTAAATATGCATGTAATATTTGAAACGGAAAGTGAATTATCCAAAATTTCAATAAATATTCGCTAATAATTAAATACAATACAATAGAATGCAATGTCAGGGTGTAACACAGACGCGCAAGAACACGCTCTTGATGAATTTAACATTGTCTTCAACCATTTTGTTTTCACTTTTCGTAAAAAAAATTTTTTAAAAAAGGTAGATAAAATACAGATACATTCGTTTTACGATATGAATACACAAAAGAACCTTTTAACAATGTTCAACAATTACCCCAATTAGAGGTAATAATAACATAATTGAAAAAGTAGGAGAGTAATATGGCTACCGCCATGTGTGGTCAAGTAGTTTACTACTTTGATTGACAAGAAAGAAGTTAATTATGACTGTTTTCATTTGTAAAGAACGGTCAATGACATATTTGAGTCACTGTCCGTATTTTGACGAACTTAATAACAATGGAACGTGGTGGCTGGTTTATTCAAAACTGGTGGAACACAACTTAACACAATATGTTTTACTCAACAAACCAACTGAAATCCATACATCAAAATAAAAAAGGTAGCTATCCAGAACAAACAATCCTGTCCGAGGTTAAAAAACGACTTACCTTCATAGTCTTTACTATCAGATATACTTTTATATAGAACACTTGATTCGACAGCAGATGCACACGGAGTGATTTTCAAAGACACTGGATCGTCCTCTTCGATCAGAAATAGTACCCTGGAAAAAAAGTCATACACATAGAAAAATAAACATACAATATCAAAATGAAAATAAGATTGATATACACAGTACATATCCTTTCCAATGATGTGTTATTTACTAAAAAAATGAAACGCTAAAAAGTGTTCTCAGTTATAAACCCAACCAAATTGTGTATCTGTTCCACATCCATCAACTATGTGTTGTTTGTTATTGTTTGTTGTTGTTTGACTTTTTGTTTATTTTCACAGAGAAGCCGTTTTTGTGTGGTTTTTGAGGTCTGTTGTAATGTCCAATATTTTCAGTAATACCAGTAATACTTTTATGAGTCATCAAAGAAAAATTTTGATATGTCATTTTATTTTGCCCCTCATTTGTGTCCGTGCTATGTCTGTTTTGAGGATTAAACCTTATACATATGGTTTGTAAGATGTGCGCTGAATTATTTAGAGTCCCCACATTTCATCTAAATTCACTCTCTGGCTGATTGTCTCGTACAATACAAGAACGTTTCTATTTCAGTGTTTTATTTAATCCAGTGATTAACTGTGTTATGTCTAATGCAAAGTCTGTGGAATCTTTGATAGCCTTTTTCATTTTCTTAACATCTTTTCAATCAATGTGAAATAAACGTTTATTATAAGAGAATTATAGAGTTGTTGAAAGGTGCAATTTCACAAATGCATATGCAAAAGATTCTGTTTTTAATTCTAAATTTATCCTTGGAATGTGTAAATCACTTAAGAAATGCATTTCATCAAATCTCGAGTTCTGACTTATTGCATAAATATATTATAAATAAATGAAAAGAAGGTTTGTCCTCACAGAAGGTCAAGGTGTTCAATTTTATTTTTTTTAGCATTTCGCATAAGAAAACATATACTAACAGCTACATTTTACGAAACTTGTGAACAGAAGATGCCAAGACAGTCGCAAAGTCGAAGGAAGAGGTAAATCAAAATATGTTAAAACTTTGCAAAGATTATCCATATCCTATGTTGCAACTCCCAGAGGCAGAGTACATCTTTGACGAATTGACTTTTTAAAATTGTTATTCTCCTAGACGTTTTATAATTTTGTATTTCCGTGGGTTTTTTTTTATCTCCAGCGTACATCGGTTACCTCAGAGGCGCGTGTTGTGGTCACGGAAATCACATTGTTTTCTTTTACATCTTAACCATGGTAACCCATGGCGCTCGTTATTAACCACAGCTCACTCGACATTTTAACGCAGAAATGTATACCGCGACTAGTATAAAGTTCATGCCTACTTTCCTTACAATAAAAAAAAAATCTGTCCTTAACATGGAGGTTTAAGAATTCATTCATTTTAAGACAAAAGGTGTGCTGATGAATGGGTGGTATAATAAAATCCGCACTTTTACAATTTGGATGTAATATTATACATAAGCATTCTTATTTACGGTTTGCTTGAACTTTTAGTGCAGGAGTGAATTGTAAAGAGTGCGTAATCTCGCAACTTTTCAATAACCGTAAAAGAAATTAATGAAATAATAGATCTGGAGAATCTCAGCGGTGTAGCTGTTCGGTAGTTATAATACGGGAAAATATGTTGACCAAAACCAATAGATAGTAAGATAGGAAGCTAGATTCGCATCGTGTTGTAAAAAAGGGCGAACAGAATTCCGCCCAATTTCAGCAATTTATCATAGTTATATTTTAAGAAACTAAACTTGGATGACATTCCTTTTCACGAGTAAGCTCAAAACCATTGAATTAGAGGTGAACTACATTAAAACAATTGTTAATTAAAAGCCCCATTTTCAAGATCTTGATCCAGTTAATAAAATGGTACGCATTCTTAGACCCACCCCTGAACTTGTTTGACATACTGGAGTTTTTATTTAACAGTCTTCAGAACTGAGGGCGCCAGACCAATGTCAAACAGGTTTATGATACATATATGTAGTAACTTCAATATTACATTTGGGTATTAGCTTAATTGTTTATTTGTTGTATTCTTGTATGTGTATTTTATTTGTTATTACTTGACCCTTATGGGTGTAATTTTGCAATAAAAATGGTGTGTTAACTATTTATCTAAACCAGTGCACAGCTATAGCGTTAAAGGCATTGAGAAAAAAGAATTTGCTCAAAAAGGCCGCCTTAACCTGTAGTGAGATATGAGCCTTTGCTCTATGTTGAAAGCCTCACAGTGATGTTTAGATGAATAACAACAATAAAAACTCATTTACCTTAGGTTTTGTTGACCGTATTTAGTTATTTTGTGTCATGAATTAGTATATTGTAGGACATAATGATATAAATAATATATTTCCATGATACTAATCTAAAAAGGCAGTTTTGGGGAGCAATATACTTGAAATTGCCACCAGTAGTTAAGTGTTACATTTGAAGTTGCAACTGTGGTATTTTAAAATTTATAATTTAACCACCGATTAAAAAATATGTCATACCGATTTAAGAACCTTAAGGTGTACTGTGAATTTTAGTGAATAATGCAAGACTTTTTTAATATGACTCTGCAGTGAAATAATTTCAGGGGAAATTACCTTACGTCTTTAAAAACTTATGAACAGTGTCAGTCCGGAAGGCACAGAGCTATAGACACAAAGGTATAGTCATTATAAATGACAAGGGGTTCAGAGTAACATCCCTCATTGTTTGACAAATATAGGAGCTATATTGTGAACTATCTTTTGACATTGTAAAAAGCATAAATTTCTCTACTTTTTAAAAACTAACCGAACAAAAAAATGAAAATTAATAAATAAAATTTACTTTCAATATTTATTTCTAAATCTTAACTCATTAATACTTTATGTGTTTATTTCTACACATCTTGTTTTGACGTCTTATGCAAAACATTAAATACCTATTTATCATATACCACAGCATACCTCACGTTTCAATCTTTGAACCTTTCATTCGTGACCTTTAGAATAACTTCCTTGATTCTCACATGTAAATTAGCTATAAAGTCAATAAACTTTATTCTGAGGAATTTTTTAAAAAATTTTCCTCGTAAGTGCCAATCTGACATTTTCTTGAGGAAATTAATTTAAATTAATCAATTTGCATTTTGTCTATTAAACTCGATTCATATAACTAAAACATAAAATCACTGCAACTCCGCGAAAAAAAAAGATAAAACATGAAAACAAATTTCAAAGCATTATTTGGATGTAGTCGTTTTTGTTCTTTCCCCTATAATAGGCTTTTCGATGTCATGTCGTCCTTACTTCTAATATCGGTGACTGTACATCATAGAAGATTTCATACAATAACGCCATCAACTGTACAGGAAGTCACATATACAATGTGGTTGGGTTAACCATGTATGCGAGTGCTCAACTCTCCCCCTAAGAAATCTCTTTTTCAAAGGATGTTATTTTACTTCCTCTTCAATACACATTCTTTATTGAAATATATTTTTGTTTACAAATTATTACAACCTTGTAAATCAACTTAACCACATCCTTACAACCTTGTAAAGTATATACTTTTTTTGTTGCTATCATTAATTTTGCATTTCGTGAAGTAGTGAAAAAGCATTATGAAAAATATGATACCTCAATATGCACCTGAAAGGGGTATAAATCTTGAGTCCTTCTTATCTAATGTGTTATAAATCCGATGCGAGATGTATCTAATAATCATTACCATACCTAATTATCATTTTTATTCGCTTACCTGTCTAAGGTACGTAGACAAAACGGTAAGAAAATGTACGACTAGTTATTAAAAGTGATAGTTTTACGGCAGCTAGAGTAATTTGAACAGATAATTAAACAGTGTGTAATGAATCGGTCGTGTGCCCTTAAACGAGGCCACGTTAACAAAATTATTTGTTTTAAATTGCAATTTTCACAATATAAAATCATATCTTTAAAAAATAATTTGGTTTTTCTTTAGTGGTATTTTGATTGTTCTCATCGCCAATTGATTGTTCTCTTAGCCAATTGATTGTTCTCATCGTCAATTGATTGTTCTCTTATAGCCAATTGATTGTTCTTATCGCCAATTGATTGTTCTCATCGCCAATTAATTGTTCTCTTAGTCTATTGATTATATTCATCGCCAATTGATTGTTCTCTTTGCCTATTGATTGTTTTCATCGCCAATTGATTGTTTTTTCGCCAAATTAGAATTTGGCAATATAAGGCTTCATGGGCAAATGTGATCTATTTTAAAATGTATGCTTCAAATAAATCTGATTTCCCTTCAGGTCAATTCATTGACCCTTTAGCATTAAATTTACTTCCCTTTTCCCAGAAACAGTGGTACTTTCGCTTTACCCGAGTCTTCAGATTTAATGTCCCTATTCCGACAGCATACAGAAATATGTAAATAGAACAACCCACAGTTGGTAAAATATTCTATTTTATTCCCATTTTTGCCGACGCTATATAGTTAGTAAGTACAGGATTATAATAAATACCAACTCTCCGGTCTGTTCATTTGCACAAGTTTAATTAAACTGCTGTAGTAAAGCAAAATGAGATCCTAACCATTTAAAAAATAAGGAAAAAGAAAAAGTCATGTACATGTATATGATAAAACAGCACATAAATTTCAGAAATTGCTTAAAGAAACACATACTTTTTCATCAAATCCTAAAAAACTTAGGTCAAGGCTGAGAGTTGGTAACAAGAAAACCGAAATCGTACAAACGGTTAAAAGAGTGATAAATGAAAGCCGTTATAACAGCACTTTTGAAGTTTGGACTTACTGCTGTGAGCATTGATCAGCTTAATGGACGAATAATTAAATGCAAAGAGATTTGGTAATTAACTGCAATAAAAATGATGAAAGGATTTGCAAAGAAATGAAACTCGATTCACCTGTGAAGCCAATTAAGTAAACAAAGTGATGTCTATAAACAATAATTGCGGTTTCATCTAACGTAATACTGAACCTATTCCACCAACTCTAAAAAACAGTCGATGACGCAATGTCAATGAATGGGTAACAGCATACAACCAATCTATGACTGATTGATTAAATGATGTTTAACATCAAACAATTTGAAAATAGAGCCATGTTTATGACGAGAACAAACAACACAAAACGTTTATCATATTCTACAAAAAAGTGAAGCCATGAAAAAAGATGGGGGTTAGGACTTTTGCCTGAATCGCACTCAATCCGACCAGACGTTTCATTATATCGCTGAAAACATCTAATCCGAAGCCTTTAAATTTGCAAATCTATTTATATATGAAGTTCTCTTTGGCTTGTGTTTTTCCCCTTCTTGTTCTAGCACCTTTTAATTGCTCTCGATGGTCTGCACATTCGTTCGGGCTCGTCTTATGTATGCTTTTTCTATGATACTATCATTGTTATTGTTCTAATATTATTTTGAATTTGTCCTTGTTGATATAATCTTTTGGAACTTTCTTTAATTTTACGTATGCAAAGGGTTTTCGCTTGAATGATTATTACTTGCTAAACGTCGAGTTGCAAGTATTTCATGCATGCATATTCAATATGACGCGCATATGATAACCTTCACTGATCTGTTAAATTAATCATATCATACAAGTTCTATCAGATTGAAATTTATTTTTTTAACTATAAATCTAGCCTTAAGGTGATACATAACACTATAGGGAGATAACTCTTTAAAAATCAGCTGAACGTTTTAATCATGTTCTATCGTTAAGGAAATATTAAGCTTCTCAATGATCAAAATTAGTGTTTGTCAAACTGCTATATATCCAATGAAATTTTTCAAATAGAGTGTGTGGTTCAAGTTTTTTGAAATTTTTATATTTTTGTCAAAGGGTCAAAGTAAATATTTTGTCAAAATTTTATGAAAATTAATTTTAGTCAAGGTGTTTGGTACCACCTTAATCTCTAGCCAAATAAATGTACCCTGGTGGTTAATATGACCTTGTGCAGTAGAAATGTTAACGATTGAGATCAAAAGCAAGAGAAAATAATCTATTTTAGTGGCAGAAATATGATGTATGTTACTGTCTGAATTGACTATGATAGATACACAGAAACATTGCTCTAGACCTAAACGGTGGCAGATTAAACAAGAAATCAATATTTGTTATGGCAGTTATGACAAATTACAGCAAGGTTATAATATATTGTTTTGATTAACACGCAGTGTAGCATTTCTGCGACTGACAAATATTGCGTAATAAGGGTCCAATGTCATAAAAAAAAACCCAACTCAAAACTGAAACGGAATATGATTGAAAGTATAAATTCATTCGTAATTTTTGCTTTGTAATGCTCAGTATAATTTGTTAATACAAGCTAAGATTTATTATGTGTGTAATAAACACATAATTCATTTTTGTTCGCCATTCATATAAGTCTTCTTCCTTGAACACTATCATAGCATTTAAGACGATATAAAATGTACTATCAATGCGCTCAAATGTCCTCCGCCGATAAAAGAAACCCCAATAGAAGCCATGAAATTATAGTGTTTAAAGGCTTATAGAAAAAAAAACATAACTATAAATAATCAGTCTACATATAGTTTTGCTGTAGGTTCTCTGATGAATATAATAATATTTTTAGACCTTTGAGACGCGCCCTATATGTGCGATGACTTAATCCAAATTCCAATTGGTTAATTTGTATAAAATAATAATTTGATAAACAACTTTGATCTACTGGAGGTGACAATAGTGAACAGCAATAATAACGAATCTGCATTATCATGTTTCCGTGGGGTAAATACATATTTGATCTACATTACTATAAAATATAACACATAGCTCAATATAAAACAAACAATGCCAAATAAAAACAAATATCTCGGTGTTGGTCAATCTTGTTTAAAAAGACACGAAATGAATGATTTTTATGTTTTAATCCCTTTATGAGATAAAAGGATATTTATTTATTTTAAGAAATGGCAATTATACCAGTTGTGATCAACTACACACTAGAGTAAATTTACTTGCGTAGATAATTCCATTCACAATTTTCTCATAGCCTCATTCGACAAGTAAAGCTTTTATCGAACTTTGATACAAAAACAGCATAGGCCGTACGGTGACCAATACTTGCTTAAGTCCGCTTCATTTGGATTCTCTTGAAAAGATGTATCATTGACATTCATATATTTATTTTATATGACGTATTGAATACCAAGATTTCGATGCATACATGTTACAAATACCTTTATAGAAGTGCAAAGTGCACACTAAGAATCGTTTAATGCAGAAAACCAACCATCCCCTTTTTGCAAATAAGTAGGGCCAATATTTTCTATATTATTTCACAGCGGTTTTCGACAATTTTCCATCTTTTACTGCTTCTTATTTCTAAACATAAATACCCAAAAGATAACTCAAAACCGGAATTTTGATAGATTTTAGCAAATTTCGAATATTTATCCAAAAATATATACGAAAGACATTCATAACTAAAACCTAAATATATTTCAAGAAGTTCATAAATTGTTTTCTATTTTAATTACAGATGGCATTCGATGCAAAATTTTACAATAATGCATACAATTTTGTATCTAGATTTTTATGTCTCTTCAACAGCAATATGTGCTGCATACCAGAATTTACATTGGGTATATATACTAATTTTGAGACTTAATCCAAAAATATATAAGAAAGACATTCTTCACTAAAATCTTTATCTATTCCAAGTAGTTCATAAATTGTTTTCTATTTTGATTAAAGACGGCATTCGATGCAAAATTTTACAATAATGCATACAATTTTGTATCTACGGTCTAAACTTTTATGTCTCTTCAACAGAATTAAGTACTGAATACCAGAATGTACATTGGATATCTATTCTAATTAAAGATCACATGAAACTTCTAGGCCAGATACGACTTAACAAGACTGTAAAGACAAACTTCATTAATTTAATTTCTAATAAACCTCCCCCTCTTCCCAATGTGTTCTATGTACAACTCCACATCAAAGCCAGATTAAACATATATACGTGATTTTTTTTTATTTCCGTAATTTTAGGTCAATTACGTAATGTAAAGACTAATTATTCAGTTGGTTTGCATGTCTTATTTCATGCATCTTTGAATCGTTCTGTACTCGATGATCGTAATTTACAGCACATACATAAGTGCTTAGATGTTTGTTTACATGAATCTATTTCTGAGTTTACGATTGAATCCAAGACTTTCTGAGGTGAACTGTAACCTTGTTATGTCATATGTTCGAATTCAGAATGTCATTTACACCTTTGTGTTCAAAGGAAATCGGATTTAAGAAATTTCCTTTCCTTGATACATCAACCAGTCAATGAGTGCAACGGAATTCGATTTTTAAAATAATCATACCGTTTGTAAATAACACATTCTCTTTTATTTTTTAAGCTGTAGAAGAGCTCAAACTACAGTGCGATAACGACTTTTTTTCTTGAGGCACGTGTTTCTATGAAATAAACTTTTTATGAAGGTTTGAAATCAAAGTTGGGAAAACGAAAAAAAACCCAACAAAATGTATATTTAGAAACTGAAACAATTATGAATAGAAATACAACGACTTGATTTGCGCTTTAAACAACAAACGAAAAACAAATAAGGCAGACAGCAACAAACGACAACCATAATTGTCAGTATGGAATTATGCTTATATGATGCATAAGATAAAACGATTTTATTCTAAAGATTAAGAAAAACTTGCAATGCACAATGTTAGTTTTATATACCTTATAAAAATGTTTTTGTTTATAATTTTCTAATGATATATATCAAATATCGTTTCAGAATGGGAAAAAGGAGCTGTTTGTAATGTCATATCCGAGGGTCATCATCAAATTTTCAAATTTAAAACATTTCAGTCTTTGCACCGACAGCAGATATTTAGAAAAGAGAAAACATGAATAGTATCGAAATACAACTATTCGGAAAATTCACCTTGTAAAGTTCATTGAAACAATTAAAGACAATTACAACATACAGGGGGTATATGTATTGAAAGACCAAAGACATTTAATGTCCCGCAAATTTTGAAAAGAATAAAAAGATACAACCTCAATATTCTTTAAAATACACATAAATCAAAAATTAATACTATAATTAACCCCAAAATTGAACTCACTTGGTCGTTTCGTTGACTAGAAGATAGGCTTTTACCTCCGATCCTTCCGGAAGTACTTTGTTGGTGTCATAGGTGAAATCATCGGTGTTTACATCGGTGTAGTAATCGTGGCCGGTCTGTGCTTGTTTTGAAGGGAGTTTTCGTGCAGCAATTCGATCTGACATACCAATTAAAATGACAAGTTTCACAACGATTATTATGTACTTTTTACAATTAAAATCTCGTATCATTGTGAACCTGAAAAAAATAATAATACATTTTTTTAATAAAATTATTTTCACACGGTTTAATTTTGTAATTGTTAATAAGAATAATCTTTGTATTTATATCAGTAACATTGCCTATTGTCATGGCATGGAAGTCAAGGTCATAACCAAAATGTATCCATCGAAACAGAATATATCTAATGTTTGATTGATTAATTTAGATATAAACGATGTAATGCAAAATATACTTTTTTAAAAAACCATGTTTAATCAACCATTTTCTGCATCAGGAAATGCCTGTACCAAGTCAGGTATATGACAGTTGTTTTCCATTCGTTTGATGTGTTTGAGCTTTTCATTTTGCCATTCATAAGGAACTTTCCGTTTTGAATTTTCCTTGGAGTTCGGTATTTTTGTTATTTTACTTTCTACTTGTTATTAGACATTGACAATAAAAAAGTATTTCTCAGTGGTTATAATAAACATTCAAAGTATCTTCAAACGGCTGATCTGAAAAATAATTTCTCAGTGGTTACAATAAGCATTCAAAGTATCATCAAACGGCTGATCAAAAAATCGCTGACTCATCATCATGAAGGTCAAGGCCAAACATCAAACCATTCCTTAATACATAATCTGCGTTATAAGTAACGAACAATTCAACTCTTAGTTGGTATAATAAAAAATATCCTTCCCAAATATCAAACAGAAGCTTAGTAATGTGTACCGAAAAAAAATCCATAGCAGTTACGGAGAATAATACATATTTAAAGAATCTACAAACAGATAGCAACTGTCGTGCAAGTCTGAAATCGCTTACATGGGTACAACTCAACATAAGGTTCCAGGTCAAATATCAAATTATCCCTCAATCAGAATAATATATAACAAGTTATGAGCAGACGAAGGGATGGACAGGAGGACAAAATCATTACAGTTTACCACCCACTCATTCAGTGGTGGCACAAAAAATGAAAGATGATAATTTCATTCAATGTTTTAGCTTTATTGCTGTAGTTTACCATAATATGGGATAACAATAAATGTAATCACCAGGATAATGATTACAATATAAAAATGTCAGATGGTTACATAAAAATATATTTATCAGGCTATGACTAAATGAAGATAACTTGTATTTTGCCCCCAAACACATAAGATTTATATGAAACCCTTCAAATTGAACAACGAAAATGTTTTTAAAAAAAGACATGTTTAACTAATACGAATGACTATTATAAAAATGTTCGAATAAACTACTGTATACAAAATGGTAAGCGCAACGTGCAAGAAATCAGAAAGTCACAAACCATAAATACTAAATCTTCGTGTTTTTTGCTAAAATAACGGTTAACAGAAACAATCTGTAGAGCATCGTGGGATTTTGAGACTTTGTTTGCCCACAGAGTAAACATTTTCAATATCTATCAAACGCACATTGCTATAGTCTGTCATCCACGCTGATCGAAATAGTAAATTAAATGCTGAATTTAGAAATGAGCTGCGATACTGTGATATCTTTTCATTTGAAAAAGAATGTCGGAAGCAGAACATTGATAACACGTGTCAGCTACCATGAGGTTTCATTTTCATTAGTATGTCACTGTGTCAGATCCATGTTATCTCTTACGATGTTCATTTTTTTCTGGTGTAACTTAAAATTAAAAACGGGTTTTACCTATCTTTTAATTGAAAAATGACTTAGTTATGCTCTTTACGTATTTCCTAAGTTGCATTTACCATACGGAATTTCCAATCCGGGCAAGTTCCCAAGTTAGAACGAAAGTCCGAATGAAGGCTTATTGCATTGCTCAAGTATGATAGTTGTCTTCTCGGTTCAATAAGAAAAAGAGTTGCAATATGGTGGGTTGTAAAAACTGTGCTGCAAACAAATGTATTTTATTAATTGAGTTGGTATGTAGTGTTCGCTTTTAAAGAACGGTTTAATGTGCATGCTTGTGTCTGGTCCTTTAGCAAAGGTGTTAAAGTTTTATATTTAAATTTATTTTTCATATAAAATTTGTAGTCATAAAATTAAGTGGGGGCATATGTTTACTTGAGAATACAATCAAATTGAAACATTTTTTTTACATGTACAAATTAACCAATCTAACACTTGAGACACAGCCAAAATGATACATGAAACATTCAATTAATCACACATCTGCCTTTTTAAATAATAAAAAAATATTAATTATATAAAATGAAATGCGAAACAACTCCCAGACAAAAATTATATAACGAGATGACCATTTAATTTAATAGGATTTTAACGAAAGACGAAGACATCAGTTTATCGTTTTACAAATTACTAATTTTCTCCGTTGTGCTTCTGAATAGGTTGAGGTCAACGGCATACACATTTGTACTCTCCGACATTCTGAATCATTATATCTTTCTTATTTTTTTTGTTAAAGTTATTAAAACACGAAAAATGTGTTCGAAACTTGATATATCTATACGATGTTTTACTCGCATTACAATATATCAAGCAAAAATTTTAAAAAGGTAAATGAAACCAAACAAATAAGCTTTCAATGTATGCAAAAGATATATAGTTAGATGTAAACAGCTTTGGTCGCATTAGGGATGAAGTCATCTCGTACACTGGACAAGACTGTATGTTACAATTCGTCAAAATATGAAACATTCAGCTGCAAGGGCATGTTTTCAAATACTCAAAATGGTAAGATATAATCAATACAAGAAGTTTAAATGCTCTAAACTAAATATAATAAACATAAAAATGCATACCTTCAATGAAGCAATGCTTCGTGCATCTTGTCCTTCACATTGCTGATCATCTGGAAAAATATAAAGATTTATAATTCTAAATTCAAAAGTTTTGTTAAAAGCACTTTCCATTGCGAAATTACTTCTAAAATAGAATATGCACTCCCACAGTGCATCTTGCTAACATCAAAAGTTAGCGTATGTAAATCGCATGATATTATTTAGTTCTAAGTGAATATCATATTTTTTCAGAGATAAATCTCCGCAGAGTAACCGCATGTCTGCTATCGATCTCTGCTATCGTCTGTCGTAATCAGGAGAACCCCAATGTCACAGGTGAAGTCAGGACTATAGCTCAGTAATTTTGTTAATTACTTTTACAATAGCTTCAATACACTTGGGATTGTTAGATCAATAATATACGAAAGATTAATAAGATGTTCAGTCGAAAAGATAAAAATTAATAACACCATCTTAACTGGGGACGTAACGACTGCATATATCAGTTAAACACATTCATAATTCTAACTTTAAAAGACAGATGATATATGTAGTTCATTATTCTTCGTTTGAAGATATATAATAATAACACGAAAATTATACACATAATTATACCATTTAGTAACTATCTTAAATTTTTGTCTCCATTTAATATTATTTTTTTAGCTACAATGTATACCTTATATTAAATATTTTGACGAGGCACATTTTTTCTCAACTTAAACCGTATAATTATCTTCCCTAAAATATAAGTACACAAGCCCCAATAAGATGACTTATAACTTAACACCTGTGAATTGTAACCTTTATAAAATCTTATTAACAAACTGTCAGTTTCACAATGAAATAATTTCACTTATAAATCAACGTTTTATTAGACATTTGATAGACGATTCGATGAGCTTAATATTGACAACTTTATAACATGAATTAAGAATTAATTGTTTCTTTCATTTGTTCACGATTTATAACCAATTGTCTTAGAGTATTAATTAGTTTTTTTTCTAATCGTAGAAAGTGTATTGGAAAGTGAGTGTGACAAGGGTTATGTGCAACCATTAAAGCACCTAAATCATAGTATTGTGTAAAAACACGTGCATCTGTTCGTGAATTATGTACTTAGTTCCACAATCAGAATTATGCAATGCGCATATATAGTAGAACTAAATTAAAACCAAACTCTCCAATTCGACGGTACGGAATTTCAAACATGCATATATTTAAGAAACATTTAAGAAAGCACTCTTCAAAAATAAATAGATGTGATTGATAAACAATTAACATCCCAAAAAATGTATTTTCACTTAATGAAAGAACTGATTCAATGTACATTCATTTCAACCGGTTTTATTTCATTTGGGTTTCAAAGCAACATTTGATCCTCTAGTGCAACTGAATGTTTGACAATATAGCTAGCAAAAATACAAAAATGTAAATAAGCTTTCAATACAAAAGGCAGAGTTAGTTATGCAAAAGTTAACTGCATTTCCCTCGTATTGCTAACGAAATCATTGTGTACACTTGACCAGGCCAGTGTGATTGTTACAGTTTGTAAAAATCTGAAATGTTCAGATGCAAGGGAATGCAATGTTTTAATTCCCCGAAATTGTAAGATATGATCAATGCAAGTAATTTAAATGCATTATACTGAATATAAAGAGCATACCTTCATAAAAGATATAAATGTTTTTAAACACGCTCGGTTTATCAAATTTAGAGGTACAAATAAAAAATCTTTGTAACAGAAGTTTAGAATCCACTGTAGTCGACTGGTTTTAAAAAGGAGTTGAGAGGAAAATGAATATACCACACGACAACCATCTCATAGTCGAATAAACAATTCGATCAGAAAAAAATGTAATAGTAGAATACTCTGATAAAATGCATTATCACATTGGTTGCAATGAATTACACTGATTTCCCATTGTAATAAAAACCGATAATTTCACATGTGAAATAAACGTGGTTATTTCACTCCTCTGACGTCATACAACAATAGGTGTTGTCAAGACGTTGTAGATGACGTCCCATCAAAGCAAATTGTGAATGCGTAGAAAAAGATATAGTTCCTTACATTTTCTACTTTAATTCCATTAAAAAGCCCATTGTCAATGTAATAACAAGAATAACTAATCAAAGAAGTAAAATATCGAAAAATATTCAACTTGTGACCGAACAACACTGATAATTGACTCATGCGCTGGGCGCATTCATGAATTAATGTGTTGTTCGGTCACTCGTTGAATATTTGTCTATATTTGAATTCTTCGATTAGTTATTCTATAATTCGTGGTTGTTGAAATCTAATAACTATATACTATTTTGTTATCAGAAACACAATCATTTTGATAAAGATTTCAGTATATTGCTGATTTACTTTCCCGATTATCAATCAACGTTAGATCAAACGGTAATAACAGATTGCCTAGACTAGTGAAGGTCAAATTTTTTTACGAAAACTGGGTTGAATATAAAACGCAATTATTAAAATCTACAAATAAAATATCAAACGCCAATCAACATTAAACGAAGAACGATCTCACACAAGAGGCTATAAAGACTTGCTATGTCTGGGTCGAGTTTAGCAGTAAACAAATGTAGTAAAATACTACAGATTGGAATATATCCAGCCTCTTTTACAATATTTCATATGACTACGACGCCATGGGTACTGAACGATTGTAAACAATAACAAAAGTGAACTTCAGACTGGCCTGAAGAACCTCATGACAAGACAGCAGCACTTTGTTATAACATATACAAACTTCTAGACGAAAGAAAAGAAAAGTACAGATTGTTTAATTATTGATAAACTTCGGGGTAAAGAGACACATATGGCAAATCAGGGAAAAAAATTGGGTGCAAGAAGTAGTAAAAGTAGTTTAATATAAGTACATAAAAACAAGGTCACCAGAATACTGTTATTTAGTGCATAATACTGATTCAATTAAAGCAATAACGTCATTTTGCGGCAAATTTATTTATATGAAAAGTAAATATTTTCTTCATGAGCAATAAAAACGTAAGCTTTGATGTCTCACACTAATATAAGGATTTTTTGTAGATATCTATACAAGAAACTTATAAATTTGATCTTCATTTTTAGAGGTTTGTTTTATTCTATTGACTTTAAAGAGTTTTTTCTATTGGTATATTTAAAATTGATTTACGAGTTTTAATCGGTTAACGACTCGTTGTTGTCTCTGATCGCGAAGAGGTAAACTACTTGTTGTTGTCTCTGATCGCCAAGAGGTAAACTACTTGTTGTTGTCTCTGATCGCCAAGAGGTAAACAACTCGTTGTTGTCTCTGATCGCGGAGAGATAAAATAATTTTAAGATGAAACCTTTGACACCACAGCCCTAGCGGTATAAGTCAAACATTGTTTCGGGTATTGGGAATTCAAAACTTTTTTTTAACGTTTGTATAAGTTTGAGTGATGTTAAAATATTCATTCTATTTGAGTCATTCTGATGGAGCTTCAAAATTTTGAGAATCTGCAAAGTTATCTGCGCTACAAAACGTTTACAGCTCTTTATATGCCTATTGTTACACAAACTTATAGACTCCATACTTATTCTGGTTTTATCAAGCTGTATCATTAATGATATTTCAAACCGTTGACGTTATTTAAAAGATATTTTTATCATATTCCTTGATTGGTAAAATGTAAATGGTTATTCCATTGTCTAGCGAACATGATGCAATATTTGGACATTAGTGAGCCGACTATTCCAACGCGTATTTTATAATAACACTACGCGTAATAACACAGAGATGTAAAACCTTATTAAATGTAACAATTACTTAATGAATAAGTACGGAAGCAGTTGGAAGTCTGATACTACCTTGATGGCATTCGCTAAGACACTACACATCAAAACAAAAGTAATAATGGAATCGATGTCAATATTAACCACGTTGGCTTTTTGACCTTCAGTATAACTATTTGCAATTAAAGATTATTTATGTTGGACAAACCACAAGACGATAGTGCCAACATATAGTATCGTAGTAACCTTATACAACAACTCTTTGGCAAATATAGGACAACGAATAATCCATATCAACCTTTGTATTTAGCTAAGCATCTATTTCGTGAACGCTGGCGGCGTAGCAGGATTTAAGACTGTATGTTAATTAATACAACAAGGGATTGTTTTAGAAAGGGGATAACATGAAGCAATGTATCAAAATTATGTGGACGATTAACTGAAGCATGTAACTTCCGTAAATAAGGATCAATCCTCGAATTGGGTCAGGTTTAATATATCTCTATAAGTAAAGCAAGGCAGTTAGCAAAGAGCTTAGTATAACAAAGGTTTGTTGGTATTATTAGACACTGAAAAGGGGGAGGAGTGATCAAATTGGTAAAACCAAACAAGAAACAAAAAAACAAGAAAACATGTGTTGAAATATGTAAAACGGGACATTACGAAACATCATCCACAATAAGTGAGGGTGTGAATGGGAGGAAAGTGGACAAAAAAAATAAAGAATTGAGATTAATGAGGTGCTAAAATATAAAGAATAAAGAATAATGGGCAAAAAGTATAAAGAATATAGAAAATGGCATAAGAAATAAAGAATACAGAAATGAAGGACCCCACATCCAGACCCTCATAAGTTGATTAAGGAAACAAACATATATATTATATTAATTAATGCCTTAATCATCATGACTAGAACAAGCCTAACAGTGTGAGGTTCAATAACATAAATAGTTAAATCGTTCCTCATTATTCATTCTTTTAACAAGAACGTATCAGATAACTTAATGTATCGAAATATTTAATATATCTCTCTTAAATTAATGTCAAAGATTTGATTTATGAAGATTTTTTCACGGTTAGAAAACATCAAAAATAAAGGGACAAAATCAATTACTACAAGTCTGATTGCGTGCCGAATTTGACAACTTAATGAACAGTATCATTTAACTCCAAATGGATCATAATCACTAGAATTTTCTTTCTGTATTGGTGGGAATAAACTTGACGAAAAAAAATATCCGAACTCTAATTGATGACCAACAAGGCATCAAAAGCTAGAATAATACACCCCACAACGATAATTGGTGAATAATTTAACAACGGATTTTCTCCGCTTTGGGCTTTGGTAATAGTTTTTCTTTCACCATTGAAACTCAAGGTCGCTAATTGGTCATTGTTCTAGAAATCGTATGGTATAATTGAGAAAACGCATACTTCATTCACTAAATTTAGCGCTGATGTCGAATTTAGTCTTATCGTCGTAATGGAAATACTAAATTAAAAGACAAACCCACTTGGTGTTGATGGCAATTCGTTGATAGTGTCTGTTAAATTCGTTCACAAGTTGATGTTATTCAAATTTATTGTAGAACGTGTTCTATTAAAACATTTTTTTTTTAAATCGGAACATTTAGAGCTTGACATATTGTTAACAAATCACATCAAACTGTTGATGACCGTATTTGTGTTGACCTTTAAACGTCCTTGAGTTTTGGTGTGTCATTTGGTTGCCGTCTCATTGACGTTTACTCCGTATCTACTTTGCCTTATTTGTATAGTTTTACAATAACAGGAAAATATATATGTTTACTCAATATAATTTAAATATTTTATACTAGTTGCCACTTTTGCAGGACGAATTCTACTGCTCTTCGACATAAACTACAATGCAACTGGTCTTTACCTCTGTTGGTTGACTGTTAGTCCCCGAGGTTATAACTAGCACAGTAGACGTTATTACGATTATATGAAAATACGAACATTGTAAAGGAATTTATCTCCGTCATGCAAAACTCTGAGTTCATGTCCGGGTTTGGCTATACTTTGGGTACTTTTTGGTTTTATCAGCTTTTAACGTTGGTATTAGATTTTGGATTTAATATTTTGGCCTCGAGCATCACTGAAGAGACATCAATTGACAAAATGTGCATCTGATGCAGTGAAATTGGTACTATTCATGTTATTGGTGATACAATCATACAATCGTCCGCTATAATAGCAATACTGTCATTAAAAAATCATCACTTTGACTTTTAAAGCTATTTATCCGGCTGATTGAAATAAAGTTGATTGAAAACAAGTAACCGACCATTGGCCAAAGTCGAGTCATTTGCCGCGCTCGCAGATTGCATATACTATAGTAAGTATTTGATACACCCTTAATTTACACCTTGAAACAATGATAGCTTTCTTTTAGGAAGGGGTTCTTTCAGCAATTTTACCTTAATTCATGGTAAAGTATGATAACTCCAGAACATTCAACTACGTATATCAGGGGCAGATAATAACTCATCCAAGCACTTATATAGGATTTATCATTTGTCCCCAAAGATTGCATATGCAGCATGCGGTCGGAATCAATAATTTCCTAGCTTCAAAATGCCACTTGGAAAGAACATGACCTTAATTATTTTCGGTCAATATTCAAACGTCATGGTCACAGGACCTATATGTTTCCAGACAGTATCTTTTGCCGTCACGAACCTATCAATTTGTATGCAATTCAAACTAATCTAATAACTTTTGTGTTTTGTCTGGCTAAAAAAAACCTTTGCCCAACTATTGAATCACATTTTTAGGATTTTGAGCGTTCCCATGGAAGGTCAAAGCAGAAAATCGTAAAATTTCTGCATACTTAGTTTAAGTCGCATTTGACAACTATTCATCGCGACGGGCATCTCATGTGCTTATACTAGTACATACTTAAACCAGTATATTGACAAAAACATATTTAGAATTATCACTCGTACATTGTTCTTCCAGTTTCCAATTTTCACACTCCTTAATAATAACAACATTTTTTTTTTAAATTTGAAATTTAAGTTATTTTGACTTTAACATTTTTTAAGTGCTCTTTTCGATTAAGTATTGATTTATCAATAGACTGAATGCATACAAATACTAGAAATTGTATATCTTAATTATGACTGTCAACAGATGTATATCACATTTTTGCGAGGTTACTCAAATATAATGTCGTCTGACTGAATGACAAAAGATTTGATCCTTTTTGTTTTTTTGTGATCAACACCTGTGGTTTATAATTACAATTGTTGTATTCATGTCGCTGCTTACTAAGCAATTTGTACACATGTTTTGAAAATAATTCATACATGCATAATTAAACAATCGAACAAAATTGACAGTTAATATAAATATGCATCACCATGTTGCATTTTATGAATGGATATAATATTTTCATTTCAACTACATGAGAAAGGGATGATACCTTTTGTAGACAGTTGAATTACGCTGCAGGAGCTGCAATCTACCTTTGATTTATTGCAATTCTTATATTGATGAATCAAAATCCTTTCCGGAATTGAGATAAATAAAAAAAGGCAGACGACACCAAAGGAACTTTCAAATCTCTTAAGTTGAAGAAAAACTGACAAAACTATGGCAAAAACGAAAAACGACGTAAAAGATGAACAAGTCTACAAAACTCCACATAGAAAACTAAAAACTGAAGAACACGAACCCCACCAAAAAAAAACAGGAGTAAAACTTCAACTTTCCTCACACTCACACACTAATTACCTTATTTAAGGTTTCTTGTGATTAATTCGATGATGCAGGAGGTCTTGAGGAATTAGTTTGACAATATCTTTAAAGATATAAATAAGAAGATGTGGTATGAATGTCAATGAGACAACTCTCCACCAGAGACCAAATGACGTAGAAATTAACAACTGTATGTCACCGTACGGCCTTCAACAATGAGCAAAACCCATACCGCATTGTAAGCACCATTTCATCACCATTGAATCATAAATTATTGAATTACGCGCAGTTATTTATTTAATAACTAAAATCAATGTTGACCGGTCCTATAACATCAAAAAACATAATATATATATATTGTAATATCTCTTAAACGTTCACCTGGGACTTTATCATAATTTTGTAATTTGCAATAAGGAAACGCGCGTTCGTGGCTGCTATTACGTCACACAACATATGTAGGTTTCTCTAACGAAGTGTAGATCAGTTAATTGTAAAATATTACCCTAGTGCTCTAAATTTACACAAAAGGTCAATTGTTTTAAATAGTTAGTTTTTTTACTACTTAATCACAATATTTCATGAAGAAAATGTGATTTGGCCGATATACTACATATATACTATTCTAACGTAATAATTCTCAACATGAACTAAAAACTTGTTTAATGAATGTGTGATAAGTTTTCTTTCATGAAAGTGCTTAGAACTGATATCTTATTGGCATCGCGTTCGCAGACACACGTGAATTAGGATCTCAATGCAAAAGAAAAAAAATATCAAATGCATCTTGTACCAATATAATCGAAGATATTGAAACCTGCATGGTGTGCAACCTGTTTTATTAACATGAATATCAGTATTTAATAGATATGTCTATAGCTTTGGAAACTCCACTTTCTTAATTTTCTGGTTAAACCCAAACTTTTTGTGTATTATCATATTCTACCACAACGTTCCTTTGAATTTGAATTAATTGAATGAAAGATTATTTATATAAGTATCGTAGGCATCAGAATTCGGTATCATATAATCTGCTATATCTTCTGCAGCACCCGAGATCGCCCAGTTTTGTTTTTTGTTTTGTTTTGTTTTGTTTTTTTTTTTTTTGGGGGGGGGGGGGGGCTCGAGTTAATAAGTTTCTATGGAGTGTTTTTAAAAATTGTTTGTCTTTTCTTCATCTTTCGTTTTTTATACCATGGCGTTGTCAGTTTCTTTAGACTTATAAATGAGTTTTTTTTTTATTCTGATTATAGAATTATAGAATCAATAAATAGCCTATGACATATCCAAAAACACAAGAGACACAAACACTGAACCGTCGTAAAAAAAACAGTCACCTGTACAACTGATTGCTTAGACTCAGTCCAATACATGGTCTTTGCTAAGCTACACGTCATCTGAAAAAAAATATGGTTATTTTTTTCTCGCATCAATGGAACCAGGATTAGCTCAAAAGCAGAACTTTCTCCCAATTAGCAGACAGATGGTACAACCTATTAGTCATCAAAAATGGCTTAACAAGGTAGTTCGAAACTAGTGCAGTGTGGCAAGGTTATTCAACTTGACGAATTTACAGACATCCAAATTACACAGTAGCATTAAAAATAAAGACACTGTCGGAGATCAAAAGAAATAGAAAATTGAGAAAACTAACGAAGATGATCATAAACTGATAGACTTCAATAGCACAACACTTGCATGTCTGGCGTGCAATATTTTAAGCTTGATATCTATCCTATACTTCATAATGACCCGTGCTGAGGGATGTCCGGTTGGTTGTGCAGGATGCATAAATACTAATCAGCACCCTGTCGGAATGTGGACGATTAATCGCATGCCCAGTGTTGAGAGAGTGTCGCTCTTTCTGTCCGTAAAATAACCCTTGTAATGTTTCTTTTAGGAAGTCTGCAAATGGCCTATTACAAAGATAATATTCTGCTTCACTAAACTTTCCCCCCCCCCCCCCCCCCCATTGTTATGTTGGTCCTCCTACTGCTCAGAACCAAAGTAGTGCTCTTTCGTTTGGATGCAATATTCGCCATTTGATGTTTAACAAACAATTAGCTTAAAGATTCCAAAAGTACACAATGTACCGTTTTGTGGAGACATCATATAGTCTTTGGTCTTATCCGCAGTCGTCACACAGACTTGTACACTTAAAGAATACAATAAACTGTAAAGACGGTACGTAATATGTAGGTAATAACATAGATGAATTAATTACCGTTAGTAAGCATGTCAGATATGTGTTCAATTATTGTCAGGTTGTATGTAAAGATATAATAAAATCACATGAAACAATTCCAATAAATGTAACAGATCAAAGCGAAAAATAATCAATTTTTATATTATATAATCAAATTACTTATGAATCAGCAAACAAAAATGCTAATTATATGATCAATTATAAGAAGATGGGAAAAATCATCTCATTTGTTTTCAGGTCGACAACTCTTGCCTATGATAAATCAAATGGAATTTTGAAAAAAAAGATGTGTATATCGCGATGTCTCAACATTGAGCGGCAGATTTAACGTCTACGTTCGGACAGGATGCGGCTAAGTATTTATGCATCCTTTAAAATCAAACGTGTTTTTTTTTTTTTTTTTTATATATAGGAGTTTTTAGTTTAAAGACATTTTACCGTTTTATTATGACACGGGACATATGGAATCTTCTTTAAGAACTTATCAACTGCATTGTGTTGTTCAAGAACGTTTGTGATCTGTTAAAGCTTTAGATCTCGTGCACACCCACCCGGTCAGTATAGAGCATTCACTGTTTTTTGTCCAGGTTTCACTTTTGTTTCATCTTAAACTTTATTTTTGTGTGCTGTTTAATGTTCTCTGAACAGTTTGGTTTTTTTTATAATATAAATTAGAATTGCCCAATGACGCAAACTTGCACTTCGTTCGATTTTGGAACATTTAAAGTATTTTTCCAGTGACGTTAACAAAACCAGTATGTACATGACTGCGACATAAGAATTGGTTTGATTAAAACTAAACATTTCCAAAACTCCTCAAGATGGTAAAACAAAAGTGCAAACGCTGAAATGTCTCACCTGTTTTACAGACCATGATTGATTTAATGTTGAAAGTCTTAAAGATAAATGTTTACTAGAATTATCACATAAACTTAACATTATCAATGATCCTTGACAATATGGTCAAGGTCAGACCCTGCCAGAAAGACATGTACACCTTACAATCATTCCATACAAAAGGCAAAGTTGATCTTTTGCTTACAGTATCAAAGAAATAGACCAAACCATGAAAACTTAACATTGACCAATGAACAATGAAAATGAGGTCAAGGTCAGATAATACATGCAAATGAACATGTTCACCTAACAATCATTCTGTGCATCAAGTAAAGTCAACTTAACGGACTTAACCAGGAAAACTTAACAGTGATCAATGAACCATGAAATTGAGGTCAAGTTTAGATGATACATGCCAGACAGACATGTACACCTAACAATCATTATATGTACTAAATATAGTTGACCTATTGCTTATAGTATCAAAGAAACAGACTTAATCAGGACAACTAAACATTGACCAATGAACCGTGAAAATGAGATCAAGGTTGGATGAACCCAGACAAACATGTACACATTACAATCATTTCACACACCAAATATAGTTGACCTGTTGTATAAAGTATAGTAGCACATTCCTACATTAGTTAAGATTTGCAGACATATGACTAGCCATAATAGTTTTATGAGGACAACGGGAATATCATTTTACATATCAGTCAGACTTATAGCATTAAGTTGCTGCGTTAGACGTTAAACACCCCCAACCGACCGAACTTATAAATATAAAAAAAGAATTATACATTGATGAAGTAATAAATTTTCTAATGCTTAATTGGTGTTAGCGATTTTATATCATCACTACCACAACTACTAACTACTTGCAATTTTCTTTTATAGACAGAGGTACTTAATGAAACACTTAACAGACAGTTATCCGACTATATGATATGATCATTACAATTGTGACAAAGGCACATAACAATACAAACATCGTGATAAAACTCTTTATGAAACCAACGGTCAATACTCAACACGACGCAGGGGTTACTATTGTTAGCACTTAACCTTGTGATAAAGAAAGACTCACCTGAACCAGTGGTTAAAGGGGGAGTCGAATTATATGTCAGATTAGAAATACAATACATTTTACTATACTCCTTCATTTTTATTTTCAGTCACCTTTTTTCAAAAGGAAGAAATTAGAAAAAAAGTATGTGGGAGTTAAATTTATATGATAGGATAGAATTATCACAAATTTTACTATCATCCTTCATTTTAATTTTCAGTCACCTTTTTTCAGTGGAAGAAATAAGAAAAGGTATGGGGGAGTTAAATTTGCATGAAAGGATAGAATTATAAGAAATTTTACTATCATCCTTTGTTGTTTCTTTTAGTTATCATATTTCTTTGAAGGAAAAAATAAGAAAATGTTACTCGCATGAATGATGGAAGATTTGAATAGCAAATAAGAAGCTATATGTCAAATTTTCGTAAAATTGTTTAGGTCATCCTGGCTACTTGTCATGTACAACGTCAGGGCGATTGTTTTTGTAGTAACAACAAAATGAAAAAAAAACCTTAATTAGTATGACATTAAAGTGTTTGTGCTTTTTCTTCTTCTTTTGAATGCCATAAAAGCAGGACTTACCTCTCAGGAAAAGGAATTAGTATTATGCGTATAAGGAAACAAATTCTGATCTTATCTGTCTTCAAGTGGAAATACATGTATGAACTATCCTAAATTGGGAATGCCGGAATGTTTAGAATATCATGCCTTGTAACTGTCCATAATACATTCTACAATATTTATTTTTAAATAAAAATTTTGTATCCGATATTTGAAAATAAATTATTAGTTTATTATTCTGATTCAGACGTAGTCATCTCGTTAATAAAATAAACATTCAATTTCGGTAAATTTTTTGCAATATGGAAACCTCCAAACATGAGTAATTTAATGTAACAAATCTATAGCGAATAAGAAACCTCTGTTTTATATTTCATTTATGATTTATACACGTTCATAATTTATTTAGAGATCGTTAAATGAATGTAAAGGGACCTAGTCTTGCCAAACTAGTACAAGTCACGCACGTTTATGTATCATGTATCGAATACACCAAAATGTATACGTCATTTGTTGAAAAAGTTTATAAAATAAATTAGGTACCAACTGGGGTCAAATAAATGAGGTCATCGAATAAACAGTAGGTTGTGCCAAAAAGGCATGATTGTTATTTATTTTTCTGACATAATATATATTGGATATATATATACGCATAAAATGGTGAAGTCAAGAGAAGGGTGACAGGAAAGGAAAGGTTTCTACCACTCGACCTCAAAAGCCTGGACTTTGATAACACTTCGTGAAGATCTTACAAAGAAACCTTTTCAGACGTCTTGGCAGTGGTAGTAGACCTACGCTGTAAAAGATGGAGAATTTAATAGCGTAGCTCATACTTTCTGAGAATAGGTATATAAAAAATATAAAAATAAGGAGATTTGGTATGATTCAAATGACATAACTTTCCATAGTAAACAACTACAGGTCAACTTATGGCCTTCAACAATGATAAATCTCAAACCGTATTGTAAGCTATAAAAGGCTCCTAATGGCAAAATGTGAATCAATTCAAAATGGAAAACCAAAGGCCTGATTTATATCATAACAATAAACGGAAAACAAATACGACAGAGAGCAACACATGACATCAACTGGATTACAGGTTCCAGACTTAAGACATGCGCAAAGAACGTGATGCATCAGGCTTGACATGTTTGTGAGCGTGTCCTCCCCGTACTAGGTACAGTGATGTAGCAAAAACACATAAAAACAAATTGTAAAAGCAGTTGAAAAAAAGAATTGCCTCATCAGATCAAGGCTTGGCACAAAACAAATAACTAAAAGACAGCAGAAAGATTGCATCGATCTAAGACTATTCAATTCCAAATTTTAAAAGGTACTATGAATTAAAAACATAAATTAATTTTTCAATCAGTATTACTTCTAACTTGTTTATACTTTTTTCAGCTAAACTCTTATATTTTTCAGATTTGATCTATCAATAACTTTTTATACCATATTTTTACAGCTAAACTCTTATATGTTTAAAATTTCATCTATCAATATCGTTAATGTATTTTTTGTCTATGGTCAGCCAACAATTACATGGTCAATTGCAATGGAAAAGGCCACATAACTAGTACCACATTACAAAAAGGCATCCACTCAGCACGGCAGTACAAAAAATAAGCTAAACATGCGAACTCTCACATCATACTAAAGATACATGTACATTAGATAGGAAGTTGCAGTGGGTGGCTATAGATTGAAACTATAATCTTTATTACATTTAAAACATTATACGTCAGTGGGTTTGATAGAGAGTTATAATCTTCATTATTCTAATAATACTTTGCACACTAAAGTAAATATATATATCCGCATATTTTCTGTATCAAATCTATTAAATTTAATATTGTTTTCAGAAGATACCGCCATGATTGAAAACTATTTACAAACATAAGATATTTAGGAACCCTTCAGTGGTTTTCTTTACATAGGTGTAAAAGCAATTATCATAATTGCAGATACATAATGACAGTTCAAATGACCCGGAAATATTTAACGTTGACCCGGAAACAAATCGGGGTGATTAATCTCTGTTAGTGTTTCTGTATTATCTGGGTAGGCACTAGAAATGATCTGTTTTACACATGTTAGCAGAAAATAACACGGTGTACTTATATTATAAACGTACATAATTATTTGAGTGTCTGGGACAGTAGTTCGATATTTTTGAACCGAAATGGCCTCGAAATAATTCCGTTGCATAGTTATCAATATGCCGACCACCCATTGCATTTTGAAAAAAAGAAAGAGAAAATGGAACGTTTAATTTGATCATTTCTTTATTACCATTTATGCCTCTGTTGATCTGTGAAGACGAAAAAATAGGATAGAGTTGCTCTTTTGCAGGAATCAAAATAAAAACTACATATAGACAGTTTGTCTTGGTATATTTAGGATGTGTATGCGACTGAAAACATGTTCTTATTATTCCTGTCCTTTGTGCTCGTCCAATTATGAAATGCCGGACGCCATCAATCAAGGACTACTTAACACTAAGTTCCAATATGCGTTTTTATCTCAGGCTTGGAGTTACAAGTCTCGAGTTTATAAGAAGGTCCATAGCTAAAAGTATAGATCTCTTTCAGGAATGTTTGGAAAGATTTACCAGATTTCTAATGAGAATACATGAAACTAATGGAATTGATACGTCTCAAATTTAAACCTCAGAAGTCTGTCACAGTTCCAAATTTGACGGTTAGCAATGAAATTATACATGTATGAATATATCTACTTCAGTGTAGAAAATGCATTTGACTCTCGTTTAGCTGTCTGCTTAGAACATATTGCAGTAGGTTTTTTGCGATAATCCAGACATATAATGTTGGCGTTTTTTCCCAAGCCGAATATTTTGCAATTATCTTTGTTATCTCTTTTAAAAGAGTTTAATTAAACCAGATTATAGCACTTATCAGTATTTTAAAACTGTAGCTTCTTATGTTTTCTTAAGAATGTTACCTCCTGAGATAATGTTTTCAGGTGGTGATCTCGTTTCTCTCTCATCAGCAAATAACAGGTTTTGATAAACCATACCCCCAGCGTCTAATCAAATAATTTTGGAACCGAGGCTTAAAAAAGAAGTTTGACCAATTCGCAATTGTATCGTACAAGCACAGCATGCCATGCCTTATGTGAACGACAACTTTTGTGAAATTGTTTTATACATAGTTGGTAAAATTGTACAATGTGCATACATTTCTGTAATACATTTATAAATTTCAATGACATTGCAATACTGCCTAAAACCCTACACCTCTATATATAAAACAGAAAACATCTTTCACAGGTTATGAGTCGACAGACTTATGTACCCCTTTATAGCATTTGCAAAAGTGAAAAGAGATAAGGATGAGAATATATTTTTGTTTTAAAGTTAATTACATTTTCCTTGTTTATGTTTATAATCTTTTCTATATATATAAATATTTTTTTTTTAAATCGATAGAAAGCGCGTACAAGGAATATATTTAACTTTGACGACGGAATGCATTCAAATAGGAGGTTCAAAATAAACAAAATAGTGGAGTTAGTGTAAATAAAAGACTACTAATAGAAAATCAAACGGGTTCTTTAAATTTTTAACCGCAAGAATGCGTTACATAATCGTTGATTTAAAGAGATATGTGCGAGGTGATACACCTGTAAAGGCTTCCGTAGACTACTGTTCAATAACGATATTAGCGCTCATTAAAAGAAAGTCACAATAATTACATCTACACTTAATAGGCTATAGTTTGTCCTTTTCCTTTCAACCACGATAATGTCTGTTATTTTTTTACCTTTAATTTCTTATTGGGTTTAAGTAAGCTTCTTTTTTTTCTATTATATCAGTCGTGATAAAACACAGTAAAGATATAGATTTTTATCATCAATAAAACAGCATCAGAAAATTTAAAGTGAAAAATATTTGATATTTTTGCACACACCAAAATTATAATAACTTTAACGACGGTACCAATTTTCTTCACCAGATGCGCATTTCGACAAAAAATGTCCCTACAGTGATATTTTTGCACACACCAAATTATAGAGTGTTATTTTTATTTCAAAAAAAAATAATTTGGATTTCAAACCCGACATAAAAATCAAACACAATACTAAGAACAAATCCAAGATGGCATTATGCATTGTGCTCTGTCTGGTCGGATGGCATACAAAATACACATAAATAAACAGAATAACATAATCTATAATATAGTTAATTCTCTCTGTTCGTTCTACATCCAAGAAAAACAATGTCTTAGCAAGTTTATACTTTATGTAAACTACAAATCATTTTGGCAGACATTTCATATCCCCACGCTGAGATCTTACCGAATTTACCCAACTAAAACAAGCTTAATCTGCTATTATCTTTAAATTTTAGCTAGGATCTGACATTCTCTTCCAATGGCGCTTTTCAATTTACAAACTTAAATTCAGAAAACAGGTACCAAGTAGAATGTTTACTAGCGTGGTGGTTACTGAAGGAATCCTGTGTAACTTCTTACAAAGTTTATTAGATAAGAAAAGAATTGTTTGAATCGTTTAAGCATGTATGTAATATGTAAAAATCAACAGACTTGAAAGTTAATATATAATTTCAATTAGGTATGAAAAAAAAACTTACTTGAGAATTTCATCCAGCGCTATCTGCCTTTGAAATTTTGATAAATTCCATTATTGAACACATTTTTGAAAATAAATTAATAATCGGTCCTTGTCATTAAAACTCTTTGTATTGCAAGAGATGAAACAAGCATCACCATACTTGTAAGCGCGCAAGCGTGTTAAGACATACTGCCACGTGATACAACTGATAAATGGAAATATACAGAAAAAATATAATGCTTAAACAAAGTATAAACAATATAGGCTTATTGTCCCTTTAACTAAAAGTATATGATTTTAAATATAGAGCGCAAGCATCAACCAACATAAATTTATTTATTTAATCTTATTAAGTATCATCAAATATTGATTTGGATTTTTGTTTCTTGAAATATCAATTGTCAAATTTATTTGTTTATTTGTTTTTTTGTTGTTGTTATACAAACCTGATAGAAACGCTTATTTTAAATAACGGACAATACTGTACATTCCCCTTCCGGCTAATTATTCTTATTTCATTTTTTAATATTTTTTCAAGATTCAAATACATTTAATGTAAGTTTATGAAGATCAAGCATACAGTATGCTATAATCAAATCATATTTGCTATTTTAATGCACATAAACCAGTTCTCTACGTAATCGTCGACTTTTTCAATTAAAACGATTTAACTGTAAAGTTTTTTCCCGTCTGCGTTACAAGATAATCTAATCTTGATCTTAATTAATCAATGCAATTGGACAACGTATTACGTTCAAGCTAAGTCATACTCTACTAGATTGTATTGTGGCAAAATATTTAAAAACTCTTGCATGATATTGTTTATAAATTTATTACTTCAAAGTGCATATTCTTGTGTCATATAATATTTACATTTCGCATAATCGATAAATTTCTAAAATTCCTACCCGAATTTTATACCAGAGGTGCATTCCTCTGTTAAATGCCGAGCTGTAATCCAATCAGAGTGGTGTCACAGTATATATCCCTATACAAACTATTAAGATATGAAAGGTAAAACTTCTTAAGGGTAGTATTTCTTGTTATAGCCCTTACTTAACTATGAAATAGTACTCCGAGCAGTACTTTCAGGTACGAAATATAATATTTCATTTTTGGTTTTCTTTTTCGTCGTGGTATATACGTAGTAAAATTTAGCTAATTGCTTTCAATTTTGAACGGAAAGACCCATAATTTAATGGAGTTAGGATAACATTACACTATGTCATTCTATAGCATATTTGATTAAATATTCTGCATGCCTTATTTGTATTGTTGTATGAAGAATGTTTCCGTCTTAAGGAGTCCTCGTATTACTGAACAAGTAGTTAAAATATACTAATTGGCATTTGAATGTAAGCAGAATAATAGATTAAATTATTTCGTTTGTTTCAAATTCAACGTTTCGATATACTTGTGAGAACGTGCATTTTCCCTTTTTAACGACGTTTTTATGAGCATTAACAAATAAGGAAAAGCATGTTCTATCCGTGTGACTCCGGTGATAAACTGCATATCATGCATATTTTATACGCATGCAATTCTATATGCATTCAATTTCATATTACCAGAGAACGACACGTCTCAAGTGTGAATACTTCAATATGAGTGCTCAATTACATCAACTGTGATTAAACATCTTCATGCCTGTTAGGAAAAAAATTACTAGTCCGTGGTTCCTTTGACAGGGACGAACGCGTCTTGTTTCAGAACTACTGTCTGTACAAGTTATTAGATCTCTGTGGATTGATCGATCGATAGCTAGAAAGTTCCAGTGCAGAATAGTTTATGTATATCAAAAAGTCACAAATTTCATTAAATACCTAAGTTATGGCGAACATTTATATCCTTTTATTCCAATGTTATACATGCATACAAAATATGCGTGTGCTTACCCCGCTGTCCTCCCCACCCCCCCAAAAAAAAATATTTGTAAAAATGTGGAATTTTAGTACCAGTAATTATTCGTGACGAATCCCCTTTTCTTAACCAGACAAAAAGACACAACAAACCAATTTTAACTAAAAACCAAATATTATGAAAATGACACAAAAGTCTGAAACAATCGTGGTAAAACCTAACTATTAACAATTTAACAGCCGTAAGTATAATATCTGTCATTATTATACTGATTGCTATTCTACTTATATAGATCGTACCTATTTGGATGTGTAAACACTGATTTTGACCAACTTCTGATTATAGCGAACCACTTATATAGCAGGAGTTTATGGAAAAAAAAACAGTTAATTGTAACTAAAGTGGTACCTTGACCTTTCAATGATTACTCTTACTGCACTATATCTATAAATACACCTAATGAAAGTTCTTGGAAACAAATGAATCACATTATAATACCGATGATACGTTATTAATACTGTACATGATATCAATTGGAACGTAAAAGGAGGGATAAAATCCATGTCATAGGCATCGATTCTAGATACTTTCTAATTAAACCCCCACTCTAAAAGTCGGGCTATATTGCATCCACCTTATTCGTCCGTCCGTTATCAAACAAATATTTCCATCATACTTTTCTCAGGTACTACTTAACAGAATGACTTCATATTTGGTCAGAATCTTGCTAGGGTTGAGTTGTACCGTGCGAGCACTTTTCGAATTTGTCGGACACTTACTTCTTGTTATCCGATACTTCGAAATACGGGTGGGGGATATGTTTAGCACCACAACGCGTGTATTCTTGTTTAGCTAAACTGTGGTCATTATTGTTCTGATTTCGTGCCTCATGCATGGGCAACGGTATATTGTGATAAAATATACTTCCAATTTTTTAGAGTAGCAGTTTTACAAAAAGGGGAGATTGGCAGCAGTATCATTCCAAAAAAGTGATCCCAAGACCTTTTTTAAAATCTTTGACCGTTATATTTATTATCGGTCAAGTAATTACAACATTCCATAAGATTCCCATAAATTACACGATTTCCAACCAATATAATGAGTTTTTGTTCCAAAGACATCAAATCTTAAATCTAAGAGATATTTCGCCATTACATAAACTTGCATATTATTTCAATATAAAGGAATACATTCCGTCCGTCCGTACATTCATTAATTTTTTTTTTATCCTAAAAATCTGGTCTAGAGCTGATCGCACTGATTGTCATTCCAGGAACAAGGTTCGTGCGCGAACTGAAATCGTTACGTGTATATTCCAAACATCAGTATTGTTGTACCTTTCAAACATATTACGAAACCACTTATCAATGTCAAACAATATTATTTTATTAGTTTCAACAAAACTACGCTTTTCATATTTTACTCTCACCGCATGTAGATAAACATCAATACATACATAGATAAAATAAAATGATTGAACTTTTGATAATAATGAAAACAAGTGAGAGTAAGCGATAAGCGAAAACCTATAAAAATATCTGAACATATTATTTGCTTTTTTTCTTACTTACAACAAGGATTAAAAAATAAAGGTATCAAAATGAATATTTAAATGAACTATTATTTATAAATAAATCAGACGTATATGTACAACCGAAACACAATATATATGAAATTACAAAATAATATTAAAAAAGATTGTGTATATGAGAAAATATTTTAAAATAGCGACTTACACATCAGCTGATTATTCGGGAATCTATAAATCCAACTGTGTAATCCATCACTGATTTAAATCTTATATTAAACCAAAGTTTGGAATGATCTAACCACATTATTAAGTTTAATTAATCCAGTCAGATGTTAATTGGCGTTTCCTACTTCGAGGGAGGTCAGGTGTGGCTCCACACTCAAGACCCACTCACACAGTATGTTGAACGACGACAAAATAGATTTAACTTAAAGGTATATTCCAATTCTCTATAAATAGCTGTTACTATAAAGAGGCGTTATGTTATCTCTGATATGTAAAGCGTCGGTTCGACAAATGATTTTTGCCTTTTAACCTTGTTTACAGATATAACAATTAGTCAATTATTATGACAAAAGATTTATTATTAGTAATCAAAACATACAACGTATTTTATAGCTGTCACAGCTTCGATTCAAATCAAAACAGATGAAATCTATTTCATCGTATTATTGAATGTATTATATTACCAATATAATAATGCATGAAATACCAACAATTTATATTAGTTTATACTCATATCATATCCATATTTCTTGTTTGAACCACGTTTATTTGTTTGTATACTTTGTCCCATTAAAAACAAAATCCTTCAAAACATGGCCCAACAAAATCATAATTTCTTTTGTTTTTTAATACTATTAAAGAGTACTAGACAAAATCATAACTGTGATGAAACTGTGCCCTCATTTTGATAGAAGCCGGTCGCAGTCTTTTTAAAAATGTTTTCTTTAAAATAGCAGCCCTGTCATACTTGTGAAAAATATGAACTGGGCTAATACTATGCCCTTGTTTTTAGGTCAAACCAGTGTTACAAATTATAAACAATGATTTGCTAATTTGTAATGCAAATGATTGTATCTTAAATGAATATGCAAATGTAATGGTAACATTAAATCGGAATACGTCTAATATTCTATACAAAATAGTATGTTTGTACTTTGGGTTCGCTCACCCGCAAATCTTGAAGTTGGAGTTCCCCCCTTTGATCCAGAGGGAGAATAAAAGGGAGGGAGGATTTCTATAACATTTCAAACTGATACTGTTATTAGTCTAGTTTCCAAAATGTATAAAAAGCTTGAAATAAACGCAAAAAATTTAATTAAAGAATATCGGTTTAACTGTATTCGAATCGCCATTCTCCATAAACAGCTCAAAGCAACAACAAAAAACCCCAAAAATATGAAGAGCCACACTTCCAAGAGAGTTATAAAAAGAAAAGCCGAAACCGTATAAACTTAAACTTGACTGAGGCAGTGAAAAGGTTACAAAATTAATAATAAATTTATAGAAATGTTTTGCTTAAAACATGTCCTTCTGATTTAACTTTTAACGTAAAGTTTGATTGATTATGGTCCAGTGACAAATATTTCATGCATATTCAGGCTTAAAACAAGATAACAATACTTACAATGAATATAAGCTCTGTCAAGTGGATCGACCGAGTTTTGTTTTTTTAAATACAACAGGAAAAGAGAGAATATGTTGGATAGGGACAGAAATTTTGCCTTGCAACAGATCACTAGACTTGCTACAATTCCCTTTCTTTTATTTCTTTCTTACTAATTTATATGTTTCTGAAAACTGCCAGTATACTGATTGCCCTTGGAGAAAGGCTTCCTAGATGCAGATGTCAGTATAATGGTAATCTCTTAGTTATAGCAGGAAAATTGTTAAAGGGGCAAAATTGAAAAAAAAAAATAAGGAAGGGACATGTAGCAAGTCTAAACAGATCACCTACGGACCCTTAACGAATTGTTGCAAAAACAGATTGTTTAACATGTGGAGAGAGAGTGGTACTCTCTGTAAATGCGACATCGGATTAATCGTACCAATTTCGACCAGAAGACCAGACAGCCAAACGACGTCGCTCTTTAAAATGTGTTTGATTGCCGTTTGATGTGACCATATTTCTGTACTCTGGTCAACCCTTTGGATATGGTATAGTTTGTTTATAGACATAAAACCGACATATATAAATTACTGAAGGCCGTACTTATGCATCATTTGGACTCTGGTTGATAGTTGTCTTATTTGTATTAATTACGTCAATGGCAAAGTTTTTCTGTGTCTTTTGCATGAATGACAATTTATGCTACGACGTCAGTTTGAGAATGTAACGCAATGATGGCTCAACCAGCTTGTTAAATTGATGGTCTGCCTAAGGCTGAGTGGCAATTTTTTTTATAAATAATTACCCACAATAACAAATTAAATTAAAAATCAAAAAGTTCTGCAAAGTGGTTAAGGACTTGCAATTTGGACTGGACTGTGTAAGCAACTATATAGAAATACCTCCTACACTTGTTTTTATGCTTTTGTTTGATAAACATTATAGATAGCCTGGTGAGAGGTTCGGTATCTTTTGCCTCTCTTGTATAATATTACTATTTTGTCGTTTTGATAACGAGTGTGTTTGGTACAGATAAATCGGTAACGTAGAATATCAATATTTCTTAATTTGCTAACATTCCGTAAGACATTCGAAAGCACCATTTACTGTGAAGTAAATGATAAAAAGTGCTAGAGCTTAAGGTATATTTCTCCATCAAAATATCAGTCATTATTTTGCAAGTTGCTATCATTATTTGGTTTTTGTCTGGTCTAAATACTCAATAAACAGGTTGCCATCATCCTGGACTTTCATTTGACCTCATTTTAGTGCATTTTATCAGACACAGTCTCTCGGGTGAGACTTTTATAATAGAGATTAATTATTTTGTCGGTCAAATAAATATCGGTTTAATACTTAGACAATATTGGCTATCTTTTAAGAACATTACATTACAATCAATTGTATTTATTTGTAATCGTGTCATATTTGGAACAATTAAATACCATAAGTTAACACGAAATCCCGGAACCAGTACTAGTCTTGGAATTCTCTGTGTACATATACATCAAAGGAAAACAAAAGATCAAAGATGACGATGAACAATACACATAGATAGTACAAATACTGTACTTCTTCAACTAAATAAAGCAAGTTTATGCAAACGGAAAACCACGTTTGATTTCCTTCCTATGTATAAACGAGTTGTGGTACATACAATTATACAGAGAATAGTCGACGTAGACGTAAATTTGAAAAAAAAGTACTAGTAGTATAGCTAAGTCTAAGTATTTGCTTGACTGCGGGGACCCGACTACTAAGAAAAGTTTTCAGAATGTGGAGAGTAGTCCAAAGAAAAAAAACTGTTGGAATACAAAGACAATAGGAAAATAAAATAACTCCTTGTTTTTTAACTTAACACCCATTTGTGGGAAAAATTGCTCTGGTGTCATTCGGGAGCATTGGTAATCAGTTTAAAACAAATCCCAAACGATATGTTATTTACATTCCAGCATGTCCGGTCTGCGGCGTCCAATATGTTTATGAGTCATTCCACAAACGGACATGAAAATGAAAACAAGTTTATTAATGTAATGCGTCCGAAGAGCTTTTTTAGATTTTCCTTCACCAGGATTGCTCAAAGCCGAACATTTAAAAGCCAATGATGTATAAGAACCGAAACATTTGAAGAGCGCTATATGACCAAAATGAACCTAAAATAATAGCCAAATCCATCTAAGATCAACTTTGCCTGATGGAGTTGAAACCTTAGTTTCATAATAACTTATAAATGTAGATTCATATCGCAAGGGAGACATACCTCTGAGTGAACCAACACTTCAGACAGTTGGACCACAACCTCGTTGACTAAACCGGAAGACAGTTCCAGTGATTGAACATAACTTTCATGTGATGCCCAACAGGAGGAGCTGTAACGATTCTGGATTTATATGTCTTATATGCGCTTCATCCAAATAAAATTTTTACAGTTAAAGATGTATTCATCAGTTCTATTTTTGGCTGTATGTAAACATTTGTGCATGCCATGATACAGTTTTGGATGTACAAGTTAGGCACTTACGCCTTCGGTATTGAGATTTACTTTTTTAAGACGTCCAGGATTACGGAATAACAGTTAGAATCACCTGTGTATATGAGCACTATTACACAAAAAGGATTTTCATAATGCATAATTTCATTTTGACAAAAGATTGACACTCACGAAAACCGTTTGTTATGTGCCTAAATCTTTGCCAATAAGATATTTCATCTTTGTACATAATTATGAATATAGTCAATATAAGTGTATTGACTTGACATGCTGACGATAGTAGATAAAAAATGAAAACAACACGTTATAAATTTTATGCGTCCGAGGCGCTGTTCTGGATTTACCTTCACCAGGAACGCGCAATGTCGAATGTTTGAAAGCCAAGGATGTATAAGAACAGAAACATTTGAAAAACTGTATAAGGCTTAAAATATTCGGAGTTACATTGTATTGACTTGACATAATAACGAGAGAAGGAAAAGCCTAATAAACGGAGAAAAATGATAGGCTCTTCGGTTTCGTGCCGAATTCTAATATCATGTCAAGCTAATATACTATTGTAGTCTTTTTTAGTGTTATCATTTTGTTTTTTAAAACTCATTTTAAAGGTTTATCCTTTTAAAGACCTCTTACTTCGGCGGAGTTAGTGACTGAATATCATATTAATTTATTTCCATATACATATCAGCGATCCGTACTTGTGAAGGTGTCAGATCGCTATGAGAAACGATACAGTAAAAAAAGATAAATTATTATTCATCTCAAAAGTGTACAACATCACCAAATTTAAGTAAAAATTAAAACAAATACAAAATTCAATAGATATTTCGGATAACAAATATCCTTCATCGGTATAAACTGCCTGATGTAAGTTGGCGTCGTTATCTTTTCTACTGGATTAAACAATAACGAAAAGAATAAGACGCCATTTTGCTTCCAATAGAACCATTTTTGTATAGAATCACCGCGATATGTTACTTTCACGGCCCACTTTTGCGATAATACCATATGATATCAACTGCTTTAGATATTTTTGCTGTTCCTGCTTAAAGGTTAATTGATGATATTAAACGGAATAAACAATTTGTCATGTGGAATTTTCTTGGAATTGGGCGTCGGTACTGATTAAACCCACTGAAATGGTCCTTAATGCACAATTAAATACTCGAAACTAGCCCTAAAATGAGTCAATATTGCATATTTTCTCGGAATGGCCATAATATCTATTTTAATCAGAATATCTTGTTGTTTACTCTGTAATAGATATTAGCAACGACAACAGCAAAGCCAAATATTACACAAATCAAACACTGCCATTCAAGGAACTCATTAGATGACGTTTCCAAATTAGTTGCATCATTGTTAGTTTTACTCCCTCGCGTACTCTTATATATGATAAAAACTTAGGAGTGGAATGCCGAAATATTTATACATGGAAGCATGATACATGAATAGTTTACTTTTAAAAAATTCAAAATATTGGCTCTGTAAAAAGAAACGCCAATTGATTAATTTACAAATGCATTAAAATAATATTTTTAGCAACACAACTATCAAGGAGCCGACAAAATGTTCGTGACCGAAATGACGTCAACACTAATGCTTTCATCAATGAATTCCACCCTGTTTAATGAATGAATGGAGTAATGTAAAATAAATGAATCTCAGTTATTGACTTAATGTTTATGTGTACAAAAATCAAATTAAAACTAATTAATAATCTAATAATTCAATGCGATTTACATGGATACATTCCACATTATAATGAGACAATGTAGGAAACGTGAATTTAATAGCAATTGGACAAACCTTCAAAGTAATGATTGAAGTCACCCGGAAGTCAAAACCATCCTACCCGATTTCCAACAATTTAAACATTATTAACATTTGCGTAACACATCAGATGCTATAAATGGTATCAAAATGACTTAGCAAATCAACATCAAAAGACTTAAAACACTTCTGAAAAAAGAACATTTCTTCTTAATGACAAAGTCTACTTAATCGAGTTTAAAATAACAAAAAACTCAAAAGACGCAGACATTTGTCGCCTATTTTTTTTTTCTGGGACTCATTCTATGATAGCGGGTAATTATCCTTCAGCTTCGTTCTCTGAAGTCATCATTAATGTAACAACTTCAGAAAAAAGTGCAATAGTAGAAAAAAGGCATCAATAGGTTATCGGTGATCAAAGTTTGTTATACAAACTAAGAGAACAATAGCTAGGGAAGCGTTTGAACTGCAAACGGATACGGACCGGGTGTCTTTTCAAGGAATATAAGTTCCTTTATAATATCATTTCCAAAAGGGAAAACAAATATTCCTGAATGTTATTTCCAATGGAAGAAATATAACAGTACTTGTATTTGTTCCTGACTTAATTGTTTATAACAAAGTTCTAGAGGAAAACATATATATGTTGACACTTCGACAGGGTAAGCGTCTCCTGCTATAGTTCATATACATTTTAACGCTCAGGTTTAGTTTGGTAGCATTAATAATGTATTTAATAATCAAAAAAGAAAAAAGAAATGGGCATAATAATATGTTTACTATGCAATTTTCCATGTTCCATGTCTTTTAGATACATCGGATGCGCGTTGTTTCTTTAAAAAGATACAATAAGCCCGGAAGTATTTAAGAAAAACATAACCAAATGAAATATAGTTTTAAGAAGGAAACGACATATATATTCTTGACCCAGAATTGTTTTTCATAAGAATCTGATGAATCAGCTGAAGACATAGATGTATGCTCCCTATTTGGATTGCCAGTTCAGATGATATGCAACCAGACAAGTTGCTTTAGCAGGAATTGTAATTTTTAAATTGTTCACTTTCAAAACGGTTATGAAAGTTTTATATTGAAAATACTTACACATTGTCTTCCTATTTAAGAACTGCTGACATATAAAAAGAAAAGAATGAGACGGGATTTTGACTTTTTAGTAACTGGAAGATGGTAAGAAACGAGTTAGCAAAACGTAACGCAAACATCAGTTGTATAAAACTGGATCTTGAAGAAATTACTAAAGACGAATTTTTGTATTCTTTGTCAAAGAGAGGCGAAAGATACAAAAAGGATATTTAAACTTATAAGTCGAAAACTAACTGCAATGTCATGGCAAAAAAAAAAACCCCAAAAAAACAAAAAAGATCAAAAGACAAAGTACATAATACAAAACTCAAAATAGAAAACTAAAGACTGAGCAATAGGAACCCCGCCAGTAACCGGGGGTGATCTCAGGTGCTCCGGAAGGGAAAGATTAATTTGTAAAGTCTTTAGAAATAATGTCGAAGATTATCCAGATCAGACATTGTATGAAATTCTTATAAATATTCAAATGTATTTAAAAATAATAAGGTAATTGCTACACATTTCTGTTTTGCAAGTGAAAAACACCCTTCACAATAAAATGAAATAAAAGACTTCTGCTGTTTTAGGAGTATACAAGAAGAAAGCCAAAACTATACTAGTTGGAGGAGAACTTTTGTGGCAGAGAGGTATTTTTAGGTACAGTAATCCAGCAAGGCTTATGCACACAATGGTGTACCTTTTGGTTTGCAATTCGCTCTTTGGGCTGGGAAAGATCACCACAATTTGAATTTGCGGATGAAAAACTCTTCAGAAGTTACCTCACTGAATAGGAATTGAGAGACATGAATACGATAATCAGAGTATATATCATACAGCCACCACTAGACCTTCTCAACAACTCTCGACACCGACTAATGACACCTACAGTTTACAGGTAAAATGGAGGGGTCGTCTCAAAAATAGAAATCATTCATGAATAGTATTACCTTTACTGTTATACACTATTTTGATGAAAGAACATATTTCAAACAAATATGGATATCTCTCTCTTTCATATAATATTCTTATTACATGTATTTATATGACATTTCACTACGTTGAATTTATAAATTTCACATCGTGATCTGCTTTATTTCTTCTTAAAATGTATGATTATGAGTATTTAGATAAGCGAGTCTGTCAACAGAGATTGTACCACATGCCAATAGAGATTAATTCATTTTTGTAATTCTATTTATGAAATTTGCTGAAGGAACATTGTAACAGGACTGTCAGTCCGTCTGATAGAATTTGTGTTTCTCAACCGATCGTCACGTCACGTGGTGTACACATTCAATTTTGGGACGGGTAAAAGCCTATTAATTTCAAAGGTCAAAGGAAAAGTCCACATCGAAATATTTAGTTACAAGGGACTACTCCGCTTCAAGATAAATGAACCATGTTAAAGTTGAGGTATTCCCCTAATGAATTGGAAACATTAACGGCATCATTTTTTTTTCTGCGCCAGATGCGAGTTTTGACAATCAATGTCTCTTTAGTGATGCTCGAGGCTAAAATGTTTGAAAATATGTAACAATATTCCATCAGTACCTTATATCTCAACAGAGCTTGTTGTCATTGAAGAGTCTTTTTTGGATAGTGCCGCAATTCTGACTTTAACAGGACATTTTGGCTAACAATTTAGGTAATCCTTTAATAAGTTCTATGGTTGTCCGTGTCCCGAAAGACAACATACCTTGTCCCTTTGTCATAGATTCCTTTCCCCGTTCCCGAAAATGACCTTCGTGTGTCAGTAGTAACTGCTTACCCTTTCCCTTTTCTATAATTTGGTTTTTCTACTCTTTTCTATTTTTTCCATGCGTAAATTATTTTTAAATTTCATCTCGGACTATAAAGGGGAGGTTTTGGATCCAATTATACTTGTAAAACACCGCCGCATGTTTTATGCGCCTGAAACAATTCCTGTTGTCTTGTTGGTCATTGGTACGTCTTTGTTACAATAGAATTTTAAATTTACAATTTGATATTTTGACATTATGGTTCGCCTTCATATTTGATTCCGTGTTAGTCGATCAAAGATCGCTAATTTTTTCTTATTTTTTTTGGGGCGGGATGGGGTTAAGATGACGGTCTTTAACCAAAATGCAGATCATGAGGTTCAGCATTTGGTTGCTTGGCAGCAGGTCAAGCGGTGGCACCGTAAGCCGAAAATTTAAAGATAAAGTGTCGAAAATTGAATTGCATTGTCGCTGAATATCGAATTTAAATTGAACATCATATTGGCGAATTGAAAAGAAATAAAGTAATGAGTACATTGAGGCACCCGAAGCCAAAATTAAAAGACATTATAAACATGTGCCGCTCTAATCAACAGACATAAAACATTGTTTTATTTAACATCTACTACAAAAATACAGGTTTGGTTTTTTTTTTACAATTTCCATCTCGACGTCTAAAAATTGAAATATCAAAGCCCTTCTTTTTATCAAAAATAACTTTAATTTAAATTAGCAAATCCTTAATAAACAAAACAAGGTACGGTACACAATAATTGCGTAAATACACGTCATGTTTGATAGTTGTCTCATTGGCAATCAATATAATCATATGCGATCAATAATTTTTTTTTCAATTTTATTTTTGAGACGACCCCTCATATCTCACCTGTCGTAGTCGTTCTCAACTGTAGGTGTAGACAATTGTTGAAAAGGTCTAATGAGGACTTAAAACACGAAATACCAAACAGAAAGATGTATATCCATACGAGTATAAGACACATCCAATAAGGCGTATGTTTTCGTCTTCACAAGGAATACATTAAGCAAGTATTCAGATAACATTTATTTGTACCCGTATACATATAGAGTATTGGAAGACTATTGATGGCCTGCTCAAATTATAATATGTCAATGAATTTAGATTTATCGACTTACTTTCAGTTTTGAATCAACGACCAGAGTGAATCGATTGATTGTTATTTGCTATACCTCCAGTGGCAACTGTTTCATGCATATTCAGAACGAGAACATATTCACGAAAATTACAAATGGTAGGATCTGCAAGGTATCAATCAGGATCAAGGGCGGGAATTTGGATTGCCACTGGGAATGAGTGTATATTGGAAATGGGCCCACCTCCAAACAAAATATAGCCTTGCAGAGTTGTTGCAAGAGTTCTTCAACATGGCACTCTTTCCACACAAGGCATCGGATTTAACATTCCCATCTTAACTGGACGTGACTGTGTATTTATACATTCTGCACAGCCAAACGGACTCCCGGCCACATCTGCAAGGATTTCTACTACCGGAACTGGAGAAGTCAATTTTACTAAACCCTAGTTAACCCTTGGGGTTTCCATGAAAGGAATTGATGAAAAAAATCTCTAGACATTACTTAAAAACTCGTTTGCATAACATTTTTTTAATTGTTGAGTTTTACTTGGATAAATCACAATTTGTTGTTAATAATAAATAAGTCTTTTATTCAAAAGCAATATAGCAAAAACTAATGATTTATGAGCATCGAAACAATGCATTGCAGTTTCATCATTTTAATCCAGTCTAGAACAGACAAAAACAAATGCTTTTAATCTGAGGCCTTGTCAAAACCCAAAAGAAACATTTGGTACGTAGCGAAACAAGTCCGCTACATATATAATATATGTTCCTGTTGGAACATTTATTATATACCCTTTATTCCGTAATATAAATGTGCACAGAAGCAGGACTTAGTTGAATTAGATGGAACCATCCTTATCGTGTCGCATCATCAAGCGGCCTGTATATGAATGTGGAGTTGATGAACAAATAATTTCACAAGTTACTGGCCACCGCAGTGACGCAGTAAGCAAAATTATAAAAGAACCAATGAAACAATGCACCAACACGCATTTAGTACTATTATTTGCGGTATTGTGCCTACAAATCAAAGTGTCAAAGTAAATCCGTATTGGAAATCTGGAATTGGACATCATTATCAATGTTGATGTTAATGAAAATAAAAGTAAAATTTAATTTTGTTAGTCAATAGATTTCATGTTTGATTGACTTTAAGATTCAGTGATGTGCACTCATCTAGCAACAATAAGCGGGAATGATATATTGTTGCACTAACGAGCTTTTCCAAAGGCTTTTACATTGTTTAAACATCTTGGGTTCGTAAAACAAATCGAATAAGTAATATCCAGTGGTAAATATTTGATGCAGGTTCATCAAATTAACAATTGATACGATATGTAGAATCTGCAAGGTAGGGGCCGACTGGAAGGAAGGGAAATTTTGGTGTCCACTGGGAAATGAGGGTGTGTTGGATAAGGACACACAGCGTGCCCTGCAACAGACCACCTACGAAACCTGAAATAATTTTTTGCAACGGATCTTTAGCGAGAAATCCCCCCCTGCACGAGACCTCACAGGGTCGTTGTAGAGATCTTTAACGTGCATGACAATCTTTCTTCCCAAGACATAGATGTTGCATTTTATCGGGAAATAAGACATCCCTTCAGATCATCACGTGAAAGTTGTTTTAATTATTCCTTATTTAACTGTTTGCAAACTATCTGATAGCAGATTCAGAATCAGGATTAAGATTTTTAAATTGTTGTAATTATATCAAATTTAAAACCGTTATGTCCAATTGCTTTTTATAATGACTGTTGGCTTGATTTAATTTGAATATGGTTTCCAATTGAAATATGGGACCAATTGAAATGTTATTTTATCTTAATAGTTTGTCTTGGAGAGATTTTATTCTTATTCTTATAATTATAATTGTTCAATGAATTTGTTAAACAATGTTCAGTTACAATAAAGGCGGAAAATAATTTGTGAATCGTGATACTCAATCTTCTTTGTCTGCTTTTTTTTACTTGCATGTTTTCCCCAAAAGTAGACTATGGTATATAGATATGATCTCCTAGTCTCTCTGGTCCGTCAGTTAAAACCAATACTGACGCTGAATTTTTTTGTAGTAGCGGATGTACAAATACACAGAAACGTCCAGTCGGAATGCGGTCGTGTACAATCCGAATTCTCTTGTAGGGAGAGTACCGGTTCTTTGAAGGAATTAATTGATTTTTGTCCTGGAACATATATAACAATGAGTCTTACCTGGTTACCGATCTTCATATCTAACTGAGGTATATCCTGTTTGGTGATTCTTCGAATCTTTATTAAACCCACCAAGCGTGGAAATTTTCGTTAATGAAGCTAGTGGGAGTATCCATTTCATGACAACGTGCGCAGTTTATTATTATCTGATGCATGATTTAATATACCCCAAACAACAAAGTTGCGCAGGGTATAACATTTTGACCTGCTAGCTCGTCCCTTCGTCTTCACTTTTTTAGCCATGCTAGTGCCTTCATTTTTGTCGGATTCACTCAATATGAAAATAAAGAGATGTGGTATGATTGCCAATGAGACACTTATCCACCCAAGTTCAAATGAAGTGGATGAAAGCAATTATAGGCCACCAATTTGGATGAAGGTTTCCACTCATTAAATTGACAGATGAGTTCGATAATAAGAAAATCTTCAATAGGGGCCGTTTTTGCTGGAGTAGTACTTGTAAAAATAACCCACATTGTTTCTTGTCGCCGTGTTAGCACTTTTTTTTATCCAATCCTCTTCGGATGGAGCTTTCCACTCGACAAAATAATGGATGAGTTCGTTCGATAATGAATAAGAAATACCTGAAATGGGGGACCGTTTTTTCTGCCCAATACATTCTTGTCGCTGGGATAGCACTTTCATTTTTCATCAGATCTTCTTCAAATTTGTATAAAGGTATCCACTAATCAAAACCACGGATGAGTTTAATAATCAGCAAAATCTGAAATTAGGGAGCAATTCCGAGAGGGGAACTTTATTAAAATTTTTAATGCGTGGGGGGTGTGGGATTTTTTTCATTTAAACGATGTTTTCAAATGATTTTTGTTCTTTCGATTTCTACTAAAAATATGATTTTTGTCATTTGTAAATGGGTTTACACATGCAAAATTTTTAAATGTTGCACAACAGTTCAGGTTTCCGTGATACAGATTGTTTATTGTCCTTTTTTTTGAACACATTTATTTTTAGGGACAAATTGTAATGTACTTTTATGGCAGGAGTAGGCGTTTGAAACATAAGAGTTGGTATTCAATAAAATGTTTTATTTTTGTCTTGACGTAAGTTTAAACTTGATTCTATGCTATACTATTGAATTCGGCATCATCGCGGAAAGAATTAAGTCTGAAATTTGACTTTAAAATCCTCGGATAAGTTCATATATCTTACAGTAATACAAAACTGCATTAAAATTAGATATATCATCAAAATTAAGGAAATCCGTTAAAACAGCGTCAGACAAGTCCATGTCTCCGGAAAGGAATAGATAACCTTTGATTTGCTTGTAACATTGATTGATTAACAATAATGCATATTCAACATTCCAGACGCGTGATTCTTCTACAAAAGACTCACCCATGACGCTCGAATTAAAAAAATTAAAGGCCAAATCAGGTACCTAGTTGAATAGCATTAATAAATAAGTAAATGTACCCGGAGAAGTCAATAAATTAGACTACTGGACATTGATTATAACCTCATTGGTTGATATCTTTGGCGGAAGTACATGTGATACATCCTCATTCTTTCAATATCCAATATCCAAGCTGTGGGAAGGTCGTGCTCCACGTGTTGTCGGCAAAGTAATTATATTCTTTAACTTTTACTTACATTTGCCTTGGTGGCAATATAGCCTTGGTGGCTTTAAGAACTTGGTGGTCATTTATATATGCCTTGGTGGCAATAGACCTACGTGGTCATTTATATTTGCCTTGGTGGCAATAGACCTAGGTGGTCATTTTTATAATTTTTTACATTTGCCTTGGTGGCAACATTAAATAGAAAATACTAGCCTTGGCTTTAAGACCTTGGTGGTCATATATATTCGCCTTTGTGGCTTCTTAATAGACCTAGGTGGTCATTTTTTACCTTGGTGGCGAAATGATTTGTGATTTAGACCATGCCATGGGTAGTTATTAATAACCCAGGTGATCAGATATTTGTTATGCCGTTCGTCGGTTAAACGCCGGACAAAGTGCTATCGCGTTAAGATATATTATGTATAATATTGGGGCTCTGACCAATTTGGAGATATGTATTTGAAAGTAGAATAATAAATTGTGTATAGAGTAAATATAGTTTCTTTTGTAACTTCTGAGTGTTATGAATTTTTTATTTATTATTATAATATCGTAGATGCTGATAGAAAATGCCCTTCTACGACTTTGTTAGAAAAGAATAGTAAGATTGAGAAAGTGAAAGAATTTAGTGTGAAATTACATGTCACTTGGTATTTAGTTTTGTTGGCTGGAGTGATGTGTATATGAATTATAAGGTGTCTTCATCGAGGTCCGCGTTCAGCGGTCTGTTTGAATGTACATAGAATATGAATAGAATGTTTGTTTTCAGATGGTGTTACCCACAGGGACTCGGTTACAGATTAAAATTTTGTTGATCAATGTTTTTTATATTTTTTTTAGTATTTCCTGTCTATTTGTATTAACCTAGGATTTTTCAGTATACGGATATGAATAGAAAACTGCACATTGCTAGAAAACAAAGAAATATCGATGTCATCGTCAAATACGTTAATAAAGTAATACAAATAGACAGGAAATACTAAAAAAAATATAAAAAAAACATTGATTAACAAAATTTTAATCTGCTAACCGAGTCCTTGTGGTGTTACCTACAGTTTTGACAAGCTGATGAATGAAGGAGAAGCAATATGACATTGCACGATAATTCATGTCAATGAGTTCGATCAACCTTAAAGGACAGGGTTTTTCTGATCAGAATCTTGTGAGTGCAAATTGCATTTTTAAGTCATGATTTGATTTCAGAAAATGACAGATAAAATAATAAAAAAAAAAAAAATAAAAAATTAAAAAAAGATAAAAAAATAGTCTTATAGATATAACACTAGCCTGGGGTCCTGGCTAATCTGTCAGTATAGCCAGGCGTGTATCAATGTCCTGCCTGTCAATGATTGGTTAATACTAATTTTGTCGCGCAATGTTTGTTTTACATCTGTATCCAATCAATTTTTGTTTAACATCAATTAGTAAAAATTAGACTGTATTTATTTTTCTTTATGAATTGATGTACAGTGTTATCATATCTAATTATTAGTATGATGATAATTAGTAAGCAGAAAAGGGTTAATTCTTATCAGTAATCAACTGGTGAGAAAGTTAAAAGTTTAAGATTTCACATGACCAAGGTGTGAATTGGATTTTACTTTTACGACCTAATTTACATGTACACATGTATCTCAAAGGGCAAAATATATATGGAAAAAAACATAAAAAGTAAAGGCCAACAAAAATTGCAGTTATTTTTTTTTTTGGGAGAGGGGTTACATTTCAAATGATGTGTACATGTGCGAAGATACACCATCGTACATCTATTTTAAATTATAATTACATTAGACAATTACAATATTTATTAAATTTGATTTTTATAAATAAAGAGTTGTTTCGTTGACTCTTACCCCATATAATCCTTCCTGATAAAATATATATTAAATGTACAACATTTTTCAAAGTTTCTTTTGATTACACATACTAGTATTTATTTATACTGTTTAATATATATTTATTTTATTATATTACTGACAATAGGGACTCGTCAATCTGAGAGCAAAATGTATTGAATCAGAAGCAATGTTTCTTAATCATTGGTTTTGAAATCTCTGGTTTACATCAAACATCAAAATTTATGCAAATATTTATTCAGCCTCACTTTAGATTCAGAGTCAACTGGCACTGAATCGATCACGTGGTATTTGTTCCCCACCTGGCCCTTGCGACGCGCAGCTAGATCGGGCCGGGATGCCAGGCTAATATAACACTAAATTATGTTTGTCTGTATTGAAAAGAGAAAGGTAGAAGATGCCAATATGGCACGGTACTTGAATTAAAAAAAAAACAAAACAAAACAAAAACAAAAACAAAAACAAAACAAAACAAAAACAAAAAAACTGAAACAGCTTTATGTTTTGATGAACCTATTTAAAGGTAATTCTAAAAATGTGTCCGTAATTTTGAGATGTTTACTAGTGGATGTGTATATAATTTCAATGATGTGTTTAAAGATGTCACTAAAATCTGTTTGACTTGGGAGATTATTTGCTGCCATAATTTTGTTTCGTTTTATTTACTTAATATAATGTTGAATGATTTTGTATACCAATGTATACTAAAATTTTATGTATGGTGAAATTTTTTAATTTAAATTTCTTTGTCTACAGTTCGAGGGACACTGATTACCTAGTGGTTTTCCACGTGGATTGTAGGCGAAGGGTTTTTCCTTTTCAAAGTGTGACTAATGTTGTCCAAGTACAAATAAACAAGTTGTTATTGGTTAATATATTTTCAGCAGAGTTGTGAAGAATCGAGTGGAAATACAATTGTCAATGTTTTTGATTGGGAAATAAAGAGTGAGTTTGATCCAACAACAGTAAAGTAAGAGACAAGCCAGCATAGTTGACACTTGGAGGTGAAGTCCCTTTGCTTACAACAAGCTTTCCACATGCTGAAGATGTGATTCAAATAATTTTCATTTGATATGAGTCCATTGCCTTAACCTTTATATAAAGTTTGTATGTGGTCGAATTCATGAGAAGTTATTAAATTATGAAACTATTTAAAAGAACTGTGTACACGTATCTTGAAATGGTTAGTAGCATTGTAAAAAAAAAGGAATAATATTTAATAAAAGAGTTGATGATATTTTTGCTTTGAGTTTTGGGAATTCTATTTCTTAACAATGCTCAAGGAAAAGCCTTGCTATAGTGGTGTAATTTGAGATTGGCCTGCAAATATGCTGTATTGACAACAGAGTTTTCTATGCCCATAACTTAACATGAACTGGATGCAAAATAATATAAATCACTGGGGATATGGGTATAACCTCATTGGTTGATATCTTTGGCGGAAGTACATGTGATACATCCTCATTCTTTCAATATCCAAGTGGTTGGTTTAAGGGCTATATTTGGTCAGGCAATACATATTGACTGTTTGGGTTGATGAGGTCCTTGATATGTTCCCCTTCTTCCACCCATTAGTACCAAAATGTGGATAGGTTTTCATATTCATATTTTGATATTGGTATTAAATGTATGCATTTTAGGTTGACGAGCAAGAGACGACATTAGAAAAACACGAGAAGTACCATTTGATCAAAATGTTGACGGAACATTCCTTCACTTTAGCGTGTTATGAGATGATTTTCACGGGAAACGTCAATGAGGGCAAGTGGATTTGTATATTTGTGCTCGCTATTTCATTACAATGGTAAAAATAAGATTATAGATCTCAGATGACAATATTGTTGATTATAATGCTTCATTTTTTATCTCCATAGTTATCATGTCAACAACTCAGAGCTATATCCAGTGAGCTCTTGTGCATTGCATTGTGCATAGTAGTCCACATTTTGGTTTCTGAAACGTATAGATATTATCTTGTATTCGGTTATCTCCTCTAGAGCTTTCTATGCCCATAACTTAATGCGCATATGGTGCAGAAAAATTGGTACCGTTTATGCTATTAACATGAACTGGATGCAAAATAATATCAATCACTGAGGATATGGGTAGAATATAAATTTAAAAAAAGATTACGAACTGATACATTTGGGAAGGTGATTTTTTTTTTTACCTTTTACTTTAACGGGGAAAGCATATCATTTGCCAAACATCTTGATCTTAAACTTATTACTCAATTTTGGCGAGGTTCGTGTTGCACAATCGATATTTTCCTGTGTAATTTTTAGGCATTGTTGTTTGTCTTTTCGTCTTTATTTTCTTTTTGGTAATGGTGTGTATTTTTCTGTGTTGTGATGTTGTACTATTGTTTCAGAAAAGGGGGAAGGTTTGGTACCATTGGAGCGTTTGGTCCCGCTGCGGGTGTTTGCACCTGTCCTGGGTCGGGGATCTGATTGCAGTGGTTGTCGTCTGTTTGTGTGGTTCGTGCGTGTTTCTCGTTTCTCGTTTTTGTATGAATTGGACCGTTGGTTTTTCGTTTGAATGGTTTTACACTAGTAATTTTTTGGGGCCCTTTATAGCTTGCTGTTCGGTGTGAGCCAATGCTCCGTGTTGAAGGCCGTACCTTGACCTATAATGGTTTACTTTTATAAATTGTAACTTGGATGGAGAGTTGTCTCATTGGCACTCATACCACATCTTCCTATATCTATTGTCTGTTATACGACTTATAGTTTTTATTTATTCCTTGGTAAACTCTGTCTATTTTTTTTTTACCTTAACGCTGTTGGAACATGGAGTAGACAACGACTATTCCTTGGTTGGCATTAAATGGATATAATATACTTCGGATACAATAATATTAAGATATTTAAAAAAAAAGGGGATGTGGTATGGTTGTCAATGACACAACTGTCTAACAGTTCAAATGACGTGCATTTATCAATTATAGGTCACCGAACGGCTTCCAACAATGAGTGATGACAAAACAATAAACAGATACAACCGACAGTAACCAACGACAACCAAGGAATTACGTGCTCCTGACTTGAGAATGGCACATACGGAACATGTTTGTGAGCGCTCAATTCTCCTCTAACCTGGGACAATGGTGTAACAGCACAAGCATAAGAACAAACTGTAAAAGTCGGTTGGAAATGGCTTGACTCGCCAAATCGGCACGAAGCACTTAAAACCCCAAGTTACATTAAGACAAAAGAGACACGGTACCGATCTAAGAGTACTTGCAGTTACTGAAAGCTAGTTGACAGCCAGTAACAATTATTAAATCAATCAATGTTCTCCCAGACTGAATTATCAATCAGCACACACCCAACGGATGGATAAAAGACGTCATAAAAAGTATGAGAAAACATGACATTGTGCAATGCAAAAATATAAGTACATAATATCGACATGATATAGTTCATAAGTTTTCATAAATGTAAAGCAATACATATTTAGTTACGTTTTAATTTATCAAATAGATATAAGAAGAGGTGGTATAAGTGCCAATGAGACAAATCTCCATCCAAGTCAAAATTTATAAAAGTAAACCATTATAGGTCACAGTACGGTCTTCAACACCGAGCCTTGGCTCACACCGAACAGTAAGCTATAAAGGGCCCCAAAAATTACTAGTGTAAAACCATTCAAACGGGAAAACCAACGGGTTAATCTATATAAAAAAACGAGAAACGAGAAAATCAATGTTAGTACCGATAAAAAAACATATTCAAAGATCTTGCTACGGTATTTAAATTATATTCTTAGTTTAAGATTAAGTGTATTTAAAGGAGCAATAAGTTTACATGGATCGTATTTATATTTACTTGCTCTATAAACTACATTATGCCTTAAGAATTAGAATAAGATATCCTGTTTTTTACAAGAATGCTACAGGTATAGTCAAACTTCTAAAGCAAATCTTTGTATCTATGAAAGAATTAAATTAGTTACGCTAATTTTTTGTTTGTTCTAAAAGTATTTTTATACAAATCAATATGAAGGTCCTTAAAGTGTATCGTTTTTACATATAACTAACCAAAACAAAACACGTTGCTTATCCTTATATTTTACAGTATCTACTGTCTATATCTATAAATTATAGTACCTTCAGCTTCAAAGTTGAAAATCAAAATTAATAATTTACAAAAAATATTAAAAACAATATATGCACGACAAATACATGCTCGACTTTTTTCTCAAATAGGATCTGGTTTCTTTCGGGCATATGTTTTCACACCATTTTTCAGTTGTATTGTTGGTTAAAATTACAAAAGGTTACTTTTTTCTTTTGAAACTACGTTGTTTGATCCCATTCTGAATAACAAATGTTGATTTTACTTAGGCATTTTGAATTCTCACAAAAGTGTTAAAACATGCATGTATGATCATATACTACAGAAACCGTTAGTTTGTGTTTGCCATGCAGCACAAATATTCAAATAACACTTGCACAATTAGTTCACCTCTTGCTATTTATGCGTGCATCAGTACTGTTTCGATCTAAATTTAGCGGTTTTTCAATAAGGGAGATGCATGTTTAACACAACATTAATTAAAGCCGTTAAAACTAGCATCGTGTCCACCTGTTTTGAAATAAACATAACTTTGCTATGTATACATAAAGTGCAAACCTGGTGCAATTTAACAAAACATCTTGAAATTGTAAGAATAAATCTGACAAAATTATTAAATTGTATTGGTACAAAATAATCATTGAATTTTGGTTATTCGAATAGATTACAAAAATGAAGAACTTGTAAACAAGACAACCACTAACGTTCAAAAGGTGATATAAGATTAAGAAGATGTGGTATGGTAGCCAATGAGACAACTCCCCACTAGTGAAAAAATGACATAGAACGTTAGCAACTGTTAAACAAAGTAAAAATGCCTGTGTTTCATCTCAAAAGTGACATGTTTTCATGGTCATAGACTTTAAATACTATTGTGACATTTTTAGTAATGAGTGCGGATTCGCATTGCGGGTAATGCATGTATAGCAAGAGACGTTTCAACTGTTGACGCACCCTGTCTCACTCCGTTTGGAGTTAATGCGATCCCCTCAATATGAAAATAAGGAAATGTGGTATGATTGGCAACGAGACAACTATCCATCAAAGTTCAAATGAAGTGGATGTAAGCAAATATAGGCATCCGAGCGGCCTTCAAGAATGAGAAAAAACCCTCCGTTTGTTTTTTCTTTTTTTATCTCGACTTGTATATTCTAAATGAATTCACGAGATTTGAACATCAGTAAACTTCTGAAACCTCCAATTTAACAATTAAAATCACAATGTTGTACTTTAACATATATATGAACATGTTAATGCTTTGCATAATGTCCATGTTACACGAGAAGGAGATAGGGAGTATATATCAGAGAATAAGCAACCCAGCAACACAATAAAACAAAGAAGCATCGAAAGGTAACAACACAATAAAACAAAGAGGCATCGAAAGGTCTTCTATTGACGTGTACCAAATACCATATGTCAAGTGCCGAATTGCATTTCAGGACAAGAAATAAATCAGCATTATATTTGTAAGTTTTCGAAAAAGGGATAAAAACGTGTAGGAATTTATTTTTTTTTTGCCACCAGAAAATTGGGATTTGTTTACATGTAAGAAATATCATCTCTACTTATGGAGCTATGATTAAAAGTCAAAAGGTTTATTTGAAATACAGCAAGCATGGTACTGTTCAAGACGGAGGCCTCCGATTGGTTCATACTTGGTGTTTTGACACCACTTTCAGCACTATTGGCTATTTCGTGGCGGCAGTAGTAGTTGTACAACTTAGACAAATCGGCAACCGAGGCCCCGGCAGAGGCTTCCGATTTAATCAAACATATCAGATTAAACTACAATTACTTCATATCAAATGTAAACGGTAAAACTATGTAGTGCCGATTGATTTAAAAATTGTATTTATCATGTAAAGGGCAGAGGGTACATCAAATAATAACAATACATGCAATATCACAGCGGGACTACCTCAACTATGTGAAGTGAAAAATATTTAAAAGAAATAATATCCAAAAATGGAAAAATTACTAGTCACAATGACATAAGTGTCAAATACATTGACTTATCTTTTATGACGAGTTAAGATATTTCCTCGTTACATGTAGGTAAACTTATTAAAAGGAATTCAAGAGAAAATAAAAATATGAAATAGTTTTCACGTATAATTTACAACTTGGTGTAACTTTGTGCGATGATAACAAGAGTATTTACTAATAATCTGTGTTAATATAACAAAGTTTTATTGCAGTTATTTGACATAAAAGTATGTTTACCATATAATTTCAAACAAATCACTTAGGGCTGTCGGTAATTTGGTAGACAAAGAATCCTTCCAGGGGGTCATCCTATAAGCCAGGTAAGTCCCATCTTCATTCGGACATGCTGTGTTGCTCTGTGTATGTCGAGTTAAACTACTTAAAAGTAGGAAGCCTATGTAATAACTTGTGTATTTTTGGATTAGGACCGAGCGTTGAACTACCCGGCATAGGTGATTTATTACAAAACTAGACATTCGCTAAAGAAGTCAGTGAAATCAACAATTGTTAAAATAAGAGATACGTAGAGTTCACAGTTCTCGAGTACAAATTGTTTGTAAATCCTTCCTATGGGGTAGCTATATTAGACTTTGGCGAACTTCAATCAGGCGAAAGTTTTGTTGTACCTTCCTACACGGGATTAAATAAGACATTCTTGAAATTTTGGAAGATTTATTGGGTTTTAACTTTTAAAAGTTTTATTGAAATTTAATTGAAAATTGACGCAATTTCCCCCAAATCATCTTTGTCATTCCATTAATGCAAAATGTTATCAGAGCTTCTAAAATCATATTTATATTTGAAAAGGATATTAAAGTCACACTTCAAACTTCTATCTATGTTTTAAGTTAATCTTGTTTTGATATTACGTTCCTGACTTTTATTTCAAATTATTTATTTTCATTACTCCTTTTTATTATCATTGTCGACATATTGTAGATAGCATATATTCCCATCTTGAAATAAAAGGGTTAATGTGCAAGCATTGCTTGGCAGCAATTGTATTAACTGAAATAAAACCTATTATACATATAACAGTGCACATGTTTTTGAAACTATTTTCATTACAGGAATACACTCGAGACAAGGAGTTTGAAAATCCACATACAAGGGAAAATGAAATAAAAAAGGATTGAATAAAACAGTCAATATCGACTAAGTAGATATAGGAAGATGTGGTATGAGTGCCAATGAGACAACTCTCCATCCAAGTCACAATTTGTAAAAGTAAATCATTACAGGTCAAAGTACGGCCTTCAACACGGAGCCTTGGCTCACACCGCAAGCTATAAAGGGCCCCAAAAATGACTAGTGTAAAACCATTCAAACAGGAAAACCAACGGTCTAATCTATATAAAAAAAGAGAAACGAGAAACACTTATGAACCACATCAACAAACGACCACTGAACATCAGATTCCTGACTTAGGACAGGTGCAAACAAATGCAGCGGGTTTAAAGGTCGACTTTACCTTATTGCATTTATAATACATAGTGCAGAATCTGGTGGATGGCAGTGACGAGGTGCTATGGTCCACTAGCAACGGCACCTAACAAATTAAGGCTGTATATGCTAGATTTATTAATTGTTGCTGTTTGCTAAACGTCCAGTGGCAAATATTTTATTAATCTTCAGGACTGAATAAAATTAATGAGCAAGTCCACAAGTAAGTGTTTGTAAGTGTGTCGTCCACGATGAAGGTAGAGAAATGTGGACTGCTACCGGAAAACGATGATACTTAATAGAGCGAGATATATGCCTTGCAACAAGTCACCTATAAGAACCCCTTGTAGAGCAGCTATTACTAGAGGATTGGGAAGTTCTGGTAACTATATTTATAAACCCCCTGAATCTCGAATTTGCACTAAGGTATTATGGTAAATTTAATGAAAATTTATTTAGTTCAGTTACATTGTAAGGCATCTTGGCTAAGAATGTGATTATTATCGGAAGTGGCTGTGTATTTATACATCCAACAAAACCAATCTGATGATTCTGCAGTAAGTTGACCGTTTTTCTATAACCCAATTTGGGATTCAAAGTTCTAGTTTAAAAAGAAAGAAAATACTTGTGAACATTTAACATATCCTCTTGATATATGCTGATCGTTGTGGACTATTTTAAATGAGTCTTTTGTTTCACTCCATGGTCGGGTTGTTTTTTTCAAACAGCACTGAAATGATTCCAAAAATCACTAGTATTTCGGTATCGTCATGGCAACAAATAAGGTTTTACATGCATGTGTAAACCCGTGTCATGACGTCACACGTACAAATTCCTTCTCATTTGACAACAGTTCTGTAAGTGTTGAAGTTGATGATTTGTGCATAAGTTTAGTGCCTTTTGGAATTGTAAGCAATGCATGTTAGTTTTAAAGAGTTTTTTTTTAACATATTCACACTCGGCCTTTTACTAGTCGGTCACGCAAGTTTATGCACCAATGAACCATTACAACTATAACAGCCAAATATTGCTAAGAAAAACCATGGAATAAGCCGAACATAAAAATCGAAAAACTTTTATGAAATGAAACCTCTTAAAATGAATTCGTTTATTTTCAGCATTTGTTATTAGTTTCGGGTCGAACTGTCACGGGTTGGAAAGTGAGGATAAGGCATTAAAAACATTTTAAGTAAACCAAACTTTTTTGTATCAAGTCTTACTGAAACTATTTGATAATAGTCAAACTTAAAGACAGAGAATAGACAACAAAATTACCGTTACTGGAACATGTTTTGCAGAGAAACATACTTTGCTTTACATTAGGAACCCCTTAAAGAGACTTTTGCAAAGTGTTCTCTAAAATGTAGACTCGCTTGTCTACAACTCGTTCATGCTTGTCATTCTTTAGATTCAAACTGGGAAATGTGGGGTATGTGGAACAGCTGACATTTGTTATCTTTCTTCACATTGATAGAATAGCAAGAAATAAATGAAGCATTGTGTTATCTTTTTCGCAATGGTGTGTTCGTAAAGAATTTTGTGGCTTTTAATTTTGTTTAATGCGACCACAAGAGTGACTGGGATATACAAATGTATGTTAACTCAAACTTTACCCATCCAACATAAAGACGCATGCTGAGGGGGTAGTTCATTTGGCTGTGCAGGATATATTAGTATTCAGTTACTGCTGATAGTGTTATAGGCTCTGCAAGTGGAGAATCAATCCACTGTCTCCTGCTGGTACAGTGTTATAGGCTCTGCAAGTTGAGAATCAATTCACCAATGCTTTGAGGGGTTTGAAGGTGACCTATTGCCAGGCAAATTTTCTGTCCCTTACTAACATAGGCTTCTTCTCCGGTGACTTTCCGGATTCCCTTTCCCCAAAGTCGGTCGCACTTCTTTGAAGACCCTACTTTGTTATTCGTTTGATCTCGTTCTGAATATGCATTACATATTTACCACTTGATGTCAAACAAACAAACAGTAATTAATATTCTTTTGAATGTTAATGGCTCTCCCTCGACTCGACTTAAATCATTTTTTTTAAACTTAAATTCTATTTAATTTGTTGCATATTAAGGAAACTAGGTCACACTTACCTAACATAGTGTGTTGTAGTGTCGTCTGCTGTATGTTTGATATCATATATTTCCATAAGTAGAAAGACTACTAACAATTCACAATTAATATGAACTGTAAGCTTTTAGGAATATGTTAAAACGCACATATTAAACTTTCCCACAAATTTTCACAGAATTTAAAGGTATTATGTATGGACTTTTAACCATATATGTGATTGTTTTCGTATTTTACTACTCCTTTATGCCGCCAAATTTTTAAAACTCTTGAAATTTTTAAACGCCTTCAATCACGATATGTTTGTCTTAAGGGTAATTACGAAGTGATTATTTACAGAAAGTGTATAAATATAAAATGCAAGTTGCAAAACAAATGTTACCAGGCGTCATCTTTTAGATAAATCGGTAGAGATAATTTGATATCAAAGTGTTCTGTGCAAGCTTTAGGCAATATGTGATGAAAATTAATGAAGCCGAAAATTTTGAATTGTCATTCATGTTTTGATTGCACACGATAATAATAAAAATATAAGGAACAGTTAATATTTTAACATTCTTTTCTCATCTTGTACACTCATATAAATAAATAGATGGTTTACCAATATGAACCTACATCTGGTCAACACAAAATTGATACACAAACATGTGCACCGGAAGACACCATTTACACGTGACATAACACCTTCATTGAAATAATTTTAAATGAGAAGGCGGACGGTAAGACTGGTAGGGTCAGAGGGTTGAGGAAATTCGGAGGCAAATAACAACGAGATTAGCGAACCGAATATTACAGTTACTAATCATCCTGTGAGACATGCATATGCACGGAATAACTCTAGAAAGGTCAGAGGTCAAATAAATCATGTTAACAAGGATTGAAATGAGTATCATTGAACACCCCTCTAAAATAAGACTAATTTATTGCGTACAGGAAACTCACATGAACATTGATTTATACACATTGAACTAGATTTAATTCATACATTGAATTTTAATATAAATTCGACATACTGTCTATACATTTTGTACTTTGTTACGGGTTCAAAGTTAAGTTGTTCAAAGTTCGATGTTGTTCGATTTTGCTTTTGTGTCTCATTTTCCGGAGGAGTTGGACTTTGATGGTTAGAGTGGTCCGTTGTGCTGTTCAGTGTATTTGATGATTCCTGTTATCCCTTGTATTATTTCAATAAAAAAATGTCTCTCTCCATATTATCAGAATAGGGTCCAGTTTAAGAATTTGACATCATAGTATAAAATTATCAAAATCCGGAATTAGGCAAAGTACTATAATATTGTTACATAAAAAAGATGAGAAGGGTAAATCGTTTTTGGCATTTTGACTTCATTGACTATTATGTAATCATGTCACAGATGACCATTTGTCAACGTTTACTAAGTATGATATATCATCGAAATTTATATATATGTTGCGAGGAACGCAACGGATGATCTTAATGGAGCAGGTCTTATTACCCTTCCGGAGCTTCTAACATCAACCTTTACTTTCCTGTGTTATAGGAATAAAAGAAGAAGATGGACTATTTTGTCTTTTTTTGGGGTCAATGTGATTTTTTTTTTTATGTTTTTCATGTCATAAAGTGTTTTGGTTCTTGGTGTCTTTGATTTTTTCGTAAAACAAAATTTTTTGATCTTAATAAATGATCAAAACTTTATGGTTAATTGTATAGATGTTACCGAAATACGATTCTTATCCAGCATACAACTCTGAAGAATATCACAACGAATTACATAACCCAAATAATTCAGTCATATATTCCGCTGCTCTACGATGGCTGCATTAATTATGCCTCGTGTGGGAAAAAATCGGACACGGATAGGGAGTGAATTATTCGAGTTACAAGTTGCATTGAAATAAAGATTGACTTATGTATTGATATGAAAAATTAAAAATACAACAGCAAATATTTTAGTCATACTATTCTAATTCATCAATTTAGCGACAGTGCAATGATTGAACATAAAAATGAAGATAAATGTATAAATTTGATACTAAATTGAATACCTCCCACGTGTATTTTACAAATCAATTTTCATGACTGTTTTACGTTTAAGAACAGATTTACATATATATTTTTATTTGAGCTGAATTCAATCTGCCAGCACTCGTACTCATTCATAAGTTCAAATTTTATTCATTATACTAATTTTGTAATTTCTGATATAAATTGCTGCAATAAATTATTTTTTTTAGAACTGATTCATAAGAATGAGTGCATATTTAATACAAGTTGAACTCCTACTGTCTGCAAGAATTTAATTGTCTTAAAATAAAATCAAATATATCATGGACCATATGTTCTTGAAGGGCGAAATAGTCGAGTTCTGTAGTAAAGAAATAAAAAGAACAGTAAATGGAGCATGAAGAATTGAGCAATCAAGTTGTAAACTGAAATTAGAAATTAGCACTTAAAATGTGCGTTAGATAATTAAAAAAAAAACGTTTACCTTTTATTTTATATTTGACCACTGTCCTATTTTGTTTCCCCACGCACATTCGTTTGTTCTTCATAGGTTATATACATAATTTTCCTATCTTCAACCAAGTCTCATCCGAAAGAGTTTTGAATTATTTTGTTTCACTGACAGGGTCAAATACAGGAAAGTGGTGAACTTACTAGTCTAACACTTAAATATTAACGAGGCTAAATAGTATACTTATTTTTTTCAATGAAATATCAAACTGAATTTAGCGCTACACACTGCTGCTGAAACCAATTTTACAGATATCAAATTGGAATTAAGCGCTGCTATACATTGCTGCTGAAACCAATTTTGCAGATATCCAACTGGAATTTAGCGCTATACATTGCTGGTGAAACAAATTTTGCAGATATCAAACTGAAATTTAGCGCCACACGCTGCTGCTGAAACAAATTCAGCAGATAGCAAACTGAAATTTAGCGCTACACATTGCTGCTGAGACATATTCTGATACACTATTTTAAATTGTAAATGTTTTGTTAAATATTGCGAACAATATGACAGCCAGCTGAATCAAATTTATTTAATTTGTGTCTGAAAAAAACATAACTATAAAAATTGCAGTTTTGGGCCATCTTTTGGCTTATGGCTTGCTCAATTTTTAATGTTCAGAAATACGCCAATACGGCAAAATACACACATGATGCTGTGAATTTTTGTTCAGATTGAAAACAGTTTGTGTAAAATAAAATCATGTGTGATAGACCGAAAGCAACAAAATGTAGTGTTCAAAATGCAAATCAGAAAATTTGAAAGTGCTGATTCCATGACAAATGTTGCAGCATTTTCCAAGTAATGAACTGTTACAGTTTAAGGCCTTTTCTCAAAGTTGAAATACAAGACGGTTGTCAAAAGAAAAAAAACCTTTAAAAGTAAAAAAAAAAAAATTGTCACCCCAAACGGTATAATATAAATCGAAAACTATAGACAAAAGGGACCCAAAGTGAAGAAACTATCAATCATTTACAGGCGAGACTGCAGCTGCATTCTTAGCTAAGAGACATTACTGCTGTTTAGGAGCTTTCTGTTGAGCATCGAAAACGTAAATAATTCCTCTTTATTCCGAAGTATCCTCAATTGAGGCTACTATTTATTTTACCTTGAATTTATTTATACAAGTGATTGACAGATGGAACATCTAATAGACTCTATATAAGATCATGCTCACGTTGAATTTTGATATATGTGTACATAGTACATACATATCATTTTTCCTTTATCATTCCGTTGTATAATCAGGGTTATTTGGAATGTTTGTTTTAATTTGATAAGCACTTTAAATCAAGATTAAAATAACCACTGTTTAATGTTTTTATTAGGGATAACCGAGTTGTCGAGTCATGATTAATTGTATTCTATCACACGCTTATATAAAGTTCATATTATATAATACCCAAATAAAAATACCTTTAAGATAGTTTTCAACACTTTAGGGCCTAGGTATGTTCTTTTGAAAATACATACAAGAAAGATTCAAATCTTTATATTTTACGATACACAGAATTGATGGAATATGTACTTTAACAAATCATAAATGCTTGTCATAACTGTATTTACCTCCAAACTGAAGACCAATGGGGAGGGTTCACGAGTGCATAGAAGTCGGTACATGGGTTTTAAGGTGAACAACTGGTTTTACCCGTTGGAAACTCTATTACAACTTTCAGCTAACTTCCGAATGTACATGTTGAATGTTTTAGATAAAGGTGAAATATTGCCGATCTTACAACAATACGTTTTGACTTAAGGTTTTAAACCATATTTCTTTACTAAACGGGAGCGAAGAAAGTTTGAATATCTTAACAATTTGTTTTCTAGTAAGATCGACATTTATATTTGAAACGACGAAAAGAAGCTGGAGTGGTCATTTACTGTTAATTGAAACCAACCTCAACCAAATACCTCCATGAATTAAAAAGTATGTCGGAAAAGCAGTTTGTGACTTCATAAGAATCAAGAAGATACCAAAGGACAATCAAAACAATAAGTCGAAGTACAGGCAACACCACTGTTAAAAGAGACCAAAAAAACTCAAAAGTATCCCCCCCCCCCCAAAAAAAAAACAAAACTAAACCAAAAACCAAAAACGAACAACTCGTCACACGTTATTAACTAAAGGCTCTAAAGAGCCTGTGTCGCTCACCTTGGTATATGTGCATATTAAACAAAGGACAAAGATGGATTCATGACAAAATTGTGTTTTGGTGATGGTGATGTGTTTGTAGATCTTACTTTACTGAACATTCTTGCTGCTTACAATTATCTCTATCTATAATGAACTTGGCCCAGTAGTTACAGTGGAAAATATTTTGTAAAAATTTACAAAAATTTACAAAATTTATGAAAAAATTGTACAAAAAAGACTATAAAGGGCAATAACTCCTTAAGGGGTCAATTGACAATTTTGGTCATGTTGACTTATTTGTAGATCTTACTTTGCTGTACATAATTGCTGTTTACAGTTTATCTCTATCTATAATAATATTCAAGATAATAACCAAAACCTGCAAAATTTTCTTAAAATTACCAATTCAGGGGCAGCAACCCAACAACGTGTTGCCTGATTGGTCTGAAAATTTCAGGGCAGATAGATCTTGACCTGATAATCAGTTTTACCCCATGTCAGATTTACTCTAAATGCTTTGGTTTCAGAGATATAAACCAAAATCTACATTTTACCCCTATGTTCTATTTTTAGCCATGTCGGCCATCTTGGTTCGCGGGCGGGGTCATCGGACACATTTTTAAACTATATACCCTAATGATGATTGTGGACAAGTTTGGTTAAATTTGTCTTAGTAGTTTCAGAGGAGAAGATTTTTGTAAAAGATTACAAAAATTTACGAAAAATGGTTAAAAATTGACTATAAAGGGCAATAACTACTTAAGGGGTCAACTGACCATTTTGGTCAAGTTGACTTAATTGTAGATCTTACTTTGCTGAACATTATTGCTGTTTACAGTTTATCTCTATCTATAATAATATTCAAGATAATAACCAAAAACGACAAAATTTCATTAAAATTACCAATTCAGGGGCAGCAACCAAACAACGATTTGCCTGATTGGTCTGAAAATTTCAGGGCAGATAAATCTTGACCTGATAAACAATTTTACCCCATATCAGATTTGCTCTAAATGCTTTGGTTTCAGAGATATGAGCCAAAAACTGCATTTTACCCTATGTACTATTTTTTAGCCATGTCGGCCATCTTGGTTCGCGGGCGGGGTCATCGGACACATTTTTTAAACTATATACCCTAATGATGATTGTGGACAAGTTTGGTTAAATTTGTCTTAGTAGTTTCAGAGGAGAAGATTTTGGTAAAAGATTACAAAAATTTACGAAAAATGGTTAAAAATTGATTATAAAGGGCAATAACTCCTTAAGAGGTCAACTGACCATTTTGGTCAAGTTGACTTAATTGTAGATCTTACTCTGCTGAACATTATTGCTGTTTACAGTTTATCTCTATCTATAATAATATTCAAGATAATAACCAAAAACGGCAAAATTTCCTTAAAATTACCAATTCAGGGGCAGCAACCCAACAACGGGTTGTCATATTCATCTGAAAATTTCAGGGCAGAGAGATCTTGACCTGATAAACAATTTTACTTTGTCAGATTTGCTCTAAATGCTTTGGTTTCAGAGATATAAGCCAAAATCTACATTTTACCCCTATGTTCTATTTTTAGCCATTTCGGCCATCTTGGTTGGTTGACCGGATCACCGGACACATTTTTAAAACTATATACCCCAATGATGATTGTGACCAAGTTTGGTTAAATTTGACCCAGTAGTTTCAGAGGAGAAGATTTTTGTAAAAGTTAACAGACGACGCCGGACGACGACGACGACGACGACGACGACGGACGACGGACGCAAAGTGATGAGAAAAGCTCACTTGGCCCTTCGGGCCAGATGAGCTAAAAATTAAAAGTTAATTAATTAAAGTAACAATTAATCATGTGAACTCAATGGTCCGGAAAGGTAATAATTTTCGATTCCACTAGAGGCAACCAACGTATTGCTCATGGCAAGTTAAATATCGTATTTCTCTTACATAATGATATGTTATTTGCATATCATTTCATAATTGTGATGTTGATTCTCATTATTCAATGTTATATGAACCGTTAACAAAGATTTATATAAAAAAAACAAGTTTGAATATAATTGCTTTGCTTTCATCGTATGCAAATTAGAAATAAATTTTGTTAATCACTGGGAGAGTGAAAAAATGCAACTGTTTCGTGGGAAAAACTAGTTGTACACGGAAACCTGTAAATTGTGTGTTCTCTTTACCGCAATACAAAAAACTACTCTTTAAAAATGACGTGCGATCGAAACGCTTTTCCGGTTTTATTATAAAGCTCCTAAACTTTTCTACAAATAAATACATCCATGGCTCTCAAAATATTTTGGTTTTCATCAGAAACGCTCTTGATGAAAACCATTTTTTTTTTAAATCCATGGATGTATTTATTTGTAGACAAGTTAGAATCTGTAAGAAAAAAAAAAACGGACATAAAAAGAATACCCATTGGCAAGTTCATCTAAACCAACTTTGCTGTGAAGGTATTGGAACGTTGGTTTCTTTAAAAAAAAATCATAATTTGTCAACAGGGATTTCTAAAACAGTGTTATAAATCATTTAATAACCCGAAGCAGTGACGACTTAGCTGATGATAGCCTCATGAACTAATAGTTCACCAGCAGTGTTATCGACCAAGTGCAAGTAAATGATTTGATTTTGATTTTGATTTTTGGTGTTTTAACGCCACTTTGAAGCACCGCTTTTGGCCTATTTCGTGGCGGCCAGTTTTTATTGGTGGAGGAATCCGGAGTTTCCGGAGAAAACCACCGACCTTCGATAGGAAAACTGACAATCCTAGTCAATTAAGATTGGAGTCGAGTGCACCACTAAGCCACCGAGGCCCCTCAAGTAAATGAAAATAACACTTTATAAATTTCGTACGTTCGAAACTTCTCTGGATTAACCTTCATCAGGAACACTGAACCAGATTTTTTTAATGTGAGAGATGTATAAATGTGTAGAATCGTTAAGGGCCTCATGATAAATATGGACCTAAAAAGAATAGCTAGCTTCATCTAAGGCTAACTTTGACTAAGTGAGTGGGTGCAAATGTAGATATGACTTCGACATCAATGTATACTTAATAACGATTGACAACTGACATGTATTTATTGTAAACACACAACTGTATCGGTAACTTTAGAACATACCATTTCACTCTTTTCATATTTATGCTTTTAAAAACTAAACGAAATCGTATAAATTTATTTTTTATTATGAAATAAAATCTGAAAGGTGAGTAAAAAGATCAGCTATGCACATAGTTTAAATTTTTCTTCGTGATTCGGATTGCAGTTAAATTTATTGTATATGTGCTGAAGGATTACTTTTCTTTAAAGGAAAATCTTATTCAAAGCAAATGAAACTTGACCTTTCATCATTTCTCTTATACTAAATTGAAAGTCTATTTTAAGTCAATATGGTAAAATATTCGAACTCCACCCATTCCCACACAATGTTAGACGGAATGGTACGCAGACACTGTTTTAAGTACTAGTCTTTTATTTTTTTTATATTTTTTTTTGGTATCAAATTACTTGTGAAGTAATCGTACGATATTTATTTACTGACTTTACATGAAAAAAAGCAAATTATACAGTTGGGCTGACAACGGATAAGTTAAAATGAGAAACAGACCATATCGTTTCATTTCCATGATTTAATCAGGAATCATGGGACTTGGGTAATGTATTATTAGAAATACACTATCGTATCCAGTAAATAGATAAAAGGAGATGGATGCAGTTGGATAGGGATCCTAAAAAAAATTGGCGAATACCACCTGAAAGACCTTCATATCTAAATTAGGCTACATAACGCACATTTTGTCAAAGTTTAGATTGCCAATGATAATACTTTTATTCATTGCTTTTTAGACAAATACCTTCAGCTGTTTGATATACTAGTAACATAAAAAAGTAAAATTACAAAAGTACCGAACTCCAAGGAAAATTCAAAACGGAAAGTCCCTTATCAAATGGCAAAATTAAAAGCTATATGGTAAACTTAAAATTATGACTAAGAATTACCAAGTGTGGAGCATTTTAGAAGACGTTACTAATATCTATCTATATAAGTGAAAAGGCCGAGATTGATTCCAACAAATGCATCAGGCAATATTCACGTGACAGCTTTGTGTAATACGAGAAGGAATTATAGTTGGTTGCTAAATTCTACGTCACATGGTCTCTGGTGGAGAATTGTCTCATTGGCAATCATACCGCATCTTCTTATTTTTTGGCGCTTTAAAAAGAAGGCTTATAATCATGACCAGTCAATTTATACTACTATTATTTCAGGCAATCTTTCATAGTTTTGATAAGAGTCAATTACCAATCCGCTATTGCGTGATGTCTTATCACTTGATATAACTTATCAAAGTGTTTTAAAGGAGTAACACGACGAGTGTCACATGTGGAGCAGGAACTACTTAACCTTTCAGACCACCTGAGGTCACCTCAGGTTTTTAGTGAGATTCGTGTTGCTCAGTTTTTAGTCTTCCATCTTCTGTTTTGTTTACTGTTGTTTGTTCTTTGGTTGTTTTTCCCAATGGTATTGTCAGTTTATCATGACTTTTGAGATTGAATATTCCTTGGTATCTTCCGCCTCTCTTTTTTGTGCTTTTTCGCTGTCTGAATACAGACTCATATATAGATTTTTATATAGATTAGATCGTTGGTTCTCCTGTTTGAATTGTTTTACACTAGTCATTTTGGGGCCCTTTATAGCTTGCTGTTCGGTGTGAGCCAAGGCTCCGTATTGAAGGCCGTACTTTGACTTATAATTGTTCACTTTTTACACATTGTGACTTGGATGGATACTTGTCTCATTGGCACTCATACCACATCTTCTTATTTATATCATCATGTTTCTACAGTACTGTCTTAAAGTTGATATTAAACATATAATGTCCCATGACGATCGAGCGTTTCATGTGTTGTTATACAGTCTGCAATTTTATACTGAAATTGTTGATTGGGTACTAGTATACTTTTTTTAAAGGCAAATGTGTATTTCGAAGGAAAGAGAGATGTACCTTAGTCGACAAACACCCTAATGGTGTATTATTCTTCTAAATAAACCGGGATTAGGAGTTGCTATCCATTATCCCTATTGTTACTAGTAAGTCTTCAGCGATGAGATACATAAGATACACCAAAATGAAAGATAAAGTTCACACACTTATAATTGGTACCGCTTGCGATTTGGTTAACCCTTAACTACGGTAAAAAATGGTATGAATGTTTAAGATACAATATTTTTACTGTAAATTTTGGTTACTTATTGTAAGCTTGCATCAATTAAGGTCGGAGTCAAAGCTTATCTATTCTGTTTGGCGCATTTGGTTATGATGCTCACACACGGTCTAAATATTTGGCTGTTAAAATTTCTAGTATATGTGATAAAGATTATTTCGGAAAAGCCTACCGTCAGTATCTTTGGTTTCTTTTTAAATAATATGTAGAAAAAATGAAAGTCAAGGGAGGACACTTACAAAATTGATTCGCAATGGAAACAACGCATCGAATATATTCGATCCTTTCATATGTTTGGTTTGAGGGTTCTTGGTGAAGGTAACGCTATTGATATAAAAACAAGGAGATGTGGTATGATTGCCAATGAGACACCTATCCACCAAAGTTCAAATGAAGTTGATGTAAGCAATTATAGGCAACCGTACGACCTTCAACAAAGAGAAAAACCCATACCGTATTGTCGGCTATACAAGGCCCCGACATGAAAAATATGGAACAATTCAATTGAGAAAACTAACAGCTTAATTTATAACAAACCAATTTACGAAAAACAAATATGACAGACATGAACCAACGACAACCACTGAACTACAGGCTCCTGACTTAGGACAAGCACATATATAATGTGGCGGGGTTAAACATGTTTGTGAGCGCTCAACCCTCCCCCTAACCTGACGCTATTTTCATTTTCATTACCTTATTTAAACTGATAATTTATCATAAATTGTATCATTTATCAATTATTCATCAAAGTAATTTAAACCTGTAATTCAAAGGGATTTCCTGAATAATACATATAATTCACAATTAGCAACACTTAAGGATGAACTTTTGACAAAAATATGCAATATATAATGGTTTGTCTTACTTACCGTACTAAGTCTTCCTAACAGTCATTGCTTTGTTTCAATCAATTATCAATGATCACTCAAAGTTCCAGTGTCAATATCTTAGACCTATAAGCCATTCCACTTGTAACACAATCATGAATCCCAAGTATATTCCTCTTAAACCGATAAACTGGCACGATTTTTTTTTATCGTAAAAAATTCAAAACATTCTAAATACATTGATTATGTAACTGAGTTCAAAAACCATAGTACTAATGCAAATATTAAAAAGAACACCTTTAAGGATTCTCCAAATTCCATCTATAACTTTGTAAATAGCTGAACATTTTAATATACGGCTATGAATATGGTCTTCCACTTAAGAAATACCGTATACTAAATGATTTTTTTTTACAAGATATAAATAACGGATAGTAATATGAATATTTATAAATATATGATTTCACAGACCAAATACTCTTCAAAATAAAAGCATATTCGAGCCGTTTACGTTGCTTATAATCGATAGATAAATATTATAACAACTTGATGTTTAAAGTCTAGATACATTTTACAATTTTACAATAGAAAAGTAAATAACACAACATTGTGATATAGCTAATGCGACATGATCCGCCTGCAAGTTCATATATACATATATGTTTGGATTTCGGATTTAAAACTAGACAACAAAAGTAGAGCATTAATATCAAAATTTACTCTTAGCAACTTAATGTCCGGGATTTGCAGAATTTCATTTTTTTATGTTTTTGATATTCGATTCATTAGGGAAAATAATGAATGTACAAATTATTGCAATTCATTTTAATTTGTGTGTGTACAACATTTTTTTAAACAAATTTTTGGTCTACTAAATATTTTTTCTACTATCAGTTGCAATGGTAAAACATAAAGTTGAGAATGGAAATGGGGAATGTGTCAAAGAGACAACAACCCGACCATGAATATATTTACGCTATTGTCCGCATGTTTATATTTCAGATGTCAGTAAAAATATATTGTAGACCAATATAGAGGTCCTTACTTTCTTTTGATATAAAAAATAGTGATTCCCTATGGTGCGAAGATAAACTCCACCCATGCTAGGAGGGACGTTCATTTGCCAGAGCGAGGTGTTAACTAGAAATACATAGCAACGTCTAGTCGGAAGGGGGCGTTAAATCCAATGCCTCGTATAGGGAGGATACTGTCCTCTCTGCACGTTAAAAAAACCCACTCGAAACAACACTGTGAAGGTTCGGATAGGTGAACTATTGCCAGGCAAACACTCGTTCCCTATCATAAATATAAATATTGTTATAGCTTCACATTTTTCGTTGCAGCTGACCTTTTTTTTTGTATCCTCTATCAACAAGTCATGAATATGCATGATATATTTGCCGCTGGACGTTAAACAAACAACGATCAATCGTATAGATATATGCACCATAATTTATGTAAACTGAAATATAGCTCAACAATATTGAATTTAGCAAATTTACAAGTAATGTATATTTATATACTTTCATGGTTTTGAATTCAGATCAACAGCGCCAGATTTTGGCACAGTCGGTGACAATAAAAGGCAGATTTTGCACTGTAAAAAGATGGAGATACATGTAATGTGCCGGAAATGTTTACTGCCATTGGGAAAAGATGATATAATGGGGATTTCATCAACAGACAGATTTACAAAAAAAGTTATTGCGAGGCCCGTGTTACAAATTCGTTTATTAATATTTAAATACATATTTATATTTCTACTCTAATGCTGCGTTCACACGTAATTCGAATTCGATTCGCATTAACTAATTCGAATTAGTTTAATTCGCATTCGAAACGTTTAACGTCTAACCGTAAATTCTAATTCGAATTGCAATGCGCGTCAAATTCGCTTTACTGTCCTAACGACGTTAACTTTTAATTCGTCTTAACAAAAACGCATTTCTAATGCGAATTGGATAATGCGATTTAGCCAATTCGAATCAATTCGAATTAAAAAAGAAGAAAGTGTGAACGCGATTAGCGAATTCGATTCGCATTCGATTCGAATTCAATTCGAATTAAATGTACGTGTGAACGAGGCATAAATTGATTTTAATATATGCTATGAACAGACAAAGCACAGACTTTTAAAATATGTCAAGGAGTCCGTCTAAAACCTCGTATAACTTTAACTTAATGTTAGTTCTCAAAGGTTGACGTCTTCTAATGATAAATTCTGTCTGGTTTAATAATTTTGCTTTTTATGGAGAAATCTGTACTTATATGTGATAAAATGAAACTCACAAAAATATTTGCATTGACAACTTAGAATTAATTTACAAAAAATGCATGTCATTCAACAGTTAGTAACTACCACAATCACAGATCAATCAATCAGTTTTAAAATATGCAACAAGAGACAAAACTATTTAGTATTTAATTTACAAAAAATATTCATTGTTTTAAGAGCCTATCTATAGACTTTTAAATTGAACCTTCGCGAATTTTACATCGATAATCATATAAGTTCCCCAGAAGTCACTGCTAACTGAATTAGGAATTGCTTGCAAAAAAAAAAAAAGACATTAAGTTTATTTGATATCTTGTTTGAATTACTTGTATTTTTGCCCTCTAAAACACTGAGCCTCTTCAACATCTGAGACGGTGTGGATGGGAGTTTACAGAATAGAGAATAAAGGGCAAAAAATAAAAAGAATAGAGAAAAATGGACCAAAAAAATAAAGAATAGAGAATAATGAGGTGCTAAAATATAAAGAATATAGAAAAATGGTCTACAAATTAAAGAATACAGAAAGGAAGAACCTCCCATCAAGACCCTCATTGGCACACTTGTACAAAAAATATTTTGCTGAGAATAAAGAGTACTGTTTTGACTGTTTATCGTTGGCGTATTTACACGTGTATGCAAATTTGTCCATCATTCCTTAAAGTCTAACAAGTTTCCCTAAAATTTTGCGTCATAACTAAAAAGAGACTGTTGCATTACTTCAGATGGTTATTCCGAAACAGGTCTAGGGTTATTCGGAGCAACTTCGCCTTTTAAAATACGTCTGTATACATACGTTTATATTGATAATTTCGCAAAAATAAAACAAAAGTTCGTAACAGCAATAATTTTTCTCGCAAACTTTTTTTTTTAAAACAAATACAAGTACATTTCATAACTTCTCGTTTATCGCAAATACAGTGCAATATATAACCATGCAATTACTGACTTCCATAACATTAATTATGATTATGTATTGGCTGCATTTCGCAGTTCGTAATTACGAATGCTATTATAAAGTAGGTTTTACTATATATTACGATTTTTAAGAGGGTAGGAATGCCCTTTATTGTCAGGCGTCAAACGTCCTGTTTTCGCTACCGTTAGTGTCAAATGAGCCTTAATTTTTTTATCGCCAATCGTCATATCTAATTTTGTAGCTATCATAAGCGTCAAATGAAGTAAAATATTTATCGTTAACGTTATTTAAACTAATATTTTACCGCCATCCGTCATGTGGGATACCCCATTACTACCCTCTTTAACATGATGCGATGCGTAAGAAGGTACAAAACAAATAATGAAAAATTGACGCTGAAGACTCAAGTGACCCTTTGTGAATTACACTTTGTAACACACAAAGGGGTAAAGATGTTGCTTATATCTGAATTTTAATGACAAGATTTCAAAACAAGGCTGTTTTTGCAGTTTGTGCTGTTTTGCACTAAATATATGAAGTTTGAAGCCATAATGCTAATATGTAAGACAGAATTCAAAAATATAAATACTGATGTCCAAATAGACTAATTATCATTTGATGTCTTATAATGAACATCTGAAGGATGTCATTTGGTAGATCAATAATACGTTTTTTGATTTTCGAATTCAAGGGGCCAAAAAAGTGGCCTTATCATATTTTCTCCTTTTTATTGCGATAAGATACTCGTTAATGTATTATTGTCATGGTACTACGTCGGACTCCGTAATCATGGCTCGGTTAAATATTGAGGAATATCTGTGTCCCAGATAAAGACAGACACAAGACAAATTGCCGTACTAATTTCACGATTTATCAACGAACATGACATGTTACTTGATATTTTTGCTTTAACGGAGCTTGTGTTGTCAACTTTTAAAATGTTTTAGTGGACTATAGCTTGTTTGTTTGTCTTGTTTTGCTTTTGTGATTGTGTTCTAAATTCCTTCGATTTATAAACTGATTGACGCTTTGGTATCTTACCATTGCGTGAATTTCAATTTTAAATGTGAAATTATTAATTCATCAAAAATGCACTTTCTGTTAATAGAAAACCTAAGGAAGATGTAGTTAGCAAAAGCTTACTACCAAACATTGTTGTTATAAAAATAAGAAGATGTGGTATGATTGCCAATGAGAAAAATTTCTACAAGAGACCAAATGACAAAGAAATGAACAAATATAGGTCACCGTACGGCCTTCAACAATGAGCAAAGCCCATACCGCATAGTCAGCTATAAAAGGCCCCGAAATGACATATGTAAAACATTTCAAACGAGAAAACTAACGGCCTAATTTATGTACAAAATAATGAACAAAAACAAATATGTTACATAGCAACAAACGAGAACTACTGAATTACAGGCTCCTGACTTGGGACAGGCACATACAGAATGTTGTTTGCTTAAAGCCAATGGAAAATATTTTATGTAATAGTACGAGACCAAATCAACAATAATATATAATATAGGTTCCGCAAAGTTCGTATTTGTTAAGGTAATTCAACAGGAGTACAAGAATAATCAATTTATCAAGAATTATCATAAAATAAACATTTTAGCTTATGGTTATAATTATACTTTATGTCTTTAATTGGTTAAGACCAGGGTAACATTCTGCTTTGTTATAATTCTTGTTAAAATTCCAGTTTTTGATTGGTTAATACGAGGATGACATTCTTCTCTAATCAGATGTCACCATTTCTAGCAGAACAATAAAAAATGTCACAATTTCTTGCAGAACAATCAAAAAGCAATAATCTAAAAGGCAATAATTTTCATTTTAAATCGATAATTTAACAGATAATAATAACAGAACATTCAGTATAATAGACTAATATCACATAACTTAAAGGGTGATAGAACAGAATGTAACAATAAAAAATATTTTCAACCTTGGCATGTCCTCGGTTTTCTCGGGGTTACATTCTCAGCTATTTGTAACTTAGTACTTCGGTACTGGCATGAAAATACGGATACTGTTTAATTAAAATTTGCTGTTTAAGATTTTTGAAATCATTTTAAATTCAAGGAATATGTCTCCCTCATGCAAAGCTCTGATTCTTTATCCGGATTTGGCTATACTTTAGATCCTTTTTAGTTTGATCCGCTCTTCAACATTTGTATTCGATTTTGAATATTCAAATATTTTGGCATTGAGCATCACTGAAGAGATATTAATTGTCGAAGTGCGCATCTGGTGCATTAAAATTGGTACCGTCTATGTTGTTATATATCATATTCGTGTAATAGAAACGAGTGCTGAACTCAGGGGCGGATCCAGTCATTTATAAAAGGGGGGTTCCTAACCCAGGATAAAAGGGGGGGGGGGGTTGTTCCCACTATATGTCCCCATTCAAATGCATTGATCATCAAAAAAGGGGGGTTCCAACCCCCGGAACCCCCCCCACCCCTTTGGATCCGCCACTAGAACTACTTCACTCTATAGTTTTGAGGCCTGCTGTCTATTTTCTATGGCAATGGTATTGTCTGGCTTTCTTTCGATTTTCTTTTCATTGTCCCTTGACCATTTTGTATCTTATAATAAAAAATAGAGGATAAGGCCTTTAAGCTAACTGCAGGCTACTTAGGCCAAAAATAAAATAAAAATTGTTTGACATTGCCTACCTACCCACCTAAAAGCTGCATACCCAAAACAATTTATCACACAAATCGTTTCAAATTATTTTTTAAAGTTTATTTTCGTGCTTTTACGTCGTTTTCTTGTCTAAAACATGTAACTTATGTTGTTGGCAAAACAAAAATATACAAAATTACAAATCATGGGTAGTCAACATCAAACAAAGATTTTGTTAAGGGTGGCCCTATGTTCAATTCGCAGTGGCTCTTTCAAAGTCGACTGCTTGATTGATTGTTTTTTGTTTAACGCCCAGTGGCAAATATTTCATTGATATTCAGAACGTGAACAAATTACACATTAAACCATATAGGTATGATATTCATATGTTATACGTGGGTCGATCGGCATGATGGGTTGTAAATTTGGATTGCCACTGAAATAAAAAAGGTCAGTACAGGGACAGAAATCAATACGCAATGAGATATTCGTAAATCAGAAATCCAAAGTCAGACACGAACATAGTCATGAGACTTTAATTCGGTGTCTGTTTATCGTTTATTGTTTGGACATATAGTTTTCCTTTTGAATCGTTTTACATTTATTATTTCGTGGCCTTTTATAGCTTGCTGTGCGGTACGGGTTTTGCCAATTGTTTTAAGCCGTATGGAGACCTATAGTTGCTTACTTTTACGATATTGGTCTCTGATGGAGAGTTGTCCTATTGGCAATCATAATATATCTTTTTATTTTTTATAAAACCATATAAGTAAAAAGATAAATAGGTAAACAAAACGTTAAATAAAAAAAGTATCCAGCAACACAACCCGCTTCTGAAAACAGATTTGAACAACGATTCTGCGGGAGGGTGGACAGTATTGGTCAACTAGTTGATCTATTATAAGTCAATGATTGCGAATATTGATACAGCCGATTTCATTGAGTGTGAAGGAATAGGTATTATCTTTGGTTAGCTTGCTTGCTAGCTGAAGCGTGCAGTCATTATTAGGTTAGGTAAACTACCCTCCTAATGAGTAGACTAGTCCCACAGATAACCAATTCTACCTGTCTGTCGGACTAGTCTACTGATAAAAGAGGGTAGTTTACCTAACCTAATAATGACTTCACGCTTCAGCTAGCAAGCAAGCTAACCAAAGATAATACCTTTAGCTACACACTCATTGAAATCGGCTGTAAGAGTTGACAGTAGTTTACAGATGTTTAAACTTGTAAAATCAGTTTAGATATAACAAACAAGAGACACGAAAAAAACCCTGAGACATTGCATGAAGTCCAAATGGATCACCCGCAGAGCAAATCCAGACTCCGACGAAATAGCATGGTGATAAACAGAACACAAAGGACTGTTCTGGGGTCTGAATATAAGTCTACGAAAACACGTTTCTTTTGAGTTGAGACACAGACCTATGGTGTCCGTCAACCAATTCGTGAATGTGACCGTAAAATCTCAATTCCAGCCGTTCCTCTTCATAACACTGTTGAAGTGTTTGTGTCAAAAACACTCACCTGTTTGTTAAATCAGTATGCGTAAGCGTAATTTATCAATTCAGATGTTTAAACGCCATACGATGGGCAGAGAGGTGTTTTTATCGAGAAACTTGAAGTTGTTGACAATAAGAAAACTGAAATCGTCACTTTTGTCATAGATCCTAGTTTGAAGTCGTCCATCTGTGTCAAATTCAAGCAAACTTTTACACTATCGAAGTGGTGATATTAAGTCGACCATTTGAAACGCTTTGGCTAGTAGCTTGCTTCTATCAGTTACTTATGAAGGAAAACACTACATCTGGATATTTTAACCAAAGGTACAAAAAAGACATATAAATACTCTGCCACGTCCGGTCTGTGTTTTTGTTAGATGTTTTACGGCTTTGTATCGATCTGGTGAGTTGAGCCATTTTCAACTGATTTTTATAGTTGTTCTTATGTTGTGCTGTAACACCACTGTCGCAGGTTAGGGGGCTGGTTGAGCGCTCACAAACATGTTTAACCCCCGCCACATTCTTTATATGCCTGTCCTAAGTCAGGAGCCCGTAGTTCAGTGGTTGTCGTTGGATCATGTCAGTCATATTTGTTTTTCGTAAATTGTTTTGTCATAAATTAAGCCGTTAGTTTTCTCAATTGATTTGTTTCATATTTTTCAGGTCGGGGCCTTTTATAGCCGACTATACGGTATGGAGTTTTCTCATTGTTGTAGGCCGTACGGTTACTTATAATTGCTTACATCCACTAAATTTGAACTTGGGTGTATAGTTGTCTCATTGGCAGTCATACCATATCTCTTTATTTTTATATATACATATCTGTGGTATCATTTATTAAAGTTCAGTGGGATATATGTGATCGACATATTCTAATCTGTTCATTTAAATAAAAATTATGTTCTTTACAGACGTAAAAACTAAATGGACCGGGCTGGCTTCTTTTTGTTTATCTTGTCAAGCCTTTACAAAGAGCACGTATCATACAAATAAAATAGAAGAAAAGCACAGTTAGTACCCATATGAAAACAGGCTTTTTTGTCTGAAAAAAAACAAACAAACACGCCCAACAATAACATTCGAAAAGGGATACTCGGCCAAATGCTGTATGTCAAATAATTTGTCATAACAGCAAAGAAAAGTGCAATAAAGATGTTTTAGATGAACAAATAAAATGGTCTGCTGGACACAGCTTGATACGACCGCAAAGGTCTAACCCTGAACTGTTGGTGCAAGTACGGATACTATATTCAAGCTCGATACAGCTCTGAATTTGGATTATGATTAAATATTTGACACATCACAGGTTTCTGACACAGAATGAATGTGGTCAAAGAACGGTAAAATTTGAGATAAACTTTTACCTTTTATGGTCCAATATCCAAAATTTAAATACACGGTTAGATTCAGCGTATACCAGTACACCAATAATTTAAATCGTTTATTTATTAAAGGACAACATTAGCTAAGTTTTTTAAAGGGTTCACTTCATAAAAAAAATATTTATGTAGCATTCTGAAAATTAATTTATACAGAAAAACAAACAAAACTTCCAGGAAGTTCTTCAAAAAATTTACAAAAAACATGAAAAAAACAATTTACAAAATATCAATCACCATTAATACAATGTCTTTAAAAAATCTAAAAACTTATCTTTAATTATTTTTAAAAATATCTAATAATGAACAGTAAATTTCAAACTATATTTATACATAATTTCTTCTCTAGAAGTAGAAATTGTGCAATACAGCTCTGATTTGGGATTAAATATTAAATACAGCTCTGAATTTGGATTGAATATTAAATATTTTACATAGCATAGGTTCCTGACACACAATGATTGTGGCCTAAGAACTTAAAAAATGAAATTGGACATTTATCTATTATGGTCCAATATCAAAAAATCTAAATACACGGTGAGAGTCAGCATATCAACGAACCCCATATATTGAATTTCTGTTGAAATCAAACAAAAGTTTAATTATGGACCATATTGAAACCTGGGCCCAAAATAAAAAATCGAAGTACAGCAAATCAAAGAACCCCTTGAATTCATTTTCTGTTGAAATCAAATCAATGAAAAGTTTAATTTTGGACTCTTTTGACCTTGATGTGGATCAATTTGAAAACAGGCCCCAAAATTAAAAATCTAAATAAATTGTTATATTCGACATATCAAAGAACCACATTAACTGAATTTTTGATGAAATCAAACAAAGTTCAATTTGGACCCTTTGTGGACCAATTTAAAAACGAGGTCCAAAATCTAAATTCTAAATACACGGTTAGATTCAGCATATTAAAGAACCCCAAGAATTCAAGACTTTGAATTAAACCCCATTGAAATTGGTCAAGAAATATGCAATTAACAAAGTATCAGAAAAGTATTATGTTGGCCCCTTTTCTCAAACGATCAGGGCCATAAACCTCCCCCTTCTTTTTTTGGTGTGGAACCTTGTGGTATATTTTCATAGAGATCCATACACTGATACACAAGTTATTGTCCTGAAACAAGAAAAATGCTTGTTTCTGTCCCCTTTTGACCACTTATTCCTAAACAGTAAGACATAACCCCCAAAAGCAATCCCAACCTTCTTTTTGTGGTATGGAATCTTGAAGTACACTTTCATAGAGATCCATATACTTATACTCAAGTTATTGCCTGGAAACCAAATGTCTTCGGACGACAACGACGCCGACAACGTCATAACATTATACATTTTTCGGTCGTATAAAAACATTCGAAAATCTGTGAAATTGCTAAATTAAATATTGTATGTGTATACATTCTACAGTCATAGAATGTTTATACGCCAATCTAAATATAGTCATTGCATTTACTTTAAAATCAAGGAACTACTATCGGAATGTCAAATGAACTTTTAAAAATAAACTTCTTGCATTCCGTATTTGCGATATCAGAAAATGCAAATCGGGTACCGCACATTATAGAATTTTGTTTGTTGCTTGTATCATCTCTTTAGATGAGATGAGAAGTGATGCATTACACTTAATGGCGTATGTCTGTAACTGTGTGTATAATGCCTGCATGATATATCATTCTCCTTTCTGAATATGAGGATCCGAAAATAATTATTGATAATCCTATGGAAACAACAAAATCAAATATTTCAGAAAATATAAAATTTGTCCTTGCTTTAAAAGAGAGGCTAAAGATACCAAAGGGACATTCAAACTCAAAAGTCGAAAACAAACGGACAAAGCCATGGAAAAAAAACGAAAAACGACCAAAAGACAACAACAGTACACAAAACACAACGTCGAAAACAGTAAAGACTGAGAAATGTTCGACTAGCCTTACTTTTTAGTCCTATTTCTGAACTCCATCAGACATAGTTGACCCTAGATGAATTTGTAATTTTTTTGTCCCATATATTTACAACGCAATATATTGTATTTGTATTAGTCCAACACGTGCAAGTATATACATTGTATGTAACTGTATAGTATTCTTACAAAACAATACTTTACGAGACATATTGTTAACAATTTACGCAATTTTACGATCACAGATAAGTGATTTACGACAATTTTATTACATAATCAATCAAATTTTAAGTATTTAAAACATTTACCAGTTTTTTGTTTTGGTCATTTTTTTTAAATTACTTTAATTAAGAATGATCTATTTGACATTGTATGTCATATCTAGAGAAAATCTACGTTTCTCTTTTAGATTTATCATACACGTGGAAAGAAAACCTTACTTCAAGGAAAAACCGAGATTCGTTTTTTAAAATTTATTTTCTTTTAATTGACTATGCGCAAGAATGCAAGTATTAAATTACTACAGTCATGCTTCATCATAATTTAATAGAACTTAAACAATACAAAAAAACTATGTTTTGACTACGAATGACTTCTAATTGGACATGCAAATGTCAATGACAAAATAAATCCAAAATAACCTTGCGATATGGGATTTTCTCATTGCTGAAGGCCGTACGGTGGCCTCTAAATGCTTATATACACGTCTTTGGAACTCTGGTGGAACTTGGCTCATTTGGCAATCACACCACATCTCCTTATTTTATATTTTCAGATTTATTAGATTTAAAAAAAAATATGAAATACAATGCGACTTGTCAAGGTCTAACTGTGGTATTTTTAATCTGATCTGACGTAACACATGTTGATGATATAACATAATTACAAATTTAAATGATATACATATTAAAAAAAATCAGAAATCTTTAAGTCAAAATGCAAAACGACAGTTAGTTTAAATCCTGCTAAATCTTGGGTAAGAAAGGTTTCCGCAAAACAAGAAATCATTCAGGTTTTATTCAGCACATTGTACACATTAATTTTCCCCCTAACAGACAGGTTGTATTTTAAATTGGTAAAGGTTCATTTTATAAAATAAATTTAACTATTGAAAAATGATAAATGATTTTTACCAACTCAAATCATAATTTTACACACGCTCTCACTTTACAGTGCAAAAAAAACAAACAATTTCAACAAATTTTACACTTGATGATCCTTGAAGCGACATTCCTTGATGCATGATATTAAAGTTGTCATTGGTACCGCGGTGAACAACATTCCTTGGTGCTTAATGATATTAAAGTTGTCATTGGTACCGCGATGCAGCATACGAAGAAATTAGACTGGGATTTTGGGCAAATCTCTGTTTAACGTCTACTGTCGATCATTGAGGCAGATTAACAGGCTACACCCGGATTATGCATACATGTACCTGATTTTTTCATGGAATAAGTTCCGTTATAAGATAAGTTCCAAGTTGAAGAAATATTACAACATGTATTCCTTTCGGAATAACCGAAGCAGATAAAATATTTGTTCCAACAGGAACATATATTATAGATATAGATATAGGAAGATGTGGTATGAGTGCCAATGAGACAACTCTCCATCCAAGTAACAATTTATAAAAGTAAACCATTATAGGTCAAGGTACGGCCTTCAACACGAAGCATTGGCTCACACCGAACAGCAAGCTATAAAGGGCCCCAAAAATTACTAGTGTAAAATCATTCAAACGGGAAAACCAACGGTCTAATCTATATAAAAACGAGAAACAAGAAACACGTATGAACTACATAAACAGACGACAACTACTGTACATCAGATTCCTGACTTAGGGCAGGTGCAAACATTTGCAGCGGGATTATATATATATATTACAGTTTCCAGAGATACTTTTGTAAGGTGGAACACAAATACGTTTTCTATATCACATCCGGTTTTTAAGGATCTTACAGTTCGTAAACGCAAAAGCTTTAGGTTTCAGTACAACATTTGTTATGGTCATTTAGTACAACCCAGAACGTATCCATATATAGATGTGTTCCTATTTATGCATGCAATATTTCCTGCTGTACGTTAGGTAAATATCAATCATACGTCATTTCATTATAAACAAACAGAAACACGAAGCCGAACGAGTTTCGTCTATTTGTACCCCTGTTTAGATGGACGAAGTATACTGGTTTAGCTCTATTCGTCTCATGAAAATGTCGTCACATTATTACTCTAAGAACTACAAACCAGAGCTTTATGAAATGTTGTACCAATCTTCGTGTGAGCATACTTTACCATGTGATGTGTTTACATTCTTCTCTCATGAACTGATTGTATAAGTTCGTTCGGGACCAGAATATAAAGAAAGCTGATACACAAAACGTTCAAAACTTTCAAAAACAGAGCAAGCAAACCCATTCAATTTCATAAAACTATTCAACTCACTGGAAACGGAAACACAGACTCTGTTTCCGAAATAACCGCATTATAGGAGACTGAAAGTGTAGAAAGCCAAATATTAATTATATTAAAGCAAAATTCCATATAAAAGCCAGGCCCGAACAAACAAAACCTTCTTAGGTCAATTTTGCCTTAGTTTTTTTATAAATACAAATACATAATTTATCTATTGCCAATCTATTGTCGAATTATCTATTATCTAAATCGTCCATGCACCTCATTACTGATAACGTGGAAAAGTGGTCTTGTTAACAAAAAGTAAAATCACAAAAATACTGAACTCCGAGGAAAATTCAAAAAGGAAAGTTCCTAATCAAATGGCAAAATCAAAAGCTCAAACACATCAAACGAATGGATAACAACTGTCATATTCCTGGCTTGGTACCGGCATTTTCTTATGTAGAAAATGGTGGATTGAACCTGGTTTTATAGCTAGCTAATAAAATGGGACCCTTTATAGCTTGCTGTTCGGTGTGAGCCAAGGCTCCGTGTTGAAGGCCGTACTTTGACCTATAATTGTTTACGTTTTACACATTGTGACTTGGATGGAGAGTTGTCTCATTGGCACTCATACCACAATTTCTTATTCATAAGTAGTTCAACTATTGTGTATTACTAGTTTGTCAACACTGATGTTGTGAGTTCGAAACCCGCACGTGGCAGGTGCGTTCGACTCCGATCTTAATTTACCAGGATTGTGATATAATTATAACAACTGATAATTGTTATATAATATGCCTGCACTTTTCGGTATCATTTTTCCTTGATTCCGTGATTATTCTATCCTTGAAAGTTTTGTGTTATGCACTTTTGCTTTAACGCTTTTTCTGTTTTCCGGTATTCGCTAAGCACGATTTACATATCTTGATTTTTTTTAAAATTTCGTTCAAATATTCAGCGTATGTTGAACTTCGTAATATAGCTTTAATGCAAATTAATCAAACTCGATTCTCCTTTTGTGCTTGGATATCGGATTAATACGATGAATGGGTTTTTGATAATTCTGCAGAAAGTGTTTATGTCTCAAGACGTGACAATTAATAATTATACTTTTATTGTGAAAATGTATAAAAAAGAAATAAATCTTTAAAATTTCAAAATTAGTCATTACATATTTTGCAGATTAGATTTCAAAGAAAAGTTTTCAACTTTAACAGAATATTAAGATATATCAAACAACAAAAGCGACAAAGGAGCATGTTACTCGAGACTAATAAAGCCGTGAATATACAAAAAGCGTTTTGTAAAAATATTTTTATTATTATTATTATGAATTTATAAGAAATTATAAATTAAGAATTTGATCAAAATTTCAATCAGTACCTAATGTTATATATTAAAGGATATTTAAAGAGGACAAATCCTTATGAAAAAATAAATCATCCACCGTAATCCATATCAAAGAAAGAATTTACATTGCACTGAAAAAGAAATTATATTACTCTTTCGATAGATATGCAAGTGAATACGTGTGTGAGTTATCGTATAATTCAAAATTGTGTCTGTTGTGGTTTCTTAATATAGTTGAATATATTTTTTTCTTTATTCATGCAGTCCGTATTGGACCCATTAGGCTAGCTCAGGTACAGGGTTCAACGCTAATCACTATCTTGATATTATATTAAGTGGTCCATAGCTAACCAATATTTCTACATGTTTCTTCGTTTTTAATCATTTATCATTTACCTTAAAAGTTGACATCATTATAGAAAAATGGTCACCTTCCCTTATCCCGTCCAGCAGTTTAACCTATCTAGAAATGTTTCATTCAAAGTCCTTATCAACATACCATTGCTAACAGTGACAGTTCAAATATCAACGAACATACCATCTGACTCTTATTTTACAGGATTAACTTAAAGGATTATGTTTTCGTCTTGAATGTGATTGAAATATTTGCAGCTGGACGAACGTTAATCAAACAAATATCAATTAATCAAATTTATTATAAACTGTATCTCTGACAATAGTTGATTATTTTAAATCTCTATCATACACATCAACGTAAACAGCAAGTTTAATGTGTTCGGAACGAGTTCATGTTCAGAATCATCTGATACACCGTGTATCATCGGTACAGCGGATATAGGTACTAACGAAGCGGGGCGCGATCGATTTTTACCTAAAAAAAAGCTATATACCGTACTTTCACTTAACTATGCTCCGTACAGAAGGATTTATGTGGTCAGCTATACATCGTACACAACGCTTCTTTTCGGAATAAAATATCGAAAAATAACAAATGTATGAAAGATTTCAATGCCAATTATTGAAACGGCTATACTTATTACGCACACACAGTGGCCTTCTATCAGAAAAAGAGTTGCAATGAATATAGAATCATATCGGATGAGACGAGCGCCAACTTCTTTGACAAGTATTTGCACATGTTTTGAGTAAGCGTTCTTGTTTTGGGAAAATAATGAGACTTCTCTAATCATCAACCTACGACCAATCATAATGAACAATTATATTTAGATTGAAGTACACATTGATATTATGTAAACAAAACAAAGATTGTCTTACCGTGTCAGGTCAAAATCGATCACGCCCGCTTGGTTAGTACCTATATCCGCTGTACCGATGATACACGGTGTGATATATCTCATCAAAGTATTACACAGAAGTAACACTGTGACGTCACTAGTGGACCTAGAACTTCCAACCGTTTTGCGCGATTTTACGCCAGTACTTAAAACCTTGCATCCTTTATGGGTGGATTTTACATGGATAAATAAAACCGTATAATATAAGCAAAATGAGGATGTTAAATTTGATGTATGCCCTTTTGTGCTTCTTCGTTACAGTTGTTTGTTTTTATAGTGATTAAGATGATAACACAATGTTGACTGCTGTACCCCTATTTTTGACATTTTTACCTATTGTGTCTGTTTGTTTTGTTCACGCATCGTTGTCAATATAATGGAATTTGATGCGACTGTCATACAAGTGAGAGGTTTAGCTAGCTATAAAACCAAGTTCAATCCACCATTTTCTACATAAGAAAATGCCTGTACCAAGTTAGGAATATGACAGTTGTTATCCATTCGTTTGATGTGTTTGAACTTTTGATTTTGCCATTTGATTGGGGACTTTCCTTTTTGAATTTTCCTCGGAGTTCAGTATTTTTGTGGTTTTACTTTTTGCACTACCTGAGTGAATATTTAATCTGGTGATGTTCGTGATGCTGAATTTTTAGTTTTATATGTTGTTTGGACTGTTATTCATCTTTCGATACTTTTTCCTTTTTTTTCTTTTTGGCATGAAGCTGAGCTTTGTATTCGACTTAACATATTTTATATTTTTCTAAAACTAAGATTGCACCTCCCGATGCGACATGTGTTAATCTATTACTAGTACTGTTTCGTTGTCAATTTATGCATGCTTTGTTTGTATAACTTTTGGTTTCGTTGTTTGATTGCTGCACTCAAAGACTTTTACTAAACATCTCAATTCAATCAAGTTTATTTCTGCGTTTGAACAAGTTTCTTCGCCTTTCTAGACATAATAGGAAAAAATAATTGCGATGAGTAATCATGCATGTACATTCTTAAATAACGAGCATCTAGAATATTTCATATTAGTCTAACACCATACATCAATCCTTATGGGTAAAAAGCATAAATTTATGATATTTTGAATAATTTGAACGTACTTTAAGGTTGATATGGCCGTATATAACATAAATGTGTGACTCATTCAGACATTTATCTTGGAATCTCTTTGTATACTTCAATAGTCTGACTTAATCACAACCAATTTGTATATAGTCTGTGCTTGTTTGAATTAATTTCAAATTCAGTTTGGACAATATATTGCAATGGCATGACATTTCGGTGCAAGAAGTAAAAGATTACAAATAATATTGGAGATATTGTTTTCTAAGTATAAGAATTGCTCATTTGCATCCCTTTTCCGAAGTTCATTTCAAAAACTGTATAGTTAACGTATGGTTGGAAGCAGTACTGGTTCGCTGCAATGCTAAATGACAATATTTTTTATGTCAATCTTATATAGCATACATTTCTGGCACATTTTACTGCTAAATCTAAATGATAAAAGAGAATAGTGGGCCCATAAAAAAGAATAGAGAATTATGCGATGTTAAAATATAATGAATAATGGGCAATATAAATAAAGAATACAAAAAATGGCATAAAAAAGTAAAGAATATTGAAATTAAGACCCCCTCTCCATCCAGACTTTCCTAAATACAATAAATGTTCAGCCAGAAAATCTTTTTTTTTTAAATAAAAGCACTTATCTTCAGTGCAAATAAATAGGGGTTAACAAACATTCCTTCCTTCACTTTTTTTTGTTTCGAACAGTTCTACACCAAAGAAAGACGATGATATATTTCGTAATCCGGAAATGGCAAGAGGGAAATCTACACTGATTTAAAAATAACTAAAAGTTTGGGAGGGGTAATCATGTAGTAAGTCGAATATAGCAAATGTTGCTTAGACCAAAACAAAGCTTAATGTTTAATATCACAACCGTTTAATAATAACTTTCTCCTCTACTAAAGATAATCAAAAATGTGTACGTCTGTTTGCAAAAATATCAAGCTTTTTCGTATTTTTGTTTATAATCAGAGCTGAAAGCAGTCAAATAAAAGCAGTCTATTTTTGAACAAACGCGCACATATTGATTCAAAGAAAACAATCATTTCTTGATAAGGGTGGTAAAGGGTTATTTTCGTGCAATGTGTTTTGCCATTTTTATTTCACGTGCAGCCGTGAAAAAGGTTCGTTATTCACCGTGTTTCGTGAAATCAGTAAAAAGATCAACGTGCAAGAAATTTTTAATTGTTCGTTCATCTTGAAATGGCAATTTTATTTCGCGTTCTTCCGTGCAGATACACCCCCCCCCCCCCTTTTGACGCCCCTCCTTGATATTTCCTATAATTGACTATTGGAAAGTTGAGGAAACGAAATAACAAAATCACTTATATAACTTACACCTACTCGCTACGCCGTCTACCATTTCCAAATTTGTCCACGCATTAAAAATAAAAAAATAAATAAAACTATAATCACTATACTATAATTTCACGTTCCGCTACATACACTGTCCATTCACATTATAATTCAAAGTTTGGTGACTATGTTGAACGCACCTATCCCATCATCTTGAAATAAATGATTCAACAGATACAGTTAAGTCTGCCTCATCACTGCCTGAATTACATCTAGAAATTGAGAATGAGGGTCGGTTGAGAATAAAACTGTACGACAAAAGAGATAATTTCAGCTTCCCATTGTGAATTTTACATTTCTTTGTAGCAACATTCCAGCAGCACCTGCATATAAAGTATACATCTTCAAGATGATACGATATTCAAGGGCTTGAATTCCTTGTCATAAAGGGTTGCTGCTCACAAGGAAGATTTTAAACCAAGAGTTCCAAGTGTCGAAGTTGATATCATTCCTTCAAAAATTTGACAGACGCCATCTCGAGTTGGTTGACCATTATGGAATATCTGTTTCACAGATGACGACGCATATGTTCCAATTATCGTAACCACAACCCCGTCATCTTTTCATAAAATGTGACTTACTGATTAAGACTAACCACTGAGTTAGTACTTACATGAGCAACGCGACGGGTAACACACGTGGAGCATGATCTGATCTGATCCTAAGCAACTGAGATCACCCCCAGTTTTTGATGGGGTTTCCAACTTATCATGAGTTCGATTTTCCCTTTGGTATCTTTCACCTGTCTTTTATCTGTTTTTTTTTCATATTCCAAGCCATTTGCTTCTGGACAAGACTTTGGAATCACATGGCGAATGAAGCATATCCTGTTGATGCAAATGGTTTTACATCATTTTAGAGATTACGTGATTCCAATCATTTTCTCTGCTAGGCAAATATGTTCCTGAACTTGTATTATTTAAAATGACATCGGTACACTCCCATGATACTTGACCTTCGACATTGTAACAAACATCAGTTGCGTAGCAGTAGTTGTTTTCACAAGTTTATTGTTCTTTTCCTCTCTTTTATTCAATTATTTTTATAAAATTCCAAAGACGACCACCTTTTGAATTTTCATTTTACTTTAAATTGATGTGATAGATAAACAGCGCTGAAAGAGAAAAAGATACCCAGAAATAAATCAAGACTTAAAATATTAAGAAAGACAAACAGTGAACAACCAAACGAAAGAAATTGAAACCATCCTAAAAACTTTACATGCACAAAAATAAAAGATTGAGCTACACAAATCCGAATACAAACAAGGTGCGAACCTGCAGGTAAGTAGTTCATGTTGACTAGTTGCTGACTATCATTCCCCGAGGTATCATCAGCTCACAAACCTTTCTTAAATTATTTGTTTATTAATTTAGAAATTATTAAGAAACTAAGGTTTCAACTCCCTCAGGCAAAGTTGACCATAGATAGATTTGGCTATCATTTTTATATCCATTCTAGTCATAATGCTCTTCAGTGGACTGATTTTGGTTCTAATACATCCTTGGCTTTCAAATATTCGGATTTGAGCGTTTCTTGTGAAGGTAAGTCCAGAAAAGCGCTTCGGACACATGAAATTATACAATTACTTGTTAGTTTTTATTTTTTTAGCACCTGTTTTTTTTCTTGATCGGTCGAAATGAAGTTTTATCAGAACCATGTTTTTGAACAGTACAACTCTGTGCGCGTTGATATAAAAAATGCATCTAATGTCAGAGGGGTTAACAAGTTGTCTTTTGCAAAGAGAAATTTCTGTTCTCTCCAAATTTGCCAGCTTCTTAGTAGTAATAGTCGAAATTTCTCGGTCATTGTACTAACCAGGAAATACTTATATCATATAATGTTGACTTTTTATCGTACGGATTATTGGTAAAATACTAGTGTTGAACGTTTAAGCAAAGGACAACATAGACAATTGATGCGAAGTTATTTAATAAAAAAATATTATACAACTAGAGCCTTTGTATGAGGTCAATACGAGGTTATATCGACCTTAGAGAAACATATGGACTGAGGACGAAGTCCGAGGTCGATATGCTTCTCTAGGTCGATATAACATCGTATTGACCTAAACCAAAGTCTACAATTGTTATATTATTAATCAACAACTATTGCATGAACAATGTGAAACTAGTAATTTCTAGAATGTATTTTCAGTAACATGCTGTATGCCCTGTGCAATATGCTGTTTTTGACCTACGAAAAGCTAAAAACAACAGTATTGACGTGCAAACTGAGTAAATACTAATGTACATGTGATCAAGTTTTAACGAATCACAAATCCTTAAAAATATTCGATTAATAATATAGAGGCATAACAGGCTTTAATCAACATCTGAAACCCATTGATATAAAAAAAAATATCTATATATACGTTTATTCTAAAAATAAGTGTTTTGGGTAATTAGAATAAAGTGACCTTGAAGTTTGAAAAATCTAAAAATGTGGTTGTAGCATAAGGTACAGATAAATTTTGACGACGATAAAATACCGACTGGCGAGTGAGATAATTTTTTGTACAAAACCTCAGATTAAAATGATATAGAAACCTTTACATACAGTTTATATCGTTCTGTATATGTATGCAATAGTCACCACCTGACGTAAAGCAACACATCAATCAATCAATCAATCAATCATGCAGTTTATACATTTCCTAACGGTGTTAATTTAATTTCGAAGAACTCTTTTGTAACAATCTTATCAAATAAAATACCACACTCATTTTTAAAAATGAACAATATGTACTTGAGGTTTGCTTATTCAAAGGAAAGTAGCGTCTGAAACATAGCGTTTAAATGTTTATTCTTTGGAAGTTTGTAGATTGGACACACTAAAAGAAAAATAAATATATTTGCACTTAGATGCATTTTAAAGTTTGTTTAATAGATAAATTTATCTTGTATTTTGTTGGTACTTCACATTGATCTATGTCACTGTTTCACGACATGAAGAGATGTTCGTTGTTCAGCAACATAAATTCGTAAGTCACTACGGAAAAACAGCCTAATTTGAAGTCAATTAAATACATACAATACGTCTTTGTACTATACTTTACGCACATTATGAAAGTACGTGCTAATCCTCGGTGTCTTTCTTGTTAATTAAATGGTATTTAATTATAAGAAAGTAGCTCCGTACAAAGTCCGAGTATTTCTTTATAATACCTAATTTGATAACAGTTTTGGGAATAAAATGAGGGCGGCTTTTTCAAATGCATGCATACCAGGAACGCGTTGTTGTCAATTCGGTCGCCTTTGAAAGTTTCGGGAGGGGTCGGAATTAAATTTAATTGATTAAATTATAATCATGATGGTTGTGATCGTATTACATTTGAAGGTAGTAACACAACTATTAACTCTGTTTGTTTACACCGATCAAAAGTTAAAATTACATACAGTAATAGGTAAGAATATCAAACATTCTAATATTTACTATCAAAATCTGGTCCTTTTATAGATGAATTGAACTAATGTGTTAAAAGGATTCGTTTTAGAATATTTGCTCTTATTAACTGAACTCATCTCCACCTATCTTTTCATAATAAATAACTTAACACTACAAATGGCATTTAAAAATTGTTTATAGAATTTATGATATTTCAAATATGAGTTCAAAATTATTTGCATGTAGATTTGCACCGTGACTAGAATTCAACTTTAAATAAGCGCCATAAACAGTGAAAGACTGGTACAATAGCATCAAAGGTACACATGTTACTGCAAAAGATGCGCATGTCTCTTCAGTGATGCTAGAAACCAAAATATTTGAAAATCCAAACCCTAATACAAAAGTTTCAGAGCTGATCAAAACTAAAATGACCAATAGTATAGCCAACCCAGGGCAACAAATCAGAGCTTTGCATGAGTGTGATAAATTCCTTAATTTTAATTGATTTCCAAAAGTTTAAAACTACTTTCAATGAAACAATATCCTTATTGTCATGCCTATACCGAGGTACAGGCTACTGAGGGGGTGGACAGGGGGGTACCCTTCTCCCACCTCCCGCCCCTATCTCCCACCTACCACTTTTAGAATCTTTTTTTTTCTCCCACCTACTATTTTTGTCTCCCACCTCCCGCCGCCCCCCCCCCCCCCCCCCCCCCCCCCCCGCCCACCTCCCTCAAAAGCTGTCCACCCCCTCGCTACTGGGTTGGTGATACTCCAGTTACAAGTACAAGACTGTGTCAATCTAAAAATTAATCACTGAATTTTATGTAAAAACAGTTTTTCGATACTGTTGTCAAGTCATTAAGGATTGCATATTTTGGTATTGATATTGATTCACTCATAGGGTCTTTGCATCGGAAATAAACACATTTATTCTAAAACCAGTTGTTGGCATGATACGGGTTAAGTTCTTCTCATATATTTTATGATGGTATGATACTAAACCCCTAACAGGAGGGATTGTACTTGATTTTCATATGATGAAGACATAATTTTTTAATCAGTTTAATTGAGGTCTGGAGCTGGCATGTCAGTAACTACTAGTAGTCCTTTGTTCATTTATGTATCATTGTCATTTTGCTTAGTTTCTTTTGTTACCTATTCTGACATCGGACTCGGACTTCTTTTAAACTGAGTTTTACTGTGCGTATTGCTATGTGTTTCTTTATTCAACATTGGCTAGAGGTATAGGGGGAGGATTGAGATCTCACAAAACATGTTTAACCCCGCCGCATTTTTGCGCCTGTCCCAAGTCAGGAGCCTCTGGCCTTTGTTAGTCTAGTATGTTTTTTAATTTTAGTTCATTTATATGTTTTGGAGTTTAGTGTTTCGTCCATTTTCACTGAACTAGCACACAATTTTATTTAGGGGCCAGCTGAGGACCACCTCCGGGTGCGGGATTTTCTCGCTGCATTGAAGACCCATTAGTGGCCTTCAGCTGTTTTTTGCTCTTTGGTCGGGTTGTTGTCTCTTTGACATATTCCCCATTTCCATTCTCAATTCTATTTCCTCTTATCATTGTTTTGTAGAAAGAAAAAAAGACGGCGACCATCTTAGTTGCATCTCGGGTTATCCTTGAATGCAAACTTGAAATTAAGGTACCATAAGATCCTTTTACTCATTATATTTGATCCCAGTGTGTGCTTCTGCTTCCGGGTCAAATGAGGTCGCCCATGAAGTGCTGATCTTGTTGCTCATTCTGTACTACAGATTACTGTGCAATGTTTCGCTGTGGTAAATCGTACGTTCCTATATTTAATTGGCAAAGGTCAACAAGTAAATTACTCAACTTTTGTTCTCTTATTTCCTTAGCCTTGGTCTACTCATTACACAAATATTACTACTACTGTATCAATTGTAGCCGTTTATGGACGTTTTTGTTTGTCACGCGACTGCGTTATACCGTATATATTGTTTTGGTGTCACGCACATGTAAACGTAATACTACCGGTATTCATCACGTCTTTTGTATAGTTTTATGTATAAGCTGACCAAAACATTGTAATGTGGTAAAACGAATATAATATAAACATGTTTTTTAAAGGCCAAAATTCAATAAATAATTTCAACCAAAAGATATATTTCCTATACGAATATTTTAACATAAACACTGCAAATAAATCTTTTTGTATTATTACAATGTTTGTCGAGCTGTTACGATATGGATATTATTGCGGCCGGTGGGGTGGTATATTTAAACCAATTTAAATGAGGTTATTTTGTTAAAAGTGTCAATAATTACAATGCGTTATCATAGTGTTTCAAAATCAATTTCATTGTTTCTGTTCAAGATTGTTTCCCGGGAATAAAACCTTATTTCTTTCATGGTTTGAAAAGAGTAAATCATTTATTATCATTTTTATTTATTTAATTTTTGAGAAATACAGAACATATCAGTTTGAAATAATTTTGTGAAGGGGAGCACTATTGCCTATTGATTGAGTGACTTGCTTAGTTTTAATTGCAGACTCAAAATGAACGGATGGTATGTAAGATTGGATTTTTATCGCTCTCGTTCGTCCTTTACTTTCAGTTGATTATATTTCTAATATCATAATAAACTGAGGTAACAATAAGAAAATATCCAAGTCATCGAGAACAGTTACGTGTGGTAAATCCCGATCATTTACTATATCACAAATACTATTGTTATTAAGTTTAAATGCAAACAATTTTAATTTAAATTGCAACATGTATAAATGTTCATCAATTAATTTACTTCATACATTGTACGACGGTCATGGCGGGAGGTCTCACGGGTTTAATATGCATGTTGACGCCTCGCTTTTGTTCTAGCAGATATCCCCTGCTGGAAAACCACGTTCTAGTAAGGTTTTGTGGCACTGCGGTCCTGATATATATAAATATTATGAGAAAATGATATATATATTGAGTCTAAATTAAAAAGTAATTGCTTGACAAAGTATAATCCAATCTGATTTTGTCATATACAATTCCTTATAATGCATTATTATAAGGTGAAAAAGATTAATTATAAATACCGTAAAGATTGTTATTTCGCCTAAAGTGGACCGTGCGAATATATTTGCATTTTTTAATTTCGTTTTCATTTGTACTTTTACACATTCAAGACCATAGTAGGGACTATTTCAACTAATTTGCTACAAATATACCTATAACCACCGGAGAGTATTCTTTTGAAATTTACTCATATGAAGATAAAGAAAAGACTGCTCGTAGCATTACACCTCTTGAGGGTACTTCCATGACACTTAAACAAAAGCCTTTTCCTAATATATATTTTGAAGTTTAAATATTTCTATATATTTATTACTTGAAAAATGCAAATAAACTTTTATCTTCAAGTGTAAAATTTAGTACCTTTTCAAATGATGATATTTTTGAGGACACATTGACATCATTACTCCCATAAAAGATAGATTTTAAAATACTTTTTACTTTGGAGGTTAATATTGAAACTCACACGATTTTTCATTGGCCATTCATTTAGAAAAGAACGCATATAGATATACCAGCATCGTTTGAAAAATTCTAAATCTGTCTACTACCAACTATTATATATATATATAAATATCAAATTTGCTGTTTAAAGGAAGGGTTTTAGTAGATAAATCTTTGACAATATGACAAGAATACTCCGAGTCAAAGTTTGGAAAAGCAAGAAAGAAAATTCCTATACAAGCAATGTAAAATAAGCCGCAAAAAACATGAACATACAAAAATAAGGAGATAGGGTATAGTTGCCGTCAAAACAATTATCCATATAGTATGATTTAGTATAAATATAAGGATATGCAATAGTATTGCTAATGAGACATCTTTCAATGAAAGTCAAAATGCCGTCTATATGTTATCGAACGGATTTCAAAAATTCCAAATACATTTGCAAAACGCTCTATCAGCTTTGCTTAGTTGGAATTGCAGCATTATATTTAGTATAATTACACGTAATACTGTATGTACTAAGCTGACTATTCACAGTTGACATGCGATTACCGAAATACTGACTGATGCGCGTGTAGGTTTTACCATAAAGATATATGACTTAGACTATCGGCAGAAATGCCGTCAAAATAAAAAGTATCATAACCAAAATTTATAGAACGCCATGACTGTCTTCTGATGTTGATTGTTAACTATGTTCGGTGCTTTATGCATTACGTTCAGTAGTATTTATATTTTGTTCAGTAGTTTTCATATTATGTTCAGTAGTTTTGACATTATGTTCAGTAGTTTTGACATTATGTTCGGTGCTTTGGTTATTATGTTCAGTAGTTTCATTATTATATGCAGTGGTATTTAAATTATGTTTGGTACTTCTGACGTTATATTCAGTGCATTTTGCATTATGTTCAGTACTTTCGACATTATGTTCAGTAGATTCAATATTATTTGCAGTACATTATGTATTACCTTCAGTGGTCCCGGTTTCTTTTTATTCGGTGGATTATTCATTATGTTCAGTAAAAGCATCAGTATTATACTCGGTTCAATGAACTATATGTTCAGTAGTTGTATCATGATGATGATGCAGTGAAAGTCGGGAAATCAATAACGGAAATTTTAAGAAAAAAACGAACGCGGATATTTTCGACGGACTTTTTCTTCATGGACACTTTAACGGGATCAGGAATGAAAATGGAAAAAATGGAAGCAGTATTAAATTGGTTTGGTTTACGTTGACACGTTGGCTATTTTAACAAGGAAAAAAATACTCCTGAATTAATTTGTAAGATGATTGATTGATTGTTTGTTGTTTTCTGAACGTACAGTGGCAAATATTTCACGTATATTTCAGACGGAGAGAAGAATTTTCAAACAAGAAATAAGAAGTTGCATGCGTTGTCGTTGATACACCATGACCTTAGAGAGACGACAAAAAGATAAACAGCAAAAAATAAAATATAAAAACTTATTCTATAGTTTTTGTATTCCTAGTAGGTAACCCTTTTTGTTGGTTGTTTGTAGCATATTAATCTCATGCAACGATTTTTAAGAGACCACGAAAAATCTCCTTGCAGATACTCCTATAGTATTCTGCATCCTACCCCGCTAATAGACGCTTAAATATCAGATATTTATTTGAAATAACCCAAGATAAATGAGGTTGTGGATGAGGTTTACAGAATATAGAAAATTGATTCATAAATATGACCATATCAATGATAATTCATGGTAACACGGATTAGCCTCGAACCTGTATCTGGATATTGTCAATCTATTCCTCTTCATTCTGGTTATCATTGGTGGATCTAGAGACTAAATCCAGAATTATGTTTTAAGCGCTCTGTTCAAGAACAGATATTAAGTTATTGGTTTGGGTAGTTTCTAGTCTCTTATTAAACAAAAGGGGTCATGTTTTATGCATTACTTTAAAATAATAAGAACCATAACTGTACAGAAATGGTGAAAATTTGCACATAATTAAAGTTTTGCACTTTGTATTTTGATATTCATTACCTGTCTAATAGACAGTCTATGGTAATCATATTTACACTTAGACCAGTTAGTTTTTGTGTATACAGCTTGGGTTTGGAAGATTAAAAATCTTAATAAATGATTTTAAAATGACAATCATACTGATACTCAATGTTCATTTTTTGTTGCACTTTGTACAATATTTCATTCTATACCCTTTGCATACCAGCATAAATTTCAATGTAGCTCTCTGAATGTATGAAATTTATGACTAGTTGTTTTCTGGTTTTTCTGCTATTGCAGAGCTTTTTGCTGTCATTTTTGTCTGAACTCTATCACGAACTGTTTTATCTTTGTTGTAATAATTTCTGACACAATGCAGGAGAAGAATGTAAGATTATCTTTGTCTGCAATAGTGGACGAAATAGTACGTCAAGATTTGTTAACTCGTGCAAGATCGTGATTTTCGAGGAAAATATCGACTGTACATAATTTGCATGGTAACATCAATTAACCAGTTCTGATTACGACCAGTTCAACATTTCATTCCGTATCAATAATAAATTCGGTATGCAGAAAAAGTTTAGTTATTCTGTTAATCATTTAATTCTGTAATTACTTTTTTTTTTTTTTACCTTTTTCCAAAGTTTTAAACATTTTTTTTAAAGCACCCCTTTATTCTCTATTCTTTATTTTTTGCCCACCTTCTCTTTTTTTTTGGGGTAGGGGCATTATTCTCTATTCTGTAAACCTCATCCACAACCTAATATATCTTGGGTTATTTCAAATAAATATCTGATATTTAAGCGCCTATTAGCGGGTTAGGATGCAGAATACAATAAGAATATCCAGAAGGAGATTTTTGGTGGTCTCTTAAAAGTCGGTAAGTCGGTGCATGAGATTAATATGCACAAACAACCAACAAAAAGGGTTACCTTCTAGGAATACAAAAGCTATAGAATATGTTTTTATATAACTTTTTTTTGCTGTTTGTCTTTTTGTCGTCTCTCTATAGTCATGGTGTATCAACGACAATGCATGCAACTTCTTATTTTTTGTTTAAAAATTCTTCTCTCCGTCATAAATATGCGTGAAATATTTGCCACTATACGTTCAGAAAACAACAATCAATCAATCATGACATCTTACAAATTAAAGTCAGGAGTAATTTTTTCATTGTGAAAATTGCCAACGTGGGAACGTAAAACAAACCAATTTAATCGTGTGACTGTTTCCATTTCTTCCATTTTCATTCCATCCCGTAAAAGTGTCCATGAAGAAAACGTCCGTCAAAAATGTCCGCGTTCGTTTTTTTTCCGACAATTTCCGTTATTGATTTCCCAATTTTTACTGCATCATCATCATGATACAACTACTGAACATATAGTTCATTGAACCGAGTATATAATACTGATGCTTTTACTGAACATAATGAATAATCCACCGAATAAAAAGAAACCGGGACCACTGAAGGTAATACATAATGTACTGTAAATAATATTGAATCTACTGAACATAATGTCGAAAGTACTGAACATAATGCAAAATGCACTGAATATAACGTCAGAAGTACCGAACATAATTTAAATACCACTGCATATAATAATGAAACTACTGAACATAATAACCAAAGCACCGAACATAATGTCAAAACTACTGAACAGAATATAAATACTACTGAACATAATGCATAAAGCACCGAACATATTAAACAATCAACATCAGAAGACAGTCATGGCGTTCCATAAAAATTGCAAGTTACCGACAATTCAGACCAGCTTTTTCAGAAGCCATTAAATACATAAAGTGTTTGATACTAGCATCAAAACCGCACAGATGCTACTTGTCAGAGCAGTCAATCCCGTCTGAGATCAACTTGAGACTCGTTAATTAAATTATCATTCTGAATGAAAGATTAACGAGGTTAACGTTAGCGTTAGAAAATTGTGTACTGTTAGTCGCAAAATTAACGGGTGCTGTTTGAAAGGGTTGTCATAATCTTTGTCGATGTTGAAGTCTATCACATTTCCGATAAGGATAACTATGACATCAGGTAAAATTGAATACAGGCCATTTACGTAATATTATTTACGCATCACAACTGATTTAAAACGTAACTCGGATGTCGAACAGCAGCCAACTGCAATACAAAGAGCTATATCTTACAAAAAGATCCCTATTACCACGTATAGTTACAAGGACTTTTAAACAGCAGGGTATAGAATTTGATTGCCTGATTGATGTTTGCTTTACGAAAATGAAATCTAGAACTAAACAGAATAATTTGTATTTGAAAATCACTTCAAAGGTACACTTTTTGGTAGCTATTTTACTTTTGGCTTGTAATTCCCAAAATTGTAAAAACATGACATAATATTATCAGAACCTTAAGCTACATAAATGATGCTTTGGAAAGTGCTCGATAGTCTATAAGATCCTATAACGCATAAGGTCAGTTTCATCAACGGATTTTACGATATACGACCTAATGTTGCTTGACAACAAGTGGCAAATGTTCCATGCATATTCTGAATAAGGACTTGGTGTTATACCACTGGGTAATACAGATATCTGATGGCAAAGAAATCACAAACGATCATCCAAGAGAAAACTACAAAACAGTTTTATCGAAACAATTAGAAAATGACAAAAAGCAAACAAAAAACACATGGTGCATTAGTATATCAACCTAGACAACATTTTTTTCTTTGGAACAAAACGAGACTTTAATTCGTTCTGTATATAAAACCTACTACTTCTTACGGGGACGACCATTTTGTTTTCTTGAAGGGGACAGGGAGTTTGTTTCGGAAGGAATATTCATTTTCAGCAGTTGCGCATGCTGGGTTCGATCTACACTTTTCCCTTGAACAAAGAGAGACTTAAATTCGTTTGTGTGCAAAACATAATACGGATACGACCATTTGTTTTTTTTTTCAGTGGTCGGGGATGGGGTATTTTTTTTTTTTTGGCTGACGGAATATTCATTTTCACCTGTTGCTAGGCCGTCTTATTTATTTCGCGCGGTAATTTATTTTCGAATTTGTACACAACTTTTTCCTGTATTTTGTGAGTCAGAATATTCATTTTCATACAATGTTGTGCATAATTATTAATTTTCAGTTCTTTCAAGTATATAAAGAATGGAAACTGGGAATGTGTCAAAGAGACAACGACCCGACAAAAGAACAGAAAACTACACAGTTCTTACCGTTTATTTCCACCATCACCATGTTTACCCCAGAAATTGTTTTTATTGTTCATCGTGAACTCACTTTAAATAATTTGTAACATTTGTTAATTTAGATACTGTGAACGCAATGCTTCTTTACCAGAAGAATTGTACTAATTATGAATGGTACAGTCGCTGATACATTATATTATCAGGGGGGGGGGGGGGATTTTTTTACTATGAATTTATCATGCTTCCATCGAATACTTCGCTCCCTACAAATCCGCTATAAGTTATAAGAAGTAAGTAGTAAGTGACTCAGATGTGAACACATATGCTATTCAATAACAGTGAATCAATTATGACGAACCCTATCTTCCAGAAACTACCTATTGTATAATTAATTTATTCTAACCTGTAAATGCCTGAAATATTCGCCACCGAAAATTAGGCAAACAATAGCCAGTCAATCTTTTCAGTGCTAATATAAGTGCTATTCACTAGTTACTTATAAAGCTTAAAATATGTCGTAATATAGGTTAATAGCCTAAACCTAAAAAAATGTAACCACTAGTGATAATAACCTATATAAAACGCAGTCTTTTCATGTGTTTTTCGTTATTTGTGTCGTTTGATTGGTTTGATATCTCTCTGAAATATTTCCCACATCTTTCATTGATGGTGCCTTTTTTTAACTGTTCATAAGTAACTAGCTGCTTATATATTAGTTTACGCTTCATGTTAAGATTTCACAAATCCTGTATAATCAGCATTATTTATTATTGATAGTTTTCAATGTGAAAAGTAAAATGGAACTTGGGCAATAATTAAAATACAATGTTAGGTTATGCTGACTTTATTTAATTATAATTTGTCTACAAAAAATAGTTGTTATCAAATGAAAGTTCAATGAACAGTTGCGGTTCGTTGACCTTTATAAGAATTAAGAGATTAGTATATGATTGCCAAAGACACAACTAATAACCAAGACCAAAAGACAAAGTTGTGAACAATGAAAGGTGACAAAAGTGACAAAACCCATACCGCATAGTAAGCTATAAATAAAAAGAAAGAAAGAAAAACAAATGTGTACAATATAGTGTTTGGATATGACAACGGTTCAGGAGCAGATGCGAATATAAACATGGGACGTAAGGACGGATGAGCGGAGTCCCCCGTATCTACATACCTCGAACTTCATAGAGCGGGTGTATAATAAGTCATATTCTCCAGACTAAAATCGATACACCTACATATAGGTGCACGTATTATTAACGACTTGGTGCTTCTATCATAAACTTTCCATATGTTCCATATGAATTCAAATTGAATACAATGTACGGTATTATAAACAAGACTTAATAAACTTGATAAAATCGGTTCACAAAATTGTGGTAATGTGCTAAGGCTTACGTTACAACTCGCTTTTTTCAATTTGATGATGATGGTGATGGATGGATGGTAGATTTCCAGTGGCAAATTAAATGCATTTAGGACTAGAAAATGTATATGTGATATGAATCTGAATCCTGCTTTGTACTAAACCGCCGCTGAGCCGTACACATTATTCTGATTCCGGAATGTCGAGAGCTAAGCAACAAAACACAATTTTCAAGTCTTTGGTTTGACCTGACCCGCCCGTTTGACGTTTTTGCCATTCTGTTCCGACACTTTTTGTTTTTGAACTCTCAAACTTTTAATTTGTTTTCTTGTTTTCCAATCTTTTGTTTTAAGCTTACCCAGGGAAAGTTATTCCAGAAGCTCGTGTTGAACTTGTACTGCTGTTGGTGGACTGGACTGTTGGTAGCGGGTGCCTTTACATTTCAATGATACATTGTGTCTCTAAATTTCCAGTTCGTAAAATTATATTGTTGTGCTAAATTGAGTGATTTTTTTTAAACTGCCTTGAGCATCACTGAGGAAGGTTTTTCCACCACACGCATTGTTCAACTTGGTCACTACCGCTTTTGTTAGGGATCAGTCTACGAGTTTGTCATTATCCAAGAATACTGAGCCAGTGAATGGCATTGGCAAGATTCAAATGATAAAGTTTATTCATAAATTTCCAGATTATAAAATCAAATTGTGCTAAACCGACCGTGCAAGACCGTCATGTGTAGTCAAGGTCGTTAAAAAACGCCCCTCGTCTCGTTATTGTGCTTAATTAGTTGAGTATGCAATGACTATTCAAGACTGGGACAACTGAACTTTAAATATAAAAGTTTGGTTCTGCAACGTTGGTCTTGCGGGGTGAAAGCCCGGAAAATTAAACCGCCACTAGAAAAAAGGTTTGTTTGACAGGGTAAAAATATTGCCTTGCAGCAGGATACCTACTTACCCATTAAATACTTGATGCAGGAGTTCTTAACGGGCAAAAAATAAACTAACAAAAATACTGAAGTCCAAGGAAAATTCAAAACAGAAAGTCCCTTATCAAATGGCAAAATCAAAAGCTCAAACTCATCAAACGAGGGGAAAACAACTGTCATATTCCTGACTTGGTATAGGCATTTCATTATGTAGAAAATGGTAGATTAAACCTGGTTTTATAGCTAGCTAAACCTCTCACTTGTATGAGTCGCATAAAATTCCATTATATTGACAACAACGTGTGAACAAAACAAACAGACATAATACTTTAGATAAAAGTAATTTTACTTAATCTAAAGTTTCCTCATGCTAAGTTTTGAAAGTTTTGGGTCGTTAAGCAATCTAATTAAAATACAAATCTCTGATTTTGTTATCCTCTTATACGAGCACGTGAGTTAATATAGATCTGTATTTTAATTAGATTGGTCGTTAAGGTTTTCGTGTTCTCCAGTATTTTACATTTTTGGCTTTCCCATAGTTATACGCCCGTCAATTTTTGACGGGACGTATTATGGTATACAAATGTCCGGTGTCCGTCCGTCTGTCCGTCCGTCTGTCTGTCCGACGTAAACATGTCGCACCGTAACTTGAGAATGACTTATCCAAATTTCATGAAGCTTAACATAGTTGTTTCTTATGATGGTCAAACGATCTGTATACTTTTTGGTGAAAATAAGATTTAAACTTTTTGAGTTACGGGACTTAGTAACTAAAACAGGTGTGTGTTTTTTTTTCACATGTCGCGCCGTATCTCAAAAACAATTTATGATTATTGCTTAAAACTTTACACACTTCTTAGTTATATTAATCTTAAGATCTGTATACTTTTTGGTGATGATTCAAAATTTTATTTTAGAGATATTGAGTATTTTGTTAAAAAAGGGGGAGGGGTTTTTCACATGTCGCGCCGTATCTCAAAAACAGTTTATGATTATTGCTTAAAACTTTACACACTTCTTAGTTATATTAACCTTAAGATCTGTATACTTTTTGGTGACGATTCAAAATTTTATTTTTGAGTTATTGAGTATTTTGTAAAAAAAAAGGGGGAGGGGTTTTTCACATGTCGCGCCGTATCTCAAAAACGATTTATGATTATTGCTTAAAATTTTACACACTTCTTAGTTATATTAATCTAAAGATCTGTATACTTTTTGTTTTGATTCAAAATTTTATTTTTGAGATATTGAGTTTTTTTTAAAGGGGGGTGTTCACATGTCGCGCCGTATCTCAAAAACGATTTGTGATTATTGCTTAAAATTTTACACACTTCTTAGTTATATTAATCTAAAGATCTGTATACTTTTTGGTTTTGATTCAAAATTTTATTTAAGAGATATTGAGTTTTTTGTAAAAAAAGGGGGTTTTCGCATGTCACGCCGTATGTCAAACTATTTATGTTTATTGCATAAAAATTCACACACAAGACGACAGGCGTATCATGCGCTCATGGCGCAGCTGTTTATTTTGTCTTGAGCTTACCTCATTAAACCCGTGATGTGTACGCGGAAATCGTAGGATACTGGTCACCAGTTTAACTGGTTAAATTGTAATACGCAAGTCCTGGCCTAGTCAGATGTTTTGTGGTAGCTTTATATTGATAACGAATATAAAAATAAATTGCTTCGCCGAGCGCAGCTGGATACGACCGCAGAGGTCCAACCCTGAACAGGTGGGGCAAAAATGGACACAATATTCGCGCTTGATACAGGTCTGAATTTGGATTGTAATTCAATATTTGACACATAATAGGTTTCTGACACAGAATAACTGTAGTCAAAGAACTTAGAATTGGTTATATGATTTGAATTTATATTAATTTTTTTTTTGCTTTTGTGCAATACACCATGCTGTTGCGAATTGACCCCCCCCCCCCCTTTTTGCCAAAAAAAAAAATAATATTTGAAGAAATTTTCTTCTTAATTTCTGAAATTTGAAATGAGAAAAAATTGTCCCCCCACAATTTCTTTTTTACCCCCCCCCCCCCTTTTAAAAAAAAATATGGTCATAATCTCAATTCACATTTCCAATGGAGTTTGCAACCATAATTACCCATTCAAATACATCATAAAAGTCTTAAAATAGAAAATGACATACATAATCATGGCTAAAATTAATATTCCTTAATCAGCATTTTTAAAAGTAACTTCTAAAAATAAATTGACAGCTAATCACCTCAAGACAATACAACATTTCTTTATACATAATTTAAAAGCAGTGTAAGGGAGGTAATCCAAACATACCATTGTACTTTTAAGTAATTGTCCATTAACCAGGAAACCCTTGTTTCCCCCTTTTTGCCCCTTATTTCTAAACGGTTTGAGCCATAACCCCCCAAAGCCAATCCTAACCTTCCCTTTGTGGTATGGAAACTTATGGTCTAATTTCAGAGAGATCCATACACCTTTCCACAAGTTATTGTCTGGAACCTAGAAAAATGCTTATTTGGGCCCCTTTTTAGCCCCTAATTCCTAAACTGTTAGGACCATAACCCCCAAAATCAATCCAAACCTTCCTTTTGGGGTTATAAAACTTGTGTTTAAATTTCATAGATTTCTATTTACATATACTAAAGTTATTGTCCGGAAACCAAATGTCTTCGGACGACGCAGACGACGACGACAACGTGATACCAATATACGACCGCAAAATTTTTTGCGGTCGTATAAAAAGAAACATGTGTGAAAATGGATTTGATTTTTGATTTTTTGGTGTTTAAACGCCACTTTTCAGCACCGCTTTTAGACTATTTCGTGGCGGCCAGTTTTTATTGGTAGAGGAAGCCGGAGTGCCCGGAGAAAACCACCGACCTTCGATAGGAAAACTGACAATCCTAGTCAATTAAGATTGGAGTCGAATGCATCCGCAACAGCGGGGTTCGAACTCACAACCTCAGTGTTGACTGGCTAGTGATTACAGTAGTAACTACTTAGACCACTCGGCCACCGAGACCCCTTGTGAAAATGGACAGGTATTATTTCAAAAATAATTTAAATATTTCAAACCAGATAATTTTTTGAATCTTGCAATAGTACCACAAAATGGTCTCCGTGCTTCGACAGAATATTTTTACTGATAGATATATGTTAATTGTTAAAATATTATTTATACTTTTCATATCAAATTCCACCAGGTTTCAACAACTTTACTGCGAATGAAACATATAGAAAATGATAGGCATTACATTATATAATAGTATGTCGCTCTGGCAAACATTTGTTTACATTATATAATAGTATGTCGCTCTGGCAAACATTTGTAGGTATAATATATTTAAAGCTAAAATCGCGAAGCAAGAAACTACTTAAGTATTAAAAGGAAAATAAACTAAGCTGTTGTCTGCTCTATGGTCGGGTTGTTGTCTCTTTGACACATTCCCCATTTCCATTCTCAATTTTATAACCATAGATACCAGGATTGAAGATTTTGTATTTACGCCAGACGCGCGTTTCGTCTACAAAAGACTCACCAGTGACGCTCGAATAAAAAAAATTTAAAAAGGCCAAATAAAGTACGAAGTTGAAGAGCATTGAGGACCAAAAATCTCTAAAAGTTTTGCCAAATACAGCTAAGGTAATCAAAGCGAGACAACTCTAATCGACCGATGATACAAGTGGTAACATGCAAAATTGGTACCGTTTTATGTTTAAAATGATCATTGAAATACATTGTAATAGATTAATTTTGAAAAAAAAACAGACAACTGAATAATTGGTCTTTTACTAAAATATCATAACCTTTATCGAAAAATATGAAATAATCAACAAAAATAAGTCATTGTAAAAAAGTTATAAATATATGTAGAAAATCATGATTCAGTTTGTTTACAAAAGTACAATATTATCGTATTGCACATACAATATATGGAAAAACCTAAATAACATTACTACTTAAATCGGTCAAATCTGAAATTACACTTAGGTTTCAGCGGTATGAATAAGGACAAAGTATTGCATGTTGTTTTGTATAAGATAAGATAAGATAAGATAAGAATTTTATTAATCTAATCAAGAACCCATAAAGGGCATCATTTACAACAATATTAAGCACTATATGATTATGTGTATGTATATGAAGTGAAATATAAAGCATGTGATGCGGTTGAATCCGGAGGCTTTCTTGTGTGAAAGAGAGGCGTAAGATATCAAACGGATATTCAAACTCCTAATTCGAAAACGAAACTGACAATTCCATGGTGAAAAAATGAAAAACGACGAAAAGACAAACAACAGTATACAAAACACAACATAGAAAACTAAAGACTGAGCAACACGAACCCCACCAAAAACCAACTGTAGTAATTACCTCTACTGGATCAACAGTATATACGCGTGTTCATTTAAAACATCGGACAGAAAGTCACAGGACAACAAATAACAAACCAAACTTAGAGAGATAAACCATAACAAGACAAAAAGTCACAATTCATATCATTATCAATCAGGTCAAGGTCTGATTAACCCTGCCAGACCCACATATACCATTATTCCATACACTAAAATTATTAAACTTATTCCTTAAAGAAAACAGACCCCTAAAGCTCGACATTGTTCAATGAACCGTAAAATGAGGTCAAGGTCATATAATACCTGCCAGCCAGAGATGTGGAACTTACAATTATTCCATACACCAAATATAGTTGGCTTATTGATTATAGTATCTGAGAAGGACCAAACGACGTAAACTTAACATTTACCAATGTGTAATGAAAACGAGGTCAAGGTCAGATGATACTTGCCAGACAGACATTTACACCTTACAATCATTCCAAACAAAAAAATATCGTTGGCCTATTGAATACAGTATCTGAGAAACCGACCAAAATACAAAAACTTAACATTAAACAAAATTAAAACCATGAATATGAGGTCACAGACAATTGTCATATGACATACGGAAACTTCGAAACTTCGTTACAAAATTAAGGCATCTATATACAAAGATCATACAAGATACGAAGGATACAGGTCTTCTATCGTCTGAAACATAAAGCTATAATAGTTTACGCAGCCACCAGATTGTCTCCCATCTCCGGAGTCAAGACAAACACTAGAAGGGTCTTATCCATGAAGTACTGATCTGCTTGATGATCATTTTTATTGATTACAGTGTCTTTCTATCATCTGTGTAATTTGCTCCAAAATGAAAAAGGGTAAAATCATCATTTAAGCGCAATAAATCCTTAAAGAAGTCACATAAAAATTTCGGCTATGTTGAACTATTTGTATGTCTTGTCTTGCTGATCTTTTTTGCTGTTGTCACTTTTTATTTATCCACCATCTTTTTTTTTGCAAAAATTTGTAACAAGAGTCAGTGCACACGCCGAAATGTCTCTCCTTCTTTTCTTACCATTGATTTTATGTTGATAGTCCTAAATATAAAGCTTTACTGCAACTGTCACATAAATTTAACATGATCCAAGAAAATGAGGTCAAGGTCAGAGAAACCAAACTGGAAATACATGTACACTTTACAATTATTCCATACACCAAATATGCTTTAAATATACTTGACCTATTGCACATCTAAGAAACAAACTTAACCAGGAAAACTTAACATGATCAATGAACCATGAAAATGAGGTCAAGGTCCGGTGAACCCTGCCAGACTGACATGTACACTTTACAATCATTACATGCTTTAAGTATAGTTGACCTATTGCATATAGTATCTAAGAAACAAACATAACCAGGAAAAATTAAGATTGACCAATGAGGTCATGGTCAGATGATAATTGCCAGACAGACATATACACTTGAGGAAGCTACTATTTGATTTTTAGGGGGGGGTTGCTGTGATGAAAAATTTTGTCCTGCATTTTTTTTTAGTTGTAATCTCTTGTCCTGTTTCTATTAGTTCCTGCCTTTTTTTTATTAGTTTATCCTGCCTTTTTTTTTGAGAAGTTGCTCATCCTGCCTTTTTTTTTGAGAAGTTGCTCATCCTGCCTTTTTTTTTTAACTCAAAACTACTGTCCTGCCTTTTTTTCTTCAAATTTCATCCTAGACCCCCATAAACATCAAATGGTAGCTCCCTTACAACCATTCCATACATCAAATATAGTTGACCTATTGCTTATAGTATTAGAAAAAAAGACCAAAAAACAAAAACTTAACTTTAACCACTGAACCATGAAAATGAGGTCAAGGTCAGATGACATCTACCGGTTGGACATGTACACCTTACAATCATTCCATACACCAAATATAGTAGACCTATTGCTTATAGTATCTGAGATTTGGACTTGACCACTGATCAATGAAATGAGGTTGAGGTCAAGTGAAAACTGTCTGACAGGCACAAGGACCTTGCAAGGTACGCACATACCAAATATAGTTATCATATTACTCATAATAAGAGAGAAATTAAGAATCCTAAAAATCTTAACTTTTTTTTCAAGTAGTCACTGAACCATGAAAATGAGGTCAAGGACAATGGACATATAACAGACGTAAACTTCATAACATAAGGTATCTATATACAAAGTATGAAGGATCCAGGTCTTCTACCTTCTGAAATTTTAAGCTTTTAAGATGTTTGTTAACGCTGCCGCCGGATCACTATCCCTATGATGAGCTTTCTGTGACAGAAGTCACAGGCTCGACAAAAATGATCATTACGGGGCAATACCTCAATTTTGCTTTTGACAGATTCTACCTATCTATAATAGTTTTTGAGTTAATAGATAAAATTGTCATTCAAGGGCTATAAGGGAGCTACCATTTGATTTTTATTGGGAGGGGCTAGGATGAAAAATTTGTCCTGCATTTTTTTGTTGTAATCTCTGTCCTGCCTTTTTATATTTCACTCTATTCGGTCCTGCCTTTTTTATTAGTTTATCCTGACTTTTTTTACATAAATTGTCATCCTGCCTTTTTTTTTGCCAAGTTACTCATCCTGCCTTTTTTCAAATTTCATCCTAGCCCCCCTCCAAAGTTTTATCTATTATTATAGTTTATGAGATAATAGGCAAAACCTCGAAAATTAGAATAGTCAAATATATATAAAAACAAGGATGTGTCCATAGTACATGGATGCCCCACTCGCACTATCATTTTCAGTGGACCGTGAAATTGGGGTCAAAACTCTTAATTTAACATTAAAATTAGAAAGATCACATCTTAGGGAACATGTGTACTAAGTTTCAAGTTGATTGGACTTCAACTTCATCAAAAACTACCTCGACCAAAAAGACGGACGAACGGACGCACAGACCGAAAAACATAATGCCCCTCTACTATTGTAGTTGGGGCATAAAAATAAATGGAGAATGTGCCCATGGGACACAGATGATGCCGGCCCCCTCTTGCATTTAATGTTATAAAGGGACAATTAACTAGAGCACTGTAAAAGTGACGCCATCCAAATTCGAACTTGATCTGTGTTTTATGGTAATTAGCATAGTGTATAAGTTTCATAACATTTGGTAGAAGCAAACTTGAGTTAGGGAATGGAAATTAATTTTTGAACGTACAGACGAATGGACGGACAAGGATAACACTTAATGCAACCTGGCGGGGGTATTAAAACAGGTGAGCATAAAAAAAGAAAAACAGACATGGAAAAAGTATATACAGTCAACACAAACAGTACACAGAAAACTAGCCAAAGCTGAAGATTGAGCAATCCAAACCAGACCAAATATTTAGGGTGAACTAATGGGATCTGAACAGAGAGCAGCTCCTGTTCCACTTGTTGCAACTGTTTTGTTAATGAATCTATAAACATAGCATCTGATCAAAGGCTACATCTTTTCCCAATTAGGTTGGAGAACAAACAAATAATGAAATATCACTCTTTTATTTTGTTTAAGAGATTTATACATTGTCATATGTTTTATATAGTATCATCATGAGAAAAAATATTTAGCAAAGAATTTGCCCTAGTATAGAACTTCAAATGCTACTAGTCCTTAATCAATATTAATTTCCCTAAATTAAAATCATACTTTAAAAAAATCATACAACTTTAATATAGGTTGCATCATTTGGAAATGTAAACAGTATCGGTAAGAACTACAAAATCAAAAGAAAACCAAATAAATGTATAATACAAATACTGTAAACCGACTGATTTTGGTTACTAGTACTTGAAAGATAACATGAATATAAATTGTAGCGAATTTGTTAAACTTTTATCTTCCCTTATATAAATACATCAAGAAAATTAATAAATCGTGAAAATGAATTGCAGCCAAGTCGGCTACGAATGGTTCAACGCAAAATAGAAATAAAAAAGTATCCCCGAAATAAGTTGGTCTACAGTAGTATAAGATAAAGTTGTATGTTAAAAAGTAGCAGTACTGCATTCATTTCTGAGGTTTCAGTATGGTAGATTTATTATTACTCGTTGGATACCAACTTCTATGGATTTCATTGGTAAAGGTTTTACCACAAATTTAAATGTTCACCTGAGTAACTGTTGGTTTATATACAGACTTTGGCAAAACCACAATATCAAATATTGATGATTGAAATAAAAATTTTCCTCAATTAACGCAAGTTGGCACCCACCAAATTAAATAAATCCACAGTATATACAAAGTATCAGTTCAATAATCTGATAAAAATGTCTGAGAGACTGAATTTTTATAAATTCTATGCGTCTTATTTGGTAAAAAATATAGTAGATCAACTTGAGTGTAAAATGTTCTTAAATACCTTCTTATTGCACAATCAGGTAAATATAAAAAAAAATTTAACTTTTTGGCTGTTTTACTTATATGTTCTAATAATAGTTAGTCATTATATGAGGGTCTGGATGGGGGTCCTTCATGTCTTTATTCTTTAATTCTTGTGGGCTTTATGTTTATCTATAAAAATAACACAGATGCTGTAAAATTCTCATGAAAATTATCTTACTATAAGATTTATCGGAACTTACATGATTTCTTTATTCTATACATAGTTCATTTCTGGAGGCAGTATTGTAAAACCTAATTCGTTAATTTTCCACAATTATTATATACTTTTGCCGCCCTTTATTCTCTTGATCTTTTTTTTTTTGCTCATTTTTCTATATTCGCTAATTTTTTTGGCCCTTATTCTCTTTTCTGTAAACCCCTTGCAGACTCTCTTATTTGTTTATGTTATATGGTATTTTTTTTGTGGTGAAATAGATTCAAAATTTTAAGTGACCATTGAGGACCAATGAAAAAGAAGATATATCCCAATTGATCCAATGGTTAAAAAGAGCAAAAGAATCTTTAACATGTTTAACCAAGAATGACTGGTAAGCTCTGATAAAAGCTCATATGGCCTTTGGAAAGGTGACCTAAAAACTAAATCTTGTGTTTTAAGTCAAATTCAGGAATTTTTGTCAGATATTCTGACTCCTTGGTTTTTTTCCTACGATACAGGGTAAAATATTTTGCCCCTTAACACCCATTTTTCTTTTCATAAAAGACTTCATTAGCTCATAAAAATTCATTTACCAAAATTTAAGAGATTATAGATTTCTTATCTTTCGCTTTGAGACCCAAATAATACCAATGCAAATATAAGGGTCAGCCTTTACCCACCATTCAAAATATCTTGAAAAGGAGCTCCATAACCTATCAACATCTTTAACTTATTTTGTTCCTTAAATAATGCTCTTCTCATTTACAGTGTCAATTTTAAATTCCTGATTTTTTTAATTATACCTAAGTACATCCTTAATGATACATAAGGGAGCTACCATTTGATTTTTATGGGAGGGGGGGGGGGCTAGGATGAAATTTGAAAAAAAAGGCAGGACATGAGTTTTGAGTAAAAAAAAATGTAAAAAAGTCAGGATAAACTAATAAAAAAAATGCAGGAATAGAGTAAAAAGTAAAAATGCAGGACAAAATTTTTCATCCTAGTTCCCCCCCCCCCAAAAAAAAAAAAATCAAACGGTAGCTCCCTAATATACGAATTATTCAGTAAAACCTTAGTGATTGTTTTTCATATGTGAAACAATGGCATTCTTCATATAGCATTTGTAGTCACAGATATCACAACTATAGGGTTTGTAATCCTCATGAATGAATTTGATATGCATTTGAAGCAAGTAATTAAAAGCATAAGTCCTCCAGCACTTCGGACATTTAAAATGTTTTTGAGAATGCTTCAGTTTATGGTGTCTTTCAAGATGTCTCACACTGCAAAAGACTTTGAGACATATCTTACACTCCCTTGAGTGATCGTTCTTACGATGAGAAGCAAACTCAGCCACCGATACAAAAACTTTCCCACAAAGAACACACTCATGTCGAGGTTTTTTGTCTTTATCACCTAAATGATAATTTTTAATATGGTAATTAAGAATACTCCATGAATAGAATGTCTCTCCACAGTATTCACACATATGTTCCTTTTCTTCCTGAGATTTTTTTTGTCTCAAATTGTTTTTTGTTTTTTCAACAACTTTTCTTATATAGTGTTTTGTTTTTTTAACATGTCTTCTTAACTTATCAATGGAACCAAACATCTTATGACAAATTTTACAGCGTTTTTTTTCATCAGGATGGTCTTTAGATACATGATTTATCATTTTTACAAAGCGACTGAACCCTTTATTGCAATATTTACACTTGTACATATTATTGTATTGTTCATCCTCAACTGTATGCTCTCCTTCTTTCTGTAAATGTACAGCATTACTGATTTCCTCTCCTTTCTTTGGTAGATGCACAGAACAAATCTTCTGTGCTTCTTTCTCCTCTGAAGGAGACTTTTTATATCTCAAATAGTGTTGTGTATTTCTAACATGTTTTCTTAACTGATCAGTGGATCGGAACATCTGTTGACAAATTTTACAGCGATTTTTTTCATCAGGATGTTCTTCAAATATATGATCTTTCATTTTTACATAGTGACTGAACCCCTTATCGCAGAATTTACACATGTACATATTACATGTATTGTAATATGCCAGAAAATCTTCATCGTAAATTGTAGGCTCTTTTTTCTTCTGTTTATGAACAGCATTAACATTATGCTTTCCTTTCTTCTGTTTATGAACAGTATCTACAGTATGCTTTCTTTTCTTCTGTAAAGGTAAAGCATCAACTGTATGCTCTCTTTCCTTTTGTAAAGATAAAGCATCAACTGTATGCTCTCTTTCCTTTTGTAAAGGTAAAGCATCAGCTGTTTGCTCTCCTTCCTTTTGTAAAGGTAAAGCATCAACTGTATGCTCTCTTTCCTTTTGTAAAGGTAAAGCATCAACTGTATGCTCTCTTTCCTTTTGTAAAGGTAAAGCATCAACTGTTTGCTCTCCTTCCTTCTGTAAAGGTAAAGCATCAACTGTATGCTCTCCTTCCTTCGGTAAAGGTAAAGCATCAACTGTATGCTTACCTTCCTTTTGTAAAGGTAAAGCATCGACTGTATGCTCACCTTCCTTCTGTACAGGTAAAGCAACAACTGTATGCTCTCCTTTCTTCTGGACTGCATTACTGATTTCCCCTCCTTTCTTCGGTAGATGTACAGAACAAATCTTCTGTAAATGTTTAGCATTAAATTTTTGCGTTCGTTTCTGCTTGATTCTAAAACTGTTCCTAGTACCTTTCGTTTCAACCTCAAAATTGGCCTTTTTCTCTAAAGTTTCTAACTGCTCTAAATGAAGTGCAATATCTATGTCTGTATAAAATACTATTATTCTAAGGATAGATTCGATTATGCGAAGATTTAATCCAGATATCTCCCAATTTTTTACATGCTGTACAAGGTCATCTTTTTCTTTATGTTGTTCGCTTCCCTGCAGAAGTTCAGTCTCAGTATTTTGATTTTCCCATGTATTCAATTTGCCGTGTCCTTGACTTTCTGTATTAATGGCAGCTGTGGGTGGTTCTTTGTGCCCTTGACTTTCTGTATTACTGACAGCTGTGGGTGGTTCATCATGTCCTTGACTTTTTGTATTAGTGGCAGCTCTCGGTGGTTCTTCGTGCCCTTGACTTTCTGCATTAATGACAGCTAAGGGTGGTTCTTTGTGGCCTTGACTTCCTGTATTACTGACAGCTGTGAGTTGTTCTTCATGGCCTTGACTTTCTACATTACTGACAGCTGTGGGTGGTTCTTCATGCCCTTGACTTCCTGCATTACTGACAGTTGTGGCTGGTTCTTCATGGCATTGACTTTCTGCATTACTGACAGCTGTGGGTAGTTCTTCATGACATTGACTTTCTGCATAACTGACAGCTGTGGGTTGTTCTTCGTGCCCTTGACTTTCTGCATTACTGACAGCTGTGGGTGGTTCTTCATGTCCTTGACTTTCTGCATTAATGGCAGCTATGGGTGGTATTTGTTGAAAAGATATATGATGCAAAACGTTTTTGTGCATGAAAAAATTGTGAGCTTTTAATTGCAAATGCGAACCTAAACCAATTTTGCAAATATTGCAATAACACAGAACAGTAGCTTGTGGCAAGCAGGAATGACTCTTAAAATCATCTAAGTTAATTTTTGCTTTACAATTAGGACAGCTAACTTCTTTGATTTTCTTGATATATTGTATTTCGTCTTTATATTTTGATGAGAACTCTTTTCTGAACTTTTTTACCATTCCCTCAACACTTTTTTCTTCTCCAAGACAATCTGTGCTATCATCATCCGTCATGGTGCCAGATGGAGTAGATTTAAAATGACATAGTTCTCTTTCTGACCAGTCCTTGATAACTGAGAAGAGAGATCTTGATAAAAAAGCCCTGGTTACTTTAGATGGACGTATATAAAGTATTGAAAATTTTTTACCACAAGCATGATGCTGAAGCTCATCAATCAAATTTTTACTTGAGAATTTTTTGTTGCATGCTTGACAAAACCAGTCATCAATGGTGTAAACATACATCAGTAACTCCAAGTCTGTACATTTTATATTACATAAAATCACCTTGATATTGGTGTTTTTCAAATTTCTGGACTGTGTAGCAGCAAGCATATTCTTATCTTCCAGGGCACGAGCAAGCTCTCTGAAAACTTTAGACAAATCTTCCGTTATCTCATGAAGATATTTGACAAACTCCCTTTCAGTAATCTTTTGGACACTTGTTCTTTCTTCAAGATGTGACAATTTTAGGTGCTGCTCAAGATACTTTTCATACCAAAATTCTTTTGTACAAAACCTACATGCCAACCTCCCAGTATGCTTGTTTACCATAGCTTGGAAGATAAGTAGCCCTAAAATGAAATGAGAACAAACTAAGACATAATTTTTTAATGCATGATAATTAATTCTATTTTTAGTTTTACTGATCCTCCTAATAATTATTGATTGACTGTTGGTGTTAAAAGCCACTTTCAGCACTGTTTGCTAATTTTTGGTAAGTTTTTATTGGTGGATGAAACCAGAGTGCCCGGAGAGAACCACAACCTTCGGTCGGAAAACTAGTCATTTAAAATTGTAGTTGAATCCACCTACCACATGCAGGGCTGGAACTCACAACCTCAGTGTTAACAGGCTTAAGTGATATAGAAGTTTAACTACATAAACTGCTCAGCCACCGAAGCCCCAATAATAACATTCTTTATTTATTTGTTTGTTAGTGTTTATCAGCATTTCAGAGCACTCATGGCTACATCATGTCAGTTTTATAGGTGTTGGAAGCCGGAGTTCACATATACCCATGAAATCCACACAAAAAATTGGTATTTCACAAAAAATTATGAATCAGGGGGTGGATCCAGCCATTTTAAAAAGGGGGGGTTCCCAACCCAGGATACAGGGGGGGTTCCAAATATAAGTCCCATTCAAATGCATTCATCGTCCAAAAAAAGGGGGGGTTCCAACCCCCCCCTCTGGATCCGCCACTGTGAATCAACAGTATGTATAGGACAAATCTTAGTAGAAAAGTTTCTTTACATATATTTACTTACTCATTATCTGCTCAGCTGGATCTTCTTTTTCCCATTTTTTACCTGAGTATCAATACAAATAATATGGCAAAATCAAATGAATAATTTCTTAATGTAACAAGAGGCTGTCAACATGACATTCATCAATGTCATAATTAAAGCCATCAAGGGCCATAACTCTTGAACCATGAAAGTTAAATTATCAAAAAAGAGTCTTTAACAATTTTGTTATAAGAAAACAACATATCAAAATTTGAAAACGATTCAATCAGGCGTTTAACAGTAATGGCTTAGAAATGAAATAAAGTGAAACTTTCAAACCAATGAAGGACCATTTTAATCCTGATAGGTAAAAGTAAAAATGGCAATATTGAACTTATTAAAATTTAAAAAGCATTTTCAATGGTTTTCAAGTTTTACATAGAAACAACATAAAGCATAATTTCATAAACTGTTAACACAGAGATATGTCTCGCCCATTTGTTATTTTGATAATGCAAATGTTGAAATTAAAATAGCAATACTTTAACATGTAAGTTATGCAAATATTCAGTCAATGAACCATGACTGATGGTACAGGGCTTAACAATCTCCATGGAAATGAGATGTGCCAATGCTAATACAACTGCAAACCAAATACCATTGACTTTTCATAAGTCGTTCCCTTTAAACAAACCTAAACACAAACATTAATTGGAAACTATGTAAAAGTTTCAAAGTCAGTGAACCATAATTAGGGGGTGGGGTTATATAATCTTCATGGAAATGAAGCTTGCAAATGCCAATACATTTGCATACCGAATATCATTGACTTAACATTAGTGGTTCATCTTAAACTGAACTAATCACAAACTAATACATGTAAACTAAGCAAAAGTTTCGAAGTCAATAGACCATGACTGAGGGGTAGGGACCAAATATTCTCCATGGAAATGAGATGTGCTAATGCTTATACAACTGCATACCAATTATCATTGACCTACCACTAACGGTTCCCCTTAAACTGACCCTCAAACTAAAACATGAAAACTAAGCAAAAGTTTCAAAGTCAATAGACCATGAATGAGGGGGTGGGGCCAAATAATCTCCATGGAAATGAGATATGCCAATGCTTATACAACTGCATACCATATATCATTGACCTACCACTAATGGTTCCCCATAAACTGACCCAATCACTAACTAATATATACATGTAAACTAAGCAAAGTTTCAAAGTCAATAGACCTTGACTGAGGGGGCGGGGCCAAATAATCTCCATGGTAATGAGATGTGCCAATGCTAATACAACTGCATACCAAATATCATTGACCTACCACTAGTGGTTCACCATGAACTAGACCTAATCACAAACTAATACATTGTTGACGCCGCCGCCGTTGTCGTCGCTGAAGCCGGATACAGCATACCTATGTCTCGCTTTTTGACTTCGTCAAGGCGAGACAAAAATCAATAAAAGAACAGAGTTACAATGGTCAGCATTGCACATATTTTGTAGGCTTGAGAGCACTTGCAATGCAATTTTCCATATTATTATTTCCAAGGCACAAAACTCTTTTAAAAAAAGTTGATTGGCACTAATTCTTTGTTTTTATGGTGAATGTGATTATAACACAATGTTGACTGCTGTACCCCGATTTTAGACATTTTTACCTATTGTGTCTTAATTTTGTTTACACATTGTTGTCAATATAATTGAATTTTATGCAACTGTCATACAAGTGAGAGGTTTAGCTAGCTTTAAAACCAGGTTTAATCCACCATTTCTACATAAGAAAATGCCTGTACCAAGTGAGGAATATGACAGTTGTTTTCTATTCGTTTGAATTGTTTGAGCTTTTGATTTTGCCATTTGATTAGGGACTTTCTGTTTTGGAGTTTGGTATTTTTGTAATTTTCCATTTTTTCTCAAACCGCCTAACACATAGCTCATATAAATCTTTGATATAAACTTGATAAAAATCTTGCAAAAATCGTACAGAGATGAGATTGCTTACAATGCAATTTTTCATTTCATAAAAATTTCCAAGGGGCATAACTCTTTGAAAAATAATTGAATGGTAATTGTTTCAGCATTCAAAGCACATGTATTTTGTTTTTGTTTTGATTGGGAGGCCATTACACTATTTATACTTACTCCATCAGGTAATCAACACTTCAAAAAACAAAATTAACATAGAGACCTAATGAGAAACTTTTTTAATTATAGACCAAAAATTATGAAATAAATAGTCAGAGTTCGTATATATCATATACTTGTATCAACATTCAAGGAAAAAAATATTAAATATGAAAAAATGGTTTTTTAAGAATTTTTTTCTGCAAATATATAGAAGTCAAATGGACAATACTATTTAATTGTGTTTTGCAAGTTTAATAGAAAGTGAAAGGATATGGAATAAATGTACATGGGACAAAATCGCACACAATACATAGAAAACATAGAAAATTATCAATGAACAGGGTTTTATTCCTGTTCTTCATCTTGACAGTTGATGTAGGGTCTTCAACAATGAACGAATCATTCATACCCTACAACAAGGTCAAGACGGCCCCTAGCGTCGCCTTAAGTAATACTACTTTTGTTAGATAAATTATACTGTACCATGAATTTTTTTATAAGCAGATTCAGTAATTTTAGCGTTCATTTTACTGAATTTCATAGAACCTTTCAAGGTGAGTATCTCCTCATTCATCGAACCTTTCAAGGTACTTTTTTTAAGTGTCCTTTCAGAATCTTTCAAGGGAGTTAACTTCTCATTACCTGTAAAAAGATTTTACAACTGTTACAACATTGCTACAGCTTAGCTTAAAGTCCCCTGCTGCTTTGTGAATGTGGTATACAAATATCTGAACAATAGAATGCTGCGTCAATATGGTATACAATTGTCTGAACTATAGAATACTGCGTCAATATGGTATACAATTGTCTGAACTATAGAATGCTGCGTCAATATGGTAAAAATTGGCTGAACTATAGAATGCTGCGTCAATATAGTATACAACTGTCTGAACTATAGAATGCTGCATCAATATGGTATACAATTGTCAATATGGTATACAATTGTCTAAACTATAGAATGCTGTGTCAATATGGTATACAATTGTCTGAACAATAGAATGTCGTATTAATGTGAAATACATTTTTCTGAACAATAGAATGTCGTATTAATGTGAAATACATTTTTCTGAGCAATAACATTCTGTACAGCAGCACACAGATTACTGTAAATTCATAAATTGTTGTGAGGTTTCTATTTATGCGAATAATGCGACTTCATGAGTATCGCAATAACAAGAACTTGCATTCTGATATCTGGTGCATATATCTGTATGTAGAATTTTCTGAAATCGCAATAATTAAACTTGCATTTTTGTTCAATATTCAATAAACTGTTATCACAGAGATATGTCTCGCCTTTTTGTAATTTTGATAATGCAAATGTTAAAATTAAAATAGCAATACTTTAACATGTTAGTTATGCAAATATTCAAAGTCGATGAACCATGACTGAAGGTACATGGCTAAACAATCTCCATGGAATGAGATGTGCCAATGCTAATACAACTGCATACCAAATACCATTGACTTATTATAAGTCGTTCCCTTTAAACAAACCTAAACACAAACATTAACTTGTAAACTATGTAAAAGTTTCAAAGTCAATGAACCATGATCAGGGGTGGGGCTATATAATCTCCATGGAAATGATATTTGCAAATGCCAATAAATTTGCATACCAAATATCATTGACTTAACATTAGCAGTTCATCTTAAACTGATCTAATCACAAACTAATACATGTAAACTAAGCAAAATTTTCAAAGTAAATAGACCATGACTGAGGGGGCGGGGCCAAATATTCTCCATGGAAATGAGATGCGCTAATGCTTATACAACTGAACACCAATTAACATTGGCCTATCACTAATGGTTCCCCTTGAACTGACCTAATCACAAATTAATACATGTTAACGTAGCAAAATTTTCAGTCTATAGACCATGACTAAAGGGGTGGAGCCAAATAATCTCCATGGAAATGAGATATGCCAATGCTTATACAACTGCATACTAAATATCATTGACCTACCACTAGTGGTTCCCCAAAAATTGACCTAATCACAAACTAATACATGTTAACTATGAAAAGTTTCATAGTCAATAGACCTTGACTGAGGGGGCGGGGACAAATAATCTCCATGGTAATGCGATATGCCAATGCTAATACAAGTGCATCCCAAATATCATTGACCTACTACTAGTGGTTCACCATGAACTAGACCTAATCACAAACTAATACATTGTTGACGCTGCCGATGCCGGAAACAGCATACCTATGTCTCGCTTTTTGACTCCGTCAAGGCGAGACAAAAACCACTATAATAAAAGAATGCAATAAATTCTGATTTTACAGTACATAACAAGTATGGTTGAAGCATTCCTAATTATCACTTCAATTTCTGCATTTACAGTGGATTCATTTATTTTTTGTGAAATGATGAAAATTGTATTTTATGCGTTTTTGATTTCATGGTTTTGGCAAAGGCTGCGCATACAAGCTTTAGAAAATTTGTACTGTGTTGAACATCTAATTTCGTGGTTCACCATTGTCCACGAAATCAATGAAGATTGGTATCCCACGAATAATTATGGAAATGCAGTCCTTCTGCAAGTTAAATTATAGGCATTCATGAATGATAACTAGAAATGGAGGAGAAAATAAAACACAATATCATCAATTATTTTGAAGTTTACTTATCATAAATAATTTCATCAGTATACCGTTATTGGAAGGATATGCTAAGTAAAAAGTATTGGGAATAAAGAACAAGAGGCTGCAAACGGCCCAAATTGCAAGCCTTTTTAAAAAATCCCATTTCGATTTTTGATTTTTAACTATATTGCATTCAGCTATATTAGCTTATTTGTAAATCTTATCTATCAGCATATTTGTAGTATGGTATTGATGACCATTTTTACTTGACTGGCTATAAAGGCGTCCACACAAGGTTGGATTGGTGCATTTGGTAAGGTTTGAATATTTTGTTGTTGTAGAAAAGTTGGTCAAGAAGGAGGCAGTCATTTTGGTTTTTGATGAATTGTTTTGTTTCTTTGCTGTTTTGTTTACTGCTCTTCACAACGGCAATTTTCAGAGCTGGGTTGATCAGCTGGGCAGCGAGCTAACCACATTGGTGTAGTACTGGTAGATGAGTTGCAGACGTAGTGCTTAATGATTACAAAAAGTCTGTTCAGGGTTGTTAAGTCCCATACCCAACACCCAAATACAGGGTCCTCAGATGTCAGTCTGAAAAATTCTCCTATATCTACAACAGCTGTATTGCAATGGGTTTTGGAGTGAATGCGGACGCGGACGTTTATTCTGACTGTACAGTTTTGAGTTAGTTTATGACTTCATGAAGTAAAATGTCGTTCAGCCAAACAATAAGTTGCTAAACATTGCAGTTTGTGGAAATTGATGAGATGACCAAGCATGTCCGTTCAACTGTAATGACGGAGATGTGATGAAGTATGTAATTATAGTTTATACCTATTAAAGTTTTTGAGATTATTGGCAAAATTATAACCATAGTGCACACACTGAAATGTCTGACTGCTTTACTGACCATTGATTTTATGTTTGATAGTTCTTAATATAAAGTTTTACTAAAAGTATCACATAAACATAAACATGATCCAAGAAATTGAGGTCAGGTCAGATAAACCAAGCCAGAAATATATGTACACCTTACAATCATTGCTTATAGTATACAAGAAACAGAACAAACCATGAAAACTTTATATAGACCAATGAACCATGAAAATCAAGTCAAGGTCAGATGAACCCTGCCAGATAGACATTTACCCGTTGGCCTAATGCTTATAGTATTTTAAGAAACAAACTTAACCAGCAAACATTGACCAATTAAACATGAAAATGGGGCCAAGTTCAGATCATACCTGCCAGACACATTTACACCTTACAATCATTCCATAAAAAAAATATAGTTGACTTATTTCATACAGTATAAGAAAAACAGACCAAAATACAAAAACTTTTACCACTGAACCATGAAAATGAGGTCATGGTCAGATGACACCTGCCAGTTGGACATGTACAATCCTACTTCCTGAAATATTAAGCTTTTAATATGTTAGTCAATGCCAATGCTGCCGCAGGATTGCTATCCCAATGTCTCACTTTCTACGACAGATTTTGCAGGCTCGACCATAATTAGTCAAAAATTATTATCCGGACAATAAATCATAAAAGCAATCTCAACTATTTGGCCATATTGTCTAACCTGTAGAACTTATTTTGCAGATTTTCAAGATTTTTTAAAAAGTTTCCCTCTATCCACTACAGTTTTTAACAAAAATGTAAAAGACTTGTAAACATCATCATTCTGGGGAAGTAACTCCTTTTAATAGTCGATAGATAATTTTAGTCATCTTATCACATTAATAGATTTAATTGTGCTGAACATATTTGCCTATTATTGTGTTTCTCTCTATCTGTTCTTGTTTCTTTTAAACAAGAGTGCACATACTGAAATGTCTCGCCTGTTCTACTTATCATTGAATTCCTGTTGAAAGTCTGTAATATGAAGGTTTTAATACAAGTATCACGTAAACAGAATATAATAAATGTTCTATGAAAATGAGGTCAAGGTCCTATAAATCAAGCCAGACAGACATGTACACCTTACAATCATTATATACACCAAATATCATTGACCTATTGCTATAAGAGAGGCGAAAGATACTAGAGGGACATTCAAACTCATAAGTGGAAAATAAACTATAAAGGAACATAAGCTTTCTTTGTAAAATGGATATTCAATAACGGTCAACCAACTCGTGATGGTGTCCGTAAAATTTACGAAGGAATGATTTTAACTTCACCATTTGGAACTCTTGGTTTAATAGCTTCCTTTGAGTAGCTACCCTCTGTCAAGGAAATTATGATAGGAAATACAAGCCAGGGAATATTGTATCAATTGGGAGATATATACTCCGTATGCAGGCGCTGCTGGAATGTTGCTACATAGAAATGAAAAGTTCACAATTGGGAAGCTAATATCATCTCTTTTGTCGTAAAGCTTTGTTTTCAGCTGACCCTCATTGTGTCATATGAGGCAGACTTAACTGTATCTGTTGTATCCTTTATCTCAAGTTCGATGACTTCACAGTCATCAAATTTTGAATTATTTAGTGAGAGAACATCCTCTATATAGCGGAAAGTAAAGTTAAAGGATACTGCTAACTTCTTTTCTTTCTTCCTTAGAAGTTCTTGTATACATGAAATCAGCCTCATATGAATAAGGGAACAAGTCCGCAAGAAGAGGGGCACAGTTGGTTCCCATGGGAATGCCAATTGTTTGTTGAAAAACATGTCCTCCAAACGTAACAAATATGTTGTCAATCAAGAAATCAAGCATCATGATAATGTCAGTTTCAGAGAATTTTTTGTTTGAATCAGAGTGATTTTTTAGGAAGTAGGATTTATCCCTCCCTAACACAAGATACTTGTATCTACGTTGGCCATTCTTTTTTATGAAACAAAGCAAGACCAACTATTTCAATTTGTTTTTTAATTTGAAATGGGGAATACTTGTGTAAAATATAGAAAAGTCAAATGTTTTAATACTATTGCAAGATGAAAGAGTGAATTGTCAATACCTAATTCATTTATCAAACAGTTTATGTAATGTGATTTATACACAAAAACGATGTTGTTTGGGGCTTTATCTGCTGGGACAACAACATATTTCTCATGGAGGTAGGACAAGTGTTTTGCAACATTTGGGTCTTTAAAGATTGGAGTAGCATGGGTATTAATAGACCTGTTCAGTTTCTTAATTCTGATTTGTATCAACGTCCTCACAGCCTTAATCCATTTGGTATCTACTTCTATAGATTTTACTGTCACAAATTGAGTTTACCTAGCCATGTGTATTGAAAAATACATCAGTAAGGAAGGAGAGTTAATGCATAATACATAAGATCACTTTAAGAAATATATGAATAAAAACATAATGAGACCTCATTTCCAATAAATCTTTCATGAAGGGGGAGTGGGGATAATTATAATAAATAATATACTCTGATCAATAATTTTTAAAAAAGAAATAATACTATAAGAAAGAGACTGTGCTTCACCAGATGACCTTCAACAATGAGGGAAAACTCATATCTATAGTAAGCTATAAAAGGACTGGACGTGACTAATCAAAACTAATTAAAATAAGAAAACCAATGACCTGATTTATGTAAAAACCACAAATGGAAAACAAATTTGACAGACAGCAACCATTGAATTGGGTCAGGCACTTATAGAACTTCTGTGGCTGATTCAGTTAAACATGATTGTGACCACATATCTCTCCCCTAACATGGGCCTGCAGCAGTGAAGCAACAGCACAACATAAGAACAAACTATTAGTTGAAAAGGGCTTCACTCATTAGATCATCATGGTAATGTCAGCGGCAAAAACTGAGCAGCCAAAAAAAAAAGACCTAACGGTAATAAACAAGTCAAGATCATACTTATCTCTCAGGTAATAATCCTTTTTAAGTGTAGGGAATGTACAAGACTTGTTCTGATAATTTTCTGACATTCTGAGATGATATTTCCCATATTCTGAGTATAAAAAGTACATGTTTTTTTTTCTGTAGTTAGGGTTTAGTCATAGTGCTCTTTAAGGATGAGTAATATAAACACAATATTTAGGAAAAGAATTTTATTGCCAGATGATCTCTATACTCGTGTCCATCTTCTTTCCCAACATAAGAAGGTATTCTAGGCTGGACATCTTCTTTCTGTTCCCCATCTATATCTGGCTCATTTCTAAGGATTGCAATGTTATGTAATATTGCACATGCTGTGATGATCTTGCAAGCCTTTGCCGGTTGTGTTCTTATCTGGAACAGACAGATTAAAATACAGATATTATGTCCAAACTTTGCTTACAAGGACCTGAAAAAGCTCTGTTCTACTTTCTGTTTTAAAGACCTTTCAGGATCCTCTGGTTTTGTCAGATTAATATATACTTTTTAAATTTGAAGGCTTAAATTTCATTGGCTGATGTAATATTTACCAGAACAGAAAGTAAAATGGAGTGTTGTCAGATCCTTGTAGGAAAATCTTAGACACAGTATCCATATTTTAATTAGATTGATAAAAAAAGTGAAGATTTCAAAAATAAATTTTCATCTCTACAAATTAAACAATTAAAAAAAAATTACAAACATAATTTGGCAGCTTATTATTCCTTTCAAACATCATAAATATTATAAAACAAGTTATGCATATGTAAGACAGGCAGAATACACAGACTGGGTTAAAAATTAACTCTCCCCCTCAATTTTACTAGTAGGAGCATAAAACATTTAAATTACTATTGTAATTTTGGGCAATTCAACTACCGGTGTATATTCTTGATCGGTGAACAAATTATTTCAATGCATATTCAAGAAGTAAATAAATCAATTACCTGTGACCCTAAAATCTGGAACCTTTTCTTCCAATTTCCAATTACTCTTTCTACCATAAACCTGGTAGAGCAATGAACTCCATTAAATTTTTGCTGCATTCTATCGGCTGGTTGTCTATATGGGGTTAACAGGAAGGGTCTACAAGGATATCCACTATCCCCCAACAACACTCCTTGTTCAATGCCATGATAGTTTTCCTCAAGGTGCTTTCCAATAGCTGAATCTCTGAACACATGAGCATTATGGTAAGACCCAGGCCATTTCGAACTAACATTTGTTATAATTCCTAAAAATATACATGCACTTGGTTAAAGGTGAAATATAACATAAAATGATGGTTTAAACAAGAATGTGTCCATAGTACACATATGCCCCACTCGCACTATCATTTTCTATGTTCAGTGGACCGTGAAATTGGGGTCAAAACACTAATTCGGCATTAAAATTAGAAAGATCATATCATAGGGAATATGTGTACTAAGTTTCAAGTTGATTGGACTTCAACTTCATCAAAAACTACCTTGACCAAAAACTTTAACCTGAAACTGGAAAAACATAATGCCCTCCTACTATCTTAGGTGGGGCATAAAAAAACTAGAGGCTCTAAAGAGCCTGTGTCGCTCACCTTGGTTTATGTGCATATCAAACAAAGGACACTCTCCTACATTGCAAACAAGAATTGACTTCATGACAAAAATCTCTATTTCGTTGATCTTGTATTACTGATCTTTTAGTCTGTATAGTTTCTCTCTATCTTCTTTAGTTTTTGCTCAAAACACAAAAGAGGGTAAAAAAAAAAATCCTCATTTAAGGGCAATCACTCCTATGAAGAGTGACAGTCTGCTAACTATATCAGCAAAATTTGACTTTTTAATAGATCCTGCCTTGCTGATCATTTTTGTGATTTAAGTGTTTATTTATCTATTATAATTTAAATCATATAAGGCAAATGGAAAAAAAATGTTTCTCTCTAAAGCCTAAATATAGTTTTCATGATAATAGGCAAAAATGAAAAAAATTGTAAAATTTGTCATTTTGGGCAATAACTCCTATAAGAATTTGTCTAACAATTTTAACGTATATGGACAATTGGTAGAGCTCATTATTCTGAACATTTTTGCTCCTTTCAGATTTTCTCTATTTATAACAGTTCAAAAAATAAGACAAAACTTGCATGTTACCCCTATGGTCTATTTTTAGCCATGTCGGACATGTTGGTTGGTAGGTGGGGTCATCGGACACATTTTTTAAACTAGATACGGTACCCTAATGATAATTGTGGCCAAGTTTGGTTAAATTTGTCTCAGTAGTTTTAGAGGAGAAGATATTTGTAAAAGATTACAAAAATTTACAAAAAATTGTAAAAAATTACTATAAAGGGCATTAACTCCTCAAGGGGTCAATAGACCATTTTGGTCATGTTGACTTATTTGTAGATCTTACTTTGTTGTACATTATTACTGTTGAAAGTTTATCTTTATCTATAACAATATTGAAGATAATAACCAAAACCTGCAAAATTTTCTTAAAATTACTAATTCATGGGCAGCAACCCAACAATGGCTTGTCTGATTTGTCTGAAAATTTCAGGGCAGATAGATCTTGACCTGATGAACAATTTTACACCTGTCAGATTTGCTCTAAATGCTTTGGTTTCAGAGATATAAGCCAAAATCTACATTTTACCCCAATTTTTTAATTTTAGCCATGGTGGCCATCATGGGACTCATTTTTTAAAAAAGATACCCAAATGATGATTGTGGCCAAGTTTGGTAAAATTTGGTCCAGTAGTTTCAGAGGAGAAGATTTATGTAAAAGTTAACGAGGATGGATGCCAAGTGATGAGAAAAGCTCACTTGGTCTTTTAGGCCAGGTGAGCTAAAAATTCGTAAGGGTTCCGCGGAACCCAGTGTCTCGCCTACTTTTTGCTGTTAATCACAGGCTCAGCAAAAATGAGGAAAAAAATTAATAAAAATATTCCTCTCTATACTATCTTTTGATTGTAAGTAGCTTCTGTCCAAGTTTGGTAAAAATCCAGGATAGTTTATGAATCTAATAAATGTTTTAAAAACTTAAACTGCAGACTGTATGTAATGTTAACTGGAAGAAAAACTAAGTCCATTTATAAGTAAAATACGGAAAAAATGGAACAAAATTTCCTTCTAGATACTAGCTTTTAATCATAAACAAGCTTCTGTCTAAGTTTGGTACAAATCCAGGATAGTTTAAGAAAGTTGTTCAAATTTTAAAAACTTTAACCACAGAGTGAATGTAATGTTAACTGGCAGAAAAACTAAGTCCATTTATAAGTAAAATACGGAAAAAATGGATTTTTTTTTTTACAAAATTTACTTCTGGATACTAGCTTTTAATCATAAACAAGCTTCTGTCCAAGGTTGGTACAAATCCAGGATAGTTTAAGAAAGTTGTTAAAATTTTAAAATCTTTTAACCACAGAGTGAATGTAATGTTAACTGGCAGAAAAACTAAGTCCATTTATAAGTAAAATACGGAAAAAATGGAATTTTTTTTTACAAAATTTACTTCTGGATACTATCTTATGATCATAAACAAGCTTCTTTCCAAGTTTGGTAGAAATCAAGGATAGTTTAAGAAAGTTATTAAAATTTCAAAAACTTTAACCACAGAGTGAATATTTGTGGACGCCGCCGACGCCGACGGAATGTAGGATCGCTATGTCTCGATTTTTCGACAAAAGTCGAAGGCTCGACAAAAATGAACTGTTTGATTTTTTTTATTGGGAATTGTACTAATTAGTTCTTTATTTTTTGTGGTACATGTAGTCAACATTTTTCTCTCTATAGTCTTGTCATGTATTGACATTAATACTTTTCTTTCACAAATTCCTGATGTTTTTTTCATTCCATCAACATATTCATTGCAGTGAATTTTAATTAAGGATGTTCGCTCCTCCTGTTTCTGATTTTTTGTCAGATTTTCAGAATTATCTAGTGTTATCCATGTAGTGCCATTAAAAATTTTGCCAGCTAACCCCCACTTTTCTTTTCATAATTTTATCCCATATAGTTGAAGAAGCCATTTTCCAAAATCTTATAAAATCCTTGTTATTTTTTCAATAGTTTTTGAAAGAAAAAAGGTTCCAATGTTAAATCTAGGAAAAATCTAGACAGAATCATTTCCCGGCAAATTTTCAATGGCTTATATCTAGAAAACAAGCACACGTCCCTTTCATTTTTTTCTACTTTTTTAATTCATTTATTCATAAACATTTTTTGTTGTACTATCAATTCATAACATTCTTTCAAATAGCTTGTTATTTTGAAACAGAGTAGTGAACATCCTTAAGTTTGAAAGAATCCAAAAGATCTAATAGATCATATTAATTATTATACATGGGACTAGTAATATAAAACATACCAGATGATTCCCAGATGTTTAATGTATTTTAAATAACAGGATGGGTCTGCATTTTTTCTTGTTGAGCATGTCATTTGGAAAATATGGGAAAGAAGTATAAAAAATGTAAGTTTGAATAAAAGGGGGGTTGAGTTTGCAGCTTTTTTAGTGGAGCTTGTTATTTTCTAAGTAGGGTTTAGAACATTGCTTTGAGTGTAATGTGTGAAAAGTTTGTAAAACGTGTATATTTTTCAGATAATATGAATAGGGCAAATATGCACCTGATTTATCAGTGGTGCAAGTCAGTAATAGTGAGGTTGAAATTGTGGCTTATGTATATTCTAAATCACATTATTTGTTGGGGTGAATTTGGTCTTGTTTAAAACGGATTAAACTCCTTTTTATCCATGAAGTTGGTTGGTTCAATTCATTTTCAAATTGTGCTGGTTTGGTTGTAGAGGTGGTGAGTTACAGTGAAGTAAACTAATTTGACGCATCTATGATAGAGGCTTATTTGACACATCTGTGACAGAGGCTAATTTGACACATCTGTGACAGAGGCTAACTTGACAAATCTGTGACATGGGCTAATTTGACACATCTGTGACAGAGGCTAATTTGACACATCTGTGACATGGGCTAATTTGACACATCTGTGACAGGGGCTAATTTGACACATCTGTGACAGGGGCTAATTTGACACATCTGTGACATGGGCTAATTTGACGACTATGTGACATGGGCTAATTTGACAAATCTGTGACAGGTATATTATATTCAAATGAAATGGTTGGCATGAGACAATTAAATCTGTCAGCGCTGTTTTCAATGCAAGAAATTTGTTTGTCGTGTCTATATTTATGGACAAGTTTTCATTTTAGCTTAAAGGTGCACTTAAAAATTTCCTCTCAAAAAAACCTTGATTTTGTGACTTAATAAGGTCTGTAATTTCTGTGCTTTTACACCATTTTTTAAATATATAAATAAATCTCATCCAGAACATTGGCAAATCCAGTGGGTGCTTCAAATTAACTTATTACTGACTTTGAAAGAAAAGGGAGAGGGACACCAAGTACATTATTTTTCAAAATTTTGGTCAATTATTTATACAAACATATTTGACCTGATTTGACCATGACAACATTATTAGTAGAGTTATTCTATTATCAAGTACAATATCTAAAAGTCAAGTAAGCTGCCAGCACTACAAGGGAAACCAGGGACAAGTTGGTCTTGCTTCTTACTGAGTTGTCTTTCTTACTACTCATTCTCTATACCTTGCTGAGCAAGGAAAAAAAATTGCTGAAGGAAACAGATTTTCTTTCAACCTTAAATTTGAATGGAAAAAACAAAATACACGTACCTTTATGGTCACAAACAACCTGCACATTGAGACTGTGGAAGCCCTTTCTGTTCAAATAAACATATTCATCTCCTTTTATATTTGCATGAATAGGAACATGAGTCCCGCCAATACAACCAATTACATTTGGAAATCCAGCTTTATCATAAACACATCTTTTGTTGACATTTTTCTGTTCATCTGTAGGCCATTTGACATATTGTTCTTTCCTTGCTATCAAGGCGTTAGTAACTTCGTTTACCACTTTTGACACAACTGGTTGGCAAAAACCCATGGTTTCACCAACACCTTGAAACGTACTTCCACTGCCATAATAACAAAGGGCAATCATGACTTTCCGTTCAACAGTCAAATTAGACTTTCTATTGGTACTTCCCTTCAAATCTTCTCTCAGCTCATTTGCAAGAAAATCAATGGTTTCCCTACCAAATCTGTACCTTTGTCGTAGCTGTTTCTCACTAAAATCTCCATCTAATGGATAAAAGTCTTGATAATTCCTTTTTTGTCTAACTCGGAGCATATAAAACATCGCGACTGCAGTCATATTGGATAATTTAATTGTATGATTAAAATATAGTACTACATATGTTCTATGTTTGTTGATGGATCAAATTCCACAAGGCAATAAATTTCCTAAGAAACATTTAGGCAAAGTTTGGTAACATTTGGCCCAGTGGTTTCAGTGGAGCATTTTTTAAAAAGTTTACGAGGGACAGATGAATAAGACTGACTCCAAGTGATTTGGCAAAGGTTTACTTTAGAACAGGTGAGCTTAAATTGGTGAACTAATGCAAGCAATTGTCTGATTAATTTGGCAAACAGTTTGGTCAACTCAAAGAAGTGTGAAAGACATGAAAAAAGTGTTTGTTTATTCTGATATGATTTGTTGTTTTCATTTGATTGTAAGTATTGCTCTCCACCAATTCCAGTCGATACAAAATTCTAAACTAACAACCACAGTGCTGTCAGGGTGGTAATACAGTAGATTGACTAATTAGTCCACTATGTTCAACCACCTAGGCCCTCTTGAAAATGTAGCCTAAAATTTCTATACATAATATAAGTCATTTGAAAGGTCAAGGATGTTTTTTTTTAATTGCTATAAAAAAAATCCACACTACATTTTCTTACTAATTTGAATTGAAACATTCAATATTCAATAAAAAATATGTCAATAATTTGCCAAGGGGAGATAATCTAATATCTTTTTGTAGGAAATATTGATTGGTCTGTCTTATTACCATGTTGCCTTACTTGTAGATCTTATTTTTTGCTTAGCATATTTACTATGTATCACATTATGGTTACTCTATCTTTGTTTCAGAAAATATTCATCAAATGGGTAAAAATGATCATTCTGGGATAATACCTCCTATAAGGAGTCAGTTGATAATTTTGCTAATGGTAATTTATATGTAGATCTTATTGTGCTTTACATCTTTGCTATCAACAATTTCTTTCTATCTATAATAGTCCTTTTAGGAAACTATAGTTAATAGAGAGAATCGTTTGATAGTAAAATGTTCAACAAATTATGATCTACAAATTAGGCAACCAGGACAAATTATCAATTGACCCTTTATAGGAGTTATTGCCTTGATAGACTTATTCTACTCATTTTTTGCATTGGAGAAATTGTAAATGCAACAGTGTTCCCCAAATACAAATTTGTCAATTGACATCTTTATGAGTGTTTGCCCTTGAAATATGGCTCTTATTTTTTTTCCCCCAATTTTTCCAGGAAATGCACATTCAAAATCTATAACTCCTGCAAATGATCATTTGACGATTTCCGTCCTTACTTGCAATCATAAGAACAAGTCATTGTTAATGTAAATATATTACAACTTGTATGTAATACTATACACTGAACCTAGATATAGGCTATGTAATATTTGCTACTGTACCTTCAATTTTCGATTTTTCGTTTTCAGTAATTTTCCAAGACTTATTTCTACATCTCCTGGAACGTTTCAACAGAATTGTCTTCTCGACAACTGTAAAAAGATTTCATGACTGTTACAAGATTGCTACAGCTAAGCTTAATATCCCCTCCTGCTGTCCAAAGAATATTCCCATGATAATCAAGGACATAAATTCAATATCTACAAAAATTATCGTTTTGACAGCTCACATTAGAACTGAATCAACTGATGGTAGAGCAATTTAAGTGCTGTTTGTTCTTGTAATAATTCAAGTAAAGGGATTATTGAAATGTTATAAAAGGAGTAGAGCTAGTATCCCCAATAAACAGCCTTGTAAAGGTTAATTTTTAAAACTTCAACTGTACCAGTAAATTTACTGTGTATGTATTTCTAAATATATTACTTTTTGAAAGTATAATAAGAGACATTGTATATCTGCTTCATATATTATAAATGTTTTAGCCTGAAAACGGTATAGATTTCATTTTAGTCCATTTTTCTAAAAGTTCATCATCTTTTTCGTCCTTATTTTATGATTTCATATGTGGCACCACCCCTTGCCCATTGAAGTTTTGGTTGAAAAGTAAAGACTATAGTATATTTAAAATATTGCGTGGGCAAGGAGTGACACCACTGTTATTTTTTCAGAAAACTGATATAAATTTCATCAAATTATGCCAAAAATCAGGCATTCACAAATTCACCTACATTTATGACATCAGAAATGCATCACTTATATATGTTGTAATTGGTTAAAAATCTTTTATAACTGAAACAATTGGTCATTTTAACATACATGACATATGTCTTCATATAATTTTCACAACATCATCGCAGTTAAAATAAAATGCTTCGCTGAGCGCAGCCTGATACGACAGCAGAGGTCGAACCCTGAACATTTGGGGCAAGTTTGGACACAATATTCAACATGTTCAAGCTTGATACGGTCTGAATTTGGATTGCGATCAAATTTTTGACATAATATAGGTTTCTGACACAAAATAAATGTAGTCAAACATCTTAAAACTTTGAAATGGGACATTTAATTTACCTAGTATGGTCTGATATCCAAAATCTTAAAACATGGTTAGATTCAGCATATAAAATACAAGTCTTAAAATAGACTTGCATACACAGTAATCACTAAATTTAATATGTCCACATCAGCATTTTAGTAAGATTTAAAAATAGAATAACAGGTAATCACCTCAAAATAAAACATCATTTATTATTTACAAAACAATTATAAGAGAGGTAACTCTTAATCTTAAATAGGACCCAATATCCAAATTGGTAATACAAGGTTAGAACCCCCAACAAATAAAGACTTTAAATTAATCCCATTGAAATTGGTTAAAAGATTTGTATGTATTTTCAATGGAAGATTTCGTGCTATTGCGCAATACTGTGCTGTTGCACAATACTTAGTAAATCTATTATATATAATAATTTACACACCCTGTTTGGTGTGTATCTCCTGATGGTCCAAGGATACAGTTATCGTCCTTAGATTTTCATTGTCTACAAATATAGTCCCTAGTGTGGACAGAGTATAACTTGCAAATTTTTTTCATACACTTTCCAAATTTATTTCTTTATATTTTATGCATGAAATATTAAGTAAGGGGAAGATGTTACATGTTAAAACTATTTGGGTGCTGAAACTTTATTTTAAGTAGTGATTTGGTCCAGTTAAAAAAGGGAAAAAACTGGAATGTCTGAAGCAGTCAAACTGAATTTTAGACCCCCTTAGCATAGAATTGTCAATATTTTGAGTAATAGCTGGTAGACTTTTCTATAATTTTGATATTATATATCCCAATAGTAGTACACTACACTGTAAAAATCTTTTTGAGATAGAGCAGGTGCGATTTTTTTAATTTGACTTTATTGTCTACAAGAAATGCACTACAAAATAACTGTGTTCTCGGGCCTGCTATATCAGTATTTGTTGCTTTAATATATAAATCAGAAATAATTTGTGTAAAAAAAAGAAGAAAAAACTCCCCTCCCCAAAATTTGTCCCCCCCCCAATTTTTATAAAAATTTAAAATTTTAAAAAATCTTGAAGAAAAAAGTATGGAACCCTCCCCAACAAAATTCAAAAATTTTGAAGAAAAAGAAATATGACCCCTTTTTTGCCCCTTATTCCTGAATGTTTGGGGAAATTACCCCCAAAATCAATCCCAACCTTCCTTTCGTGTTTAAATTTAATAGAATTCCATTCACTTATACTAAAGTTATTGTCCGGAGCAATTACCCCCAAACTCAATCCCAGCCTTCCCTTTGTGGTATGGAACCTTGTGGTATAATTTTAGAGAGATCCATACACATAAACATGATAAACTCAAGTTATCGTCTGGAAACTAAAAAAATGCTGGTTTTTGGCCCCTTTTTTGCCCCTTATTCCTGAATGTTTGGGGAAATGACCCCCAAAATCAATTCCAACCTTCCTTTTGTGTTTAAATTTCATAGAATTCCATTCATACTAAAGTTATTGTCCAGCAACCAAATGTCTTCAGACGACGACAACGACGACGTGATGGCAATATACGAACTCAAATTTTTTGCGGTCGTATAAAAATCAGGTTTTTAAGGCCAAAATTATGAGTTGATGAACCAACTCCTTTGATGTGTTGACCCTACATGTACTTACCAGGGATTCATAATTATTTGTGGGTTACTGATTTGTGTGGATTTATATGTTAACGGTGAACTATAAATTTAACTGTCCAACGAAGTACAAATTATCTAAAGGCTTGTATGCAGACTTAGGCAAAACCATGAAATCAAATATCCAGGAAAATACAATTTTTCCCCAATCCACAGAAATTGATAACAATGAAAATTAATGAATCCACAGTATTATGTAAGTATCAAGATATGGTAATTTGTTTTTTGCTTCTCATTTTGCGGTATGGGTTTTGCTCATTGTTGAAGGCTGTACGGTGGGTGACCTATAGTTGTTAACTTCTATGTCATTTGGTCTCTGGTGGAGATTTGTCTCATTGGCAATTATACCACTCTTTCTTACATTATAATTTTATTGTTTTGGCATTATCATTACTGATAATAATGATAATCTACTACTCACTCTTGATTTAAAAAAAACCTAGCATTTACCATGTTGATGAATGTTTTATTTTGGTGTGTTTGATTTTTTTTTTTTATTTCAGTAACCAAATAAAACACATTTAGACCTCAGAAAAAATTTACAGTATATGATGATTAAAGCACCGCTTCAGAATCTAATGCATTCCTGGTAATATTTTTAAAAGCGTACACCAAAGGGCTGTGATTGGCTAACAACTTCCTTAACAACAGAAAGCCAACCAATGAAGTGAAGTTGTTATCATTTTGAGTATGAATTTACATGTGATGTTAATGGATTATGTTCTTCCCTCTAAAGTTACTTCCCCTTTCCTTATGGATTTGGCTCATTGTTATAATTGTTTATCACTTTGTCATTTGGTTTTAAAATAGTTATCTCAAATGGCCATCATACCACAATACCTTATTTTCAATTTTTGTTTAGTAAGAAGATTATCATTGCCATTTAACAACTTGTGAATTCATTTATATTTGTAGGGTGCCAATTTTAGTAGGTAGATTTCATGGGTAGATATGTACCAGGACTTTCCAACAAAATACAAATTTCCTACAGACATTTATACAGAATTTGTTTAAACCAGGAAATCCAGTATCCATAATTTATATCAACTAAAATAAGGAATCCAGAGTACTACCTTCAGCTTGATTAGGACCTTCTTTTGAAGCTATTTTACTGTCTTCAGTTCCTGTTAGTTCATTATTAGATGTAGCAATAGTGTTGTCATTACAACTGAGATTGTCTTCTTTTGTATCTTCTTTTCTACAAAATGTAGGTTGAATTTCTTCTATATCAACAATGTCTGAATCTATCAATGATTTATCCTCCCTCTTATGTTGAACCTCTTCTGAATCAACAATGTCAGAATCCATCAAGGATGTATCCTCTCTTTTGTGTTGAACCTCTTCTGAATCAACAATGTCTGAATCCATCAATGATCTATCCGCTCTTTTATGTTGAACCTCTTCTGAATCAACAATGTCTGAATCCATCAAGGATGTATCCTCTCTTTTATGTTGAACCTCTTCTGTATCAATAATGTCTGAATCTATCAACGACCTATCCTCTCTTTTATGTTGAACCTCTTCTGTACCAATAATGTCTGAATCTATCAACGATCTATCCTCTCTTTTATGTCGAACCTTTTCTGAATCAATAATGTCTGAATCTATCAATGATCTATCCACTCTTTTATGTTGAACCTCTTCTGAATCAACAATGTCTGAATCTATCAACGATTTATCTTCTGCTCTAAGTTGAACATCTTCTGAATCAACAATGTCTGAATCCATCAATGATCTATCCTCTGTTTTATTTTGAACCTCTTCTGCATAAAAATTGTTTGAATCTGTCAACGATTTATCCTCTCTTCCAGGTTGAACCTCTTTTCTATCAACAACATCTGCATCTAACAGAGATCTATCTTTGCCTCTATCAAAAACATCTGAATCTACCAGTGAACTATCCTCTTCTCTAACAACAACATCAGAAACTTTCAGTGATCTATCCTTCACTCTTCTATGTTGAATTTCTTCTGAATCAACATCTGAATCTGTCAACATTTTATCCTCTCTTTTATGTTTAATCACGTCCATATCAATGTCTGAATTTATATGCAATGTATCCTCTCTTCTATCAAAAACATCTGAAATGTTCAGAGATATATCCTCCCTTCTATGTTGGAGCTCTTCTGAATCAACAACATCTGAATCTATCAATGATGTATCCTCTTTTCTATGATGAATCTCTTCTGAATCAACAACATCTGAAGCTATCAATGATGTATCCTCTACCATAGTTTGAAGCTCTTCTGAATCAACATCTGAATTTATTAGGGATCTATTCTCTTTTCTATGTTGAATCTCTCCTATATGAACAATGTTTGAATCTATAAGTGATGTATCTAGATCATCAGTTTCATTTTCATTGACCGCATCACAAACACTTTCCATTTCTAAAATTAATTGTGTAGAACATGAACAAAAGATATATATTTGTACAGTAAAATGAATATGGAAATGTTTTACCTTTCTACTTGAAAATAGATCTATTAAAATTTTGAGCCAGAAATTGTGACCCAAAGAGCAACCTTGGACAAGAGCCGGATCTGCTTACCTTTCTTCAGCATAGAAGATCAACCCAGTTTTTAAAAGTGGGTTTCATGTTGCTCCGTCTTTACTTTTCTATGCAGTTTTTGTAGACCACTTATCTACGTCATTTTTAGTTTTTTGCCATGGTATGGTTTTTCTTAGACTTATGAACTTTGATTGTCCCATTGGCAACTTTTGCCTCCTTTCTGCAAATATAACCCTTTCAGGAACTGAAGATACACAACACTTTTTCTAAGTAAACCATGTTAGCTAGTTGAACACCAATTTTGGGGTCAAACAATATCAATACAATACAATAACTATGTATTTGCAGACTATGCAGACACAATACTAATACAAATGTACTATGTACACCAATATAACAGAATTGTACTGACTTTGCCAGCATACAGTACTACTTCTATGTATACTAGGTTGACTGAAAACTGACTTCACAGACAAACAATACTATTACAAGTGTACTACAAGTTTGTTGATCACTGACTGTAAAAAACTAAACAAATCAAAATTACCCGGGAACATCCTTTGCAGAAACAATACTATAATAAATGTACTATCAGGCCGTTAGTTTTCTCGTTTGAATTGTTTTACATTGTTCATTTTGGGGCCTTTTATATCTTTCTATGAGGTATGCGTTTTGCTTTTTGTTGAAGGTTGTAATGTGACCTATAGTTGTTAATTTCTATGTCATTTGGTCTCTGGTGGAGAGTTGTCTTATGGCAATCATACCACATCTTCTTATTTTCATATTCCTATCTTGAGCTCTGTCAGATACGTATGGCTTGACATAACAGAAGCTAAGAAGTATTTTAGTGTATCATCACTTATAAAATTCTGACATTACCAATTTCTGGATCTTCATTTTGCGACTTCTTCCTGGTTAATTCACACCACTTTGCATATTGATTGTATTTACTGCCTTTCCCTTTTTCCTGGAATTAGAATAAAGAACCTTTGGTGAGCCTCGCATACCCATATAATTCAGAACCTTTAGTGAGCATCACATACCCCTATAATTCATCTAATTACTACAGGATATCTTTTTGAACACTCCCTCTCTGAAAATGTTTCCCCATTGCAAATTTTTATGATGATCCAACACATCTCAAGGTTTTAATGAGTGGTTACATACCTTCTCCTAAATATGAAGAGGATCTGATAAAAAAATGATGGCTCTATCCAGGGGACAAGAATTAAAACATGACTTTTTTACAAGTTCTCTACCTGAATAATTGTTTCCTAATTTCAGCAGTGTTCTCCATTTTTCACTACGGTAAGGTGGGTGTTTTGAAAAAATCACTTGCAACCGGGTGTTTTTTTTTTTGTCTTAACAGTTTTTTTACTGTTGGAGGGGGTCACAAAAAGAAGGATTAGTATGGTATTCACATTCAATAAAATTGATTTGTTCTTCTGCTATCACTGCTAGCCATTTATTTGACAAATTAGTTTTGCGGATCTCAGATAGCAGAAATGGCTTTGGTAGGACTCCCTCCTCCTGCATATGCATAGCTTATCGATCCAAGTTTCTGTCCTGTTCCTCGCTTTAGTGCTGTATTTTTGGAACACAGAGCAGTAATATCCTCCTTCTGTGATGATTAACCATTTAAAGTCCTGTTCATATTTATCAAATGAGGGGTAACCTCTCAATGTAATGACTATCTCTTTTATGAGGGGTACATTTAACAAGATACAAATGAGCACATATTTATTTTATTTACAGAAAATTTTCCCAAAGAACTATACATCTATTTGGAATTATATGGTCAAAACATGTCCAAGAATTTTGTAATATTCCTGGACTTATATCTTCTTTATCATTAAAAATAATGGGACCTTCTTTTAGAAAAGTTGGTCCGAATATAACCATTTTCCCCCCTTTTAAGTTAAAAAATCTAAGTTTTTCTCTTTTCTTTTTTTCAACAGAATTAACATAACCTCTTGCCAGAGAGACAGTCCCTCATTTCAGGGATATCCCTCATTTGGGGGATTGTTCCCAACCTGTTTATCTTCGCGATCACTTGTGTGCCTTTTCCGTTGATTTGATACTTTTTTTTTCTTCATTTCAACAATTTCAATACAACTATCCGTTTTAATTGACTTATTTGGCCTAGAATTTTCCTTATCACCATTGTCATCTGCCTTTCTCTTCCCCCGATTAATAACAGAAAACATTGAAATTTGACGATCCGCTATTTTTGTCAATGAAAACAATCAGCGAAGCGCGATTAGTATTTAAATTTTTGCGGTGCGGAACCAAAAAAAATTCGGAATTTGAAAAAAAAAGCCGACCACCTACTAAAATGGAAAGGTGGTAGGCTTTGAAAAGAAGGTGGTCGGCACACCCGGCTTAAATGCCGAATGGAAAACACTATTTCAGATTATTTTAAATATCAAATATGGCTTTTATGAGTGGAAACCTTAAAGGGACATTAGCTACGAGATATGTTAACAAAACAAATATGATTTAGTTTGGTTCAATCATTAATAAAAGTGAAATAATGAAATATTAATTCACTTTATCAGCCAATTTGGGTCAATTTTGTCAAAATAAGCAAAGAAACATTGCTGATGAATTATTCACTTGCAAGTGAATAATTCGACCTCATTGAATCCATATTCATGTGACCTTCAATTTAACCCATTAGATAGAGATTGGTTTCGCATGTATTTGTCATGTTCAGCCATTAAAAGGAAAAGAATGTCAACATTGAAAGTGAAACGAAGGTGAACCATTTCGTTGACTGTTTTGATCCACAAAAAAATCATTCTTAAACAGGTTAAAAAGATAATTAACTTATTTTTCAAACCTATGACATGAAATCAAACAGATATATAGAAAAATCCAATTGCACGAGGTCGCTATCTATTTATATTTATGTTTATAATTTTATCGGGTTATTGACCGTCGGCAGTCTTTGGAGGTCATCTCGATAGTTAATTAGATCGCTTCTAGACTAAAATACACACAAAATTCTGATATATATTATTGAGTACATACATTGTTAACTGTTTAGTTCAGACTAATTGTAATTTGGATATGTGTTTTAGTATGTTGTAAATCAAATATGAGAATTTGAGTCAAATTGGTGAGCATGATTTTGACAGCTAATGCACCTTTAATTAGAATTTGAAAATGATCGAATAACAAGAGGCTCTCAAGAGCCTGAATCGCTCACCTGTATTTCAGAGGAGAAGATTTTTAAATGTTAGCAAACTTGATGAACAAATTGTGTAAAGTTGTCTTCTTAAGGGGTCAATTGACAATTTTGGTCTTATTAACTTTTTTGTAGATCTTACTTTGCTGAACATTATTGCTGCTTACAGTTTATATATATCTATAATAATATTCAAAATAATAACAAAAAACTGCAAAATTTTGTTAAAACTACCAATTTGGTGGCAGCAACCCAACAATGGGTTGTTCGATTCATCTGATAATTTCAGGGCTGATAGATCTTTACCAATTAAACAATTTTACCCCATGTCACATTTGCTCTAAAAGATTTAGTTTTTGAGATATAAGCCAATAAAATGCTCCGCAGGGCGCAGCTTGATACGACCGCAGAGGTCGAACCCTGAACAGTTGGGGCAAGTATGGACACAACATTCAAGCTTGATACAGCTTTGCATTTGGATTGTGATTAAATATTTGACACAGCATAGGTTTCTGACACAGAATGAATGTGGTCTAAGAACTTAAAAATTTTAAATTGGACATTCACCTATTATGGTCCAATATCCAAAATCTAAATACATGGTTAGATTCAGCATATCAAAGAACCCCAAGAATTCAATTTTTGATGAAATCAAACAAAGTTTAATTTTGGACCCTTTTGACCTCAATGTGGACAAAGTTGATAACGGGGCCCAAAAATCAAAAATCTAAATACATGGTTAGATTCAGCATATCAAAGGACCCCAAGAATTCAATTTTTGATGAAATCAAACAAAGTTTAATTTTGGACCCCGATTTGGACCAACTTGAAAACTGGGCCCATAATCAAAAATCTAAATACATGTTTAGATTCAGCATATCAAAGAACCCTAAGAATTCAATTTTTGTTAAAATCAAACTAAGTTTAATTTTGGACCCTTTGGACCTTAATGTAGACCAATTTGAAAACGGAACCAAAAATTAAGAATCTTAATACACGGTTCGATTCGGCATATCAAAGAACCCCAATAATTCATTTTTTGATGAAATCAAACAAAGTTTAATTTTGGACCCTTTGGGCCTCAATGTGGACCAATTTAAAAAGGGGCCCAAAATCCAAAAACTAAATACACGGTTAGATTCAGCATATTAAAGAACCCCAAGAATTTAAGAATAAAACCCCATTGAAATTGGTCAAGAAATAAGCAATTTATACGAAGTATCTTCTTTTGCACAATACTGTGCAATTAAATATTTCTTGCTATTGCGCAATACTGTGCTATTGACAATTTCTTGCTATTGCGCAATATTGTGCTATTGGATATTTCTTGCTATTGTGCAATACTGTGCAATTGAGGATTTCTTGCTATTGCGCAATACTGTGCAATTGAAGATTTCTTGCTATTGTGCAATACTGTGCAATTGAAAATTTCTTGCTATTGCACAATACTTATTATATACCGGTAATAATTTACACATCCTGTTTGGTGTGTATCTCCTACCATATCATTATTATTTGCTTTTAAATATAAATCAGAAATAACCAACTTAAAATGGAAAATTTTAAAAGAAAAAAAAAAGGAAAAAAAGAAAAAAAAAAAAAAAAAAATCCCCCCCCCCCCCAAATTTTTTGAACCCCCTTATGATTCATCACCCCCAAACTCAATCCCAGCCTTCCCTTTGTGGTATGGTACCTTGCAGTACAATTTCAGAGAGATCCATACACTTGAACACAAGTTATTGTCTGGAAACTAGAAAAATGCTTATTTTTGGCCCCTTTTTGGCCCCCAATTCCTAAACGTTTCGGGCAATTACCCCCAAACTCAATTCCAGCTTTTCCTTTGTGATATGTAACCTTGTAGTACAATTTCAGAAATATCCAAACACTTACACACAAGTTATTGTCATGAAACTAGAAAAATGCTTGTTTTTTGCCCCTTTTTTGGCCCCTAATTCCTAAAATTTTGAGGCAATTACCCCCAAAATCAATTACAGCCTTCCCTTTGTGATATGGAACCTTGTGGTACAATGTCAGAGAGATCCATACACTTACACACAAGTTATTGTCTGAAAGTTACAAAAATGCTTATTTTTGGCCCCTTTTTGGCCCCTAATTCCTTAACTGTTGGTACCATAACCCCCAAAATCAATCCCAACCTTCCTTTTGTGGTATTGAACCTTATGGTGAAATTTCATGGAGATCCATTCACTTAAACTAAAGTTAGAGTGCGAAAACCAATGTGTCTTCGGACGACGCCGGACGACGACGACGACGACGACGACGACGACGACGACGACGACGACGCCAACGTCATACCAATATACGACCAAAAAATTTTTAATTTTTGCGGTCGTATAAAAACTGCATTTGACCCTTATGTTCTATTTTTAGCCATGGCGGCCATGTTTGTCGATGGATAAAAACTTTGGATACAATTTATAAACAAGATACTCTAAGGAACATTAAGTTAAAGTTTGAAGGTAATTAATTGGCCCAGTAGTTTCAGAGGAGAAGATTTTTAAATGTTAGCAAACTTGATGAACAAATTGTGTAAAATTGTTTTTAAAGGGCAATAACTCCTTAAGGGGTCAATTGACAATTATGGTCATATTAACTTTTTTGTAGATCTTACTTTGCTGAACATTATTGCTGCTTACAGTTTATATATATCAATAATAATATTCAAAATAATAAAAACTGCAAAATGTTGTTATAACTACAAATTCGGTGGCAGCAACCCAACAATGGGTTGTTCGATTCGTCTGAAAATTTCAGAGCTGATAGATCTTGACCAATTGAACAATTTTACCCTATGTCATATTTGCTCTAAAAGCTTTAGTTTTTGAGATATAAGCCAAAAACTGCATTTGACCCCTACTTTCTATTTTTAGCCATGGCGGCCATGTTTGTCGATGGATCAAAACTTCGGATACAATTTATAAACAATTTATAAACTAGATACCCTAAGGAACATTTAGTTAAAGTTTGAAGGTATTTGGCCCAGTAGTTTCAGAGGAGAAGATTTTTGAAATAGTTTATGACGACAGACAACGACAGACGACAACAGATGACGACGACGACAACAGACGACGGACGCCAAGTGATGGCATAAGCTCACATGGGGCCCTTTGGGCCCCGGTGAGCTAAAAACTAAAGGTTCTGGCAAGGTGACAACAAACAGATGAAGAATGAACAGATACATGGACGAGACTGATGGACGAGACAAAAACATTGTACCTATTACTTCAAACAACTATGTTGCAGGGGTATGATAACATTATCATCTGAAAGTGAGTTTCTAATAAAAAAACAAAAAAAATATTGCACCAGCCAAACATTTCTCTAAGATTCTTTTATCCCCATGGCAACCACTGAGAAAGCAAGGAATTTTGTCTAAGCATAATTTCTGAGATAAGTAAATATTTTTTGTAAAGTCACCAAACTCTTTGTGTTTTCACTTAACAATTTTAAATTTAAAGACTAACAGATTATTCTTATAGCTCAATATTAAATCTATAGTCTCGAATGGATCAGTCTCAAGAAACTTCTGGTGTAATGAAATTTCTGAAAGACTTCATTGTCGATCTATTTACGACTAGTTGTTACATATATTCAGAGATATAACACATATGTTTTTCTGTAACTTTAAATGTTTATACAGTACCTTTTTTTGAACCTTCGTATTAGAAGATAAAATATTAGGTAATCTTCTTCCGTGTTGTAATTTCTTATCTTGGTAGTTTTTTTCACTGTTTTTTTGTAAACCTGTGGAGAAAAATATAAACTGAAAATACATCATTAAGAAAGTGCAAGCCTATCATATAAATAATAGATATGCAAATCTTTACCATACATTGACCTTTATAGAATAAATCTTAACAATTTTCATTTTAAAGATATGACATCTATTCAATTTCAGACTAAATTCAATCTATTTATGAGAGTTAATACAGATTTCTCTTATTTTTTATTTTAAAAACTATTATTAATTAAGTAAAGTTATTATCTGAGGATTTTGTTAAATTAAAAGGGGTTGTTAGCGAAAAGTTTTATTAAGCATAAAAAATGGAGTATAAAACATACAAAATTACGTAGGACATAGAGACTACATACCTTGCTTATTACTACTGCTTTCTGTACCTTCTTTATCAGTTGTGGAAACTGGTACTAATGGGACTGATACAAAATTGTTCTGCTGATTTTCTTTCAGATTTACATCTTTTTCTAGCGGTCTAAAAGAAAATTATAAATAGTTATTGACAAAAAAATGCTATATACTGCAGTTAATGAGCTCTTGAAATAGAAATCATATAAACCCAAAATAATTTATACAGTACTATAACGGAAAAAAAACCAATCTGCATGAAAGGAGTAGGAACGGTAAAGGTTCTTATTGGCCAATTTAAAGTCTATCATTTCATGATAATAGTGTTATGAGCCAATGCAAAAACATGTGAGAAAATATAGAAACATGATTGTTTTTCATTTATTGTTGTAATGTAAACCAGGCCATTAGTTCTCTCTCTTAAATTGTTTCCCATGTTGTCATTCCAGAGCAATTTATACCTAACTATGTGTTTTACTCATTGTTGAAGTCCAAAAGGTGACCCTTAATTGTTCACATCTTTGTAATAAATCCAAAGTAATATGCATACATGTATCTTTTGAAATTGGCTATATAAAAACAATTATTTTTAATATATAATTGTAGCTGTTCACACAAAATTCATTATGTGGATCAATTAAAAGCCTTTGTCAATAACACATTTAAGATTTTTTTTCTTCAAAAATTTAGTTAATCTACAGAGCTATTGTATGCAGAATAAAATGAATAAATCAACTTACTTTAAACACAGTTTAATCTGTATCTTCCCATCTTTCAACTCATAGACAGGCGTAATAACTAATTGAGTTAGACCTGGTGTTGAAACTGAGGCAGCACCTTAAATCAAATAGAAAAAAATAAAACGCTGATTTGTCTTTATTAAAGACAAAGACAGCATGTCAATAAAAGAAATGTATATATCAAATATAGAGCTCAACTAACTCAAAAATAAAATGGAGAAAAAATACTGCAAAAAAATAACTAGAGACTCTCAAGAGCCTGTGTCGCTCACCTGACTCTACTTTGGTTTTAGAAATCATGTAAAGATAGATAAAAATCATAACAGATACCCAAATAATGATTGAGGCCAAATTTGGTTTAATATTGGTCCCGTTATTTAATAAAATATCCTGGTGGCCATCTTGAACAGTAAATTGGCAACAAAGTAGCAACACTTGGTCAGCACCTCATAAGGAACATTCATGCCATGTTTGGTTACACTCCATTCAGTGGTACTCTAAAAGAAGACATTTGTATGTATTTCCCATATGGTCCTATGTTAAACTAAGTCCCCCCGCTGGCGGCCATCTTGGATGATGGATTGACTGCAAAGTAACAACACTTGGTCAGCACCTCATAAGGAACATTCATGCCATGTTTTGTTTCATTCCATTCAGTGGTTCTCTAAAAGACGACATTTGTATGTATTTCCCATAGGGTCCTATGTTAAACTAAGTCCCCCGCTGTCGGCCATCTTGGATGATGGACTGACTGCAAAGTAACAACACTTGGTCAGCACCTCATAAGGAACATTCATTCCATGTTTGGTTTCATTCCATTCCATGGTTCTCTAAAAGAAGACACTTGTATGTATTTCCCATAAGGTCCTATGTTAAACTAAGTCCCCTGACAGCCATCTTGGATGATGGATCTACTGCAAAGAAACAACACTTGGTCAGCACATCATAAGGAACATTCATTCCATGTTTGGTTTCATTCCATTCAGTGGTTCTCTAAAAGAAGACATTTGTATGTATTTCCCATAAGGTCCTATGTTAAACTAAGTCCCCAGCTGACGGCCATCTTGGATGATGGATCTGCTGCAAAGAAACAACACTGGGTCAACACATCATAAGGAACATTCATGCCATGTTTTGTTTCATTCCATTCAGTGGTTCTCTAAAAGAAGACATCTGTATGTATTTACCATAGGGTCCTATGTTAAACTAAGTCCCCTGCAGGCGGCCATCTTGGATGATGGACCTACTGCAAAGTAACAACAATAGGTCAGCACCTAATAAGGAACATTCATGCCATGTTTGGTTTCATTCCATTCAGTGGTTCTCTAAAAGAAGACATTTGTATGTATTTCCCATAGGGTCCTATGTTAAACTAAGTCCCCGCTGTCGGCCATCTTGGATGATGGACCAACTGCAAAGTAACAACACTTGGTCAGCACCTCATAAGGAACATTCATTCCATGTTTTGTTTCATTCCATTCAGTGGTTCTCTATAAGAAGACATTATAAACATCCAAACAAACATAGCAAGCAAGTTGATCAAAGATTTGCTTTGCATGCTTTTATAGAAGAGCTGTTATTTCTAGTTCTTCAGACTTCTCTTATGTTTAAAGAGAGGATCAAGTGAGTAAAATTTTATTTTTCAGCAGCAAAATAATTGATGTGGACATAAGCACTAAGCAACTATAAGTTACCATATACTTCAACAATAAGCAAAACCCATACAAGAAAGTCAACTAAAAAAGACCCTAACATGACAAAATATGAAACAATTTGAACAAAAAAACCAACAGCCTGAATTATGACAAAACAATTAAGGAAAATCAAATACCTTTCCTAAGTCAGGAATCTGATATTCAGTAGTTGTCATTTGTTGATGTGGTTCATAAGTGTTTCTCGTTTCTCGTTTTTTATATAGATTAGACCATTGGTTTTCACGTTTGAATGGTTTTACACTAGTAAATTTTTGGGGCCCTTTATCGCTTGCTGTTCGGTGTGAGCCAAGGCTCCGTGTTGAAGACCGTACTTTGACCTATAATGGTTTACTTTTACAAATTGTGACTTGGATGGAGAGTTGTCTCATTGGCACTCATACCACATCTTCTTATATCTATATAACAGACAGTAACCAACAACAACCACTGAATTTGAGGCTCCTGACTTGGGACAGACACATTTCCTCAACACATTGATTTGAACATAAAAACAAAAGGCATAATGCATTGTTCTAAGAGTACTCAAGTTACTGAAAGCTAGTGTAAAGCAAATTACAAATTATGTTCTCTTAGACTAAAGTTCTTGAAAATTCTTGACTTATAATATGTCATGGATGCATTTTTCTTGAGAACTTTTTAAGAACCGTTCATCAATTCTAAATATTATTGAATATTCAAATAAAATGCTCCGCTGGGGCGCAGCTTGATACGACCGCAGAGGTCGAACCCTGAACAGTTGGGGCAAGTATGGACACAACATTCAAGCTTGATACAGCACTGAATTTGGATTATAATTAAATATTTGACACAGCATAGGTTTCTGACACAAAATGAATGTGGTCTAAGAACTTAAAATATTTTAATTAACCTATTCAAACCATATCATTATTATTTGCTTTTATATATAAATCAGAAATAACCAATTTAAAATGGAAAATTTTAAAGAAAAAAAAGGAAAAAAAAATCCCCCCCCCCCCCAAATTTTTTTAATCCCCTTATGATTCATCACCCCCAAACTCAATCCCAGCCTTCCCTTTGTGATATGGTACCTTGCAGTACAATTTCAGAGAGATCCATACACTTGAACACAAGTTATTGTCTGGTAACTAGAATAAACAGCTGCGCCATGAGCGCATGATACGCCCGTCGTCTTGTGTGTGAATTTTTATGCAATAAGCATAAATAGTTTCTGACATACGGCGTGACATGCGAAAACCCCCTATTTTTTTTTTACAAAAAACTCAATATCTATAAAATAAAATTTTGAATCAAAACCCCAAAAGTATACAGATCTTTAGATTTATATAACTAAGAAGTGTGTAAAATTTTAAGCAATAATCATAAATCGTTTTTGAGATACGGCGCGACATGTGAAAACACCCCTTTTAAAAAAAAAAATCAATATCTCAAAAATAAAATTTTGAATCAAAACCAAAAAGTATACAGATCTTTAGATTAATATAACTAAGAAGTGTGTAAAATTTTAAGCAATAATCATAAATCATTTTTGAGATATGGCGCGACATGTGAAAAACCCCTCCCCCTTTTTTTACAAAATACTCAATAACTCAAAAATAAAATTTTGAATCAAAACCAAAAAGTATACAGATCTTAAGGTTAATATAACTAAGAAGTGTGTAAAGTTTTAAGCAATTATCATAAACTGTTTTTGAGATACGGCGCGACATGTGAAAAACCCCTCCCCCTTTTTAACAAAATACTCAATAACTCAAAAATAAAATTTTGAATCATCACCAAAAAGTATACAGATCTTAAGATTAATATAACTAAGAAGTGTGTAAAGTTTTAAGCAATAATCATAAATTGTTTTTGAGATACAGCGCGACATGTGAAAAAAAACACACACCTGTTTTAGTTACTAAGTCCCGTAACTCAAAAAGTTTTAATCTTATTTTCACCAAAAAGTATACAAATCGTTTGACCATCATAAGAAACAACTATGTTAAGTTTCATGAAATTTGGATAAGTCATTCTCAAGTTACGGTGCGACATGTTTACGCCGGACAGACAGACAGACAGACAGAGGGACAGACGGACAGACAGACGGACAGACGGACAGACGGATGCCGGACATTTGTATAACATAATACGTCCCGTCAAAAATTTGACAGGCGTACAAAAATGCTTGTTTTTTGGCCCCTTTTTGGCCCCAAATTCCTTAACGCTTAGGGCAATTAACCCCAAACTCAAACCCAGCTTTCCCTTTGTGATATGGAACCTTGTAGTTCAATTACATAAAGATCCATACACTTACAAATTATTGTCCTGAAACTAGAAAAATGCTTGTTTTTTTGCAACTTTATGGCTCCCAATTCCTAAAATTTGAGGCAATTACCCCCAAAATCAATCTCAGCCTTCCCTTTGTGGTATGGTACCTTGCAGTACAACTTCAGAGAGATCCATACACTTGAACACAAGTTATTTTCTGGAAACTAGAAAAATGCTTATATTTGTCCCTTTTTGGCCCCTTATTCCTAAACATTTTGGGCAATTACCCCCAAACTCAATCCCAGCTTTCCCTTTGTGATATGGAACCTTGTAGTACAATTTCATAAAGATCCATACACTTACACACAAGTTATTGTCATGAAACTAGAAAAATGCTTGTTTTTTGCCCCTTTTTGGCCCCTAATTCCAAAAATTTGGAGGCAATTACCCCCAAAATCAATCCCAGCATTCCCTTTGTGATATGGAACCTTGTGGTACAATGTCAGAGAGATCCATACACTTACACACAAGTTATTGTCATGAAACTAGAAAAATGCTTTTTTTTGCCCCTTTTTGGCCCCTAATTCCTAAAACTTCGACGCAATTACCCCCAAAATCAATCCTAGCATTCCCTTTGTGATATGGAACCTTGTGGTACAATGTCAGAGAGATCCATACACTTACACACAAGTTATTTTCATGAAACTAGAAAAATGCTTGTTTTTTGCCCCTTTTTGGCCCCTAATTCGTAAAATTTGGAGGCAATTACCCCCAAAATCAATCCCAGCATTCCCTTTGTGATATTGAACCTTGTGGTACAATGTCAGAGAGATCCATACACTAACACACAAGTTATGTCTGGAAGTTACAAAAATGCTTATTTTTGGCCCCTTTTTGGCCCCTAATTCCTTAACTGTTGGTACCATAACCCCCAAAATCAATCCCAACCTTCCTTTTGTAGTATTGAACCTTATGGTAAAATTTCATAGAGATCAATTCACTTAAACTAAAGTTAGAGGGCGAAAACTAATGTGTCTCCGGACGATGACGACGACGACGATGACGACGCCAACGTCATACCAATATACGATGCGGTCGTATAAAAAGGGTTCTTTACAATTTTTGAATGAAACTATTTCATGAATGCTTATGACAATCCAAAATAAGTTTATCATATAAAACAACCAAGCATAGTAATTGAAATCATTTTCTATCATCTGTGATGCTGTTCATGAATTTGCAAGTGACAAATAATGTTCTATTTATTCAAGCTGAATCTTCATACCTGGTGACAAGTTTGTATTTAAAGGTTCTGGCATCTGTTGAACTGGTTTATCTGTCTCCATTGAAGGTTTCTCTTTTACTTGAACAACTGAAAATAGAAACAAAGTAATATATTAGCTGTATAAACAAAATAAGCCAAATCAACTTAATTTCTAGTTCTTCAGACTTCTATTATGTTTAAAGAGAGGAGTAAGTGAATAAAATTTAATTTTTTCAGAGGCAATATAACTGAAGCGGACATAAGCACTAAGCAAGTATAAGTTACTATAGACTTCAACAATAAGCAAAACCCATACAAGAAAGTCAACTAAAAAAGACCCTAACATGACAAAATATGAAACAATTTGAACAAAAAAACCAACAGCCTGATTTATGACAAAACAATTAAAGAAAATCAAATACATGTATACTGTAAATTCGGAAATTATTGCGAGGTTTTATTATTGCGAAAAATGCAACAGGGTTGTAATCGCAATAATTTAAACTCGCATTTTGTATTAATGAAGAGGGATTTTTCTCAATTTTGCAAAAATAATAATCGCATTTTGGTCTAAAATGACAAAATCGCTATAATAAATGCACACAAGAATATCTGAATTTACAGTAACAGACAGCAACCAACAACAACCACTGAATTAGAGGCTCCTGACTTGGGACAGACACATTTCCTCAACACATTGATTTGAACATAAAATCAAAAGGCATAATGCATTGTTCTAAGAGTACTCAAGTTACTGAAAGCTAGTGTAAAGCAAATTACAAATTATATTCTCTTAGACTAAAGTTCTTGAAAATTCTTGACTTAAAATATGTTGTGGACCCATTTTTCTTGAGAACTTTTTAAGAACCGTTCATCAATTCTAAATATCATTGAATATTTAAATAAAATGCTCCGCAGGGCGCAGCTTGATACGACCGCAGAGGTCGAACCCTGAACAGTTGGGGCTAGTATGGACACAACATTCAAGCTTGATACAGCTCTGAATTTGGATTGTGATTAAATATTTGACACAGCATAGGTTACTGACACAGAATGAATGTGGTCTAAGAACTTAAAAATTTTAAATTGGACATTCACCTATTATGGTCCAATATCCAAAATCTAAATACATGGTTAGATTCAGCATATCAATTGCAAAGAACCCCAAGAATTCAATTTTTGATGAAATCAAACAAAGTTTAATTTTGGACTCTTTTGACCTCAATGTGGACAAAGTTGATAGCGGGGCCCAAAAATCAAAAATCTAAATACATGGTTAGATTCAGCATATAAAGAACCCCATATATTCAATTTTTGTTGAAATCAAACAAAGTTAAATTTTGGACCCCGATTTGGACCAACTTGAAAACTGGGCCCATAATCAAAAATCTAAATACATGTTTAGATTCGGCATATCAAAGAACCCAAAGAATTCAATTTTTGTTAAAATCAAACTAAGTTTAATTTTGGACCCTTTGGACCTTAATGTATACCAATTTGAAAACGGAACCAAAAATTAAGAATCTAAATACACAGTTAGATTTGGCATATCAAAGAACCCCAATAATTCAATTTTAGATGAAATCAAACAAAGTTTAATTTGGACCCTTTGGACCTCAATGTGGACCAATTTAAAAACGGGGCCCAAAATCCAAAAACTTAATACACGGTTAGATTCAGCATATTAAAGAACCCCAAGAATTCAACAATAAAACCCCATTGAAATTGGTCAAGAAATAAGCAATTTATACGAAGTATCTTCTTTTGCACAATACTGTGCAATTGAAAATTTCTTGCTATTGCACAATACTTATTATATAATAATTTACACATCCTGTTTGGTGTGTATCTCCTACCATATCAGTATTATTTGCTTTTAAATATAAATCAGAAATAACCAACTTAAAATGGAAAATTTTACAAGAAAGAAAAAAGGAAAAAAAAAAAAATCCCCCCCCCCTCCAAATTTTTTGAACCCCCTTATGATTCATCACCCCTTGACTCAATCCCAGCCTTCCCTTTGTGGTATGGTACCTTGCAGTACAATTTCAGAGAGATCCATACACTTGAACACAAGTTATTGTCTGGAAACTAGAAAAATATGTTTTTTGGCCCCTTTTTGGCCCCAAATTCCTAAACGTTTAGGGCAATTACCCCCAAACTCAAACCCAGCTTTTCCTTTGTGATATGGAACCTTGTAGTACAATTTCATAAAGATCCATACATTTACACAGAAGTTATTGTCCTGAAACTAGAAAAATGCTTGTTTTTTGCCCCTTTTTGGCCCCTAATTCCTAAAATATTGAGGCAATTACCCCATTATCAATCCCAGCCTTCCCTTTGTGGTATGGTACCTTGCAGTACAATTTCAGAGAGATCCATACACTTGAACATAAGTTATTGACTGGAAACTAGAAAAATTTGTAAGGGTTCCGCGGAACCCAGTGTCTGGCCTACTTTTGCTGTTAATCGCAGGCTCAACAAAAATGAGGAAAAAAATTAATAAAAATATTCCTTTCTATACCATCGTTTGATTGAAAGTAGCTTCTGTCCAAGTTTGGTAAATCCAGGATAGTTTATGAATCTAATAAATGTTTTAAAAACTTAAACTGCAGACTGTATGTAATGTTAACTGGAAGAAAAACTAAGTCCATTTATAAGTAAAATACGGAAAAAATTGAACAAAATTTTAACAAAATTTCCTTCTAGATACTAGCTTTTAATCATAAACAAGCTTCTGTCCAAGTTTGGTACAAATCCAGGATAGTTATGAAAGTTGCTAAAATTTTAAAAACTTTAACCACAGAGTGAATGTAATGTTTCTTGGCAGAAAAACTAAGTCCATTTATAAGTAAAATACAGAAAAAATGGATTTTTTTTTTTACAAAATTTACTTTTGAATATTATCTTATGATCATAAACAAGCTTCTGTCCAAGTTTGGTAGAAATTCAGGATAGTTTAAGAAAGTTATTAAAATTTCAAAAACTTTAACCACAGAGTGAATATTTGTGGACGCCGCCGCCGACGGAATGTAGGATCGCTATGTCTCGCTTTTTCGACAAAAGTCGAAGGCTTAACAACAATTCTTATTTTTGGCCCCTTTTTGGCCCCCAATTCCTAAACGTTTCAGGCAATTACCCCCAAACTCAATTCCAGCTTTCCCTTTATGATATGGAACCTTGTAGTACAATTTCAGAAATATCCAAACACTAACACACAAGTTATTGTCATGAAACTAGAAAAATGCTGTTTTTTGGCCCTTTTTTGGCCCCTAATTCCTAATATTTTGAGGCAATTACCCCCAATATCAATTCCAGCCTTTCCTTTGTGATATGGAACCTTATGGTACAATGTCATAGAGTACATACACTTCCACACAAGTTATTGTCTGAAAGTTACAAAAATGCTTATTTTTGGCCCCTTTTTGGCCCCTAATTCCTAAACGTTTTGGGCAATTACCCCCAAACTTAATTCCAGCTTTCCCTTTGTGATATGGAACCTTGTAGTACAATTTCAGAAAGATCCATACACTTACACACAAGTTATTGTCATGAAACTAGAAAAATGCTTGTTTTTTGCCTCTTTTTTGGCCCCTAATTCCTAATATTTTGAGGCAATTACCCCCAAATAAATCCCAGCATTCCCTGTGTGATATGGAACCTTGTGGTACAATGTCAGAGAGATCCATACACTAACACACAAGTTATGTCTGGAAGTTACAAAAATGCTTATTTTTGGCCCCTTTTTGGCCCCTGATTCCTTAACTGTTGGTACCATAACCCCCAAAATCAATCCCAACCTTCCTTTTGTGGTATTGAACCTTATGGTAAAATTTCATAGAGATCCATTCACTTAAACTAAAGTTAGAGTGCGAAAACCAATGTGTCTTCGGACGATGCTGGACGACGACGCCAACGTCATACCAATATACGACCGCAAAATTTTTTGCGGTTGTATAAAAAGGCTTCATAAAAAGGCTTCTTTATAATTTTTGAATGAAACTATTTCATGAATGCTTATGACAATCCAAAATAAGAACTTGCAGGTGACAAATAATTTTACTTATATCAAAGCTAAATCTTCACACCTGGTGGTAAGTTAATCATATAAAACAACCAAGCATATTAATTGAAATCATTTTCTATCATCTGTGATGCTGTTCATGAATTTGCAAGTGACAAATAATGTTCTATTTATTCAAGCTGAATCTTCTAACCTGGTGATAAGTTTGTATTTAAAGGTTCTGGCATCTGTTGAACTGGTTTATCTGTCTCCATTGAAGGTTTCTCTTTTACTTGAACAACTGAAAATAGAAACAAAGTAATATATTAGCTGTATAAACAAAATAAGCCAAATCAACTTAATGTCTAGTTCTTTAGACTTCTATTATGTTTAAAGAGAGGAGTAAGTGAGTAAAATTTTATTTTTTAGAGGCAATATAATTGGTGTGGACATAAGCACTAAGCAACTATAAGTTACCATAGACTTCAACAATAAGCAAAACCCATACAAGAAAGTCAACTAAAAAAGACCCTTACATTACAAAATATGAAACAATTTGAACAAAAAAACCAACAGCCTGATTTATGACAAAACAATTAAGGAAAATCTAATATTACAGACAGCAACCAATAACAACCACTGAACTATAGGCTCCTGACTTAGGACAGGTACATTTACTTAAGTGCCAATCTGTCTAAGAATCAGGCAGTGGTGAAAACATGACAAACAAAAACCCACTCAAGTTTACATTAATTTATGTTCAAATTGTATAATGGTGCACGAATACAACATTTGTTTCCTTTGCCTGTTCTGGTAATTCAAGATATAATTTAGTTGAAATGCATTAGAAATTAAAAATTAACGGGAGCTAACTCCTTAATTTGCTATCATTCTGACCAAAAGTTATCTAGAGATTTTTCGAATTACCAGACACGCAGAAACAAAAGACCAACCAGTTCTAACTCAGGATGAGGGTAACTTCAAAATAGGATGGTTAGGTCAGTGGGTTTTTTTCTACCATGTTTTGATTTTTTTCTAAATTGCCTGATTCTTACAAAGACTGGCACTTAACACATTGGTATGAATGTGAAAGAGTACTCAAGTTACTGGAAGCTAGTTAAAAGCAAATTACAAATTATGTTGTCTTAGACAAAAGTTCTTTAAAATATTTGAATGAAAATATTTCATTAACCTTTTTTTCTTGAGAATTTTTTAAGAACCCTTCATAAATTCTAAACATTCTTGAAAATTCATAAAAAAGTTCCTGGAAATTATTGAATGTAACTTCTTCACGATGTCTATGATATTCCAAAACATGAATTTGCAAGTGAAAAATAATGTTAAATTGACTAAAACTGAATCTTCGAACCTTGTGATAAGTTCATATTTAAAGGCTCTGGCATCTGTTGACCATATTCATCTGTGTCCATTGGAATTTCTTGTTTGACTTGAACTCCTGAAAAAAGACAAAAAGTAACATATTAGTTTTTCTGCATAAAGAACATAAGTTATTTACAGTACGAGTGTTCCAAATGTTGACCTCTAGACTTCCTTTATTTGTGTGTTGTTGGATTGCTGTCTCATAAAAACTTCTTTTATTTTTACAAAACAACAAATTTTTGGTTAGAGCCGTCAGCCAATCGTTACAACATACAAGATTATTCAGATCTAGCCAATATTTTGATATGAATATCTGTTCAAAGCCAGTTACAAAATAACGTTATTCTATTTTGTCATGAAAGAAAAACTATGATGCATGCTGGTAATTTCTTTCTTTGGTAAGTAAGTTCATTTATTGTTAAGTTGACGAAATGAACAAGTTTACAGGTTGAAAGAAAATTATTGGACTTGACTTTGTGTCAATCAAATATATTAACAACCTAGGATGTCTTGTGGTTGCATGCTCACATGGAGTATGAGAGTATGTGGGTTTGCATGAGGCCAGCAATGTTGCATGTAGGATTTAAAAGCAGAATGGACAACTCAGTCATATTTATTTCTCAATGGCAAATCATTGATCTCTTTTTTAGTTCATATTTTCTCTTAACTTTTTTCACTTACATGTTCTTTGTGTCATGAAATAAAGAAGTATTTTAGTAGCAAAAGATTTCTGCTTGGATTTCAGTTCTTTATTGTTAAATCTTATTGGTTCTATGATGTTGTGTGATAATTATAGATTATTGATGGTTTTTCAAACGAGAGGGTATTTCTCAGCTACAATCTCATCGAAGGGCTGAGAAACATCCTCAAGTTTGAAAGACCATTGATAATCTGTTTATCTCTATTTTGCCTATGAGGTTATTCATGTTTGCATTAATTTGACAATCAGTGTACTCCCCAGGCCCTTAAAGGACCATGGGCCCTCGATGTATAATTTTCTACCGTGGTGGTATTGTTCTTGTCGTGATGTATAATTTTTCTCCGTGGTGCTAAAATTTTTGGTTAAAAAATCGTAAATCGGTTTTAAACGACTTGGTAAACCTTTTCCGTGGGGTATAATATTTCAGATGAAATTTGACCAGTTCAAACCAGTACAACGTAGATTTGTTTACACCACGTGATCGATTTACCTTTTGAGGTTAACCTTGTTGATTGGATTTAATTGATGTACATGATTCTTTTGTGTTTTAATTAATTAAGATCATAACTTAATGATCACAGACTTGTGAGAGACAAGCAGACAGTTGTTAATTGACACTATTACTCCAGCCTTTGGTCAAAAATAATTTTCGTATTTTAAACATGTTGGAAATTAATTTTTGAGTTACTTTCCCTGTTTTAGCTTATTACAAATGTGTGCTCCTAAAATATTATCTATCATTGAAAATAGAAATAAATTATAAATTGAATACAAAATTATATAAGAATGTTACCTTAAGGATCAAATCTTTCTTTGAACATACCAACAAAAATATATTGCAAATTATTTTTGATAATCATACTTGTATTAATGCAAAGACATATTATATTAAATAGGTAGTATTGTAAAAAAACACTGATTAGAACTTAACTCTACATGATATCTTTCAATGGGTGTGTAGATAGATTACTCTTCATGTCTGTCTATGAAGTAACACAATAACGATTCTAATAATAATTGTATTGTTGTATAAAAGAAGCAGGTCTACAGAAATGGAAAATAATTTTTAATTTAGTTCTGCATTAAAAAAATTTCTTGTTTAAAGTTAATTGTTATGGTGTAATCTAACAAAAATGGGGAATGTGTAGTGTAAGTTAACTACAAGTATCAGGACAATATTGACTTGATCAAGATATAAAAAGTGACTTTAGTTAAAGACTAGTAGTGCTTTCTTTTATCTATTCTTAAAAGATATTAAAGTATACAAACTGTTCATTCATACCTGTCAACCTATGACAATGAAAATGCATGTGATGACCTGCATAGAAGAATGAAATCTCAGGTCATAACGTGTACAAACTTTTTTAGAGCTGAATTTCAGTATTTAGGGGACATTTTTTTTATAATTTATATCAAAGTTTCCAAAACATGTCCACATGGTTAAGTAATTTAAAATTGTACATATTATTATTTCATTGCACCTGGAGGCCATTGATAGATTTGTGTTACATTGCTTTAATTCCTGTTCACATTCAGTCCATGACATACAATGTGCCAATTTGAGTTTTCTTTACATACATTTGTGCAGCTTTTAAACAGAAGAACATATTAGTTGTTGATATAAGAGTATAATAAAATAAAGTTAAACAATTAAATGAGGTATAGTTGAAAAAAGTAATTTTCAAAATTTTTATTTTTTAATTGTTCTAAGGTAGAACAATAAGTAAAAGTATTATTCTGATATGTTTGTGCATTCAATTCATTTTAGATTTAATCTTTTTACAAAAAAAAACATAAGTTTAAGGAGTATATTGTAAATTGACACAAAAGGGGAAGTAACTCAAACTGTTTTCAAAACAACTTTGAAATACACAAATTATTTACGACCTAAAGCTAAGGTAATTGGTGTTAGTTAACAGTGTGTTTGACACCAAAGCTGTCAAGTGAAGCCATGCACTGAAATGGGTCAATTGAGCTGAGTTTACACAGCTAGTTGAACTTCTTGTCCAGGAAGAATTACGAATTTGCCGGTATTTCATTGAAATCACTTTATATCTAATCAAGTCTGAAGGCTAAGGAATCCAGGTGAAAACGGGTTAGTTTTCGGAATTCTTGGGTTATTTGGTCACCTGACGGGTGTTCTGGGTGACCCCTCAGAATTGTGAAAAATCTTGGGTCACACCCGCAGGATCCGGTTCAGTTGACAGGTATGGTTTATTGATTAACTTCTCTTTTTACACATATTTTTTTGACCCAAAGTCTACATAACAGAGTACCACAGTAAACAAAACAAAAGACAAAAAGGTAATGACACAAAACTAAAAAGAAAAAAATAAGCAATGCAACGCGACATATTGTACAAATCATTTCGACACACGTTACCCTGGTGCTATCCAAAAATCCTGGGGAGAACACTGACAATGTCACGCATGCCCTTACTTTCTGAAGATAATTTTCCATCTCAAGCAAGTAACATGATATGAAAAATTATCACCAAAAAAGATCAAAGGAAAAATGCAATAAATAGCGATAACTTACCATTATCAAGCTGTTGTGTATTTTGTTCACTTTCTTCTAGAAATGTATTCTCATTGTGTCCACTATCTGCTGAAAAAGAAGGTAGATTCAAAATCAATCATACTTGGTCTTCTTCCATAGATAAGGTAATTCATATTACTTTTAAACCCTTCCTGAAGAACTGATACCAGTTTGATGGAAACTAATACTGCATAATGCCATATCTTATTGCTGCTTTAAACCTTCCCTACGCTAGTTATGTTCTAAATCACACCTGTGTGCAATTAAGTTGTGAATATAATTCAGAGATCATCAGGTATAATGTGAAATTTCTCCATACATTTTTTTATCCTTTAACTAGAGGCTCTAAAGAGCCTGTGTCGCTCACCTTGTTCTATGTGCAAATTTAACAAAGAACACTCTCCAATATTGTAGAGGAGAATAAAATTCATTACAAAAATCTGTTTTGTTGATCTTGTACTACTGATCATTTAGTCTGTTTAGTTTCTCTCTCTCATTTAAGGGCAATCACTCCTATAAAGAATGACAGTCTACGAACTATATTGGCAAAATTTTACTTATTAGTAGATCTTGTTTTGCTGATCATTTTTGTGATTTAAAGTGTCTATCTAACTATTATAATTTTTATCATATAAGGCAAAATGCAAAAAAAATTGGTAAAAATGGTCATTAATGGGCAACAACTCCAAATTGTCTTAATTGTAAATCTTGTTTTGCTGATCATTTTTTCTAATTGCAAGTTTCTATCTATCTATCATTATTTTGAAGATATAAGGCAAAAACGCAAAAAAATGGTAAAAATTGTAGTCAAAGAGCAATAACTCTAATAAGGAGTAGTCAGACGAATTCCTCCAAATTAATTTTAATTGTAGATCTTGTCTTGCTGATCATTTTTCCTTATTTAAGTTTCTATCTATCTTTCATTAATTTTAAGATATAAGGCAAAAACGCAAATAATTGGTAAAAATCATTGTCAAAGGGCAATAACTCTAATAAGGAGTCGAATAACGATTCCGATGATGCAGACTTATTTGTAGAACTTATCTTGCTGATCATTTTTGCAATTTAAAGTTTTTTTCTATCTATCATAATTTTCCAAGATAATATGCAATAAAATGCTTCGCTGGGCGCAGCTTGATACGACCGCAGAGGTCGAACCCTGAACAGTTGGGGCAAGTATGGACACAACATTCAAGCTTGATACAGCTCTGAATTTGGATTGTGATTAAATATTTGACACAGCATAGGTTTCTGACACAGAAAGAATGTGGTCTAAGAACTTCAATTTTTTTAATTTACCTATTATAGTCCAATGTCCAAAATCATAATACATGGTTAGATTCAGCATATCAAAGAACCCCATATATTCAATTTTTGTTGAAATCAAACAAAGTTTAATTTTGGACCCCAACTTGGACAAACGTGAAAACTGGTTCCATAATCAAAAATCTAAACACATGTTTAGATTCAGCATATCAAAGTATCTCAAGAATTCAATTTTTGTTAAAATCAAACTAAGTTGAATTTTGTACCCTTTGGACCTTAATGTAGACCAATTTAAAAAACGTGACCCAAAATTAAAAATCTAAAAACACGGTTAGATTTGGCATATAAAAAAACCCCAATAATTCAATTTTTGATGAAATCAAACAATGTTTAATTTTGGACCCTTTTGACCTCAATATGAACCAATTTGATAGCGGGCCCACAAATAAAAAATCTAAATACATGGTAAGATTCAGCATATCAAAGAACCCCATATATTCAATTTTTGTTGAAATCAAACAAAATTTAATTTTGGACCCCAATTTGGACCAACTTGAAAACTGGGCCAAAGATCTAAAATCTAAATACATGTTTAGATTCAGCATATCAAAGAACCCCATGTATTCAATTTTTGTTGAAATCAAACAAAGTTTAATTTTGGACCCCAACTTGGACAAACTTGAAAACTGGGCCCATAATCAATAAAATGCTTCGCTGGGGCGCAGCTTGATACGACCGCAGAGGTCGAACCCTGAACAGTTGGGGCAAGTATGGACACAACATTCAAGCTTGATACAGCTCTGAATTTGGATTGTTATTAAATATTTGACACAGCATAGGTTTCTGACACAGAAAGAATGTGGGCTAAGAACTTGAATTTTTGTAATTTACCTTTTATGGTCCAATGTCCAAAATCAAAATACATGGTTAGATTCAGCATATCAAAGAACCCCATATATTCAATTTTTGTTAAAATAAAAAAAAGTTTAATTTTGGACCCCAACTTGGACAAACTTGAAAACTGGGCCCATAATCAAAAATCTAAACACATGTTTAGATTCAGCATATCAAAGAACCCCAAGAAATCAATTTTTGCTTAAATCAAACTAAGTTTAATTTTGGACCCTTTGGACCTTAATGTAGACCAATTTAAAAAACGGGACTTAAAATTAAAAATCTAAATACACGGTTAGATTTGGAATATCAAAGAACCCCAATAATTCAATTTTTGATGAAATCAAACAAAGTTTAATTTGGACCCTTTTGACCTCAATATGAACCAATTTGATAGCGGGGCCTACAAATAAAAAATCTAAATACATGGTTAGATTCAGCATATCAAAGAACCTCATATATTCAATTTTTGTTGAAATCAAAAAAAGTTTGATTTTGGACCCCAATTTGGACCAACTTGAAAACTGGGCCCATAATCAAAAATCTAAATAAATGTTTAGATTCAGCATATCAAAGAACCCCATATATTCAATTTTTGTTGAAATCAAACAAAGTTTAAATACCGGACCCTATCTTGGACCAACTTGAAAACTGGGCCCATAATCAAAAATCTAAACACATGTTTAGATTCAGCATATCAAAGAACTCCAAGAATTCAGTTTTTGTTAAAATCAAACTAAGTTTAATTTTGGACCCTTTGGATATGAATGTAGACCAATTTAAAAAACAGGAACCAAAATTAAAAATCTAAATACACGGTTAGATTTGGAATATCAAAGAGCCCCAATAATTCAATTTTAGATGAAATCAAACAAAGTTTAATTTTGGACCCTTTTGACCTCAATATGAACCAATTTGATAACGGGGTCCACAAATAAAAAATCTAAATACATGGTTAGATTCAGCATATCAAAGAACCCCATATATTCAATTTTTGTTGAAATCAAACAAAGTTTAATTTTGGACCCCAATTTGGACCAACTTGAAAACTGGGCCAAAAATCAAAAATCTAAATACATGTTTAGATTCAGCATATCAAAGAACCTCATATATTCAATTTTTGCTAAAATCAAACAAAGCTTAATTTTGGACCCTTTGGACCTTAATGTAGACTATTTTGAAAACTGGACCCAAAATTAAAAATCTAAATACACTGTTAGATTCGGCATAACAAATAAATAAATGTGATCAAAGATTTTACAAATCTAATGCGCCATACTGTGCAATTAAAGATTACTTCTTGAAATTTTTCAATATTTGAAATTTGAAAAAAAAATAATATTTGAAGAATAATTCTTTTTAATTTCTGAAATCTGAAATGAGAAAAAATTGACCCCCCACAATTTCTTTTTATCCCCCCCCCCTTTTTTCCCCAAAAAAATTCTTTCCCTCAAGATATGGTCATAATCTCAATTCAAATTTCCAATGGAGTTGGCAACCATAATTACCCATTTAATTTTACCATAGTGTTAACTTAATCTATTTTATAATAGAATTAAAAATATAGTGTCAAATCTTTCATATGGATTTTATTGTAAAATAAAATGATGCAACATTTGCAGATATTTTTACTGGTCTTCCTTTATAAATATGCATTTCTTTAAACATAATTTAAAAGCAGTGTAAGGGAAGTAACCAAAACGTTGTATTTGGATTACCTCCCTTACACTGTTTTAAATTATCTTTATTGTTCATTAACCATTACTTTATACATAATTTAAAAGCAGTGTAAGGGAGATAATTTCAATGATGTATTTGATTTATCTCCCTTACACTGCTTTAAATTATGTTTTGTACTAAAGTATTTGTCCATTAACCAGGACAACCTTGTTTTCCCCCCTTTTTTGCCCCTAATTCCTAAACGGTTTGAGCCATAACCCCCCAAAGCAAATCCTAACCATCCCTTTGTGGTATGGAAACTTGTAGTATAATTTCAGAGAGATCCATACACTGTTCCACAGTTATTATCTGGAAACTAGAAAATGCTTATTTTTGGCCCCTTTTTGGCCCCTAATCCCTTAACTGTTGGTACCATAACCCCCAAAATCAATCCCAACCTTTCTTTTGTGGTATTTAACCTTATGGTAAAATTTCAAAAAGATCCATTCACTTAAACTAAAGTTAGAGTGCGAAAACCAATGTGTATTCGGACGACGACGACGACGACGCCAACGTCATACCAATATACGACCACAAAAATTTTTTTGCGGTCGTATAAAAATCTAAACACATGTTTAGATTCAGCATATCAAAGAACTCCAAGAATTCAGTTTTTGTTAAAATCAAACTAAGTTTAATTTTGGACCCTTTGGACCTGAATGTAGACCAATTTAAATAAAATGCTCCGCAGGGCGCAGCTTGATACGACCGCAGAGGTCGAACCCTGAACAGTTGGGGCAAGTATGGACACAACATTCAAGCTTGATACAGCTCTGAATTTGGATTGTGATTAAATATTTGACACAGCATAGGTTTCTGACACAGAATGAATGTGGTCTAAGAACTTAAAAATTTTAAATTGGACATTCACCTATTATGGTCCAATATCCAAAATCTAAATACATGGTTAGATTCAGCATATCAAAGAACCCGAAGAATTCAATTTTTGATGAAATCAAACAAAGTTTAATTTTGGACCCTTTTGATCTCAATGTGGACAAAGTTGATAACGGGGCCCAAAAATCAAAAATCTAAATACATGGTTAGATTCAGCATATCAAAGAACCCCATATATTCAATTTTTATTGAAATCAAACAAAGTTTAATTTTGGACCCCGATTTGGACCAACTTGAAAACTGGGCCCATAGTCAAAAATCTAAATACATGTTTAGATTCAGCATATCAAAGAACCCTAAAAATTCAATTTTTGTTAAAATCAAACTAAGTTTAATTTTGGACCCTTTGGACCTTAACGTAGACCAATTTGAAAACAGAACCAAAAATTAAGAATCTAAATACACGGTTAGATTCGGCATATCAAAGAACCCCAATAATTCAATTTTTGATGAAATCAAACAAAGTTAAATTTTGGACCCTTTGGACCTCAATGTGGACCAATTTAAAAACGGGGCCCAAAATCCAAAAACTTAATACACAGTTAGATTCAGCATATCAAAGAACCCGAAGAATTCAATTTTTGATGAAATCAAACAAAGTTTAATTTTGGACCCTTTTGATCTCAATGTGGACAAAGTTGATAACGGGGCCCAAAAATCAAAAATCTAAATACATGGTTAGATTCAGCATATCAAAGAACCCCATATATTCATTTTTTGTTGAAATCAAACAAAGTTTAATTTTGGACCCCGATTTGGACCAACTTGAAAACTGGGCCCATAATCAAAAATCTAAATACATGTTTAGATTCAGCATATCAAAGAACCCTAAAAATTCAATTTTTGTTAAAATCAAACTAAGTTTAATTTTGGACCCTTTGGACCTTAACGTAGACCAATTTGAAAATGGAACCAAAATTAAAAATCTAAATACACGGTTAGATTCGGCATATCAAAGAACCCCAATAATTCAATTTTTGATGAAATCAAACAAAGTTAAATTTTGGACCCTTTGGACCTCAATGTGGACCAATTTAAAAACGGGGCCCAAAATCCAAAAACTTAATACACGGTTAGATTCACCATATCAAAGAACCCGAAGAATTCAATTTTTGATGAAATCAAACAAAGTTTAATTTTGGACCCTTTTGATCTCAATGTGGACAAAGTTGATAACGGGGCCCAAAAATCAAAAATCTAAATACATGGTTAGATTCAGCATATCAAAGAACCCCATATATTCAATTTTTGTTGAAATCAAACAAAGTTTAATTTTGGACCCCGATTTGGACCAACTTGAAAACTGGGCCCATAATCAAAAATCTAAATACATGTTTAGATTCAGCATATCAAAGAACCCTAAAAATTCAATTTTTGTTAAAATCAAACTAAGTTTAATTTTGGACCTTTGGACCTTAATGTAGACCAATTTGAAAACGGAACCAAAAATTATGAATCTAAATACACGGTTAGATTCGGCATATCAAAGAACCCCAATAATTCAATTTTTGATGAAATCAAACAAAGTTAAATTTTGGACCCTTTGGACCTCAATGTGGACCAATTTAAAAACGGGGCCCAAAATCCAAAATCTTAATACACGGTTAGATTCAGCATATTAAAGAATCCCAAGAATTCAAGAATAAAACCCCATTGAAATTGATCAAGAAATAAGCAGTTTATATGAAGTATCTTCTTTTGCACAATACTGTGCAATTGAATATTTCTTGCTATTGCGCAATACTGTACAATTGACAATTTCTTGCTATTGCTCAATATTGTGCTATTGGATATTTCTTGCTATTGCGCAATTCTGTGCAATTGAAGATTTCTTGCTATTGCGCAATACTGTGCAATTGAAGATTTCTTGCTATTGTGCAATACTGTGCAATTGAAAATTTCTTGCTATCGCACAATACTTATTATATAATAATTTACACATCCTGTTTGGTGTGTATCTCCTACCATATCATTATTATTTGCTTTTAAATATAAATCAGAAATAACCAACTTAAAATGGAAAATTTTAAAAGAAAAAAAAAAAGGAAAAAAAGAAACCCCCCCCCCCCCCAAATTTTTTGAACCCCATTATGATTCATCACCCCCAAACTCAATCCCAGCCTTCCCTTTGTGGTATGGTACCTTGCAGTACAGTTTCAGAGAGATCCATACACTTGAACACAAGTTATTGTCTGGAAACTAGAAAAATGCTTATTTTTGGCCCCTTTTTGGCCCCCAATTCCTAAACGTTTCGGGCAATTACCCCCAAACTCAATTCCAGCTTTCCCTTTGTGATATGGAACCTTGTAGTACAATTTCAGAAATATCCAAACACTTACACACAAGTTATTGTAATGAAACTAGAAAAATGCTTGTTTTTTGCCCCTTTTTTGGCCCCTAATTCCTAAAATTTTGAGGCAATTACCCCCAAAATCAATTACAGCCTTCCCTTTGTGATATGGAACCTTGTGGTACAATGTCAGAGAGATCCATACACTTACACACAAGTTATTGTCTGGAAGTTACAAAAATGCTTATTTTTGGCCCCTAATTCATTAACTGTTGGTACCATAACCCCCAAAATCAATCCCAACCTTCCTTTCGTGGTATTGAACCTTATGGTAAAATTTCATGGAGATCCATTCACTTAAACTAAAGTTAGAGTGCGAAAACCAATGTGTCTTCGGACGACGCCGGACGACGCCAGACGACGACGACGACGACGACGACGACGACGACGCCAACGTCATACCAATATACGACCAAAAAATTTTTAATTTTTGCGGTCGTATAAAAACAGGAACCAAAATTAAAAATCTAAATACACGGTTAGATTTGGAATATCAAAGAGCCCCAATAATTCAATTTTAGATGAAATCAAACAAAGTTTAATTTTGGACCCTTTTGACCTCAATATGAACCAATTTGATAACGGGGTCCACAAATAAAAAATCTAAATACATGGTTAGATTCAGCATATCAAAGAACCCCATATATTCAATTTTTGTTGAAATCAAACAAAGTTTAATTTTGGACCCCAATTTGGACCAACTTGAAAACTGGGCCAAAAATCAAAAATCTAAATACATGTTTAGATTCAGCATATCAAAGAACCTCATATATTCAATTTTTGCTAAAATCAAACAAAGCTTAATTTTGGACCCTTTGGACCTTAATGTAGACTATTTTGAAAACTGGACCCAAAATTAAAAATCTAAATACACTGTTAGATTCGGCATAACAAATAAATAAATGTGATCAAAGATTTTACAAATCTAATGCGCCATACTGTGCAATTAAAGATTACTTCTTGAAATTTTTCAATATTTGAAATTTAAAAAAAAAATAATTTTATGAAGAATAATTCTTTTAATTTCTGAAATCTGAAATGAGAAAAAATTGACCCCCCACAATTTCTTTTTATCCCCCCCCCCTTTTTTCCCCAAAAAAATTCTTTCCCTCAAGATATGGTCATAATCTCAATTCAAATTTCCAATGGAGTTGGCAACCATAATTACCCATTTAATTTTACCATAGTGTTAACTTAATCTATTTTATAATAGAATTAAAAATATAGTGTCAAATCTTTCATATGGATTTTTTTGTAAAATAAAATGATGCAACATTTGCAGATATTTTTACTGGTCTTCCTTTATAAATATGCATTTCTTTAAACATAATTTAAAAGCAGTGTAAGGGAAGTAACCAAAACGTTGTATTTGGATTACCTCCCTTACACTGTTTTAAATTATCTTTATTGTTCATTAACCATTACTTTATACATAATTTAAAAGCAGTGTAAGGGAGATAATTTCAATGATGTATTTGATTTATCTCCCTTACACTGCTTTAAATTATGTTTTGTACTAAAGTATTTGTCCATTAACCAGGACAACCTTGTTTTTCCCCCTTTTTTGCCCCTAATTCCTAAACGGTTTGAGCCATAACCCCCCAAAGCAAATCCTAACCATCCCTTTGTGGTATGGAAACTTGTAGTATAATTTCAGAGAGATCCATACACTGTTCCACAGTTATTATCTGGAAACTAGAAAATGCTTATTTTTGGCCCCTTTTTGGCCCCTAATCCCTTAACTGTTGGTACCATAACCCCCAAAATCAATCCCAACCTTTCTTTTGTGGTATTTAACCTTATGGTAAAATTTCAAAAAGATCCATTCACTTAAACTAAAGTTAGAGTGCGAAAACCAATGTGTAGTGACCTTAATGTAGACCAATTTAAAAAACAGGACCCAAAATTAAAAATCTAAAAACACGGTTAGATTTGGCATATCAAAGAACCCCAATAATTCAATTTTTGATGAAATCAAACAAAGTTTAATTTTGGACCCTTTTGACCTCAATATGAACCAATTTGATAGCGGGCCCACAAATAAAAAATCTAAATACATGGTTAGATTCAGCATATCAAAAAACCCCATATATTCAATTTTTGTTGAAATCAAACAAAGTTTAATTTTGGACCCCAATTTGGACCAACTTGAAAACTGGGCCAAAAATCTAAAATCTAAATACACGTTTAGATTCAGCATATCAAAGAACCCCATATATTCAATTTTTGTTGAAATCAAACAAAGTTTAATTTTGGACCCCAACTTGGACAAACTTGAAAACTGGGCCCATAATCAAAAATCTAAAAACATGTTTAGATTCAGCATATCAAAGAACCCCAAACATTCAATTTTTGTTAAAATCAAACTAAGTTTAATTTTGTACCCTTTGGACCTTAATGTAGACCAATTTAAAAAACGGGACCCAAAATTAAAAATCTAAATACACGGTTAGATTTGGCATATCAAAGAACCCCAATAATTCAATTTTTGATGAAATCAAACAAAGTTTAATTTTGGACCCTTTTGACCTCAATATGAACCATTTGATAGTGGGGTCCACAAATAAAAAATCTAAATACATGGTTAGATCCAGCATATCAAAGAACCCCATATATTCAATTTTTGTTGAAATCAAACAAAGTTTAATTTTGGACCCCAATTTGGACCAACTTGAAAACTGGGCCAAAAATCAAAAATCTAAATACATGTTTAAATTCAGCATATCAAAGAACCCCATATATTCAATTTTTGTTAAAATCAAACAAAGTTTAATTTTGGACCCTTTGGACCTTAATGTAGACCAATTTGAAAACTGGACCCAAAATTAAAAATCTAAATACACGGTTAGATTTGGCATAACAAATAAATAAATGTGGTCAAAGATTTTTCTAATGCACCATACTGTGCAATTAAAGATTACTTCTTGAAATTTTTCAATATTTGAAATTTGAAAAAAAAATAATATTTGAAGAATAATTCTTTTTAATTTCTGAAATCTGAAATGAGAAAAAAATTGACCCCCAACAATTTCTTTTTACCCCCCCTTTTTTTCCCCAAAAAAATTCTTTCCTCAAGATATGGTCATAATCTCAATTCAAATTTCCAATGGAGTTTGCAACCATAATTACCCATTTAAATTTACCATAGTGCTAACTTAATCTATTTTATAATAGAATTTAAAATATAGTGTCAAATCTTTCATATGGATTTTTTTGTAAAAAAAAAAGATGCAACATTTGCAGATATTTTTACTGGTCTTCCTTTATAAATATGCATTTCTTTAAACATAATTTAAAAGCAGTGTAAGGGAAGTAACCAAAACGTTGTATTTGGATTACCTCCCTTACACTGTTTTAAATTATCTTAATTGTTCATTAACCATTACTTTATGCATAATTTAAAAGCAGTGTAAGGGAGATAATTTCAATGATGTATTTGATTTATCTCCCTTACACTGCTTTAAATTATGTTTTTTACTAAAGTATTTGTCCATTAACCAGGACAACCTTTTTTTTCCCCCTTTTTTGCCCCTAATTCTTAAACAGTTTGAGCCATAACCCCCCAAAGCAAATCCTAACCATCCCTTTGTGGTATGGAAACTTGTAGTATAATTTCAGAGAGATCCATACACCGTTCCACAGTTATTGTCTGGAAACTAGAAAATGCTTATTTTTGGCCCCTTTTTGGCCCCTAATTCCTTAACTGTTGATACCATAACCCCCAAAATCAATCCCCTCCTTCCTTTTGTGGTATTGAACCTTATGGTAAAATTTCACAGAGATCCATTCACTTAAACTAAAGTTAGAGTGCGAAAACTAATGCGTCTTCGGACGACGACGCCAACGTCATACCATTATACGACCACAAAAATTTTTTTGCGGTCGTATAAAAATGAATAAAAAATGGTAAAATAAGTAATTTTAGGGCAATAACTCCTATAAGAAGTTGTCTGACAGTTTTGACGTATATGGACAATTGGTAGAACTTAACATTCTGAACATTTTGGCCCAGTCAGATTTTCTTTATTTATAAGGGTTTTCAAAATAATAAACAAAACTTGAATTTTACCCCTGTGTTCTATATTTAGCCATATCGGCCATCTTGGTTGGCAGGAGGAGTCATCAGACACATTTTTTAAACTCGATACCCCAATGATGATTGTGGCCAAGTTTGGTTAAATTTAGCCCAGTATTTTTGGAGAAGATTTTTGTTAAAGTTAACAGACGATGACGGTGGGCCAGGTGAGCTAAAAAGGCAAACATTCTTCTTTTCATTTGTCAAACCCCTATGACATAAAAATCAAAGCATGATAAATCTGATTTTGTGCACTATTTGAGGTACATTCTCATGAAATAGGTGCAATCTATGGTGATATGTTTTATAGATTAACAGCCATATACTGTACTGAAAAAATATTAGAATATCAACTTTTTACATAAAGTCAAACTTGGATCTCCTCTTTCATATACATAAACATCAACAATTTTTTTTTTAAACTTGTAAAAATAATTTGCTGCAAAGTCAGTTAGAAATGGTTAAATCTGTGAAAAAAGGTTACCCAAAAATATGTTGGTTTACATTATATCCTATCAATATGTAGCTGTTCATGTCAAACACATCATGATTTGCAAATGACAATATATTTTTACTGGTACCTGTCGATACTGTATTATTCAATGGTTCTGGCTCCTGCTGTCCATCTTTTTCTGGCTCCTGCTGACCATCTTTTTCTGTCTCCTCTAAAGGTTCTTGTTTTACTTTACATACTACAATCATATTTAATAACCATAATAATTCAACATCAAAAATCAAATACTGTAAAATTGAAATTTTTCATGATAGATTAGTTTATTTTTACTAATTTCCTGGTAAAGATAAAATTACTAAAAATATTCCAATGAGCAAATTTGAGGTTAATTAAGAGAGATCATACTGCAGACAAAAAAAAAACAAATATGAAAATTAACCTCACTGAATTTTTTGGCACATTTAAATTTGGCTAGTAAATTCATCTTTTACATTTCACACATAAAATAGACATAAAAACAACTTGTAACCTTATTTGAATCAATTTTGATAATTCAGTTGTAATCCCCAACTGATATCTGTACATTACAAATAGAGCGCAAGTTATAACCAGACAGGAAAATGTGATAAATTGAGGACCAAACCTTTTTTAATTTTACCTTTTACTTTTTAGTGTACATAATGGTTAAGGCTGGGAAATTTGAGCACTTCCCATGAACATAAAGGTTACTGTAAAAAGTTATCAAAATGACTTCTCATCATGTTATCAAATATCATGAATTTTTATGCAAAATCTGTACATATGAAAATAAGAAGATGTGGTATAATATTGAGAATGGAAATGGGGAATATGTCAAACAAACAACAACCCGACCAAAGAGCAGAAAACGGCCCAAGTTCACCAATGGGTCTTCAACAAGGCAAGAAAATCCCACACCTGGAGGCGGGCTTTAGCTGGCCCCTAAACAAAAATATGTACTAGTTCAGTGAAAATTATGATTGCCAATGAGACAACTCTCGGGGTCCACAAGAGACCAAATGACACAGAAATAATCAACTATAAGTTACCGCACGATCTTCAACAATGAGAAAAACCCATTCGTATAGATGGATAGACAGATGTGCCTGCACACTTAAATTACTATTATTCACCTCCTTGTTATTAAATAATTAATTAATGAGATATTGGGAGCAAAGCTAACACAATTTTGACCTTTGTACCCATCTTAGTACAGAGAGTATTGATCTTGATCTTGCAAACAAAAATTCCTAATAAATATCCCTCAGAGCATTCAAAAGCTCTTGGTCAGACTTTGCTTATTTGAAACTATGTTTGTGGTCTTGATCTTGCAGACAGACATCATATAACAGCACCATATAACTTAATTTCGTGTGCGATTTATTTTTGGCGAGTAGAAAAATAGTGCCAATGCAAATTGACACAAATATGTAAAACGGATCTTTTCTCATACAAGTACAGCAAGACATAACATGAATAAGAAATCCTGAAAAATAACACTCAGCAAAGTTGTCCAAAAAGGGCTAAACATAAAATTACTTTGCCAAAAAGGGCTAAACATAAAATTACTTTGCCAAAAAGGGCTAAACATAAAATTACTTTGACAAAAAGGGCTAAACACAAAATTAAGTATTCACAAAAATAAGTTGGTTTACAGTACATATATGAATATCATCTGTTAATGGGTAACAATAAAACCCAGTACATGTATCATTTAAACCCTCCAAGGCATTCATAGACATTGCTGTGCAAGATAAAACCTGCAAAAACAGATTGTTTCCTTTATACTCCTAACTTCTTGAGGGGGGATACAAATAAAAAGTTATTCTTCACAAACCACAGAAGATTTTGAAATTAATAAAAAAAAAATTTTTTTTCAAAATTTTCAGCCTGGATATGTTTAAAAATAAAAAAAAATATCTGAAGGCAACATTTCCTGAAAACGCAATACCTCAATCTTTTAGTCCATTTTACAAAAATTGCAATAATTAATACATACTAAAATTTCTGAATATATAGGACGATATTTCTTTTTCTTACCATACATATCCTGGGTTGATTGCTGTTGTCTGTTGTCAGACAATTGAGCATTTGTTTCTCCACTACATGGAACCTGCATCTTGTACACTCCTTCAAAATCTTTCCTCTGTAATGATTGGTTCTTTATCCAACTCATCCTTCGTTCTGCAGATACTTTCACAACCTCCGTCCTACTTTTTCCTACTTCTTTGCAGTCCCTACCAAATGGAAAATTTCTCACAGACAAAGAACTGTCAGCAGTAGTTATAGTGACTGATGGGCAAATATCCTTAACTGATGGGCAAATATCCTTAACTGATGGGCAAATGTCCTTAACTGATGGGCAAATATCCTTAACTGATGGGCAAATAGCCTTAACTGATTGGCAAATGTCATCATCTGATGGGTAAAAACCATTATCTGATGGGCAAGATTCTGTTTCAGATGAATAAAATAATCCTGAATTAATGTTTAAGGGTTCACTTTCTATACTTTCCCTTGGAATATTTTCAAAAACCACTGAGCTGTTCTCCATTGGAACATATTCTTCTTTAATCCTCCTTTCTACTAACAGATGTTCCTCACTAGATGAACAAGATTTCGTATGTGGTATGGATTTCCCTTTATTATCATTATATAACTGGCAATAATCTGTGCCCTCAACATTCTCAATTACAACTTCTGGCTGACAAATTTCAGTCTGGAAATATTCTTTATCCAGTGGCTCAACTTTAACCTCAGTATTATGAGACCGGGACAGTTCTTTTTCTTTCATATTTGTTAAAGTTTTTGCACAATAATCTCCCTTGGAAATAAGATGAGCAGCAAGCACTGCTTGCATCTGGTCTATTGCAGAAACCTCCGTTCGCATCTGGTCTTTTGCAGGAGTCAATGTTTGTATCTGGTTGTTTGAGGAAACTACTGTTAGTGTCCTGTCTGCTGCAGCAACCACTGTCTGCATCTGGTCTTTTGCCAGAACCACTGTTTGCATCTGGTCTTTTGCAGAAAGCACTGTTTGCATCTTATCTTGTGCACACACAGATGTATTATCAGCCTCTAATTGATTACTAGTGCAATGAATAGAACCAGAAAAGGAATTGTCATTTAATACTTCTCTAGATATTTTTAAACATTTTTCCAATGCTTCTTTTCTCCTTTTATTACGTGTACAGAGTATTTCATTCAACTTAAAACCTTGCATAGTGAACTTCCGCTTTAGTTTTTTATTATTACCATCATCACCTGCAGCAAAGGCATCTAATCGGTTTACTTCAGCAGCATTTTTTCCAGTGATTTGCTGTTTAGCTTTTGATGTTCTTTCTTTTTGTCCTTGACTAACACTCTCACCTGTGTTAGAAGGAACCGTAGCGATGCTAAAAGGTGAATTCTTAGCAACAGTGACAGGATTTTGAGCAAAATTTGATGCAGAGTTTGAAGGTGGGACTCTATAATGTAAAGATTGGAGGATACGTTTTAGTGTTGACATCTGGTTCATTGAAGAGGATACTTGACTGACACCCAATTGCGATACATTATTGTGTGTAGATTCAACTGGCTGAAGTCCATTTCCTTTGTTCTGTAATGCAGCTACATTAGGAAATAATGCCAATGGAAATGGTTTACATATTGACGCTGTGCTCTCAGACCTTGTTGATGCAATGCTCTCAGACCTTGTTGATGCTATACTCTCAGAGCATGCTGATTCTGTGCTCTCAGACCTTGTTGATGTTATACTCTCAGACCTTGTTGATGCTGTGCTCTCTGTCCTTGTTGATGCTGTGCTCTCAGACCATGTTATTACTGTGCTCTCAGTCCTTGTTGATGCTGTGCTCTCAAACCTGGCTGATGCAGTGTTCTCAGACCTTGTTATTGCTGTGCTCTCAGACCTTGTTGATGCTATACTCTCAGACCTTGTCACTGCAGTGTTTTCAGACCTTCTTGATGCTATGATCTCAGACCATCTTGATGCTAAGCTCTCAGAACTTGTTGATGCAGTATCCTGAACTAATTCTTCTGATACTGGTGTTAAAATTGGTACTGTGTCCCAAGATATTGTATTTATCAAGTTCTGAGCTTCACTTAAAGGGATCATTACAGATACTCTTGAAGATGTTGATACTCTAGGAGTTAAATTCCAGGTATCAGTTTGAGCTGAATAAGGAATATCAGTTTGAATTGAATTTTGACCATCATATTGAGTTGAACTCTGAGTTTCAGCAGATAAACAGGCCGTTGATATAACTGATGCTGAATCGTGGGGTCTAGTTGGAGGATACACTGTATAAACAGATGGACCTGAATTTTGAAGTCTTGGTGGATACTTTTTAGATACAATTGGAGCTAAATTCACAAGTTTGGTAGATGGTCCCATTGTAGAAACTATTGAAGATAATTTTGTAACTGCAGATGAAGTCCTGAGAGATGGATGTGGAGTAAAATTTGATTTCTTTAACATTAAAACTGTCTGTTCAGATTTATCTGGTTCCCACTGTATTATTTTTTGTGCTTTTACGTCGTATGTGAAAGTTAAACTACTTCCAGAAGCTGTATTCTGAATTGTAGAAGTCGTTGTGTTCTGACCTGACTTAGGTGGAGCTGTCAGTACTGGTGATACATCATTAGTTGTGGTAGGTGTTGTCACAGTGGGAAAAAACAAGACATCTTTTTGACCAGCTTTACCTGGGAGTAGTAATACTACAGCTCTTGGAGCTGTATTAGACGAAGAAAGTGTCACATTTGCTGTCTTGTTCTGATTTTTATTTATCAAAGGAAGTGCTATGTTTCCTGCTGTTTTCAGATAAGTTGGAGAAATTGAAGTCTGACCTACTCCACTAGATATCAGCGTAAATTTTGGTGCTATGGTTTGAAATGTCTTTTGTGCAGCTTTCTGAGCAATTTGAGGTGTAACCGTTGAGAATCCCAATGAAGTGTTCGTCTTTGTGTCTGTTGCTACACTCCGAACTTTAGGAAAGTGGTTCATAAATGAATCTGTTTCAGACACCTGTGAAACTTTTTCTACATATTGGAATTCTGAATCATCCTGTACAGACCAGATGGATGGCAATTCAGAATTCTGAATTCTTTTGGAGGTATTATGATTATTCATAAAATTCCTTGTTTTACCACCTATGGCAGCAGGAGAAATTGAAACTGATATAGGTACACCAGAGAATTTAGAAGAAATTTGTCTTTCTAGTCTTTTTGCAACATTCAGACTGTATTGGTCTTTGCAATGTGGATCAAACCTGCAAAGCATAAGATATAAATAAACCAGAGAGGTGATAGTGATCGCATGATTTTGCTTAGTGGTACAAAACATTTCGCTAAATTTCAATTAATTTTACAAAGCAGTTATCTATTTATCATCTGGAAATGAAAGTGTGATTGACAGACGGACAGACAGACTCAGGAAAGGCATGGCAGTCCAATACATTTTGCAATAAGTAATGTTTTATGACAAACTTAACTAGAAAACTACCACTTTAGAGAAGAGCAAATTCTTTGAGTATGTTGGTAATCTGTTATATCTTTTATTTTCTTTCATTACATCTTCATCACACATTACTGCTGATGGAGAGCACATGAGCCCTTGTCTCATTATTTTCAGAACTCATAGTCAGATGTATTTAACCACCATCATTTCAATAAGAAGTTGAAGCACAATTGCCACAAGAAATAAAGCAGACAACAATTCTTAAGTATTAGGATTAGGAAGCACTCCAGATACACTTGCATATTAATTCTAATGTTCGATAGTTCACATTATAGATAACGTTGAGGCTAAATCAGGGTTAATACTACAGCAAGTCCATGAGTCCTGGACTCATTATTTTCAAAACTGGTGAGTCCAAAGATGAATCAAGATCTTAAAATATTGTAACAACTGAGCACATATATCATCATTTTAAGGCAAAAGTTAAAAAAAAAATTATAATTTGATGTTATTCCTTGCTCAATTTTGCCATAGAGGCTGAAATAATAAATTTAAGAGCAATAAAATTCCTTCTTTTCACTGTTGGACTTGCAACTTTGTTTCAAAATAACAAGCTTTTTAAAAGACTGTTATAAATTGATAGTATATAAATATAGGAACTAATAAAATGCTCCGCTGGGCGCAGCTTGATACGACCGCAGAGGTCGAACCCTGAACAGTTGGGGCAAGTGTGGACACAACATTCAAGTTTGATACAGCTCTGAATTTGGATTGTAATTAAATATTTGACACAGCATAGGTTTCTGACACAGAATGAATGTGGTCTAAGAACTTAAAATTTTTTAATTTACCTATTATGGTCCAATATCCAAAATCTAAATACATGGTTAGATTCAGCATATCAAAGAATCCAAAGAATTCAATTTTTGATGAAATCAAACAAAGTTTAATTTTGGACCCTTTTGACCTCAATGTGGACCAATTTGATAACGGGGCCCAAAAATCAAAATACATGGTTAGATTCAGCATACCAAAGAACCCCATATATTCAATTTTTGTTGAAATCAAACAAAGTTTAATTTTGGACCCTGATTTGGACCAACTTGAAAACTGGGCCCATAATCAAAAATCTAAACACATGTTTAGATTCAGCATATCAAAGAACCCCAAGAATTCAATTTTTGTTAAAATCAAACTAAGTTTCATTTTGGACCCTTTGGACCTTAATGTAGACCAATTTAAAAAACGGGACCCAAAATTAAAAATCTAAATACACGGTTAGATTTGGCATATCAAAGAATCCCAATAATTCAATTTTTGATGAAATAAAACAAAGTTTAATTTTGGACCCTTTTGACCTCAATATGAACCAATTTGATAGCAGGGCCAACAAATAAAACATCTAAATACATGGTTAGATTCAGCATATCAAAGAACCCCATATATTCAATTTTTGTTGAAATCAAAAAAAGTTTAATTTTGGACCCCAATTTGGACCAACTTGAAAACTGGGCCCGAAATCAAAAATCTAAATACATGTTTAGATTCAGCATACCAAAAAATCCCATATATTCAATTTTTGTTTAAATCAAACAAAGTTTGGACCCTTTGGACCTTAATGTAGACCAATTTGAAAACTGGACCCAAAATTAAAAATCTAAATACACGGTCAGATTTGGCATAACAAATAGATAAATGTGGTCAAAGATTTTACAAATCTAATGCGCCAGACTGTGCAATTAAAGATTACTTCTTGAAATTTTTCAATATTTGAAATTTGAAAAAAAAATAATATTTGAAGAATAATTCTTTTTAATTTCTGAAATCTGAAATGAGAAAAAATTGACCCCCCACAATTTCTTTTTACCCAAACCACACCCCCCCCCCCCCCCCCGCCCCTTTTCCCCCAAAAAATTCTTTCCCTCAAAATATGGTAATAATATCAATTCAAATTTCCAATGGAATTTGCAACCATAATTACCCATTTAAATTTACCATAGTGCTAACTTAATCTATTTTATAATAGAATTTAAAATATGGTGTCAAATCTTTCATATGGATTTTTTTGTAAAAAAAAAAAAAGATGCAACATTTGCAGATATTTTTACTGGTCTTCCTTTATAAATATGCATTTCTTTAAACATAATTTAAAAGCAGTGTAAGGGAAGTAATCAAAACGTTGTATGTGGATTACCTCCCTTACACTGTTTTAAATTGTCTTAATTGTTCATTAACCATTACTTTATACATAATTTAAAAGCAGTGTAAGGGAGATAATTCACATGATGTATTTGATTTATCTCCCTTACACTGCTTTAAATTATGTTTTGTACTAAAGTATTTGTCCATATAAAAAAATGCTTGTTTTTTGCCCCTTTTTTTGCCCCTAATTCCTAAAATTTTGAGGCAATTACCCCCAAAATCAATCCCAGCATTCCCTTTGTGATATGGAACCTTGAGGTACAATGTCAGAGAGATCCATACACTAACACACAAGTTATGTCTGGAAGTTACAAAAATGCTTATTTTTGGCCCCTAATTCCTTAACTGTTGGTACCATAACCCCCAAAATCAATCCCAACCTTCCTTTTGTGGTATTGAACCTTATGGTAAAATTTCATAGAGATCCATTCACTTAAACTAAAGTTAGAGTGCGAAAACCAATGTGTCTTCGGACGACGACGACGATGACGACGACGCCAACGTCATACCAATATACGATCGCAAAATTTTTTTACGGTCATATAAAAAGCAGAAAAAAATGAAGGGTCTGTGTGCTTGTTTTCTAGATATAAGCCATTGAAAATTTGGCCGGAAATAATTCTCTCTAGACTTTTCATACATTTTACATTGGCACCCTTTTTCTTTAAAAAATTATGAAAAAATAACAAGCATTTTATAGCATTTTCAAATATGGCTTTTTAAACTATATGTCATAAAACTATGAAAAGAAAAGTAGGGGTTAGCAAGTATATCTTTTAATGGCACTACATGGATAAAACCAAGAGTATTCTGAATATCTGGCAAAAATTAAAAAATAAGAGGAGCGAACATCCTTAAGCAAATGACAATCAATAACCATCTTTATTATTCAAAGACTGAAGTAATGAATTAATGTGATGAAATGTAAGTTTTCCCTGGACTCACTTTAACCATCTCTGAAAAGTAGAAGGAGTAGCAACAATGGCCAGATTATTGATAAAAATGTTTTTTACCTACACTAAACTTTGATCTTTTCAAAAAAACTTTTGAAGTTGAGAAATACAAACTAAGAACAGCTAGATCAAGAGCAAGAACGCTTTATCGTGAATTCATAAAGAGGCAATTTAAAGAATTTTTGTGAAAATACTAAATTTTTTACTTTATCTGAAGCACATGGAAGAACTAAATAAAAGAATTCCCTTGATGTTCTTAAGTAAAATCAACACTTTTCTTACAATTATTTAAGTGGTTCTAATATACTCTTGGAAGACCAAAAGAAACTATGAAGGGTAGAAATGCCCTTTACAGTTAGGCGTCAAAATATTCTTATTGTGATTTGTCAGAGGTCTCAAATAATTATCGATTATCGTTATTTTTGGAAAAAATTTAACGTGAATCGTCAAAATTAGTTTAATTTTGTATTGTCATAAACAACATTTTATTGTCATGCACCAAAAATTGCCTTTAACGTCATTTGACGGGATTTTTTATTGTTATTGGTCATTAAGGTACACCCATTACGACACCCAAACATGGTAACACACAATAGAAAGCAAACTGAGTAGCATAGGAATGACCTTGAGAGAAGCAGAAAGAGAGGCAAAAGATATGCAACAGTGGAGGATTTTAGTGATGGCCTCATGAGAAGTATGCAAGAAGAGGATTTAGTAAGTAAGTACATTCTCTAAATATTTGAGAAAATAGTTCCCTAAATACCTTTCTTGTGTCTGTACATCTTGAAAATCAGTTGTTATATTTCTTTGTACTGTTAACTCTTTTGGTGTCATTGAATTGAGTTCTTTTGTAAATTCACTCAAAGAAAAATTAAAAAAACTAGCCACAGAATTCATATCTGAAAAAGAAATGTTTATTTTTTTCATGTCAATGTGTGCAAAGGTGTGAACAGGTGAGCAAAGGTATGCAAAGGTGTATTTATTTTCAACTGAAACTATATAAATAAAATTAAAACAAGACAAATAGCTTGTCCTTATGGAACCTAACACTGAATTAATTATTTTTAGTTCAGGAAATTTATAAATTTTAGTCACTATCAAGCGAGTCACCATTCTGATGCACATACATGAAATCAACTGTAATCTATAACAGCACAATTCAAGTCAAGTTGTAAACAAAATCAAATGTATCTTGTCTATTTGAAACCTTAAATTAAGTAAATAATTTCTTGGACAGGTCAAAGCAAAACTGTTTTAAGGTGGTACATAACATTACAGGGAGATAACTATGTAAAAATCAGCTGAACGTTTTAATCACGTTCTATTGTTAAGGAAATATTAAGCTTCTCAATGATCAAAATTACTGTTTGTCAAACTGCTATATATCTAATAAAATTTTTCCAATAAAGTGTGTGGTTCAAGTTTTTTGAAATTTTAATATTTTTGTCAAAGGGTCAAAGTAATATTTTGTCAAAATTTCATGAAAATTAAACCAGCCAAATTAATTTTAGTCAAGGTGTTTGGTACCACCTTAATATGATAAGATGATGAACAAATAGAAAAATATTCAAAAGCAGTCTGAAAATCCTGTTGAGAGCAAAATTGTTAAACTCAGAGTGAAATCATGTGTTAATCAAAAATGGCACTTAAGGTCTTTAAAACTTTAATCTCATATTGGGAGAACTAACTGACAGACAGAAGGATGAATGGATAAAGACTAGGCTGAAACATAGATAAATAAAAGAATGGACACAGATGTCCCTGCTTGTAAATATATACGGCAAATTCAGAAAAATGTTCCATTTATAAAGGGACATAACACTAGAACGGTGAAAGTAATGCAACCCAAATTCGAACTTGATCTGTGTTTGGTGGTAGTTAGTATTGTGTATAAGTTTCATATCATTTGCTAGAGGCAAGTTAAAGTAAATTTAGATTGCGGAAACAGCAAATTTACCAATTTTTTCATTCATAAAAGGACTTACATGTAACTTGAGACGGGTGCAAATGATGCCACCCATATTCGAACTGGAACTGTGTTTGGTGACAATAAACATTGTGAGGGGGTTTCATAGCATTGGTTGAGGAGGTAAACTAAAGTTAGTGAAGAAATGTCTGTGGGCCCTGCTGTAAATAATGTGTGCTAAAAAATTTGTATCTTTACCATAGGACATGGGGTTGTTAACTGAAACCAAAGTTTTTTACCTTGATCTTAGACCTAGGAAATTGTACATACATTATGACTGGTTAATATACATGTCAAGCATAAACTTTGAAATCATAACGGTTCTCAAAATATGAGGCGGACACAATCTTTACCATAGGACATGGGGTTGTTAACTGAAACCAAAGTTTTTTACCTTGATCTTAGACCTAGGAAATTGTACATACATTATGACTGGTTAATATACATGTCAAGCATAAACTTTGAAATCATAACGGTTCTCAAAATATGAGGCGGACACAATCTTTACCATAGGACATGGGGTTGTTAACTGAAACCAAAGTTTTTTACCTTGACCTTTGACCTAGGAAGTTGTACATACATGATGACACACCCTCTGGTGTTGGTTAATATACATGTCAAGTATAAACTTTGAAATCATAACGGTTCTCAAGATATAGAGAGGACACGATCTTTACCATATGCAGATATGTAGCTGTGACAAGAGTCTATCCAAAAGCTATTCGAAAATCCAGGTACTCAAAATTATATGACAAAATACATGTATGTACAAAATCTTCAGCTTCTCAGAAGAAAATATTATGCAATTTTGAAGTTTGGTGAGAAAATCCTTCCTTGTTATTGTATAAGCTGAATAAATGCTCTGTGTAACCTAGCTGTCATTCAAAAATTCCAATAAATTCACCTTTATCATAAATACCTGTAAACAAAAAATAAACTTAACCTACCTCTTATAATTAAACATGTCTTATTTCCAACCTCACAACTAGCCAAATGATCAGCTGAAAAATAAAAAAATAATTTAAAATCTATCCAATAAAATTGAGAATGGAAATGGGGAATATGTCAGAGAGACAACAACCCAACCAAAGAGCAAACAACAGCCGAATGTATACTTCCAAAATTAACTGTGTGCATCTCTCACTATAGAATATCTTTACATACTTATATATATATATATATATATATGTTTGATCAACAAGATATTGATACTTTTTCTGAAGATTTGAATTGTATACTGGAGGGACGGAAGAGAGATTAAAAATCCAGAGTTTTTACCCCCCCCCCCAACTGTATCTAAAATGAATAGCATAAAAATAGGTGCAATGTTTAAACAGAAATAAGAGGATGACATATGAACAGATTTATATCTCCAATTTGACGGCCACAGAAGAAACAGAATAATGATTTATTAACAAAAAGATCATTTTGTCTTGGTATTAAGTATGTTCCTAATTGAAAGAATTTACTGAGCTTAAAACTAAATTTTTGATTATTTTTCTTTATTCTTATTAGCGAAAATTCAAGTCATACTATTGGGAGGTTTAACTTGCTATAAATCCATGTTTAACCCACCATTTTCTTCAGAAAATCAAAATGTCTGTACCAAGTCAGGAATATTAACAGTTCCATTTATTCTCTTGGTTGATATAGTCTAACACTTGTCAGTTATTATTGATTTCCCCTTTTTGAATTTACCTTAGAGTTTGGTATTTTTGTTATACTTTTTTCCCTAACTCATTTTAATTCAGGCAATAGTGATGAATAAGTAGAAGAGGAATGTAATGCATACAGCCTCTTAACAAAAGGTCTAACATGGTATTCCTGCCAATGAGATTCCTGTTAACTAGAAACAATGCAGATGTAAGCAACTACATGTATAATTCAAAGTAAGACCCTCAACAATGACGCATAAAAAGCTATAAAAAGTCGATGTGAATATAAATAAGATGTGGTATGAGTGCCAATGAGACAACTCTCCATCCAAGTCAACATGGAGCCTTGGCTCACACTGAACAGCAAGCTATAAAGGGCCCTTTTTTTTGCTGGACATTAACATCTATTGATAGAGTATCATACAACTTACCCATTTCTATTGGACTGTTAGTTAGAAACAATCTACATCTGCATCCCAATGTGAACTCTAGTTTTTTTTCTTTAATGCTTGGAAATCCAGGTTTCTTTTCAACATTCAATGGTTTATGATGGAATATAGAGTAATTGTAATGTGACATGAATGTATTCTTACATATGCTGCTAAAAGGACATTCTTTACACTGATACATTGGCAACCTACAATACATCAGAAGTCTATGATAACCCTCTACAATGCATGAGCTGACTATGATTACAACCTACAATACACAAGCTGCATATGATTACAATCTTCTTTGCATGAGAAGTCTATGATTACAATCTAAAATACATGAGAAGTCTATGATTACAACCTCAAACATGAACTGTCTATGATAACAACCTACAATACACAAGCTGCCTATGATTACAACCTACAATACATGAACTGTCTATGATAACAATTTACTATACATGAGGAGTCGATGATTACAACCTCAAACATGAACTGTCTATGATTACAACCTACAATATATGAGCTGTTTATGATTACAACCTACAATACATGAGCTGTCTATGATTACAACCTACAATACATGAGTTGTCTATGTTTACAACCTACAATACATGAGCTGTCTATGATTACAACCTACAATACATGAGCTGTCTATGATTACAACCTACAATACATGAGCTGTCTATGATAACAATTTACTATACATGAGAAGTCTATGATTACAACCTACAATACACAGGCTGTCTATGATTACAACATACAATACATGAGAAATATATGATAACAACCTACAATACATGAGAAGTCTATGATACCAACCTACAATACATGAACTGTCTATGATTACAACCAACAACACATGAGCTGTCTATGATAACAACCTACAATACATGAGCTGTCTATGATTACAACCTACAACACATGAGCTGTCTATGATAACAACCTACCAAACATGTACATGAGCTGTCTATGATTATAAACTACAATACATGAGCTTTCTATGATAACAACCTACAATACAAGAGAAGTCTATGATTACAACCTACAATACATGAGCTGTCTATGATTACAACCTACAACACATGAGCTGTCTATGATTATAACCTACAATACATGAGCTTTCTATGATAACAACCTACAATACAAGAGAAGTCTATGATTACAACCTACAATACATGAGCTGTCTATGATTACAACCTACCATACATGAGAAGTCAATGATTACAACCTGCAATACATGAGAAGCCTATGATTACAACCTACAACACATGAACTGTCTATGATAACAACCTACAATACATGAGCTGTCTATGATTACAACCTACAACACATGAGCTGTCTATGATTACAACCTACAACACATGAGCTGTCTATGATAACAACCTACAATACAAGAGAAGTCTATGATAATAACCTACAATACAAGAGAAGTCTATGATAACAACCTACAATACATGAACTGTCTATGATTACAACCAACAACACATGAGCTGTCTATGATAACAACCTACAATACATGAGCTGTCTTTGATTACAACCTACAATACATGAGCTGTCTATGATAACAACCTACAACACATGAGCTGTCTATGATTACAACCTACAACACATGAGCTGTCTATGATAACAACCTACAATACAAGAGAAGTCTATGATAACAACCTACAATACATGAGCTGTCTATGATTACAACCTACAATACATGAGCTGTCTATGATAACAACCTACAACACATGAGCTGTCTATGATTACAACCTACAACACATAAGCTGTCTATGATAACAACCTACAATACCAGTGTTCCAGCTAGATCGTTTTTACAGGGCGGTCTGCCCGCCCTTTCCCGAATGCTGCCCTGTGCCCTTTTTCTGAAGCCCTGTGCCCTTTTTAAGACGCCCTGCCCTTTTTCGTAAGTACATGCCTTTATTGCCGTAATATTTTGATGAAAATACAATTATTCTACCTGTCTTCATATTTATGACAAGTTTATGAGCCTCAGCTAATTAACATTTACAGCAGGTGTAATAAGTTGTGATTACAGATAATCTGCTTATCAACATCGGATGGGTCATTAATCGGTTAAATAAACTTCATAATTGACCATTGTAATAATTTTTCTCATTAAATTCGGTCAGTCAGCATTTCAATTTCAATATTTCTCAAAAGATGACAATTTGCGTTTGATGTATCCGTAGATCGTCTGTTGTTTATATGTCAAAGATTTTTTTTTTAAATTGATCTTTTAAACTAGTTTTAATCCAGAAGAAAGTAAAAACAATGCTTGACTGTACCTTTCATTGAATATCTATATCCAAATTAAATTAATTAAAGCTGTAATCCATGATCACAAATTGACTGCTTTGTTTACATTCAAGATGAAAGCCATGTGCTTTTTTGGCGGGAAAATTCAGAAAACCCCTTTAGCAAGAAACAGTTACATTTCATTGTTATTTATAGACAGTAAAATTTTCATTTTGATTAACTGCCATAGGCGGATCCAGGGGCGGGCCCTGGCCCCCCCTTTTGTGGGAAAAATTTGGTTGATTATATAGGGAATCACTGAAGCATGACTGGAGCGGCCCCCCCCTTAGGTCAGTCAGCGGGCCTCCCCTTATGAAAAGTTCTGGATCCGCCACTGACTGCTAAGATTATTTCATTTAAAATGAATATTGTCTTGGGGTGAAACTGATAACTTTAATTATCTCTACATCTAGGGGTGTGTAAAATGGAAAGGGGGGGGGGGGATTTTTTATATATAATATTACAAATATATATTTAACAATCTGAAAAGACATGGTTAAATGGATTTTAATTCTGAAAAACTCAATGTGGTTTATTATAATTCATTTATTATTTCTATCATAATCAGAAACACTGGGCTACATGTACTAGGCATTTCAAACATATATTATTGCCTTTATAAGAACATTCAAGACTATTAATAAGTATGTACCTGTAGTAAAAATACCCTGGTAGGGCCTTAAAATTTCTACTGGAAAAAAGTTTTGTGATCTAGGTTGGCCCCTGGAGAAAATGTAAGGTATTGTTCCTGACTGTATTGCAGATCTAGTGTAGTATTTTAACTGACAAGCACAATTCATTTCACTAATGAAATAAAAATGATTCTACAAAACGCCGCTGCACTCTGCATTGCAACTTAACCTTAGAGCTACCATGCATCAAAAATGTTCTAGGGAAGACTGAGCTAGTAATATAGTATACGTCCTTGCATGGTCCCTTTAATACTGTTACCCAAAATAAGGTTGATTTTCATCTAGCGAAAAAGTGACTAAACCCCCTCAAAACTCCTACTGAAACCCCTGCAGTTAACATAAGACAATGTTTGACATGCCCTTTTTGAAGTATCAATCATCATGCTAAAGTGCCCTTTTCATGATTGGCTCCCTGCCCTTTTGAAATCCTAGCTGGAACACTGAATACATAAGAAGTCTATGAAAACACCTATAATACATGTAAATGTACATGAGCTGTCTATGATAACAACCTACAATACATAAGAAGTCTATGAAAACACCTATAATACATGTAAATGTACATGAGCTGTCTATGATAACAACCTACAATACATAAGAAGTCTATGAAAACACCTATAATACATGTAAATGTACATGAGCTCTCTATGATAACAACCTACAATACATAAGCTACATGAAATTGTGGATTATTAGGCAACACTCAGTCTTCAGAAGAAATATATAGGTGAGAGGTTAATTAACATGATTAAAAATTGATTGATTGTTAGTTGCTTAATGTCCAGTGGCAATTCTTTCATATTAAGGAAGAGATAATAAAACAAGAACAATCTTTATTAACATTCCAATGCAACAATCACTAAAAAATTGGATAAACCTAGATGAGAGGAAAAAAGATCAGTCAAATCATTTCTAATTGAGATCAGTTTCATTCTCATATTTTTTGTATTGTCATAGGAGAGGCATTCTGGCCAGAAGGTCAGCATGGTCAAATAAAGTGTTTTCACCCAGTTTTATGATACAAAAATTGACCTAAACAAGTCTGTCATTTTCTGACTCAGACAAGTCTAAAACAACATTGCAATCAAATTTTTATCATCATATATATTTTTAGATTTGTAAGTCAGATAATAATCCTGTTTTTTTTGTTTGAGCTCTGACATGTCTGACTTATTGTATCACAATCCCACCGACCTTTGATAATTGTAAAAGACTATTGTCTTGTTACATTCTTTACAGTCATATCCAGTCTTTTTGGCATTACTTGGTAGCATTATGGTAATTGGACGAAAAGTATACCTCAATTTTTCACTCCTTGAAAGCACTGGAAAAAAAGAAACTGTATGTTATGATACAATACAAATATCCACACCTGCAGTTTCATTACATAAAGTTAACCATCTGTAAACTGAATAACGAAAATGACATAATCATTATGAAACATAACAAAAAACCAAAAGGAAGCATAAAATGTACCCAAAAATGTGACAAAAAAAGACCACACCAACAGAAGTAAATTGGCAAACAGGGAACCGGTACTGGACAGTCAGGACAGATCCATGAAGCAGTTACAACTAATCTCCGCCAAACTGGTCACCAAATACGAAGTCTGTCTGTTCCATGTGTACCTCACTTCTTTCGTTCTTTAGAAAAGTGTGCCCAAAATATTTGTTTTCATAAATCATGATAAAAATTTAAAGTACATGTGCAATATGTATCAGCAAACAGGAAGTAGATGTTCAACAGATCCAAAAAGCACTCAAATCTTAATTACAATACAAGTTATCATTGTCAACATGGTCAAGCTAATACCAAATATAAAGTCATATATATTCTGTTCATCAGTATTGGATAAATATATATATATATGTGACGAAAAATTTCACGCAATGTATTGATATATTAAAACTACATTGTATCCTCATACATTGTCATACAGGAAGCATGTGTCGAACAGATAAAAAATTCTCATACATTAAAACTTGAAACTGTCAAGCTGCTGAAGTTGTTCTGTTGAGTGGTTCCTGAGTAAATTCAGATGAAAATATTTGATGGACGAAACAGACGGACAGACACTAGGTTATTGCAATATAGCCCCATATTGAAAAGTTGGGGTTTAAAAAATATAAAAGGAATAACAAATAAATGGGGAATGTGTCCATGGGACACAGATAATGCCCCCCGCTTGCATATAACGTTATAAAGGGCCATAACTGAAGAACTGTAAAAGTGACACTACCCAAATTTGAACTTGATCTGAGTTTTATGGTAATAAGCATTGTTTATAAGTTTCATAACATTTAGTTGACGTACACATGTAAACCTAAATTAGAGAACAGAAACGAAAAATTCAGTAATTTTTCCATTTAAAGGGACATAACTCTAGAACAGTAGAAGTGACGCCACCAAAATTCAATCTTTATCTGTGTTTTGTGGTAATTATTATTGTGCATAAGTTTCATAACATTTGGTTGAGGCAACTAAAGTTAGAGAACAAAATTTAATATTTCAGCAATTTTTCCATTTGTAAAGGGGCATAACTTTAGAACAGTGAAAGTGACACCACCAAAATTCAAACTCGATCTGAGTTTTGTGATAATAAACATTGTGGATAAGTTTCATAACATTTGGTTGAGGCAAACTCAAGTTAAAAACGGAAAAAAAAAAAAAATCAGCATTTTTTTCATTTGTAAAGGAGCATAACTCTTGAACGGTAAAAGTGACGCCACCAAAATTCAAACTTGATATGTGTTTTGTGGTAATAAACATTGTAGATGAGTTTCATAACATTTGGTTGAGGCAAACTAAAGTTAGAGAACGGAAACGAAAAAAATTTAGCAATTTTTCCGTTTGTAAAGGGGCATAACTCTCGAACAGTAAAAGTGATGCCACCAAAATTCAACTCGATCTGTGTTTTGTGGTAATAAGCATTGTGGATAAGTTTTATAACATTTGGTTGAGGCAAACTAAAGATAGAGAACGGAAACCAATTTTGGGACGTACAGACAAAGGGTAAAACATAATGCCCCCTCCGCTACGGCGGGGGCATAAAAATATTGGATAGTTAACAGACATGACAGACAACACCAACCACCAACACCAGATTACTAAAAAATAAACTGTTGACACAGAGATATGTCTTGCCTATCGGCATAAAAATGTAAAATTCAGAAAAAGACAATCTGATAGACAGCAACATTGCTTATTAATTCAATCACTGGACCATGATCAAGTGGGCAGGGCCTGAAAATGGTCAACAAAATGAGAGGTACAGACAGTAATGTAACTATATAGAAAATATAGTTGTTTATAGTAAGTAGTTCCTATCAATATAAACTAATTAGCAGAAAAACGTAACAAATCTTAAATAATTTATTAAGTGGTTTTATGCATATCAGCCCAGGGCCTCAAAATAGTCGTCAAATTGATATGTACTGATAGTATTAAATGCAATTTTATACAAAATATCATTGATCTATCACAAGTAGATCCTATCAAACTAACTGGGATGAGAATAAGCAGAAAACTTAACATTGAAAATTGCTAATTAATTCAAAGTCACTGGACCTTGTCCTAGGGGGCAGAGCCACAACATAGTCATCACATTGATATGTAAGTACTGATAGTAATGCAACTTTATATTAAATATCAAGGCAACACTTGTAAATATTTAGATTTGCCCATACCCTAGCCAAAGGTGGAGACAGGGGGTAGGAAGGTAGGCATTTTCTTTTTTTTTTGGCAAAGAGAAATTGAAGTGTCAAATGTTTTTTAGTCTTCATGCCTCTCTGACATGTCTGATTAAAAAAAAAAAACTTTTTTACATCAGGACAATAAAAGATTTTGAGTAGGCAGCTATTTTCTGGGTAGGTAGAGTTAGGGTAAACAAACATATTCTTTTTTTATGGCCCAATGATCTATCACAAGTAGTTCCTATCAAACTAACTTAAGCAGAAATGACAGAAAAGCAATCCCTGGCTATGTCTCACGACTTTCATCGTGTCAATTTCAATTAGTAAATTTAATTTATAAAATGTATTTTGTGAACTACACTTACCCTCTTTTCTTCCCAACACTTCACACTTACGAGGTTCTTTCTTTTTCCCCCATTTACCTATACATTTTGTTTGAAGGCTGTTTACCATGTTTACTGTATCATGTGAATAGTTAATTTCTTGAATTTCTTTTGTTCTTTCATTTTTATTTTTTTCACAAGTAAAACCATCTGAAGATCGGTTGCAATCCCCGAGATTTACTGCTTGTAAGTTATGAGGTGCAGCAGTTACTGAAGAAATCACTATGTCAGACTGACCATGCTGATAACTGTAATTATGATCAATTTTATCTTTTTCTTCATTGTTGACACTGGAGTCAGATTTCCCAATAGAAATTGGTTTTATTCTTACAAAACGTTTAATTATATGTGGCCGAGGTTTTGAAGTATGAGGAAGCACTGACTGGTCTGAAGTACTGAGAGATTTATTGGAAACAGTACCGGTAACCTCTATGGAATGGCTTTTTACAAAATCTTGCCCACTATCTATTGGTTGGCTGTTTATAGCATTACTGTTAAGTGTATTCTCTGAAATATTTGATGGAAGAGATACATCTTTCACAGACAAGGCCCTTGTACTTAAAAGTTTTCTCATTTTCTCAAAAATGAGTTTGGACTGCACTGGTGGCACAACCATTTCCCGTTTTTCCACAGATGTCAGATTCTGTCCTGAAGAAAAATTGGATGGACACATAACTTTCTCATACATGAGTTCGGTCTGCACTGGTGGCACAACCATTGCCCCTTTTTCCACAGATGGAGTCTTCTTTCCCGAAGATAAATTGGATTGACTAATATTTTCATTATTAAGGGGCTGAGGAACTTCAATTGTATCTTCTTTTTCATCTTTAAATGTGATAACTGACCCTAATATTTCAAATTGTGAGTCAAAATCCGTGTTTACTTCAACCTTTTCATTTCCATCAAATATTGGCTCCTTTTTTACAACAATATCACACATATTTGTTGTCAAATTTCCAGCCCGTCCAGACAAGTTGTTACTTAATATGTTTGACTGTGACAGTCTGTTGTCATTTAAAACATCATTGTTAATGTTTGACGTTACTTTTTCATTTTCATCAATCAATGTTTCTGTTTTTACTACAATATCTTCCATTTTGTTTTCTTGATATCGATTATTATGCTACTTCCTCTTCTTCTTTCATTTAAGTATAATCAATGATAATCAAAAGATAACACTACTCCAATTTTAAACATGACGGAACAAAATTTTTTCATCATCTTTTTTTTTTTTTAAATCCGGTCATTTGACAATAAGCATGTTAAGTAAGTTCCAAATTTTCCTTACACTTTGACCAGATAATACAAAATATCTTTTCAAACAGGTCAAACTTATATTAACCTCTGTTTTTTCACTGTAGTATTCAGCATTCTTTACTGCTGTTTTCGGATATTTCAATATACACTCTGAGTTTTAATTTTCTCTTTTGAAAATTTAGCTGGGGACTCTATAATTTATCATGATTATCTTTCTGCTGCAAAGACCTACAAAAGAAAAGGCGTATAATCAGTCAAAATTTTGAATTTTCATTTAACATCACAGTTTAAGAAGTGTCTGAGACATGATCACAACATCCGAAAAACAAGCATGGCCTAACCTCAAAATCTTTAAATGAAACCGGCTTACATTAAAAAATTTGACTAGTAATATGTAGCCTAGTGCTCAAATACTTCTTATTTCTCAAACCATTTCATCATATGCTGCTTATTTAGGTATAAGAACTAGTCAAAGAAACCAGGCTTGTAATTTTGTATGACAGGAACACGTCTACATATATATAAGACTCATTAGTGGGGCTCAAATGAAGATCAGATATAAGATATTGTTTCCAACTGGAAGAAAGCATTGAACTTTTTTCCATTAATGGGGGGGGGGGGGGGGGGGCCATTAGCTATATAAATACAATTCAACAAAAAAGAAAAAAATATGACTTTTTTAATATAAACATTGATCATGTTGATGAAATGTGAATAGTGAAATAATATTTTGCTATTTAACTAAGCAGTCAGTTTGGTTTAAATTTGTCAGAATAATGTGTGCGTATTGCTGTGTGTTTGTTAAAATATTCTGCATTGGCTAGAGGTACAAAAAATGTATAGGGGGAGGGTTGAGATCTCACAAACATATTTAACCGTGCCGCATTTTTGGGCCTGTCCTAAGTCAGGAGCCTCTGGCCTTTGTTCATGTTGTTAGTCTTGTATGTTTTTTAATTTTAGTTCATTTATATGTTTCTAAGTCAGTGTGATGTCCATTTACACTGAACTAGTACACATTTTTGTTTAGGACAAGCTGATGCCCACCATCGGGTGCAGGATTTTCTCACTGTGTTGAAGATCCATTGGTGGCCTTGGGCTGTTTTCTGCTTTTCTGCTCTTTGGTTGGGTTGTTATCTCTTTGGCACATTTCCCCATTTCCATTCTCAATTTCATCATAAACATCTCAGGCTAATGAGTCAATATTGCCACCTCATTTGAATCTTACTTTAGGCAACCTTCAAATTGACTTATATTTATATTTATATTTAAAAGTCATATGACCATCTGCATTCTTCAGAAAGTCATTTTGATGGTAAATCAGAAGGTTTCTAGTATAAAATACACATGATATGCTGATCCATTATAATGAGCGAATGCATTGTTTCTTATGGAATTTTTGTAATTTGGATATATATGTTTCAGTATGTTTTTTGATCAAATATGAAAATTTTAGTCTAATGGATAACTCACAACTTTTTGAAGAGATGAGTCCCAGCTGATATTAATGAGTGAATATAGTACAGTTAACGGTACTCAATACATGTAGTTTTGTCAAATTGATCTGGACTGTCTTATTCTGCTTTAATTGGGCTTCTTCGAATAGAAAGATAATTTTTAACACACTGAATACTCAATTTGTCAGGTTCATAGTCCCTAAGTATACTATATAAACAAATATTTATACCTTTACAATCCAAACATGTTCTGTACAGGTTTTTCTCATTGTTGAAGGATATAGTTAAAAATAAAATTGAGAATGGAAATGGGGAATGTGTCAAAGAGACAACAACCCGACCAAAGAGCAGAAAACAGCCAAAGGCAACCAATGGGTCTTCAACATATCAAGAAAATCCCATACCCGGAGGTGGGCTTTAGCTGACCCCTAAACAAAAATGTGTACTAAGTTCAGTGAAAATGAATGAAAATACATGTGCTATCTATTGATAGTTTTTCAGTCAGACGCTATCAAAATCCATAAATCTCGCGAAGTCTCGTGGAGTCTGTGATTTTATCAATTTTATACTGAAAAGCCTATCAGATTCATTTCCCGTTAGATATACTGTTCCCAGGTTGCTGCCTGCTGTTTATTTTGTATATTTTTTTTTATCTAAAATAAAATTTATTTATGTTCTTCAGCAGGGATTATGAAGTGATATTCAAGCAGAATCATCCCACATGAAATCAATAGACCACTTTCAAGTTCATCCTACACTGGAAAAAACTCGTCAATTATGCACGCCTTTATGACGTCATTTACCAGATAGAGGAGATCGCCTGTATCCCTGCACTATTTACGTTCATCAAGCGTCTTAGTGATCGTCATTGTACAGGATAAACTAGAAATAATGTTTGTTTTGTTAGTACTTAATCACAATTCCCTAATGACAGTAGTGCTGATTGTCAATTATGAGAATTTAATTTGCCGAATAATTCGTGCAATATAGCATTATAGTTTTCCAACCACTTGCTCAACATTGGAACAGAAGTGACGATGCCCCTAAACGCACGAATGATGTTCACTAAAACCAAGAGTTTTTGACGGAAATGCATAGAACTTGAAAGTTGTCTATTGTATCATATATGTCTAACATAAAGGTGCATGCATTAACTTAAGTTAAGAATTTTCAATGTGGAGATTGAAAAAGTCATATCACATGACATTTTTCGTTGCACAATTTCTATTTTAACACTGTTTTAGTTTGACTCCCTCACCCTGAGGAAAACAAAACAATAGTTACACAAAAAATGTGTAAAATTTTAGTGTGGACTAATAAGTTGTGAAGCCAAAATGTTATTCTGGGGCTGCTTTTACCTAAATTGGAAAACATACGACAAATGAGGTGATTCACCTTGTAGTGGGTCTCATTGGGGTCTAAGCGTGACCTGGGATTGTCGATTTTTTATAAGCGTGACACGTGAAAGTCAAATTATTGTGCCGTGAAAACGGGAAATGAAGTCTAGCGGGACACGGGAAATTACAAAAAAATGAAAATTGCTTACTTACATAGCGTAAGCGGGATACGGGAATCTGACAAAACAGTAAGTGGGATCCGGGATCAGAACCCCCAATGAGACCCCCCTTGTAGCCAATAAAAAATCAGCATGCATGAGCATTCAGGTTATTACAAAGGACTTGACATGCATTTTTATCATGATATGTCAATTAGAGGAGAAATAAATTCTACCATTGAATGTAAGATTTTACAAAAAGGCTCTGTCTATCAACTAGAGTGGTTTTTGTATTGTATTTAGGTCACTTCTTTTGTTTTAAAAGGGAAGTAACTGTAAATTGATATTTTGAAAAATAAACAAATGTTTTACATGTAACTTTTTTTTTAGGTGGAAATGCTAATAAAGTGACATTATTCTATCCATTTCATACCAATCTCATTCTTTGTGTGTGAAGGTGAAGATAAACGAAGACCTGTTCTTATTTAAGTTATCAGCCGTCTAACCGTTGTCGATCATCGGGGCTGGTTTACTATTGCATAAATATCAATGCGCAGTACAATATGTGATGAATGAATTTTTTGAAATGCTGATTAAATCATTTATTTCTTATTTCATGAACATATATTGAAAATTTTATTTTGAAAAACTATATTGACTCTTTTATAGTAAACAAACTTAAGCTCAGTTTAACAGTTAATTCTTGCAACAACAAATGACAAAAAAAGAGCTTGGCGGTAAAGTCTTGTCAGAATGTATCCCACCCGAACTATTCGAAGTGTAACTAAATTACCAAAAAAACTTTGAAATTAAAGCGCACAACAACTTTATGGACGAATGACGGATTTTTATATGATGTGATTTTCACCAGCAAAGAGCAGAGACATATATACACAAGAAACTACAAATAATGACGGATTCATATTCAATATTTCATGACAGCAAAAATAGTGATTTCGACAACACTGTACATAATGTACGTTCATTTAGGAAATTCATGCAAAGGTTCCACAAATAATGTAATTGTAGGTCAATCAAAATTAATCATTTAAATCCGTCTTCCATGAGACAAAATTCTACTGGCTACATAAAAAAGTTGCTTTCTGATTTCTTTTTTTGACGTGTTAAATGACTATTTTTGTTCCTGATTGAATACTATAGTAGAATGTAGGACAGTAAGTCGCAGGACAAAAAGTCACGGACAAAAAGTCACGGACGAAAAGTCACAGGACAAAAAGTCACAATTCAGTTTTGAGATTATTTTTCTCTGAACAAGATAAACACTAATTTTAAAAATAATTTTTTGATTTTTTATTGAACTATAATATATGAAGCAACTTTGTAATTAAAGTTTATTCAATAAATATCAATGATAATCAAATAATTGTTATGATAACGAAATGTCAAAGTGGTTTGGCACTTAAATGGCTTCATGGTGCCAAGAAATATATTATTTGCATGATTAAAATTTAAAAAATTTTCATTTATCAAGGCGTATGAACAATTTCCTGAACTTAAAAATGAATAAATGTAAAAAAAAGATATTATTTGAAGATCTTTCTCTTATATATTCAAACAATTGTCAATAAATTATTTGTGACTTTATGTCCTGTGACTTTTTGTACTGTGACTTTCTGTCCGTTTACCCTATTCATAGTATAGCCCAGTGTTTCTGTTAAACTAAAGTTCTGGTCATGGTTAAAATAATGTCAGAATTTGTTTAGTTGTAAAAACAATTACCAAGTAATAATCCACTTAGAACTTCACCTCCGGCAAAATTCAGGTGATCGGAGGGCAATAAATTGCGTAATCGCACACCTGTGAATCCACAGTCACAACTCTAAGGAAATAATGACCGGAAAATCGGACACACATAATTTCACTGTGTAATTTAGAAGCAAACTTTAGCAAAGAAATGTTTCTTGTAATATCATGATCATTACCAGATTGTACTTTTTAAATTAAAAGAAATGCCGAAAAAAAGAAAAAAAATATTTTCTCAATCAAATACATTAAAAAAAATACAACTATTTCAAGTAGTTTTTTAGAAAAAGAATTTATTTGATCTGAAATAAGTTTTCCTATTACTTTTCTTGATTAGCTATCGAGGTTATTCATCCCTGACTTGTCTACATGTTGTAGAATAATTATCGACGAGAATCTCATTCCGGGCCGCGTTTTTTAACGGGATTTCACGGAGTTGCCAATCTCTGTGTATATATGTCTCTGCAAAGAGTCAAGTACAAATGTTTATTATCTTTCACTGAATTTCTGCACTCTTGCAATTGGTGTGCAGAGTATAAATGTTATATATATCAGTGAAATATATATAACATAAAGGCCTGCAACTTAGAAAATCAGAAAATTAGTTAAATACTCTAATAGATATAATAGATAGCAAAATTATCTCCCCTTGACCACTGACCCTTTCCTCATGCATTTGAACTATTATTTTATGTTTTTTTAATCACTCTGTAATGTCTATGTCATGTTGTTATTAATGTTATGCTCTTAATGGGCTCTTTAATTTGGAAAAATAAAATATTGTATTGTATTGTATTGTATTGTATTGTATTGTATTGTATTGTATTGTATTGTATTGTATTGTATTGTATTGTATTGTATTGTATTGTATTGTATTGTATAACATTTATACTCTGCATACCAATTGCAAGAGTGCAGAAAATCAGTGAAAGATAATAAACATTTGTACTTGACTCTTTGCTGGTGAACATCACATCATATAAAAATCTAGCTAGTGTCGGTTATGAGAATGGATATAGATAAGAACATATCATAAATGATAGTTTTCTTTGTCATTCCACCCTTAAATACTCCATTGCAATAGAAAATTAAACCTGTTGCTGAATGATAAATAATATCTAAACTATGACCCTCAGTGTTCTATTTTTAACATAAATAATAATACATGTTAAAAGAAATTAACAACATGGGTTAATGAGTTTTTAGATTTTAATGAAACATCTAATGAGGAACCTCCTCGCTGGATTGTTAACTTTTTATCATCACTGACAAAAATAAATCTTATCACATATTTTTATCTTTTAACAAGTGGACACTTATAAACTTATCAATTTTAAGTTTTATCCATTTTTTGAATTTTAAAATCTAATGTTTTAAGCTCATGGCAGTATGATCTGTACAGTGTAAATACAAGTTTTTTTACCTTTTATCCTTATTATTTTTGTTTTACTAAAACAAAGTTACATATTTAAACTTAATTACAATTTTAATATTTTATAAAGTATACGCATTTTCAAAAATTATCTAAACTTGTATATTTTTAATGCGGTGACCCAGGAACGTTAGATATACTGTTCCCAGGGTGACCCTGCAAATAGGGTGGACTTCCGAAGGAGCAGAAGAAGAAGACGGGCGCTAGATTGCATTACATATCTTATTTTTTTTATCGTTCATTCGTTTTTCTATTTTTTTGTTATAGTGCCAGTGAGTCAACTAACAATCAGAGATCAATTGACTTATATCTTATTCTAAGCGGATAAAGAAAGCAAAAGCGGAAGCAAGACAACTCGCCCAAACTTTCTACCAACTCTCTCCACTTATGAAAAAGAGTTTCATCCCGCTGAATAAAGGCTTGCAAACTCGCCCCGTTCATGAAAAGGAGTTAAATTATACTTATTTATTCCTGCCAACTCGCCCCACTTATCAAAAAGAGTAAAATCCCGATGAATTTAGTCCTGCCAACTCGACCAACTTATGAAAACAATTAATAGACAAAAAATACGTGTAATAATAATTAGAAAGGAAAATTTGATATATGATTCTGATTATATAAAATAACGCTTCATTTCTTATAATATAATGGTATATACATTATTTATTATCATATAACAATTCAGGGGCGGATCCAGCCATTTTTAAAAGGGAAAAAGGGGGGGGGGGGGGTTCCAACTATATGTCCCCATTCAAATGCATTAATCGTCCAAAAAAGGGGGGTTCCAACCCCGCCCCCCCCCCCCCTGGATCCGAACCAGATGTGGATTCTAAAAAATTCGAAAGATCTACTGCTTAATCTTCGATCACAATCTTTGCAATTTTGCAGCACCATATATAAGACTTTTGATTTTTCTACGCTTTACACTACTATTCCCCATGCTCAGTTGAAAGATCGACTTCACGATCTCATTAAACAGAACTTTTTCTATAAAAATGGGAATCGTAGATACATATTTCTTGTTTTGGGTTACAATAACTCATATTTTGTGAAGAACCACACTGAATCTACCGGAAAATATACTGAAGATGATATTATCAAAATGTTGGACTTTTTGATCGACAATATATTTGTTGAGTTTGGAGGATTTATATTTCAACAGACAGTCGGTTTTCCAATGGGTACTAATTGTGCACCCCTACTGGCCGATTTGTTTTTGTACTCGTATGAAGCAGAATTCATTCAGAACCTTCTAATAGACAAAAAGAAAAAGCAACTTGCGAAATTTTTTAATTTTACTTTCCGATATATTGATGATGTCCTATCATTGAATAACCCATATTTCAGCCAATACTTACATCTCATATATCCCAGTGAACTTGAAATTAAGGATACTACTGATACTAGAAGGACTGCTTCATACTTGATCTTTTCCTCAATATAGAAACAGATGGACGACTTCACACGAAAATCTATGATAAACGGGACGATTTCAACTTCCCAATTATCAATTTCCCATTTCTCAGCAGTAACATACCCTCTGCCCCTTCGTATGGTGTTTACATATCTCAGTTGATACGTTATGCTCGTGCATGTTCACACTATACGGACTTCATATACAGGAGTGTGCTCCTAAAGCAGAAACTGCTCCAACAAAGTTATGAGGAGGACAGATTAAAATGACACTCCGTAAATTCTACGGACACCATCACGAATTGGTCGATCCATACGATGTGTCTTTGTCCAAACTAACTAAGGACATTTTTACCACGTGTTGGATTGTGGTTTGACATTACGTCGTCCGATCTTTTAATTACCGAACGTGACTTATTCCCGATTGTGACTGTTTTGCTGAGTGTGAATTCACATTGCTATAAGACGTGTCACGGTACCTTTCTATCCAAAATTCATGTAATTAGTTTTGATGTTATATTTGTTATTCTCATCGGATTTTGTCAAATGTCTTATCGTTTGTAGTTGTAAATCTTATTTTTTTCTGTTGTATTCGTGTGTTATGGTAAAGATTATTAATCACCCAGTTCGTTAATTAAATTTTAGTTTGGGTCACCTAAATTTATACGATATATTTGGTTTACAGTTTGATTTAGAAGAAACACCGACATAGCTAGATAATACTATTAATTATCTTATTACTACCACATGTTATATTAATTAGTATTGTAATTTTCATTGTTATTGATAAATGTTATATGAGTATTATAAACCAAATCTTGAATTCTATCCCAATTCTATCCTATTTTGGGGAAATTTAAGAAATTCAAATGTGACGTCACCTTTTTTTAGCGTTGATCTCTTTGGCTAACTCGGCTGTGAATTTTTATGTGCTGGTTTATGTTGGTTTATGTATCCGATTTTATTCTGTAGTTAGTCACCATGCACTTCGGTGTTATCATGTATATCTATTATATAGTAATTTTTATAAATTTACTGTTTGCAAAAGTATGAATTATTCTAAATACTAAGGATTTTCTTATCCCAGACATATAACCTTGGCCGTATTTGGCACACCTTTTTGGAACTTTTGGTCCTCAATGCTCTTCAACTTTGTACTTGTTTTGGCTTTCGTACTTTTTTTATCTGAGCGTCACTGGTAAGTCTTGTGTGGACGAAACGCGCGTCTTGCGTATTAAATTTTAAACCTGGTACATTTTTCTAGCTATTATTCGTATGTTTCTCTGTCCTATATGTTCTCCCATTTATTTGTATTGTAGTCCTGTCATGTAATGTTGTCATTTTAATGTTATATTTAACATTGCCATTAAAGCGGGAGGTTTGGCTAGCCACAAAACCAGGTTCAACCCACCTTTTTTTTCTTAAAATGTCCTGTACCAAGTCAGGAAAATGGCCATTGTTATATTATAGTTCGTTTCTGTGTGTGTTACATTTTAATGTTGTGTTTCTGTTGTGTCGTAATTCTCCTCTTATATTTGATGTGTTTCCCTCAGTTTTAGTTTGTAACCCGGATTTGTTTTTTTTCTCAATCGATTTATGAATTTCGAACCGTGAGCGGTAATATACTACTGTTGCCTTTACAGATTGTTGTAATTATTTGAGAATAACTTTTGAAATGTTACTTATTTGCATAATAATGGCAAAGAAACTATAGTTAATTGTATGATAATGCGATATATTATCATAACAATTTAAGGATTCCAAATAAACAGCACTTTTTTTATAGCAATTATAACGGCTTGGTAACTTTTGACGGTCTTTGGTTTAAGAATAATAAAACGCTAACGAGAAATCACCGATAAACAAATGTGACTTTCAAATAAGTAACAAAGAGAATGTCCATTCATTCAATTACAATTAGCGTCGATATAGTGTTTTGATGGTAAAAGTAGCCAAAGCAGGTTTTGCTATAGTTAAAAAAATGATTGTCAAGTACACTTTATTTGATGGCTTGGTTTCAACATTCGCAACGGGCGACATACATTCGCAACGGGCGACATACATTTGCATGAATTTGAATATGCCAATCTTTACGTTTGTGCGAAAAAGTGGTATTACGTTAAACTCAGATAATTTACCTGTTATCTAATCCGAAGAATAATTTGAGTTTTACGGGTTTTTTTGCCTTCGTTTCCCTCTATTGTCAAATACTGCAATTAACCATGGACCTCTTCTTTGTTTTTAGATAGGACTGGGTAATACTTTTTCGCTCCTTGTACAAACGCTTGTGGTAGAAGATGTCTCACCATTTGTCTGTAGTTCTTGGCGAATGATTTTCGATGGACGTGTGTAAATGTCAGACGCATTCTTCTTTATTTTGTTACGAATTTGCTGTCATTCTAATTTGTGTTCATCAATATCATGGTTATGTTCATGTGTTCCCGTTAGTAATCGGTCATATATTATTTACCTGTAAAAATGCTGATATTTCTGCTCTTAGATCAACGTTTATACCATATTATTATGTAATCAACCCAAGCATTAACCTATTTGCTGGTCTGCTGTCTATAAGTAACGTACAAGTGCAAAAGAATTATCAATTTTCGTAAAGAAAATAATGAAATACTTTAAATAATTATATCAATTGTCTTTTATAACATATTATGTATTTGTGTTTTGTCTGTCCTGTCTCGCCATTTATTATATCTTATGTTAGTAATTATATTGTCCTCTTGTACACCTGTATGTGTTTGAGGTTATGAATAAAATCTTGAAAATCTTGAATGTCAGTTCTTATTCTACATTTGCACCTTGTTTACTCGTTCAATGAAAATGGACGTCACACCGAACTCCAAAACATATAAATGAACTGAAATTAAAAAACATACAAGACTAATAAAGGCCAGAGGCTCCTGACTTGGGATAGGCGCAAAAATGCGGCGGGGTTAAACATGTTTTGTGAGATCTCAACCCTCCCCCTTTACCTCTAGTCAATGTAGAATAAACAAACACACAGAAATACGCACAGTAAAATTCAGTTTAAAAGAAGTCCGGGTCCGATGTCAGAATAGGTAACAAAAGAAACTAAGCAAAATGACAATGATACATAAATTAACAAGGGACTACAGTAGCAGTTACTGACATGCCAGCTCCAGACCTCAATTAAACTGATTGAAAGATTATGTCTTCATCATATGAATAAAGACACCAACAAGAGTTGTGTTAGGTCATTCGGAATTCCGGGAAAATAGCAATATAAGTCGTACCTAGGATCAAATAAGTTCTTTAACCAAAGGATCAAATAAGTTCTTTAACCAAATATTTAGATATATTTTATAAAATTGACTGTTCCCGCGACAACCAGGGCTGATATGCATAAAACCACTTTTAAAAGTTAAGATATCCAATCGTAGTACTAATTTATCGTAGGACATGTAAAAGAATCCTTTCGTTCGGAACAAATCTGACCTTTAGTAGTTTTATGCATATCAGCCCTGCAAGGGCTTTATTCAAGGCTGAAGCCAAGTCATTTTAAATATAATTTTAAAGTCGGCGAATGCATGAATAAATATTTTATTGAAGAAGTAAATTGTTAATTGTCTAAAAATATATTTAAAATTCCCTATGTAGTTTAAAACAAAAGATTATGTAAACAAGCAATTTGCTTTTCATTTACAGTAAAGTTAATTTTATACTGTATTTTGTGTAACAGAATAATATAAAAAAAAACTTTCAATGATATTCAGGGAGGAACAAACTATTCCGGATAAATATGGCTTTATCCAAACCACAGCTAGGAATACAATCTCCAATTCAGTGCCAGTTATATGAACAGAATCCTTAAATATCCTGGAAATTTGGAATGTGACTTATTGATATGCAGTGTATGTAAGAATAACATTCATCCTAAAATAAAGACTGCCGGGAAACATAGGATCATAGCTTTTAATGATATTGGGACTACATCAGCCTATAGCACGAATAGCAATGTTGGTATAACTGTTGTTGAAGGATATCAAACCAAATTAAAAGGGGTTTTTCAATTGTCTATGTCTGTAGATGATTCATTATGGATTGGGGATAAAGACCGTAAAAAGGGAATAAGATTGTTTACTTCCCATACAGGACTGCAGAAGGTAAAATGTGAAGGAAGCAAGCTTAAAGTGATATCTATAGTTTTAACATTCAGGTTTATGATATGGCTATTACTCCTGGTAATGATTTATTAATAGCTACTGATAGACCGTTACTTAAACAGATCAAAAGTGGTGAGACTAAAATTTTAGACACTGTCTATTCTTTAGATCCACACCAGCCAGCATCCATTTATGTTTCTAAAGAAAATAAGGTGAAAGTAGGAACTTATGTTACGGAAGACAAAGGAATGGTAATAGTAATGGACCATACGGGAAAACACAAGAAACGGTGTATGGTGAGGAACAGACTAAAGATAAAAAAGAAGATGTGGTATGATTGCTAATGAGACAACTCTCCACAAGAGACAAAATGACACAGAAATTAACAACTATAGGTCACCGTACGGCCTTCAACAATGAGCAAAGGTATTGCACTTACTTTATCATGGAAAATAACTACAACTAAAAATGATACAATTTTTGTGACTGATACAGTGAATGATCAAGATGAAGGAAGAGTGGTGATACTAGGACGTGATGACATTATTAATACATATTCTGGTCATCCAGTAATCAACACTGAAGATACACCATTTAAACCAACAGATTTAACAACAACGCCTGCTGACAATGTAATTGTTGTAGATTCTGACAGCAGCACTCTTCGTATCCTAAATTCTTTAGGACTTTTGATTGCACACATTAACAGTAAAGACAAAAAGATAGCACTGCCATATTCTATAACACTTACAATGAAAGCACATATTGTATACTTTATACAGGAACAGCTTCTACTACAGATAACAGTAAAGAAATTGAAAACAACACGTTTAATAATTTCATGCGTCCGAAGCGCTTTTCTGGATTTACCTTCATCAGGAACGCTCAAAGCCAAACATTTGAAATCCGAGGGATGTATAAGTACCGAAACAGTTGAAGAGCTATATGACAAAAATACCTAAAACAAATAGCCAAATTCATCTAAGGTCAACTTTGCCTGAGGGAGTTGAAACCTTAGTTTCTTTATAATTTCAAAATTTATAAACATACAATTTAAAAATGCAAACTATACAAACTGAATTTACTAGTTGTTAGAAACCAATGATTTGCTTTAAATGTGCAATTACATTCAAATGTGTATTATATATTAACAAATACACTCATGGTTCTTTATCAACATAGCAAATTCTTCCAACGTTTATACCTAAGCTAAGCTAAGCTTCTGCTAAGTTTCTGATTGCATTTTGAGGTCAAAATAAAACCAGTATATATAAAGCTTTCCACGGTATTAACGGTTTTTACTATTTCAAATTTTTGTATTCTTTTTAATTTTTTTTTATCCCAGATTTCTTTGGTATAATTGTGTGTCTGCTGTCCATTTAAGCCATATTATGCAAATTCATTAACTTTATTCTCCAATTCTACCTTTTGTATTCTCTGGTGTATTATTTGTTTTTGATCTTTTGAATGTGTATTTCAGTTAGTATTGATAACAAACCATTGGAGATTATCTATTTGCATGAATTGTTGATTTTTATTAACTATGATATTTACAAAATAATGGTACAGAACAAGTAAGAGTCATTTCTCACTACTGATGGATAGGGGAGTTATGTTAATCTTTTAGTCATGACTCACATGCTACTTAGTAATTGATGTGAATATGGTTTATGCCAGCAAGGTTGCGATCGAGGAAGAACGCCTGAATAATCATTTCAAAATTTCTAAGGTCGCTATCATTAATAGGTTGATCATTACAGTATCTCAGTTTCTTAAAAAAAGGACTGAGATATAAGATACCAAGGGGAGGGGGAATCAAAACTAGCAAAACAAAGAAAAACAGACAACACCGTATGATCAAAAGAGAAAAAGACAAAATGTTTACAATACACTACATAGCAATCTAAGGATTGAACAACGCAAACCCAAGTTAACCAAACGGGGCCGGGTGGACGAAGGTGCTCCCGTATAGGCTAAACAGTTCCTTTCCCTCTAGTGTTACTTTCTGATGACATTTAAACTGTCAATGATTACGATTACTGTCATTTTGCAACAGAATCTGCTTAATATTCACGGAGTGGCAACATAGACTGACATATATACTAGGTGTATGTTTGTCTTTGGTGGCAATAATACTAAAAATAATAACAAAAGAAGGACAAATTTCCCCCAAATGCATTTCACTCTACTTTTTTCAGAAAGTCGATCGTGCAATCATTTTACAAAAATTCGCAGTTACAAAGCTTAATAAGTAAATTTGGTATGGAAAAAATGTGATGTGGGTTATACATCATTGAGACAACAACCCAACGGTGTTAATAATCAAAAGACATAGTCGATAGGTAGCACATTTAACAGAATTCATCAAAGAATTGCCATTAAAACCCAAGTTCTTAAAAATAACGAAAAATATTAAGTTATAATAATACAAAGCACCGAAATAAAAGTACTCGCAATTACAGAAAGCTAGTTAAAACTTGTCAATTACAACCAATAAATAAATCATGTTCTGTCAGACTAAAGTATCAATCAGTACACAGCCAACGGATTTAGTTTAAAGACCGTCATAAACAGTCTGTGTGTAACGCATGACCTTGTGAAATACCAGAACATCATTGAAGCAGTATCGACAAGATTATATATTCAATTCCTTTTCAAGCCAATATATAGTCTGAGATTACTATACTGTTATAGTCAGTATCCGCGAATACATATAGTAATCTATTAAAAGTTAAAGTCAATATTTTAAAATATCAGGGTTCAGTAGAGCAATAATTATTCATGAGAAAAGTACATGTGTAACAGTGGCATCTTACTTTTCTTCTACAATCGAGAACAAGTGTTATACGCAGTCACGGTTGTTCTCAGTTTAGTCAAGGGTTTATTTGTATATAGAAATCCTTATCCGTGTTTAGTAGATTAAAGAGCTTCTTGTTAATAATTTATGAAAACCCTGTTTTGAATAAAGATTACTTACTTGCTATTATGCAAAATTGTGTCCATTTCTCAAATTTACGGCATTTATTAGCACTTAAAATCTAAAATTTCATTATTTCCTCTTTACAATCCTTTTTGGCGTGCTCCTCAATAACAGGAGGTAGTTACACAAAAGAAGAAAAAGGCGACTAAGGATAACAGGTGCTTGTTTATCTCCCCCCTCATACATGTGTGACTAAAGAATTGGTGTGAAAACACTGTGTGTGATATTAACTCGAAACTATTACAGGACGTTATATATAGCCAAAACGCCAACTTGAAAAATAACATGTAAAAGCTTTACTAAAGCATTTGTAATTAGCTAAAATACCAATCCACAGTTACTTCCCTTTAAAAACAAAGGAGAAATAAATGTCTTTTCCGTGAACAGGTGAACATAGACATAGACATAGAAAACTTTATTTTGATTCGGCAAAGCATAAAACATACAAAAAAAGCTCTGATGAACTGTTTACCGAATATAAAAACATATACAAAACATTTAAAACAAAGCATCATGCACCATGTCATATAAAACACTACTCAATAGTCCAAATAATTATGACGTCTTGAAAGGCTATTCGATTTGTTTGCTTTGAGGCCTTCCTGCAGGAAGGTTTAAAGCAGCAAAAAAATAAAATAGCCTTTCAAGACGTCATAATTATTTGGACTAATAAAACACCTGAAAAAAGCCAAGCAACAACCAAAATTTCACATTTCTAGCAATCTTGTATATATATAAAAAATTTATAAAATGCTTTTAGATCCTTTTAATAATTTCAATAGAACTGTTTGACAAAAAAACATCAGCAGCTCATATGGCAAGCACCTCTATGGGTCACCTAACAGCATGCCCGTTAGTGGCAAAAATTGAAAAGTTAAAAATAAGTGCTAGTCTAAGATATCATTCTTATCATTTAATCATGTTAATAATGCAATTCTAATAAGCTAAAACTTGTAGTTAATAAATAAATATGGAAGGCAGTATAATAATAAGCTGATTAAAAAAAAATGACTTGCAGAGCTGACACTATATAATAGCGAAGGCTTAGAAATCAAATGTATGCAGAACATCGACATTTCAAACCATTCCAAGTCTGAATCAAGTTTTTAAATTGAGAAAAAGTGTTTTCCGATCCGAAATGGTCCGGAAGACTGTTCCCCAATGTAGCTGCAGCATATTTAAATGATTTTTAACAATGAGTAGATGTTCTTACCAGGGGAACATTCAATATATTACTATACATGTATCTAAAAGAGTATATTGTAGATTTAATTTTTAGAAGACTGTTCAAACATGAAGGAGCAATATTATTTAACACTTAAAAGTTTCTAGAGCCATAGTCCTGATTCTGCACACCAGAAGAGTTGATACCTTAGCCTTATCCACAAGTTGTAAAAATGTTGAGGTGTAGTCATGGTAGTCATCATACACAAACTGGAGTGATCTTTCTTGCACTTTTTCCAATTTTGTGGTATTTTTTTCATGCCAAGCCAAAAGGCAAAAATTAAAATTACACATAATAAAAGTATGAAATATAGTGAGTTTATTTAATTTGGAAAGAAAAGGACCTAAAGGTTTCAAAGTATTAAGCTGCTGAGATGCCTTTCTACACGAATTACTTATATTTCATAATACAAATCAAATTTAACTAGTTGGTTAACACGACGGGTGCCACATGTTGAGCAGGATCTGCTTACCCTTCCAGAGCACCTGAGATTACCCCCAGTTTTTTGGTGGGGTTTGTGTTCCTCAGTCTTTGTTTTTCTATGCTGGTTTGTGTACTGTTGTTTGTCTGTTTGTCTTTTTCTTTTTTAGCCATGATACATTATAAGTATGATTGACAACTGCCATTATTAAGGAACAATTAAACACAAAAGATGGGACAATAATTGGAATTCTAAATAGAGCCCTCCTCCTAAATGCCAATCATAATTGCCCAAATTACATAACTATTGAGTTTATACATAACATGGAAGGCCACTCAATACACAAACTTTGATCTCATTGGTATCAGATATAATTTGATCTAGATCTAGATAGATCAGTGTTATTAGGTGACCTCTGTCTTTATGTATAATTGATACATTTGTACATATGGTTAACATTAATATTAAATGTGCATTCCTTTAATAAAATTATAGACTGATAATCATGATAATAGATTTAATTCTTTATCTATATATAACTTTTTTATTGATTTACACTACATTAAATAAAATATCTGTAAAGTTTGTTTGAAAGATGGTTGTTTAAGGATTAATACAATGTATTTTTATTAAAAAAATTTTTTAAGAAAAGACCAAAAAGAAATAAAATTGAGAATGGAAATGGGGAAGGTGTCAAAGAGACAACAACCCGACCAAAGAGCTGAAAACAGCCCTAGGCCACCAATGGGTCTTCAACATAGTGAGAAAATCCCACACATGGAGGGGGGCTTCAGCTGGCAGGCTTCAACTGGCCCCTAAACAAAAATGTGTACTAGTTCAGTGAAAATGGAAGTCACACTAAACTCAACAACATATAAATGAAATAAAATAAAAAAAAAACATACAAGACTAACAAAGGCCAGATGCTCCTGACTTGGGACAGGTGCAAAAATGCGGCAGGGTTAAACATGTTTTGTGAGATCTCAACTCTCTCCTATACCTCTAGCCAATGTAGAATGAACAAACACACAGCAATATGCACAGTAAAACTCAGTTTAAAAGAGGTCTGAGTCAGATGCCAGAATAGATAACAGAAGAAGCTAAGCAAAATGACAATGATACATAGATGAACAGCAGTTACTGACATGCCAGCTCCAGACCTCAATTTAACTGATTGAAAGATTATGTCATCATCATATGAAAATCAAGGTCAATCCCTCCTGTTATGGGTTTAGTATCATACCATCATGATATATATGAGAAGACCATAACCCGTATCATGCCAACAACTGCAGGTTTTAGGATAAATGTGTTTATTTCCGATGCAAAGACCCTATGAGTGAATCAATATTAATTCCAAAATATGCCATCATTAATAACATGACAACAGTATCGTAACTATACCCCTTCTAAATACATGAAATAAGTCTGTTTAAAGGTTTGGTTAGCTTTTGAGGTGAATGACAACATGTTTGTGCTTTGTATAGAATATGCTTGTTTTTCAGACTAAGTTACTTAAACCTTTAAATTGGAAGTTCAAACTTTTAACTGATTATACTCATTTTCTTTTGTAGTTTTTGCAGTGGAAAAGTTTACATATACTGTAATTGATATCAAGAAAACAAAATGGATGATATTGTATTAAAAACAGAAACATTGATTGACGAACATGATGAAGATGGAAAAGTTATGTCAAACATTGACAATGATATGTATAGTGATAAGAGACAGTCACAGTCAAACATATTTAGTCATGGCTCAACTGTTCAGGCAGGAAATTTGACAACAAATAACTGTATGTGTGATATTGATGTAGAAAATGAGTTAGTAGTTGATGAAGATGAAAAAGCTGAAGTAAGAAGTGAAAGCCAAGCAACAAACACTGATTCTTACTCAGACTTTGAAGCATCAGGGTCAGTGCTCACTTCTGCTGTTGAAGCTAGCAAGCCCCTTAATAATGAAGATATTTGTCAGTCAGATTTATCTTCAGGACAAGAGCCTCCGTCTGTGGAAAAAGGGCCAATAGCTGTGCCACCAGTGGAGATAATTTTAAATGAGAAAATTGCTAGTATTAATTCCTTCTCTGTGAACAATGTATCTATTAATTCAGATATTTCAGATAATACACTTAACAGTTATGCTTTAAACAACCAACCAGGGTCAATGGATATTGAGCAAGATTTGGTGAAAAGCTATTCAGAAAATTCAATCGAAAAGGTGACTGGTTCCAATAGTTTGCTCAGTGCCTCAAACCAGTCTGTGATTCCTTGCATTTCACAACCATTACTTAATGATACAATAACAGTTCAACCAATTCATTGTAAGGAAACTTTTTCTGTTGTCAACAAGAGAAAAATTGATGAAGCTTATCATATTTACTGTTGTCAGTCTCGAATATTGAATTCTTCAGTAAATGCTGCATCGCAGAAATTACAAGCAGCCGATCTTAACAATAGTGGCCACTCTTCAGATAAAAATAGAAATAAAAGAATCAATGATATACAACAAAATCCCTTTCCAGAAAACAGCGTTGAAACAAAATGTATAGGTAACTGGCAAAAATTACAAGCAGTTGGTATTGACGATTGCAGCTGCTCTTCATCTGGACTTACATGTGATAAAAATAAAAATGGAAGAATAAATGATATTCAACAAAGTCACTATCCAGTAAATGGCCTTAAAACTAAATGTATAGGTAAATGGAAGAAGAAGAAGAAAGAATCTCATATGAACTTTGAAGTGTATGGAAGACAAAAATGTAAGTGTAGTTTACAAAATACAGTACATTTAAAAATTTTACTGAATGAAGTAGGCATTCTCAACAATTCACATGTTTACTCACATATTAATACACTTGTCACTTTAATCATTTTGTGTCAATCTGAACATTATGTATTCATTGTTGTTTGTCTATGTATGTCTATTTTTTTTCGGAGGAGTCTGGTGATGGTAGTTAGTGCGGTATAAACCGTATGTTGTACTGTCCAATATTTTTGGTAATTCCTGCTGTCTTTTTTATAGATAGGTTTCAAATGACGTAATTTGATTTTTAGTTATTTCCCTTGATCGCCATTTTTGGATGGGTAAATGGTTGATTTTCTTATCTGACTAACCAAATTGGAACATGCGATACACGCAAGTCTGATAAAAGATCTTCACTAGATCGTAGTGATGAATTAAGCAAGGCTTAAACATGTTAAAGAAATAAAGGTTGTTCAGAAATCCCCTTTGTCTAAAGTCTAGTGGTCAGTATAAGTTGAAGTTGGCTGATTTATGAAGGAATCTGCACACTTGCCATGCTTACCACTCCAATAAAATAAAAAAAATACAAAATAATTTTATTTACTTATCAAGAGAATAATTACAGTTTAATTATGACTACATGTACAAAAGAAAACATACAATACTTAGCAGGATTCGAATGATTAAGTTGATTAAAACATTGATCATTATCAGTCAGGGGACTTATTGAAATAAGTGATTTTTAAATCACTTATTTAGGTAGCAAATTCGAAGTTTTGTCACAAATTGTGATTTTGTAGTTTTACCAAAATTTTAAACACATAGGTTTAGATAATATCTTTTCATTAGTAAAATTGAAAAAAATGAATTTTTTGCTTCTTTTAAGCAGCAAGGTTTATGCCTTTGATGCAATCATTTAGCTGCAAATTCTATTTTAGTTGAAAAAATGCTATAAAAATGGCTTTACATAATGAACTGATACTTTCTTAACAGATTTTTCTCAGCAGTGGGAGTATTTTTCCTGTAAAGATCAAGGTTTCATCTTATAGATTATGCAGTGGATTATGTAATAAAATTCTACTGTTCACGATCAAAATTTCACTGTTGGGGGGTGTTGAAATTAGTGGGAGTTATTAAAATAATGATACTTAAAGAAGTGATTTTTTGGAAGGAAATTGAGGTATGATACTTAAACAAGTGATTTTTATGTCATTATCCTAGATTTAGTACAAGGTCATCACCTGACATGACCCGGTCATCCTATCAACACAGGGGCGTGTTTTTTTGTTCTTCGGTAGTGAGCCAGAAGAGGTCCATTTCTGTTTTTTTGCATAGGGAAGATCATCTGGCTCTCTTCCACCTCTTCTTTTTTGATAGGTAGTTTAGACGGCAGAGGCACATAACAAACATGGCGTCGTTTAGTCTAAATGACATTAATAAATTTATGAATGCAGAAATATTAGAATGTGAGCTGTGTTATAAACGTTTTTATGGTATGGCAGTCTTAGTAGGACATCCCTGTAGGACGATAAGCTGGATAAATATAAGAACTACACGGACAATAACAGTTAAGGGACGACTATTTGATATTCTAGGGAAGGGGTTTTGATTGATTGGTGTTTAACCCTACTTTCAACACTAAGCCTTAAGTTGGGCTATTCCGTGGTGGTCAGTTTAAATTTATAGATGAAGGATGGGGAAGGGAAGAGGGCATTATTAACTTTTTTAATCTGTCGCTAATATAACTATGCCTATTTTTCAGCTCTTACCAGCCAACCATATTTATATATGAAATCCTCCTGCCCTCCACCCCAATAAATGAATGAATATCAAATGGTTTTTCTTATTTAACACGAGTATAAATTGATTGATTGTTTGTTGCTAATTTTAAACGCCCAGTGACAAATATGTCATGCATGTTCAGGACTCGGTTCAGGAAACACGAGTTTAAAAATCAGGTATTACTAAATAAATAAAAACGAAGAAATGTATGATTGCTAATGAGGCAACTATCCACCGGAGTTCAAATATGAAGTGGATGTAAGTAATTATAGGCAACCGTAATTAAGGCCTTCAACAATGACAAAAACCTGATACTTTCAAAAGGCCCGACGTGAAAAGTGTTAGAAACAATTCAAATGAAAAAACTTACGGCCTATTTAAACATAACAAAATAATTTACAAAATATCAAATATGAGTCGAGACATGAATAAACGACAACAACTAAACTACAGGCTCCTGACTTGAGACAGGCACACAAAGAATATGGCTGGGTTGATATAAAAACGAAGATTGCCAATGAGACAACCCTCCACAAGAGACCAAATGACACAGCAATTAACAGCTATAGGTCACCGTACGGCCTTCAATAATAAGCAAAGCCCATCCTGCATAGTCAGCTATAAAAGGCCCCGAAATCACAAATGTAAAACAATTCAAACGAGAAAACTAACCATCTAATTAATGTACAAAAAATGAACGAAAAACAAATATGTAACACAGCAACAAACGACAACCACTGAATTACAGGCTCTTGACTTGGGACAGGCACATACATACAGAATGTGGTGGGGTTAAACATGATAGTGGGATCCGGCCCAACCAGCCCCCTAACCTGGGACAGTGGTGTAACAGTACAATAACATGTTTGTGGGCGCTCAATCCTCCCCGAAGCTGGGACAGTGGTGTAACAGTACAATATTAGAACAACCTGCACAAATCAATTGCAATTAGATAGATTAACTCAAAAGATCGGTACGAGACACGCAAAACTTACATTAAGACAATAGACACAAAGCACCGAAATAAAATTATTTGTAATTACTGGACGTTTGTTCAAAGCTAATTACAACTATAGTACTGAAATAAATCTTGTTCTCCCAGACTGAAGTATCAATCAGTACACAACCAACGGATTTATTAAAAAAAAAAAGAAGAAAAAAACAGTCCGAGAAATGTCTGGTATACATTGTATACTTGCATATAGATCCATATACAATGATTTTTTTTTTAAATGTGGTGGTCCGAAGGTTTTGACCATCGAAATTATGCAATAGAAATAATAGTTAGGACCAGAAGATTTTCTTCAAGGACCACCAGAGAAAAATAACCATACTTCGATCAAATAATAATAATAATAATAATAATACATGTAATAATAATAATAATAATAATATTAATTTTAATAAACTTTCTGATCAATGAAAACAAATTAACTTGGCTTTTAAGCAATGAAGACAGAGACATCATTTATATAATTCATTAACTTTTAAAACAACTGTCCAAAGAAAGAGATGCACTAATGAATAATTGACTTAAGAGCTGTCCCCTTTTATTAATATATTTTTATTATTGTATGAAATTTCTGTGTTCCAAGTGGAATCCAGATTGTTGGTTATTATTCAAGTGTGACGGACATATAGATTCTTACATTGATACCAGTGGATTATCGGATTTATCCAATCGAGATAGTTAAAATTTATAATTTAACTATTGAGATTGGATAAATCCGATAATCCACGAGTAACCATGTAAGAATCTGTTTCTGTAATGATTAAAAAATAAATTTTCTTTTTTTGTTAAACGAAAATCCCCTTCGAGTGCCTTTCACATTACACGAAGTTGTCAATTTCATTAACACCTGTTTGCATATTTTGATTCATCCAGTTAGCTAAAAAGGTTATGACCCTTAAAATCATCCAATGATCTTTTGAGATCACCGGCAACCACACGTTGATTAAATTTTTTTATACAATGGGTTCGGAAAGGGATAAATTTCCATAGAATTAGTGAAAATAAAATAAGCGTGGCGCTGGGAATTTTAACGTGGTGCTAGAAATTTTAGCGTGGCGCACTGCCATGCTTAAATAGGTTGTGGTGATCCCTGTATAGCATATACATGATATATATATAGTGTTATTCAAATATAAATTAAAATAAATAATTATATATATGATGATATTGATGTTTGATGCATTAGTATATAATAATCTCAAGACTTTCAGATCAATTTTTCATTTGGTACCAGTTGGTTAACTTTTGGCAGAATTACGGCCCATGAATATATTTTCGTGAAAATGGATCATTATTATGATACAAATTTGACTGCCAATTTTGTTCTAATTGAATGACTTTATACATGTTATATGGTGAAATTATTGACCTTGCACTTACATAATTTCATGAAAATTGAACTTTTTTTTATTGCAAGGACAGCAGAACTTGCAATTGAGGCTGCTTTTTGGTACATTGTACATACATAAATATAAAAATAAGAAGATGTGGTATGATTGCCAATTAGACAACTCTCCACCAGAGACCAAATGACATAGAAGTTAACAACTATAGGTTGATCACTGTATAGTTTCTACATTGAACAAAACCCATACTGCATAGTAAGCTATAAAAGGCCCTGAAGTGACGAACGTAAAACAATTCAAACGAGAAAACTAATGGCCTGATTTATTATGTACGAAACAATAAACGGAAAAAAAATATGATATAAAGCAACAAACGACAACCACTGAATTACAGGCTCCTGACTTTGGACAAGCACATACAGAATATGGCAAGGTTAAACATGTTTGCTGGAGCCAAAGTTTACTCTTTGCCTTTTAAAAGGAGATATTTGTATTGTATCATATATAGTTTCTTTTTTCAGTGAGTGAAAAGTTGAGGTATACTTTTCATCAAATAAGAACAATACTACCAAGTAATGCCAACAAGAATGGATATGACTGTAAAGAATGTAACAAGACACTAGTCACTTACAATTATCAAAGGTTGGTTGCATTAAGATACAATCCGTCAGAGCTCAGACACAAACAAGATAGGATAGTATGGTAGAAACTAGGTTCATTCCCTCTATAAAATATGCAGTAGCCTTCTGAATATATACAAATATTAACAAACTTGTTAAATAATGACCGGGTACCAGTCTAGGTAGAATCATTCTTGAACATTCCTGTATTATTATGCAAGGGTTTTTAATTTGTTAGTTTACATGGAAAGACCTGCCGACAATATTTTCCCAATTTAAGTTTAAAAAAATATTGACTTTATTTATTGTTATGGTTTTTATTCCAAATAAGCCTACAAAAAACATGACAAATTACATAACATAGCTGATTGTAATAAAAGAAAAAATAAATATTGAAATGGCATATTTGTACCATAATAACGATTCAGGCTCTTGGGGCCTCTTGTTTGCAAAAAACACAAATTAAAAAATATACGTCTAGACATCAATACATGCATGTGACATGCATGTATATGGCTTTAGATTAAAGACAAAATATAGTAGTACTCAAATGTATACCAAGGTTTTCATGGATGATTTATGTCTGTTACCTTGTTTTAGATCACGTAGATTAATCAATTGAGCTCATGACTGTAAGACTTATTTCATTTAGAATGGTATCCAGTTAATTTTAGTAATCAAAGACAGCTCATCATGTATTGTAGGTTGCCGATGTATTGGTGTAAAGAATGTCTTTTTAGCAGTGTGTGTGATAATGCATTCATGATGCATTACCAATATTCTAAATTCCATCAAAAGTCTTCAAATGTTGTAAAGAAAACAGGATTTCCAAGCATAAAAGAAAAAAAACTGGAGTTCACATTAGGATGCAGATGTAGATTGTTTCTTACTAACAGTCCAATGGAAATGGGTATATTTTATGATATTCTATATTTGGCTGTTTCAGAATCTAAAAGACTATTGCACAGGGTCATGCGTTTCTCAGACTGTTTATGACGTCTTAACACTAAATTTGTTGCATGTGTAATGATTTGATACTTTAGATGTTTAGTTTGGGAGAATATGGTTTATTCATTAGTTAATAGTTGTAAATGGCTTTGAACTAGTTTTCAGTAATTGTGAGTACTTTTATTTCTTTGCTTTGTATCTATTGTTTTAATGTTAGTTTTTGGTTATTTTTGCCTTGTACATACACTGTACTATCTTTTGAGCTAAGCCAATTGCAACTGATTTCTACAGTTTGTTCTTATGTTCTGCTGTAACACCACTTTCCCAGGTTAGGGGTTCTATTGAGTGCCCACAAACATGTTTAACCCCACCACTTTATTTGCCTGTCCCAAGTCTGTAGTGCAGTGGTTCCCGTTGGTTCATGTCCCAGTAAATGACCACCTGTTGATAAGCCCTCACAATACATATTGTACAATTTAAATGGACAAATTGTATTGACAATTTTTCAAACTGGCCAGACAGTAGATATTACAATAAGACAAAGTACCAAATGGGAAGTAATGAAAAAAATCCAAATAGACATCACTCTGTCATCTCACTTTTTTTTTCAAGTATTTCATGATTCTGTGTTGATTGTTTATCAAGGTCACAATCCATAAACTTCAGTACCATCTGTTCTACAGAAACCTCTCATAATTGGTCCAGATTCTTGCCATTATGTGTTGTTGACCATTATATATTGTCACTTGATCCTAATATTTTTATGATTTTTACTATATTTTGACTATTGTACCACAATGACATATTGTGACACACAATTTAATTCCTCTTATATACATTTTGGGGGACGTCTGGCAACATTGTATTAATCTTGCTATTTTTACTCATTTCATTGTATACTGTAATTTACAATAAACTATATGTATGCGAATTTGGCATTAAATTTTTTTTGTTAATTTTTGTTTTGTTTTAACACACCAATTACAAATTAAATATTCTAAAAAACATAGATAAATCCTTGGACAATGAAAAGGGGATGCATATTTTGCATAAATGCATACTATACACAGTCTAATACGGTAATTATATTAACAAATATGAATATTTTGTTGAATGGCACATGTAATGATATTTCTTAGTGAGAGTTTCAGTTTAATATTGTAAACATGACTACTGATGATTAAAATTTTTTATTTTTTTTCAGCTGATCACTTAGCCACATGTGATGCTGGAAATCAAACATGTTTGATAATTGAGGGTAGGTTAAGTTAATTTTATTCACAAGTAATTATGCTGAAGGTGAATTTAATTGAATTTCTGAGTTAACTAAAATAAACACAACTGAACAGAGCACTAATTTAGCTTTGGTCTGTTCAAGATTACAACACATAGGGGAATGGGAGGCACTATAATGAATAAATTGTGACTGGTTTCATATTTTTAAGAATTTTGTAAAAATTATAAGTAAAATGAAAATTTATAATCAGTGGCGGATCCAGAGGGGGGGTCTGGGGATTGGAACCCCCCTTTTTTTGACGATCAATGCTTTTGAATGGGGACATATGGTTGGAACCCCTCCTTAATCCTGGGTTGGAATCCCCCTTTTAAAAATGGCTGGATCTGCCCTGATAATATTAGCGTCTAAATCTGGAACAGCCGTTTAAGAATGATAAGTGAATTTGGAAATGCCTTTATTAATGTCATCGTTGAATAAAAAAATCAAATTACTTAAGAATTTCTGTATTATTTTCAGAATTAATCAAATTAAATTTTTTCAATCGATGTCATTATGAATTTACTGTACTTTTACAAAACTAATTTCTGATCATTTACAGTTTTGAATTGTTCCCTGAGAAGTTATTGATCAGAATCATATATATTTATGCTTTGTTTATATCAGATATTATTTGTAATGATAAGGTATAGAATAACATAATATGTTTTTTTTGCGTTAACATTTAACAAAACTAAAAAATATTAATTCAGTGTCAGGTTCAATAGGGATAAACTCCTTTTTATACGACCGCAAAATTTTTTGCGGTCGTATATTGGTATGACGTTGGCGTCGTCGTCGTCTGAAAACACATTGGTTTTCGCACTCTTACTTTAGTTTAAGTGAATGGATCTCTATGAAATTTTACCATAAGGTTCAATACCACAAAAGGAAGGTTGGGATTGATTTTGGGGGTTATGGTACCAACAGTTAAGGAATTAGGGGCCAAAAAGGGGCCAAAAATAAGCATTTTTGTAACTTCCAGACATAACTTGTGTGTTAGTGTATTGATCTCTCTGACATTGTACCACAAGGTTCCATATCACAAAGGGAATGCTGGGATTGATTTTGTGGGTAATTGCCTCAATATTTTAGGAATAAGGGGCCAAAAAAGGTGCAAAAAACAAGCATTTTTCTAGTTTCATGACAATAACTTGTGTGTAAGTGTATGCATCTTTCTGAAATTGTACTACAAGGTTCCATATCACAAAGGGAAAGCTGGAATTGAGTTTGGGGGTAATTGCCCAAAACGTTTAGGAATAAGGGGCCAAAAGTAAGCATTTTTCTAGTTTCCAGACAATAACTTGTGTTCAAGTGTATGGATCTCTCTGAAATTGTACTGCAAGGTACCATACCACAAAGGGAAGGCTGGGATTGATTTTGGGGGTAATTGCCTCGAAATTTTAAGAATTAGGGGCCAAAAAGGGGAAAAAACAAGCATTTTTCTAGTTTCAGGACAATAACTTGTATGTAAGTTTATGGATCTTTATGAAATTGTACTACAAGGTTCCATATCACAAAGGGAAAGCTGGGTTTGAGTTTGGGGGTAATTGCCCTAAACGTTTAGGAATTTGGGGCCAAAAAGGGGCCAAAAAACAAGCATTTTTCTAGTTTCCAGAGAATAACTTGTGTTCAAGTGTATGGATCCCTCTGAAATTGTACTGCAAGGTACCATACCACAAAGGGAAGGCTGGGAATGAGTTTGGGGGTTATGATTCATAAGGGGGTTAAAAAAATTTGGGGGGGATTTTTTTTTCCTTTTTTTCCTTTTTTTTCTTTATAATTTTCCATTTTAAATTTGTTATTTCTGATTTATATATAAAAGCAAATAATAATGATATGGTTTGAATAGGTAAATTATTTTTTTTTAAGTTCTTAGACCACATTCGTTCTGTGTCAGAAACCTATGCTGTGTCAAATATTTAATCACAATCCAAATCCAGTGCTGTATCAAGCTTGAATGTTGTGTTCATACTTGTCCCAACTGTTCAGGGTTCGACCTCTGCGGTCGTATCAAGCTGTGCCCAGCGGAGCAATTAATTTGTTTATAGCGTAGTTGACACTATTTCAGTGAAAAATATATACCTTTCTTTCCGCATTATAAGTCTTTATGGAGAGGATAGGCAGAAAGGCTGATTTTTGGCAAGAACCTAAAGATAGGTCGAAGCAATGCATAAGACGAGGGTCCAAACATTTTTTTTTCTAATTTGTAACCAGATTTCACTAAAAAGTTTGACATAAGTTGACCTGGAGTATAAGACCACCCTGTCAACTTTCTGAAAAAAATATAGACTTATCCATTGGAAAATACGGTACACATTTGCACAAATTTACATTGAAGAAATGTACATTTTCTTTTTTAGACTTGTATTCTGTGGCTTGTTTTTTTAATTATGCTGTGAGTAAAAATGCAGAAGAACTCAGTTCATACACAAGGTATTTATGGAAATATTTTCTCAAATATTAAGAGCAAGTAACAACTCCTCAAAATATTATAATAAAAGTATTGATTTTATGGGAAAACATTGATGGAATTTATTACATGTTTCATATTGTAAATCCAGAAATTGTTGCGTTCATTTATTATTGTGATTTTTAGATAATGAACAAAAATGTGAGTTTAATTATTGCGATTTTCGGAAAAGCTGCAAACAGATATGCCTACAGATATATGCACCAGATATCAAAATGTGAGTTCTTATTATTGCGATACTCATGGAGTCACATTATTCGCATAAATTTCTAAATTTACAGTATTTGAAAATGTACCATTATTTTTGTATTTTTCATAAAAAACTTAATAATAAAATTGCCTATCGCTGATTTAATGTTTAACATCCTTGCTCTTGAACTACCTGTTTCTGACAAAGATTGAAGTTTTGTATGAGGTAAAGATTTCAGTGCCATTGTCACACCTCTTTTTTGGAATAAGAATTACCTGATTTAACAGTAAAAAGTTTGATTAAACATATTCTGGTGTTTTTTGATGTAAAGAAATTTTCATTATATGATTTAACAAAATAGATGAAGAGATACTCCCTAGTTTGCCAACTTTTAATTATCTGTTAGTTCAATTTTTTACATCACTGGGTCGATACCTCTGCTGGTGGACTTTCAGTCCCCGAGGGTATCATCAGCTCAGTAGTCAGTACTTTGGTACTGACATGATTTATAACAAACCTTTCTAAAATTGTCCGTTTATAAATTTTGAAATTATAAAGAAACTAAGATTTCAACTCCCTCAGGCAAAGTTGACCTTAGATGAATTTGGCTATTTGTTTTAGGTATTTTTGTCATATAGCTCTTCAACTGTTTCGGTACTTATACATCCCTCGGATTTCAAATGTTTGGCTTTGAGCGTTCCTGATGAAGGTAAATCCAGAAAAGCGCTTTGGATGCATGAAATTATTAAACGTGTTGTTTTCAATTTTTTAGTTGATTTAATGAGCGTGATTTAATGAGCATACAATTGAATAGACTATTCCATCTTTATAGGTATAGACTATCTGTGATTTTTATGTATTTACATTGTGAGGTTCTATTTTTTGGGATAATGAATTTAAAAAGTAAACTTTAGGGCCCACTAGAATGGACTGAAGTTTATGTCAAGTTATGTATATTAAAATTTGAGTACAAGTTATTACTGTAATTTCAGAAATATTTTTGATGAACATGTTTATTTATTGGTAAATTTTAGTCTGGATTGGTTACGCAGTAATAAAAACTTGCATTTTGAAAGCATTATTAATAAGCAGCATTTCTTAAAATTTTTTATAACAAATAACACTTTTTATACGCCCGTTTACGGATTGTATTATGGTATACCGTTGACCGTCTGTCCGTCCGTCTGTCCGTCCATTTGTCCATCTGTCCGTCGTCAACATGTCGGGCATTAATTCAAAAACGCTTTAACCAATATGCATGAAACTTTGGTGAATTGTTTATATCTATTGACGTGAGCTCCCTTTCCTTTTTTTATAAATTTAGGATTTACCATTTTCAGAGATTTGGAGTTTTATTCATTAAAAAAGGAGGGATTTTCCAGTTTTCTATTGACGTGAGCTCCCTTTGGTTTTTTATAAATTTTGGATTTACCGTTTCCGAGTTATGGGTTTTATTCATTAAAAAAGGGGGGATTTTCCAGTTTTCAGACAATAGCTCAAAAACAATTTCACCAATTTGCAAGAAACTTTGGTGAATTGTTTATTTCTATCGACATGAGCTCCCTTTTGATTTTTATAAATTTCAGACTACCGGTATACGTTTCCGATTTATGGGGTTTTATTCATTACGAAACGGGGGATTTTCCAGTTTTCGGACAATAACTCAAAAATGATTTCAGCATTTTTTATGAACTTTGGTAAATTGTTTATATCTATTTTTGTAAGCTCCCTTTTGATTTTTATAAATTTTCGATTTTATGTTTCTGAGTTGTAAGATTTTATTTGTTTATAGTCTGACAACAGATTTACTAAGTATTACACAACAGCACATTGTATTGCACAACAGCAAGAAATCTTTCATATAACCAATTTCAAGTTCTTTGACTACATTTATTCAGAAACCTATAATATATCAAATATTTAATTACAATCCAAATTCAGACCTGTATCAAGCTTGAATATTGTGTCAATTTTTGCCCCAACTGTTCTGGGTTGGACCTCTGTGGGCGTATCCAGCTGCGCTCAGCGAAGCAGTTTATTTTCAAAAGAAATACCTTTTGTAATTGACAGTTCTACATAACACTTAAAATATTCAACTCAGGGTATATTAGATCACTCTGACCTTGACACCTATGATATTAATATGTGTTCAAGGCCTAACTATTCTCTGAGAACTTAGGTCAATCAAACTTATAAGATACAGGTTATGTTCTTCTCATATAATTTATGATGGCATGATACTAAACCCCTAACAGGAGGGATTGTGCTTAATTTTCATATGATGAAGACAATCTTTCAATCAGTTTAATTGAGGTCTGGAACTGGCATGCTAGTAACTGCTTTTGTTAATTAATGTTGATCATTGTTATTTTGCTAAGTTTCTTCTGTTACCTATTTAAATATTGGACTCAGACTTATTTTAAACTCAGTTTATTTTGCCTATTGCTGTGTGTTTGTTTACCGGTATTGCACATTAGATAGAAGTACAGGGGGAGATTTCACAAAATATGTTTAACTCAACATTTTTGCGCCTGTCCCAATTCAGGAAAATCTAGCCTCTGTCAGTCTTGTGTGTCTTTTTAAAATTTTGGTTCAATTATATGTTTCAGAGTTTTGTTTGGCATCCATTTTGATAAACTAGTATACCTTGTTAAGGGGCCAGCTAAATCCGCCTCCAGGTGTGGGATTTTCTTGCTGCGTTGAAGACCCATTTGTGGCCTAGGGCTGTTTTCTGCTCTTTGGTCAGGTTGTTGTCTATTTGATACATTCACCCTTTCCATTCTCCATTCTAAGTCAAACTAAGTGTGCAGATGCATTATGGGAAGGAGATTTGTCAGTATGATTAGGTCATTGTTGCTGTGACCCCAAAAAAGTTGATGGCCTGTTAACATTGATATGACTGATAGCCAAATACCTCAAAATGTCATTGTCTCAATGCTGAATTTAACAGCAGCAACCAAAATGCATGTATGGGTATTATGAGTCCCACTTTGCAAACAGCTCTAAATTGAAAGGAATGGATGTTACTGGTAATATTTTTTATGCGAAAATTGAAAGAAATTAAGATTGTCATGTGAAAAAGAGTTATGTCAAGTTAGCTGAGATGGTAAGGGACACATATATTTTTTTGTATATAAAAGAATTTAATAAATCTTTCCATTCCCTTAGTAATTTGATTCCTTTAGTAAGTGCAAGTATAAATTGTATTAATAAGACACTGTTCATATAACATTTGGTCAACAGGATTTTATGATTAGATGTAAAAAGAAAATTGTAGAGATATACCAACAATCTCAAAGTATTTGCTTTTCTCTAACGTCTAAAGTGGTAGTTCTTTAAAACAAATTCTAGGGAAGATTTAATATAAAAATAAGGGGATGTGGTTTTGATTGCCAGTGAGACAACCATCCACCAGATATATAAAAAAGAAGATGTGGTATGATTGCCAATGAGACAACTCTCCACAAGAGACCAAATGACACAGAAATTAACAACTATAGGTTACCGTACAGCCTTCAACAATGAGCAAAGCCCATACCGCACAGTTAGCTATAAAAGGCCCCGAAATGACAATGTAAAACAATTTAAACGAGAAAACTAACGGCCTAATTTATGTACAAAAAATAAACGAAAAACAAATATGTAACACATAAACAAACGACAACCACTGAATTACAGGCTCCTGACTTGGGACAGGCACATACATACAGAATGTGGCGGGGTTAAACATGTTAGCGGGATCCCAACCCTCCCCTAACCTGGGACAGTGGTGTAACAGTACCACATAAGAACGAACTATAAAAATCAGTTGCAAAGAAGCTTAACTCATCAGATGGATAAAAATACAAATACTACAATTACAAGTGGACGTGGCCGGGTACTTGTACATCCAAACAACAAAAAGACACTAAGTACAGATCTGAGAGTACTCGCAGTTACTGACAGCTAGTTCAAAGCCACTAACAACTAATAAAAAAATCATGCATCTAAGACTAAATTATCAATCCGTACACATCCAACATCCATTGGATTTAGTGAAAAGACGTCATAAACAGTCAGAGAAAAACATGACCTAGAGTTCAGATGATGTAGATAAAAGAAATAAAAGGTCACCATACAGCCTTCAACAATGAGAAAAATAAAACATAACAAACAGTTAGCTAAAAAAGATCCAACATGAAAAACTATTTACTACAAAATATATTAAACTTCCATGCCTTTGCTTGAGTTAGGACTTTTTTTTTATTTATTAATTTTTTATGCTTTGCAGGTTAAATCCAAAGATCAAAGAAAAATGCAGTCTTGATGTTGCAAAGAGAGTACTAAAACAACTTACTCCTAAAATCTTGAGTATACCTACAGAAGTTTCACTTTCACCTGCTGCAATAGATACTAAAAAGAGGAATTTCGTGAGTAATCACAGTATCTCCAAAAGAATTCAGAATTCTGAATCAGCATCTATACAGGTTGAATCAGAATTGCATAATGAAGAAAAAGTTTTACAGGTGTCTGAAACAGATTCAGTTATCGGTCCCTGCTCTATAGCTAAGAATGTAGCAGCAACCACACAAACAAACACAGCATTAGGATCTTCAATGGTTGCATCTCAAATTGCTCAAAAAGCTGCATCAACGTCATTTCAAACTTTAGCATCAAGATTTTCTCTAGTTTCCAGTGGAGAAGGTCAGAGTTCAACTTCAACATATCAGAACTCAGCAGCTAACATATCACTTCCTTTCATTAATAAAGATCAGAACAAGACAGCAAATGTGACACTATCTTCGTCCACTATATCACAGAATAATAGAGCTGCAGTAATACTACTCCCAGGGAAAGGACCTCAAGGCCAAGATTACTTACTTTTCCCCACTGTAACAACACCTAACACAACCAATGATGTAACCTCAATACTGACACCTCCACCTAAGTCACAGACTTTTACAGTTCAGAATACCGCTTTTGGAACAGTTTTTTCACCTCTGACTTCCTTATCTCATGAAAAAGTACCAACAAGTGTTCAGTCAGCACAAAATAAAACTCAACATACAGTTAAAATGTTCAAGAAGTCTAAGACTAGTGCATCAGATTTTACTCCATATCCTTTTGCCAGGACTTCAGCTTCAGTTAAAAGAGTATTTACAATACCAGTAGTACCTACAATGGGGCCATCTACCAAACTTCCAAATTTAGCTCCAACTGCTAAAAGGTATACACCCTTACTTCAGAATTCAGCTCCAAGTGTTTGTAGTGTCTGTACAGTGTATCCTTCTACAAAATCCCAAAATTCAGCTTCAAAAGTATCTTCAGCTAGTTTATCTACTGAAACTCAGAATTCAACTCTATCTAATGCTCAGAATTCAACTCTATCTAATGCTCAGAATTCAACTCAGTCTGATGCTCAAAATTCAACTCAATCTGATGCTCAAAATTCAAATCAGTTTGATGCTCAGAATTCAACTCAAGCAAATACTCAGAATTCAACTCAAATTGTTACTCAGTATTCAAATCCAAGAGTATCTACAGTGGAAATGTCATCAATCAAAACAGAAAAGTTATCTCCAATAGTTTCTTCACAGCTTTCTTCTGCTGATCCTGAGAAATCAACTTTAAGAAAGTCTACTTTGGTTTCATCGGCTGTTACTCAGAATTTATCTTGTAAAGTATCCACTCTTCCATTTTCATCCAAAGATCAGAATACAGCTCAAAATATATGCACAGTGAAATCTCCTTCTAAAACAGAGAAGTCTCAAAGAATATCTACAGTGCAATCTCGAGTTCAGAAATGGGATCCAAAAGTGAATCATCCTACTAAAACCTCTTGTAAAATATCTACAGTGAAATCTCGTGCCAAAGTTCAGAAATCAGGTCCAATTATATGTACAGTGTATCCTCCTACCAGATACACAAATTCAGCCCTCAGAGTCTCTACAATTAGTTATTCTACAAAACCTACAATGTCTTGGGACACAGTACCAATTATTACACCAGTATCAGTCGAAGTAGTTCAGGATATTGCATCAACAAGGTCTGAGAGCTTAGCATCAAGAAGGTTGGAGAGCACAGCATCAACAAGGTCTGAGAGCACATTATCTACAAGGACTTCTGAAAGCATAACATCAACAAAATGTGAGAGCATAGCACCAACAGGGTATGAGAGCACAGCATCAACAAGGTCTGAGAGCACAGCATCAACAAGGTCTGAGAGCACAGAATCATTATGGTATGAGAGCACAGCATCAATAAAGTCTGAAAGCACAGCACCAACAAGGACAGGGAGCACAGCATCAACATGGTCTGAGAGCATAGCATCAACAAGGTCTGAGAGCACAGCATCAACATGGTCTGAGAGCATAGCATCAACAAGGACAGAGAGCACATCAACAAGGACAGAGAGCATAGCATCAACAAGGTCTGATAGCTCAGCATCAACAAGGTCTGAGAACACATTGTCAACAGTGTCTGAGAGCATAGCATCAACAAGAACAGAGAGCATACCATCAAGAAGTTTTGAAAGCACAGCATCAACATCGTCACCATTTCCATTGGCATTATTCCCTAATGTTGCTACATCACAGAACAAAGGAAATGGACAAATTTCAAATTGGAGAAACAAATCTTTGAACACTGCATCAAACTTTGCTCCATATCCTGTCATTGTTTCTAATAATTCAACTTTCAGCATTCCTACGGTTACTTCAACCACAGGACAGAAAAAAATTAGAAATCCACCTACAAAACAGAAAATCACTGTAAATCTTGCTGCAGCTGATGGAAACGGATTAGATGCCTTTGGTGTACACCATTTTACAAGTAATGATAGTAATATTAAAAGACTTAAACGAAAGATTGAAGAGCATGATTGGAAGTTGGATGAAATACTCTGTACAAGGAATAAAAGAAGGAAAGAGGCATTAGAAAAATGTTTTAAAATATCTGGCGAAGAATTAAGTGACAATTCCTTTTCTGATTCTACTCATTGTACTAAGAGTCAAGTAGAGGCTGAAAAAATATCTGTGTCTGCACAAGATCAGATGCAAAAAGTGGTTTCTGCTCATCTTATTTCCAAGGGAGATTATTGTGCAAAAACTTTTACAAGCACGATAGAAAAAGAACTTTCCCAGTCTCATGATACTGAGGTTAAAGTTGAGCTACTGGATACAGAATATTTCCAGACTGAAACTTGTCAGCCAGAAGTAGTAATTGAGAATGTTGATGGCACAGATTATTGCCAGTTATATAACGATAATAAAGGGAAATCCATATCACATACTGAATATTGTTCATCTAGTGAGGAGCATTTGTTAGTACAAAGCAGGATCAAAGAAGAATGTGTTCCAATTGAGAAAAGCTCTGCGATATTTGAAAATATTTCAAGGGAAAGTAGTAAACCCTTAAACACTTGTTCAGGATTAATTTATTCATCTGAAACAGAATCTTGCCCATCAGATGATGATATTTGCCAATCATGTTATGATATTTGCCCATCAGATGATGATATTTGCCAATCGGATAATAATATTTGCCAATCAGTTAAGGATATTTGCCATTCAGACACCATAGCAAATGCTGACAGTACTTTACCTGTGAAAAAAATTCCATTTGGTAAGGGCTTCCAAGAAGTGAGGAGAAGTAATACTGAGGTTCTAAAAGTATCTTCCGAACAAAGCAGCAGTTTGGTAAAGAACCAATTACTTCAGTTGAATGATGTGAAAGGAGTGTACAAGATGCAGATTTCTAATGGTAGTGAAACAAGCGCTCAGCTGTCAGATACAAAACAGCAGCAATCAATGCAGGATATTTATGGTAAGAAAACGAAATACTGTTAAGGTAGATTCACTGTATACCGCCATCTTGGATTGTACAATAGCAGTACACAATCAGTCTAGTTCTTTGACTAAATCTGCAAATTTTGAGACAAATTTGCAATTTATCTGTAAGAATTTTATTTGTATAAATAAAAAATAAGTGATTTATTGCATAGTCATAGATGTTTAGACAAATACCAAATATTTGTGTTTTTTAGATTCAATTGTTCAACTTAGCAATTTAAGGGGCGATAACTCTTATAGTAAAATTTTTACACTGAAATGATAGTGAAATTTTCATTTTTTGACTTGTAGCAAGAAAACAAGTTCATTGACACCCTTTTTTCTTTTTATTTTCTTAAAGCATATTATAAAACCTATCTTCTCATATTTTATTTCAAAATTCTATCTCATAGATTTCTTTTTATTCACAAAAATGTGTTTGATCATGAACAATCTATGCTTTGGTCAATTTTGCACGACTTGTAGCTTGAAAAATAGCACGGTGACCCATACTTTTTATTAAATTAAAAAAAAAAAAAGCATGGTAAAATGTTCATTTTGGCAAAGTATAAGAAAATTCTATCTGAGGAAATATATACCGATGACCCACCTGAATTCAGAAATTTTTGTGTGCATTTATTATTGCAACTGTTGAAAAATTGACAAAAATGTGAGATAAGTAATAGTGATTTCAGTTAATGTTGCATCCAAATAATGCTATCAAAATTTTAAAAAATGTATGTGTGTGTACCAAACTATAAGCATGGTATCTTTTTTTTTTCAATTTTTGCAATAATAAAAACATCAGTAAAATATTTGAATTTAGAGTATGAAGAATTACCCTGAAAACAAAATTGAGTCTTGTCTGGTTCAAAAATATCTTTGAATGCCTTGAAGCAAGTTTTTAAGATACTTGGTATTATTGTTGCAAGACACGAGAGTTGTTAATAAGTTTGGAATGTCTGCAAAGTCAAGGTCACAAACATATTTTCATACAAAATGCATGTCCAATCAAATTTGATTATTTTTTCACTGCTTTATGGTAACTAAGGGGATTGACGGTGATTTTCACCTTGAGCGTATATATAAGTTGTTACATGACATATATTTACAAATATGATGTTTTGTATATTTTGTAAAGTGGATTGTTTTGATGTTTTGTATATTTTGTAAAGTGGATTGTTTTGATGTTTTGTATATTTTGTAAAGTGGATTGTTTTGAGGGGAGTTAAATTTTATGATTTTTAATTCCTATAAGTTTTACAAAAATCTTCTCCTCTGAAACTACTGGGCCAAATGCACCCAAACTTGGTCACAATCATCATTGGGGTATCTAGTTTAAAAAATATGTCCGGTGATCCGGTCAACCAACCAAGATGGCCGCCATGGCTAAAAATAGAACATAGGGGTAAAATGTAGATTTTGGCTTATATCTCTGAAACCAAAGCATTTAGAGCAAATCTGACATGGGGTAAAATTGTTTATCAGGTTAAGATCTATCTGCCCTGAAATTTTCAGATGAATCTGACAACCCGTTGTTGGGTTGCTGCCCCTGAATTGGTAATTTTAAGGAAATTTTGCCGTTTTTGGTTATTATCTTGAATATTATTATAGATAGAGATAAACTGTAAACAGCAATAATGTTCAGCAGAGTAAGATCCACAATTAAGTCAACTTGACCAAAATGGTCAGTTGACCTCTTAAGGAGTTATTGCCCTTTATAATCAATTTTTAACCATTTTTCGTAAATTTTTGTAATCTTTTACAAAAATCTTCTCCTCTGAAACTACTAAGACAAATTTAACCAAACTTGTCCACAATCATCATTAGGGTATATAGTTTAAAAAATTTGTCCGATGACCCCGCCCGCGAACCAAGATGGCCGACATGGCTAAAAAATAGTACATAGGGTAAAATACAGTTTTTGGCTCATATCTCTGAAACCAAAGCATTTAGAGCAAATCTGACATGGAGTAAAATTGTTTATCAGGTCAAGATCTATCTGCCCTGAAATTTTCAGACCAATCAGGCAAATCGTTGTTTGGTTGCTGCCCCTGAATTGGTAATTTTAATGAAATTTTGTCGTTTTTGGTTATTATCTTGAATATTATTATAGATAGAGATAATCTGTAAACAGCAATAATGTTCAGCAGAGTAAGATCCACAATTAAGTCAACTTGACCAAAATGGTCAGTTGACCCCTTAAGGAGTTATTGCCCTTTATAGTCAATTTTTAACCATTTTTGGTAAATTTTTGTAATCTTTTACAAAAATCTTCTCCTCTGAAACTACTAAGACAAATTTAACCAAACTTTTACACAATCATCATTAGGGTATATAGTTTAAAAAATGTGTCCGATGACCCCGCCCGTGAACCAAGATGGCCGACATGGCTAAAAATAGAACATAGGGGTAAAATGTAGATTTGTAAATTTTTACAAAATATTTTCCACTGTAACTACTGGGCCAAGTTCATTATAGATAGAGATAATTGTAAGCAGCAAGAATGTTCAGTAAAGTAAGATCTACAAACACATCACCATCACCAAAACACAATTTTGTCATGAATACATCTTTGTCCTTTGTTTAATATGCACATATACCAAGGTGAGCGACACAGGCTCTTTAGAGCCTCTAGTTAAATATAATTGCAGTAGTTAAAGTGAAACAAGAACCTTCAGATGAGACTGAAAAAGATGTCCAACAGAAGCTAGAACCATTGAATATAACAGTATCAACAGGTACTAGTAAACATATGTTATTGTCATTTGTAAATTGATGAAGTATCTTATATATGATGAGTTTATATACATGAGCAGCAATATACTTGATTATATAAACCAAGGTATTTCTTGGTTTCTTTTTTCATGTTTAGCGCTATCTAACTGACTTCACAGCAATTTATTTCTTCTGTGGAAAAAAAAAATATATTTGATTGATGTTTACTGTAAATTCAGAAATGATTGCTTGCATTTATTATTGCCATTTTTTGAAGAATTAACAAAAATGCGAGTTTAATTATTGCAATTTTAGGAAAAGCTATGTACAGATATCTGTATCTGATATCAGAATGTGAGTTATTATTACTGCGATACTCGAGTAGTCGCATTATTCGCAGTAAAAAAAATCTCACAATAATTTCTGAATTTACAGTATATGTAAGAGAAGATCTAAGTTAGAAAAGTCACGAAGATTTATATTCCCATATGTTTCTACTCGCAAAAGCAAATATAAATTACACAGGAAAATAATTTGTTTTACAGTCCAGTGTATGGCCAAGGTACTACAAAACATATATCACCATTGATTGTATCAATTTATTGTGTCTTTATCTGTCAAAGTCAACTTTTCATTAACTCCGTATTGAATCACAAAAGGGCCAATTGAGTTTTCAGATCACTTGGCGTCTGGTGTCGTAGTCTTCCATCATTGTCGTCTGTGTTGTAAACTTTACAAAAATCTTCTCCTCTGAAACTACTGGGCCAAATTTAACAAAACTTGGCCACAATCATCATTGGGGTATGTAGTTTATAAAATGTGTCTGATGACCCTGCCTGCCAACCTAGGTGGCTGACATGGCTAAATATACATTGGTGTAAAATGCAGGTTTTGTCTATTAATTTGAAAACCGCAATAAATACAGAAAATTTGTTAGGAGCAGAAATGTTCAGAATGGTGAGCTTTAACTATTGTCTATTAATGTCAAAATTTTCAGTCGACACTTATAGGTGTTATTGCCCTTAAATGATGAATTTTACTTCTTTGTTTTTATTTTTGCCTTTTACCTTGAAAATTTTAATAGATAGAGAGAAACTTTTAATAGCAAAAATGATCAGCAAGAAAAGATCTACAAATAAGTCTGATGGGCAAATTCTTCTGTTGACTCTTTATTGGAGTTCTTGGCATTAATGTTAATGATGATTTTTACCAATTTTTGCCGTTTTTGCCTATTATCTTGCAAACTATAAAAGATGGATAGAAACTTTAAATAACAAAAATGATCAGCAAGACTAGATCTATAAATAAGTCTATTGACCAAAATCTTCAGTCGACTGGTTATTAGAGTTAATTTACACTGACGAAGATTTTTTATCAATTTTTGGCGTTTTTGTCTATTATCTGGAAAATCATAATAGATAGATAGATATAAGAAGATGTGGTATGAGTGCCAATGAGACAACTCTCCATCCAACTAAAAATTTATAAAAGTAAACCATTATAGGTCACAGTACGGTCTTCAACACGGAGCCTTGGCTCACACCGAACAGTAAGCTATAAAGGGCCCCAAAAAATTACTAGTGTAAAACCATTCAAACGGGAAAACCAACGGTCTAATCTATATAAAAAACGAGAAACGAGAAACACTTATGAACCACATCAACAAACGACAACTACTGAACATCAGATTCCTTTAATAGTAAAATTGATCAGCAAGACTCTACAAATAAGTCTTATGGGCAAATTTTCTTCAGTTGACTCTTTATTGGAGTTCTTCAAGTCTTGAATGATGATTTTTACCAATGTTTGCCGTTTTTGCCTATTATCTTGAAAACTATAAAAGATAGATAGACACTTTAAGTAACAAAAATCTACAATCAGGTAAAATTCTGCCAAAATTCTTCATATGAAGATTTTTTTCACCCTCTTTTGTGTTTTGGGCCAAAACCAAAGAAGATAGAGAGAATTTGTAAACAGAAAAAATGATCAGCAAAATAAAAAGATGTTTGTCATGAATTCTATTCTAGTCTACAATATTGTTGAAGATGCACAAAGACTGTAGGTGAGCGACACTGGCTCTGAATAAAGTCTCTAGTTTTAATTAATTTTTATTCTTTATTGAGCACTTTGTCCAAGCTAGTCATGATATCCTGTCTCTTTTAGTGAGTCTTCCTTTTCTTTTACAACAATAAAACTTACATTTTTTGACTGACAATTTTCTTCCAGTTTAGCAGTCATGCACAATTTAAGTTTGATACATTAGCCACAATTAATTTGGACCCTAAAGAGGCCTCTATTGACAGTCACAATTTGGGTATCAAACTCTCTACTGTTGAAAATATTCTGTCATTTCACACAAAAGTATGATGAGGACTTAAAACTACCAAAAAAAACCAGATTTTTCATAATAAAATCATATAGAGTTACTCCCCTTATTTTTGCTTATTTTGACATTTTGGTGCTGAAAAGTATGCTTATTCATAGAAATATTTTTAAGTAAAAAGTGATTACATAATTTAAAATGGAATGTAATTTAATAAAAAATAAAATTTTATATACATACAGAAGTAAAATATTGTAATTGAGAGGTAATATCTTCAATAATTCTAATGAAATCAAACCAGTATTATATTGGTAAAAGTGAAATTGATGATGGTCAATTTTTATATGTAAATATGAATTTTTAGTTATTGCTGTGGAATGTCATCTATTCCACTCTATTGTCATACTGTCTGGTCTCTCTCTTCCTCTTCCTTCCTATTTATTATTCAGTTCATACATGAGACTACAACACAGTAGAAAAGAAAACAAAGGTCAACATTAAAAATAGTAAAAAAAAAAAAAATCTTTGGGAACTGTCTGTAAGGATAGAGGATAGAGAAAATGTGTCTCAATGCAATGTAAACTATGTTCGATATTTACTTCCAATTTGTCAAATATTCTCAGTTAATATTCTCAAAAACTCATAATAAAATCAAAACACCCTTCTTCTACATCAATATATTTTAATTGCATTTAAGGTAGTAGAATATTTACTATTTGTTATAATGATAGATGGCAGGTTTTGGTAATTATCAACATAAGAAATTGTGATTTATACATCAATGGGACTGTAAAACAATGAAATAAAAACAAATGAAACCTATGTAATATTTGTGCTCTAATGACTTATTTTCTGTTACGGAAGTTAAATGTGTTTTTGTGACTATTTTAAGTGGTTCAAGTAAAAGAAGAAACTCCAATGGATACAGATAAACATGTACAACAGATGTCCGAGCCTTTAAATATAAACTTGTCACCAGGTTAGCAGATTCAGCTTAAATAAACTGAATATTATTTGTTGTTTGCAAATTCATGAACAGCATCACAGATGATAGTAAAAATAACAAAAATACTGAATCTGAGGAAAATTCAAAACAGAAGGTCCCCAATCAAATGGCAAAATCAAAAGCTCAAACACACCAAAAGAATGGATAACAACTGTCATATTCCTGACCATTTTATTTATCATGTTTTTGGTTGTTTTATAACAAAACTTCAACAGTTATAAGCTTATAATTTTGCACTTGGATTTTATTCAAAAATGAACCTAGAGTTTTTAACCGGATTTTCGAAGGAAAAATTGGTTATTGATTTCGGGATGTATGGCGGGCGGGTGGGCTGCTGCCAAACAGTGTCCATTCATTAACATGAAAACGCTTTGACGAAATTTTTTCAAATTTAGATATGTTGTTTCCTGTGACATGTGTGACTAAATGAAGGTCAATTTCAATTTTCATGATTTTAGCTTTTCTCGTTTTTGAGTTATAGCCCTTTCCAGTAGTCAAAAGTGGTACTTTGTTTCTATTTTTAGTGGTTCAAGTAAAAGAAGAAACTCCAATGGACACAGATGAACATGAACAACAGATGCCAGAACCTTTAAATATTGACTTACCAGGTGAGATGATTCAGCTTTAAAAAATCTATAACATTATTTGCCACTTGCAAATTCTAGTTTTCATAGACATATTTCAAATGAACAGCATCACAGATGATAGAAAGTGATTTCAATTTTGTGTTCGGCTGCTGTATAACAAAACTTAATTACCTGTAAACTTTTTTTTTGCACTTGGTTATTTCAAAAAGGATCCTAGATTTTTAATCATTTACTGTGCTTATCCTGAAGGCTTTGGCCTATTTCTATACCAATTGCTCAAACAGTTTACAAAATTGCAGTTTGAATTCATCTCCACAAAATATTTTATCAAATTGCTTCAATGAAAGGTTGTTAGTATGAAGTGAGTGCAGTGAAATAAGAGTAATGCTTACCATCCAACTTCATTAACTCAATGTCCTATGGACATATTTTCTTGTTCAGCATTATTATAGGAAAATCTGTTTAAGGCGCATAGATTTGCCTAGTCAAATTTTTACTTAGTAACTTTAAAAATGTAGAAATGGAACAAAATTAAAAGTTACTTGAATTTTTTTTGCTCCATGTTTAAGGCCTCATTGTGACTTTGAGATGAAGAACAGCAATAAAAGCGCTGTTCCTTTGCTTTTTGTGTTTTTTGCTGTGCATTTGATTTTGTGTCATGGATGGATACCCCTCATCCTTTATTTTCTCTTATCTCTTTCATCTTTTTTTCAGACAAATGTGTAACAAAGGAGTGGATCTTTAAAAGCATTATACAAGGTCAAATTCTCAAAGATGTTCATGCTGCCATTGAAATTATTCATGATAATGATGAACAGTCTACTATAGCAGAATTCCAGGAATTTGAACAAGAAAACCATATACATATGCAGACCTCTGGTTCCAGCTCGGGGAAAAGTTTGTTGAAAAGACAGAACTGTGTTTATTGAGGTAAATTTTTAACAAATATGTCAAGACAATTAGCTTCAAAGGGAAATTTTACCCATTATTATCAGATAAAGAAAGAAAGCACTAGTTTAATATCTAGATACATACTTACTGATAACAAGAAGAGGAACCAATATTTGCCTTGCAAGTTTTGCAAGACTATCATTGTGGCACACAATCTTTGGAAACATAAGTCATGCAAAAGAAACCAAAGGGTGTCAAAAGTTATAAACCAATTTAAAATTATTATTACCTTTTGGCATGTTCAGATGAGCTTATAGAATCAGTAATTTCAGACCTCAGAGATGATATTGATTCTGAAAAAATGAAATATGATACTCTTATATTGGAGTTCAGTCAAAGAAAATTAGAAAAAGAACCATCAATATATTGGAGACTCCATGAGAGAATTAACTAGATTTGTTATAGCTATATGCAGAAAATAAGACTCCACAGTAAAAAAATTATCTCAGTGTATTACTCCGACATGTTGGTCTTCAGTTATTCAAGGCTGTTAAAAAAATTGCATGGTATGACTATAAAGCATGTATGTTCACAATGCCATCACTGGCACTGAAAGTAGGTCATAGTTTATGTAGGTCAGCTGAATTGTTAAAGAACAATGCAATTCAGAAAGGTGACAAAGTTACTAAAGAGAGATCCAGCTTGTTTCTTTATCTTTACCAAGATGAATGGAAAGACACATTTTGAGTCTTGCCAAAGACTCATGGCCTTCTCAAGCTGAGTGCAACTCTATCCAACTGTTGTTGTCTCTTGTAGAAGATGTTGTAAAATTGTTTACTTGCATAAAAATGCAAATACATGAAGTGAAGAAAAGAAATATATATATAAAGTCAGGAAAAGAGATTGCCAAAATCATCGTGTGTGAACACTTACTCAAGATTATGTAAGCTTGTGTTATCAAATACTATTCTTTACAATCATAACAGGTCTGGAGAAGCTGATTCTCTAAAAAAAGCTCTTTTGCAAGGTTTACTTAATCCAAATGTAGATCAAGTGAAAAAAACATTGACTACTTTCGAACAACATTTATGTAGGTCACACATTGGTGTACACACTAGAGGGAAATGTGGAAGGAAGGTACTGGGTAGCAATTTTATTCACAAGAAGAATGAAAGAAGATGTAGAATACTTGATTGAGCTTCACAGAAAGTTAAACTTATAAAGTATATAAATATTTCTTCAAACATTTAGCTCAACCCTGTACAAGGGGCCTCGGTGGCCAAGTGGTCTAAGTAGTCGAACTACTGTAACACTAGCATGTCAACTCCGAGGTTGTGAGTTTGAATCCCGAACGTGGCAGGTGCACTTGACTCCAATCTTAATTGACAAGGATTGACAAAGTTCATGGGTAGTGATATTCCTGAAATCACCATTATTTCTGAGCTTACAGTACATAATTATAACATATGTTTTTAAATTCATAAAGTCATATAAAGTCAGGGGAGGGTTGACATATTTTAACAAAATGTCAAAAATTTGAATATTAGCTGGTTATTTTAGCCACAAAAGAGAAGATACCTATTGGGAGTTACTGTAAATTCAGAAATTAATGCAGGGCTGCCAAGTCTCATGCATTTTCATGCTTATTTGGATGCATTTTCCTTTAATCTATTGTTTTTTTCTCTTTAATCTTTACAATTTTGTCAAAATCGCACGCATTTGCTTCATGAAAACGTGACAGTACTGTTAATGTGTGCATTTATTATTTATGATATTTGAAATAGTTACTGTGGTTAGTTGTGATGATCTGTGTCTGTCAAAATGACATTTATAAATGAAAAAAACTGAAGAAGAAAAAAACTGCTTCTGTCATGATAGTCTTCTTTATTAAATATGCATTTATGAAAGCAATGCAAGATATTAACTTGGAAATGGCTTCTTATCAAAGACCCATACTTATTTATTTACATTATAACTTTGATGTATAGATGCTGAAATAGATGACGATATCGATGATGAAGAATTAGAATCTTTTGACCAAGTTAACAGATATGACAGATTGGAGACAAGCAAGTACCTTAGGTTAGTTAAACATGTTGTAACATGTATACTTATACACAGAGTTAATTGAATAAAAAATTGTATCATTTTCATTTGAATACAAGAAAAGCCATCTTTGTTAAACTGTGCATGCTTTTATACATGTAAGTTGTGATAACAAGTTCATTAAACAATTGTTAAACTGTGCATGCTTTTACATGTAAAGTACTGCTACTTAGTTCATCAAACAATTGTTAAACTGTGCATGCTTTTACATGTAAAGTACTGCTACTTAGTTCATCAAACAATTGTTAAACTGTATATGCCTTTATAGCAAGATTTAAATTTTTGTATACGTGCGGTGAGACTGATATAATTAGAATTATTGTAAAATTCATAAGCGACATGTACAATTCTAGAAATGCTTTATTGAGTACTAAATAACTTTGTGGTACCACCTCCTCAGCAGAAATTATATACATTTATTATTGTAACAATATTTTGTTTTAACAATGGAGGGGATATACAAATATATATATACAATGTTTATAAATGTGGTCAGATATATGTTTGTATGTTTATGTATATGTCTTGGTAACAATCCTATAATTTTGGATTTTAAACCAATACACTTTTACATTGATCGTGATTCAAGGTAGAGCATCTGAAAATAAGTTTGTAGATTTTGAGATTGTACAATTTATATATATGCATGTAAATAGTTTGTAGTCGCAAATAATGAAATTTCTTCAAATGTATTATTATTTTTCTGTTTCAGACTCCGATCTTACATATTCATTCTACTGCAGCAGGGTAGTGCAAACTTTAGAAGATCTTAGAACATTCCGACCACAATTATTCACACTACTGATAAAAAACAATGTATCTATTGTAAAGCTATGAAAGTCAAAACTAAATTGGGATACCCAGTATGTTCTTCACATAAATGCTCCAAATGTGATGTGCAATTTCGTTCTAAAAATAGATCTTGTTTTGTTCCTACGTATCATTCTCATTTGCTGGACCAGGAAGCGGCTTCAAACATCCAGTTGGGACAACAAAACATACATTTACATTGCAATGCTTTAACTATTTGAAATACAGCTTGTCATTTTGTAAAGGATTATTATAGAAAAGTCATCAGTTATATCTGTTGAATTTGATAGAGATACTCTATTATTTGTGCTTAAAATTGACAAAAAGGAAGCCTAAAAGCATCAGCAGAGAATGTTCTAGAATAACAATTGCATGCTCAATAATCCATCTTCACCCAAATATAAATATCTAACCATAAGTGATAACTTTGAAGAAGTGGTAAAGCAACTGAAATGATAATGATGAGGGGAAAGTAGTTTTCCAAGCTATTTCATGTCGAATAAAGTAAAAGATTACTATTTTCCTTTTTACATTTTTGTTTTGTTTGTTTTGGGGGAAATCTATGGACCTGACTCAACTTGCATGTGTTTAAATCTGTTTGTTATATTCACCATGCCATGTGATCGTAAACATTGTAAACATTGTCAAAGATCTTCTCTGAAACTACCGGGAACCAATTTAACCAAACTTGGAGTGAATGATTCTTATTGTATCCAGTATAAGTGGTTTTTGTCGAGCCTGCGACTTCAGTCGCAGAAAGCTGGACATAGGGATAGTGATCCGGCGGCAGCGTTAGCTAACTTCTGAAAAGTTTTAGAAGGAAGAAGATCTGGATGCTGCATACTTTGTATATGGATGCCTCATGTTATGAAGTTTCCGTCAGTCACATGTCCAATGTCCTTGACCTCATTTTCATGGTTCAGGGACTACTTGAAAAAAAAGTTAAGATTTTTTGTAATGTTAAATTCTCTCTTATTATAAGTAATAGGATAACTGTATTTGGTATGTGCGTACCTTGCAAGGTCCTCATGCCCGTCAGACAGTTTTCACTTGATCTCGACCTCATTTCATGGATCAGTGAACAAGGTTAAGTTTTGGTGGTCAAGTCCATATCTCAGATACTATAAGCAATAGGTCTAGTATATCCCCTGTATGGAAGGACTGTAAGGTGTACATGTCCAACTGGCAGGTGTCATCTGACCTTGACCTCATTTTCATGGTTCAGTGGTCAAAGTTAAGTTTTTGAGTTTTGGTCTTTTTTTCTAATACTACATGCAATAGTTCAACTATATTTGGTGTATGGAAATATTTTATGATCTATTTTTCAGTCACGCAGATTTTATTTAACCTTGACCTCATTTTCAAGGTTCATTGCTTAGTGTGAAGTTTTTGTGTTTTGGTCTGTTTTTCTTAAACTATAAGCAATAGGTCAACTATATTTATTGTATGGTGTTACCTGTACATGCCTGCCTAGCATGGTTCATCTGACCTTGACCTCATTTTCATGGTTCATTGGTTAATGTTTAGTTTTCTTGGTTAATGTTAAGTTTATGTGACAGTTGTAACAAGCATTCTGAGAGTATTGAATGGCAATACATAGTCCCCTACCGGGTAAAAATTCATTATACTGAAACAAAATGCTAACTTGTTCTATAACTTGTCATGGTGTAAACAAAAAGTAAATATCATGTCAATATTTTCAAACATGACTAAAAACAGTGTTGAAAACTGAATATATGAGTGAATTTTTCAAGTCCAAGGACCATAACTCTGCACAAAATTATTAGACCGAAACAAAAATTTGAACTTGATCTGTAACTTGTCATGATAAAACTATATACCAATTATCAATCAATATCTTATAAGCATGATGAAAAATAACATTAGATATGATTAATAGTTCTCTAGAATTAGATATGATGTAATACAGTGTATATCTATTTTCAAATTAAAATCAGATATAATTAATAGTTCCAAATATTTTTTTCTTTCATTTGTCACAAACGAATATAGATTTGTAACTTATCTATAAAATGTCATCAACTTTTGTCTACACAATGTAATGTATTGAAATATATACATTAATAAAAATAGATATTCTAATTAAAGGATTTCTCTTCATAATTGTCGAGCCTGCGACTTTTGTCGCAGAAAGCTCGACATAGGGATAGTGATCCGGCGGCGGCGGCGGCGGCGTTAGCTAACTTCTCAAAAGCTTTATATTTTAGAAGGTGGAAGGTCTGGATGCTTCATACTTTGTATATGGATGCCTCATGTTACGAAGTTTCCGTCAGTCACATGTCCAATGTCCTTGACCTCATTTTCATGGTTCAGTGACTACTTGAAAAAAAAGTTAAGATTTTTTGTAATGTTAGATTCTCTCTTATTATAAGTAATAGGATAACTATATTTGGTATGTGCGTACCTTGCAAGGTCCTCATGCCCGTCAGACAGTTTTCACTTGACCTCGACCTCACTTCATGGATCAGTTAACAAGGTTAAGTTTTGGTGGTCAAGTCCATATCTCAGATACTATAAGCAATAGGTCTAGTATATTCAGTGTATGGAAGGACTGTAAGGTGTACATGTCCAACTGGCAGGTGTCATCTGACCTTGACCTCATTTTCATGGTTCAGTGGTTATAGTTGAGTTTTTGTGTTTTGGTCTGTTTTTCTTATACTGTATGCCATAGGTCTACTATATTTGGTGTATGGAATGATTGTAAGGTGTACATGTCTAGCAGGCAGGTGTCATCTGACCTTGACCTCATTTTCATGGTTCAGTGGTCAAAGTTAAGTTTTTGAGTTTTGGTCTTTTTTTCTAATACTATATGCAACAGTTCAACTATATTTGGTATGTGCGTACCTTGCAAGGTCCTCATGCCCGTCAGACAGTTTTCACTTGACCTCGACCTCATTTCATGGATCAGTGAACAAGGTTAAGTTTTGGTGGTCAAGTCCATATCTCAGATACTATAAGCAATAGGTCTAGTATATTCGGTGTATGGAAGGACTGTAAGGTGTACATGTCCAACTGGCAGGTGTCATCTGACCTTGACCTCATTTTCATGGTTCAGTGGTTATAGTTAAGTTTTTGTGTTTTGGTCTGTTTTTCTTATACTGTATGCCATAGGTCTACTATATTTGGTGTATGGAATGATTGTAAGGTGTACATGTCTAGCGGGCAGGTGTCATCTGACCTTCACCTCATTTTCATGGTTCAGTGGTCAAAGTTAAGTTTGTTCAGTTTTGGTCTTTTTTTCTAATACTATATGCAATAGTTCAACTATATTTGGTGTATGGAAATATTTTATGATCTATTTGGCAGTCACGCAGGTTTTATTTGACCTTGACCTCATTTTTACGGTTCATTGCTCAGTGTTAAGTTTTTGTGTTTTGGTCTGTTTTTCTTAAACTATAAGCAATAGGTCAACTATATTTGTTGTATGGAAGAATTGTTAGCTGTACATGCCTGCCTAGCATGGTTCATCTGACCTTGACCTCATTTTCATGGTTCATTGGTCAATGTTTAGTTTACTTGGTTAATGTTAAGTTTATGTGACAGTTGTAATAAAGCTTTATATTTAGGACTATCAACATAATATCAATGATAAGAAAAGAAGGCGAGACATTTCAGTGTGTGCACTCTTGTTTTTTTATATAAATAGCATTCAGAAAATAAATTTATACTAAATAACAAACAAACCTGTCAAAACATTCTTCAAATAATTTAACAAAGAATGTCTTTTAAAAAATGAGCTATCTCCCTTTGTACGGAAATATGGTTTAACATAGTACTCTGTAACATTAGATATGGTCGGACCATAACTCTGGACTAAATCATCAGACGGAACAAAATTCGATTTTGATCTATAACTTGTCATGATAAAACTATATACCAAATATCAAATCAATATCTTCAAGAACTAAGAAAAAAAGTGTGGAAAGCTGATTTTCCGGACTGACGGATGGACAGACAGACAGATGGACAGAGTGCAAACCTAAAGTCCGCTTCGACTTCATCGGTAGGGGACTAATAAAGCTTTATATTTAGGACTATCAACATAATATCAATGATTAGTAAAGAAGGCGAGACATTTCAGCGTGTGCACTCTTGTTTTTATTCTGGACAGTCAACAAACATGGCTAAAAGTAGATAAAAGGGGGAAAAAGCAGTTTTCAGCTAAAATCTTAAAACTTAAGCAATTAGAGCAAAGATGAAAAATGATCAGTATGTGCTAGCTTATTTTCAGACGAATCGTACAACCTAATTAGGAGATATTGCCCCTGAAATATTATTTTTTATGAAATTTATCAGTTTTTGGTTGAAAATAACATAAGGATCATTCACCCCAAGTTTGGTTGGAATTGTTTCAATACTTTTAAGAGGAGATCTTTGAAAAAGTTTATGACGACAGACAATCATTACGGACATCAAGTGCTGGCAATAATAAACCAGTTGAAAAGAGATTGATTCAACTGATAAATGTTATGTGAACAAACAAACAAACAAACAATCAAACACTCACACAAAGAAAAAACATGAAGAAAGTAAAAAAAGACACAAAGCACCTATCCAAGAGTTCTCCCAATAACTGAAATCTAGTAAAAAAAAGATGGATGGATGGTTGTTAAACATCCACTGGCAAATTGAATGCATACTAGGATGAGAACATGATAATATCATATGAATATAAACCCTGCTTTGTAGTAGAGCTGTTATGAGCTGGGTTTTAAAAGTGCTACTTCACAAGGTCTGTATAAATATATGTTACCCTACCAAGACACATTATTCATAGATCTTCATACTCTGAGGTGACCAGTCTTTGGTCTTACTCATAAATGCTGTGTGTCTAGCGTAGTGCAGCAAATACTAATTTTCAAGATTTTGGTTTGGTCCTGTAGAGGATAAAACCTACAACTTGCAGCACTCTATGAGACCACAGAGGCCGTTGTAAACCAGTGGTGTCCTGGTGTGCTGTTGTAAATTAATGGGAGGTGTCCGTTGTTATTCTGTGGTTTACATGTTGTAATGTACTATTATATTATTTATTTATGTATTGCCCTTTGATGAGTGTTCTTGCGTTTGTTTTTACTGTATTCCTGTCATGTAGTGTTGTCATTTAAGCGGTATTTTAAACATTGCCATGTAAGCAGGTCTGGCTAGCCATAAAACCAGGTTTAACCCACCATTTTTATGGCCCTGCAACAAAGTTGTCGGGCCCATATAGTTTTACCCTTGTCCGTCATTTTGTCATTCTGCAACAAACCATTATACACAATTTTTTTCTAAATGCCTTCAGATATTGGGCTGATTTTTGGTATGTTAACTTGAGTTAACCATGATGAGTTACAGATCAAGTTTAAATTTCCTTCCGCTCTGTTAATTTTTGCCGAAATTACAGGCTATGAACTTGATAAATTGTTGAAAATCACAATTATACGGATTTTTTTCTTTACACCTTCAGATATTGGGCGTATTTTTTAGTATGTGAGTTAACCATGATGAGTTATAGATCATGTTTAAGTTTCGTTCCGCTTTACTTATTTTTGCCAAAATAACGGACTTTGACTTTTATAGATAGTTTGAAATTTAACTACTCATTGATTAAGATAATTTTTCATCAAACTAGTATTGGTCTTGAGAGCTGGATACTATCCATGGATGTTTGTGTCCATATGTGCTGTTGAAAGTGCAGATTTTTCAACTTTTTGAGACCGGGCCATTATTGACGTTATGACACATCTAGTTCTTAAAATGTTCCGTACCAAGTCAGGAATATGGCAGTTATCAAGTAGTCCTTTTCTATTTATGTTGGCTTTTGTTTTTGTTGCAGTTTAGTGTTTCTGTAAAGTGTTCCGTTGTTTTCCTCTTATAGTTGATGTGTTTCTCTAGGTTTTAGTTTGTAACCCGGATTTGTTTTCACTTAATTGATTTATGACTATTGAACAGTGGTATACTACTGTTGCCTTTATTTGCTATTTAAAAATTTCTATCTATCAATTGTAGTTTTCATGATAATTAGCAAAAACAAAAAAAAATGTCATTTAAGGGCAATAACTTCAACAACGTGTTGACAAACAAAGTCAATCATGTTAGACTCATTCATAGATCTTGTCTTGCTGTTCATTTTTTTTGTTTAAAGTTTCTTTCTATCTATTCAAATTTTCAAGATAATGGTCAAAAAGGAAAAAAAACTGGTAAAATTATAACTGGTTTTTATCTCATCTTTAAATGTTAAAATCTGATTGAATAGTTTCAGATGCTTATGATATTATCTGCAACTTTGTCATATATTTAATCAAAACTTCTTGCATAATCTTGCATTTGCTACCTTTTCTCATCCCTACCACTCAATACAGAGCATGTGGCACCAAGCTTGCAATTATTTCAGGGAGAGAGATTGACACTTATAAAAGACCAAAAGAAAAATATCTCTATAAAACATTTATTGTTAAAGTTTACATAGACATAATAATTTTCCGTATTTAACATGTTTTCACAATCCTTCAAACAAAAAAATCCTTATGTAATAGACGTATTTACACTTGTATGCAAATTTTTTCGCCATTATGTAAAATCACACAGGTTCCCGTAAACTTTGACATTATAATTCAAAACATTTGACGTCACAATTAAAAAGTGATTGTTGCCTGACGTCAAAAGGTGATTCGGAGTAGATCTAGGTTGCACTTTGTAAATACAGCTGTTTCTCAAACCACGCCTCTTTTTGGGAGATATTTAATATTCATAGGTATGTTAATTTGTTAACGTACTGGTTCCCATTGATGATCTCTGTGTTTCATCTCATAGAGACATCACTTGGGAATGTAACCAGTATAGATAAACATGGTAGCGGCTACATTTTAATTCTTAGGAGGTCCAAAAATGGAGGTAAGGGTAGTATAGAATTTTAGTATAAGTTTAAACTCTTAGAAGTTCAGGGCATATAAATGTTGAAAATATGCCGCACAGCCCTATATTTTGACCTTTGAATAAAATAGTAGTGCATATAAACTTTCCGTTCTGGGATATTATTTTTCAAGAAACTTCATAGTAAAAGTGTCACAGTTTTAGCCGCAAAGGGAGTTCCTATGGGAAATTGCATTGTCTGTATTTACAGAATTGCAACCTATATAGGGTTAAAAAATAGAACATACAGAATTTCACAAAATCTGGTTTATCTCAGAGATTTTAAAGAATTTAACTCAAATATGAAGTTTTATAAATATTTCATGAAGATTGAGAAAATCCTGGGCCTTAACTATGATGACTCAGCATAAATTCACAGTTTACAGTATGCATGGTTTACTTAAAGCCCTGAATTCAAAATAAATTCATAATATATGCCTATTTGTAATTTAAATTGTTTAGAAGTGCTTATATTTACTCTTCGCAGTAATTGCAACTCATTGATCCTTCCTAAATATTTCTGGTGGGGTGTTTTTGTCCTGTCGATAACCCAAAAGTAAGCCGTAACGCCTAAATGTGCTTTTTTGTGACTGCGGCATAAAAAAGTACAAGCTAGAATTACAAAAAGACCTCAGTAAAACTTACAATAGTGTGTTCTATCCTAAATGTGTAGTAAATATTTCACATTGCTAGAAACAGGGAAAAAAATTAGGAAATGTGAGGCCCCAGGGGCAAAAAACAGAGGAAAATGCCTACCCCTGAGTCATAAAACAGATAATTTAACTTGTAAATGCTATGATTTTTTTATTTTAAAGGTCTTTTATAAAGTAAACAATAACTGTGCTAGGAAGTTATGCAAAAATCAGATGTAAGCAGTCATTTCAATCAAACTTTTAGTGAATTTATGCACCAGACTGATATCTTCATAAATGCAACTTTTGCAAATATGCCTTTGTTTAAACACTTCTAGGACATATATTAACTAACTTATGTTAGATATATGGTTAGGGATGATACTGTTGTGACAAGAATTCTAAACTGACCATTTGAGGCAGAAATTGTGAACTTTCATTGACAAATAGGCATACAGTAAGATGTGGACTGGAGACACAGGCAGGATTGGATACTTTGTATAATCTTGAATGTTGGAATGCTTAACTACTAAACAAAACATTTATAGTATTCTAAAATGCTTTCAATTTGTTATCAGAATAGTTTCAAACAGGTTTTAGACAGTTCATGTCAGAAAACATGCACATAGGGTAAGCTGGCAATAATTAGAGTCTTGTTTTCAAAATCTTTAAAAAATTGAAACAGGGGTAGGGGTATAAAATGTACTGTAAAAGGAGACTTAGAGTATATGCAGTGATTTCTTTAAGGCTATAATTCTGATAAATAAGTATTGTTGTGAGAAAAAGTGTTTTTAGAGAGTTTTCTATTTGAAAAAATGTTTGTATAGGTTGCACTTTGTAAATACAGCTGTTTCTCAAACCACGCCTCTTTTGGGGAGATATTTAATATTCATAGGTATGTTAATTTGTTAACGTACTGGTTCCCATTGATGATCTCTGTGTTTCATCTCATAGAGACATCACTTGGGAATGTAACCAGTATAGATAAACATGGTAGCGGCTAAATTTTAATTCTTAGGAGGTCCAAAAATGGAGGTAAGGGTAGTATAGAATTTTAGTATAAGTTTAAACTCTTAGAAGTTCAGGGCATATAAATGTTGAAAATATGCCGCACAGCCCTATATTTTGACCTTTGAATAAAATACTAGTGCATATAAACTTTCCGTTCTGGGATATTATTTTTCACGAAACTTCATAGTAAAAGTGTCACAGTTTTAGCCGCAAAGGGAGTTCCTATGGGAAATTGCATTGTCTGTATTTACAGAATTGCAACCTCTAAGGTCATTCGGAGGCAAAATATAGCTAAATACCAAAAGTGTAAATACGTTTATTGCCATACCTGTTAATATAGTTAAATATTCATTCTACAATGTTCTAAGAATATTTAATAACAGAAGATTGATTATATTATATAATAATTTTAACTCAGCATTTGTGAGGCCAATATTTTGAACACATTACCTTCTTCAAATCAGTCTTTCGTTTGTATTCAAATTCAAGAATATGGTTATCAAACCAGAATTGATAAATGATTGATTGCTTTTACCGGTAACCCCTTACATTTTTGAAAGACATATTTAAACAGTTGAATAAAAATCAAATATTTTTTATTGCATCAAAGAATCTGTAATTTTGAAAATAGAGGTAACATTTAGCAAAATGTAATATTTCTTTGAGGGGAGCTGATTAAACTGAACATAACTGCAAATAAATTCGTTTTGGAATACTTTATGAAATAATAATAATAAACAAGAATGTGTCCATAATACACGGATGCCCCACTCGCACTATCATTTTCTATGCTCAGTGGACTGTGAAATTGGGATCAAAACTCTAATTTGGCATTAAAATTAGAAAGATCATATTGTAGGGAACATGTATACTAAGTTTCAAGTTGATTGGACTTTTAACTTCAGCAAAAACTACCTTGACCAAAAACTTTAACCTGACTTGACCAAAAACACCACAAACAGGTAATAATCTTTGACACTACATGTACTAGGAAGGAAATAGATAGTCAAACTGCTATAAACATTACTTAGGGACAATTTTAACTATGGTTTAAAGTTATGAAGTATACTGTGACATTTTTCTCGTCTGGGAAAGAATTGAAAGTAGAGTCTGTCACTATTTTTAACTTTTTATTTCCATCATCAATGGGAAAAAGGTGCTAGGAATTGGGGTTTAAAACCGCATAGGTCAGGAAATGGAACCAAACATATATTTTTATTTGACCTTTATATACAACTGCATACAAAATATCAATGACTTTAATACCAGTAATGATTCATCCTAATCACCAACTTTAACATGTGAGCTATGCAAATGTTTTAAAAATCAATACACCATGACTGAGGGGGCGGGTAAAATTAATCTCAGTGTATATGAGATGTGCCAATACTTATAGTTATTACAGTTTACCACCAAATATGATTTACCATTAGTTGCTCCCCTTAAACAGACCTAATCACAAACTTAAACAAATTGTTGATGCCTTTGCCAAAGTACTGCCCTCCATTACTTTGTAAATAAAATAAATTGACATCCTAGTGCACAAAATTCAATAACCCAGTGAATTAATGATGGTACTGCATATGTTTCACAAGAGATGATTTCATATAGCACCTGTAATTGCAGTAATGACAAACAATTGGATTGAATTTCTCATGAACATGTTTGATATGGTCTCTCAGTAAGAAATTGTAAAAAAAATTCTTACTGCAAATTTGACACTGGAATTTCCCTTGTGTGTGTTTCAATTTCTCATGAACGTACAAACACTTTTTGTCGGCTAAAATTTTTCCACAAACGTTGCATTGCTGTGGTGGTCCTTTCTTTTTGACCTTTTTTTCTATATCTTCAGAATGTTTTATTTTTTTGTGCTCATTTAGTCTGCCTCGATGAAAAAACATTTTGCCACAAATCTCACACATTACTTCTTTCTCCTTATGCCGTTCACGAAAATGGGCATTAAAATTCTTTTTCTTGACCATTTGACCACATTTATAGCAAGCTATCTTTCCTACTGTTGTGGGTGAAGTTTTACCATCATTAGAAGTTTCAAGATGTATCCTTAAATGTGCATTTAAATATTTTTTAAGTACCAATTTACCACATTCATGACACATTACTCTTTTGTCTTTTTTTGGTAACATTTCTTCTATTTTGGCCAACCTTTCTTCTGTATTGGGCGTACCTTCAGATTTATAATGTTCTTCCATATGTTTTTTCATCCTTTCAAAACTTCCATACTTCTGGTCACAAACATCACAATGATATTTTTTGCTACCATGAACACCATGTGCATCTGATTCATGCTGTTTCTTTTTCACAGAGTAAGTGAACCTCTTGTCGCAAAATCTGCACTTATGTCGGTCTTTTCTTTTTTGTTGATACCTCTTTATATTATAATCGTTAAGATATTCTCTTCTATATTCTTTCTTTCTAGTCCTCCATAGTTCTATAACTTCATCCTGATGATCTTTGTATTCATGATATGATCTATGAGAGAAAGAATGGAAAACTTGTCCACAGATATAGCACTTGTCGCCATGACATGCTCCAACTTTCCGGCATGCAATACAATCTAATTGGCTACAAGAAATAAGGTCAGTGTTTTCTTTACAAAAGTTAATCATATATTCACACTGTAAACATTTCTGTTTCTTGAACTTTTTTTTATAATACATTTTGTAATATGATCCTTCTCTTTTAGTAACTATTTCACTGCTTTCACCAGATGTTTTTCCTTTCCCACAATAATGACTATCCCCTACATATGCCAGTCGACAGAAGAGGCAACATTTAGTGTCCTTTCGGTGTTGACTGTAAAAATGTGAGTACAACATTTCCAAAGAATTGAAAGGACATTTGCACAAAGTGCAAAAATAGGATTTAAAGTCAAGCTTGCAATTTCCGCAGGTATATATCACTTGATATTGTAGTTCATTGCTCCCTTTAAAATCATCAACACCAATCTCTTCGTCACATTCTGGACACTTCAAATAATTTGTTATGCTCTGATTTTGCTGTTCTCTTCGGTTTTGTACATCATCTTTCTGTTTATCATAACATATTTCATACAAACCAGTCACACCATTCTTCTCTTTCAATTGTTTTGGTATTTCCCTACAAAAATGTTTTTCAGCACAGTTTGCAGATGCAAAGATCATCTCACAAGAAACACATTCATGTTTTACATTGTGCTCATTAAAAATGTGTGCATTTAATTTAGGCAGAGATAGGAATCCCACTTTACAGATTTCACAATGACAGAATACCTGCCCAAATACCTGTCCAAATACCTGGCTTTTTTTGGTCGATCTTTTTTGGGGTCTTTTTTTGATTGGTCTTTTATTTATTACATACATTTGAATTTTCCTTGCAATATATTTTGGTTCTTTTTCTTTGCAGCAGTAATGAACATTTCCTACATACATTTCTTCACAGAACCTACAACATTTTGTATTAGAACAATGTACAAGATAAAAATGTGAAGATAACTTTTCACATGACGTGAAAGTTTTACAAATCTTACAACCAATACTGGTATTTTCACTATTAACTATTCCTGCATCAACTTTCCTTTTCTCTTTCACTTTTGCAACTTTTTTCTGATCTTCTATTTGATTTTGCATATTTTGTGCATGACCTTGTTCAAAAATACGAAAAATTTCATCAAAAGTAATTGTATTTGATTCAAGTAATGTTTTTAACATATTGTCTATTTGCTTTTTGACATCTGCCTGAATTATAGTTTGTTTGAACTGTGTGTTTAATTCTTTATGATCCAGACTTCTCGTACTTACATCAGATTGAACATCTAGTCCAAAATTTACATCCTGAGATTTGTCCTTATGTTCAAAAAAGGTGTGAGCATTCAACTGAGACTCTGAAAGAAAACCAATTTTGCAACCAGAACAAAATCTTAGTACTTGATTTTTCAATTGTATGTTTTCACAGCTATGTTCATCAAAATCATCTAAATAAACCTCCTTGAGACACTTAGGACACCTCATCTTGTTTATATCTTGTCCAAATTTTAACTTAAAAGCTTCTTTGAACTTCTCTACAATTCCTGTAATATCATTGCTATAGCCTTGAATATCAGATGCATATGAATCTTTGTTACTATCTTTTGCTAAATTACAGGCTCTGTTTACACTTTCAACTACATCCATTTTTTCAATGGCTATTTTACTGGCACTTTTTGGTTCTTTGGTGACAATTGGTGGTTCACTAGTAATGCTACAGACACTTACTGGTACCCTATTGACTTGACTGACACTTTCTCCTTCTTTGGTATTTTCAGAAAGATTTCTCAGTACATCAATAACTTGACTGACAGTCACTCCTACTTTGCTCTGTATTTTTGTTGGTACATTATCAATTATACTGACATTTAAACTGTTATTCATTACGGAACTGGTAACCTGATTGACACTGTCTACTACACGCCCACTTTCATTAACATGTGCTGCTGCTGCTTCAACAAAATTGCTTACACTTTCTACTTTATTGTTGATTTCAGTTTCACTGTTACTTTGAGTCTCAATTCCACTGTTACTTTGGGTCTCAATTCCACTGTTACTTTGAGTCTCAATTCCACTGTTACTTTGGGTCTCAATTCCACTGTTACTTTGAGTCATAATTCCACTGTTACTTTGAGTCTCAATTCCACTGTTACTTTGAGTCTCAATTCCACAAGTATCGGTACTTTTAACGTAAACTAATCCATTTTCCATCAAAAAACTCTCAAGATCTGGATAAGGAGCCGATGGTATGTCATTTGACTCTGATGGTAGTGTAATGTTCCCTTGAGGATAGATGTACAGTACTGAGAATTCTTGACCACATGAATGATTTTGCAGTTGCATTGTCAAATTATTTCCTGAAAAATTCTGGTTGCATGTTCGACAATACCAGATATCAGTAGTATAAATAGTGTTTAGCAGTTGGTCATTACTGCAACTAATCTTCGTCAGAATAATCTCAATATCTGACCTAGCAGAATTATCCAATAAATTTATTTCAGTTTCAACAGATGTATGCATTTTAGGTATAACCATTTTTTTGTCTTGATGTTCAAAAGAAAGTTCTTTTGTTCCCTTTTTCATCTCTTCAATCCTCCGCTCAAAATGGTAGGCAAGATTTTCTTCTGCACTAATATAGATTTGACCTCCCTTTTCAAGATGTGAGAAAGTTAGGTGCTTCTGTAAACTTCTGACCAACCAAAATTCTTTACCACAAAATTTGCATACTAACTTCCCAGTTGGCAACATTGGGATCATATCATGCCTGATTAAATCTGAATTAAAAATAAAGTAATTCGATCTGAAGCTTGAAGATAAAAGACATGAAGGGTCTGGTTGTAAAATTTGTAAAACATGAGGGTTGGTGCCTCCAAACATGTTTAAGTCCGCCACATTCTATATGTGCCTGTCCCAAGTCAGGAGACTGTAGTTCAGTGGTTGTCGTTGGATTTGGTTCATGTCTGTCATATTTGTTCTTTGTAAATTGTTTTGTTATAAATTAGGCCGTTAGTTTCTATATTGAATTGTTAGATATTATTCATGTAGAGGCCTTTTATAGCTGGCTATAGAGTATAGGTATTTTTCATTGTTGAAGGTTGCATATCATCCACTTAATTTGAACATTGGTGGATAGTTGTCTCATTGGTAATCATACCATGTCTCCTTATTTTTATATGAAATCAAACAACTTATTTGTTTTTCTTGTGAACTGAGAGATGTCTTATTTTTGGGTACAGACCAAGGGTCCGGAAACGGTCATATTTGCCAGTCATGTCCTAAGATGAAACTATTTGTCCTAAACGAGTAATTGGGATTTAGGACAAATTTTATTTTTTTACAGAAGTAATTTCGGTCATTTCATTGACTCAATGTTTGAAATCGGATTTCTTAATCGCCATTTTGCACTTGTGATCACTTGTTTTTGTTTATAATCCCATTCCTGTAATAAAACTGCCACTACAGTAGTTTGATAATCCTGAGGGCCCTCCTAATATCTATATCAATGCCTCCGGGAAACATTGGCTAATGATCGCTAATCACTTTTTACCTGGGGTTTTAATTCACACCTGACAGTGATCACAAGCTCAGAATAATATCTTTAAAACATTAAAGTTCCCTGACAAGTATATTCATTATTTATTTACTTTTCATCAAAGACAGTCATCAATTCTGATTTAAAAATTAAATCTAAATTTACGTAGAAACTAGAGGCTCTCAAGAGCCTGTGTCGCTCACCTGTATTTACTGATGCTTTGGAAATCATGTAAAATAAGGTTAAAATCATAATTAATAGTATTAGATATTAGATATTATAATGATATCTAAGATAATAACAAAAAACTGCAAAATTTTTGTAAAATTACTAACTCAGGGGCAGGAACCCAACAACAGGTTGTTGGATTCGTCTGAAAATTTCAGGGCAGATAAATCTAAATCTGATGAACATTTTTGCCACCTGTCAGATTTGCTCTAAATGCTTTAGTTTCAGAGATATAAACCAAAAACTGCATTTTACCCCTATGTTCTATTTTTAACCAAGTCGGCCATGATGGTTGGAAGGTGGGGTCATCGAACAAATTTTTTAAACTACATACCCTAATAATGATTATGGCCAAGTATGGTTAAATTTGTCTCAGTAGTTTCAGAGAAGATGATTTTTGTAAAAGATTACAAAAATTTACAAAAAATTGTTAGAAAATTGACTATTAAGGGCAATAACTCTTAAAGGGGTCGACTGACAATTTTGGTCATGACAACTTATTTGTAGATCTTACTTTGCTGAACATTATTGCTGTTTATCTCTATCTATAATAATATTCAAGATAATAACTAAAAACTGCAAAATTTCTTTAAATTTACCAATTCAGGGGCAGCAACCCAACAACAGGTTGTCAGATTTGTCTGAAAATTTCAGGGCAGATAGATCTTGACCTGATAATCAGTTTTACCCTGTCAGATTTACTCTTAATGCTTTGGTTTCAGAGATATAAGCCAAAATCTACATTTTACCCCTATGTTCTATTTTTAGCCATGGCGGACATCTTGGTTGGTTGGCGGGGTCATCGGACACATTTTTTAAACTAGATACCCTAATGATGATTGTGGCCAAGTTTGGTTAAATTTGGCCCAGTGGTTTCAGAGGAGAAGATTTTTGTAAAAAGCTAACGACGACGACGACGACGACGACGCCAACGACGATGAAGACGGACGCCAAGCGATGAGAAAAGCTCACTTGGCCCTTCGGGCCAGGTGAGCTAAAAAGTATTTTTTCATGAGTAACACATGTGCGTTATTTACTATGTAATACGCATGCGTGAAATTGTCTTCAGCAAATTTAATATTCAATCATAAAATGCAAATTGATTTCATGCTAAATTAAACGAGTGCAACTATTATCTGTTATATTCAAACACTTTTAAAGGTAATAAAATAAAAAAGCCATAAAAAGCCGGTGATTTCCTGTCAATTTGATAAACAAAACAAATCCCGGAAATGAATCCGGAATTATTCGTACTTTAAAATATCGCAAACTTCCGGTGTTAACTTTTGTCAAATCGAAAGAAACGTAAGCAAATTATGTCTGAGAAATTAACCATTTTGAGTCATTAAAATCATTTCAATTTTAGACTGTTGCCTTCCCTAAACTGTCCTTCATGGTAATGGTAAGACATTTACTTAGTAAATTCAATGAAACAGCAATACAAGTTCGTCATGTTCATTGATGCTAAGATAAAGTCAAGTTGATATCGATAATTTGAAAAGGGGCACCAACTTTTTCAAACAACTCAAAATGACCGAAACTGTCTGGAAAAATTTCCGGATCCTTGGTACAGACACTATATAGGACTTTTGTTTGCTGTTGCAAAGACATGTTCTTATATGCTAATGTTTTTTTTTTATTTAGTTTTGAAATATTGAAACATTCAAATTCATTATTTTACCAATGTATATTTTTCCTTGTCATCAGTCAGACATAGAAGATTAGCTTCCACTAGATACCTGAATTCCAAAATTAGGTTTTAGAATTTCAAACAGTTTAGCCTGAGCAAAGAAGCATTGAAGAGATATTAATTATCAAAATTTTCATCTAGCGTAATAAAATGGTTTTGTTAAATTTTATGACATCTTGTATTTTTTCGGAATTAATATCAATTTACTATTTTTTATTGCCATGGCATTGCCAGTTAATATTCGACTTATGAATTTGAATGTCCCTTTGGTATCTTTCTCCTCTCTTCTACACTTCAAAATATTACAAAAATGGAATATCTATGTTCTGTTTTGTATCAAATTTTTTACCAACCATTTACTTTGATTGTGTACTTCTGCACTTTTCATAATGTTCCTGTATTAAATCTATAAGGAGATACAGCACCTGATATATGAGTGTTGGAGAACATGATTTCTATATCAACAGCGGTATAACTTCTATTGCAGTTGATACTAAAATTCTTAATAGGTCAGTGGAGACCGCACAATATAAAAGTTGTCTAAATCTTATATTAAAAAGCAAGATTAGTAACTAAAATAAACAAATGCCCACATTATATTCCTGTTATTATATAATCAATACAATTAGGTACTGTTTTTCAAAAAAAAATTAAACATTGCATTGTACTCACCTCTAATTTTTGCATCCAGATCATCCAATTTTCCCTTGTAGTTCTTTTCTCCTGAATTATACATAGAAATTAATGAAAAAAATAGTTTCAGAATTCACAGTTTTGATAATTTTAAGTATTTTCTTAATTAAATGCAATAATGAAAAAAGTTCTCATAAAATTTTTTCTCATTTGTAATTTCAAAAGTAAAACCAATTTATTACATTTCACCATCATCCTAATCATCAAAATAATCCTCATTCGTAATTTACTATAATTTCCACCTAAAAGCTTTATTGTTGAAAAAGAACATTATATTTTAAACCAATCTACATTTTTTTTCAAATTTATTAGAATCTTAATTGAAACAGTGTGCATCATGTGCATAAGTAGTGGTCAGTTTATAACAATGATCTTTCATCTTATCACATTTTTCTCCTAATAAAATAATTTTTTAGGTCGAAGTCTGCCACTTTGCTTGGCAAAATAATCACTGAAAAACTACTGTTATCTAATAGATTCAATTGATTTGACCAAGATAACACAAAATGACAATTTGCAAACCATTGCTGTGAATTAAAATTCAGTGAAGTAAAACAACAATCTTTGAACTAAGAGATAATAGACAAAAACACCCACAAATTCATGTGTACTGTGGATACATTTATTTTCATGGATTGCGGGAAACTTGCCTTTTTGTGGATATGTGATTTTGTGGTTTTGCAAAGGTCTGCATACAACCTGATAGAAATTTTGTAATTCGTTGAACATTTAAATTCCTGGTTCACCTGTACCCTCGAAAACCATGAAAACTGGTATTCAACGAATGATAATGAATCCACAGTATGTCCCAAGTCAGGAACCTCAGAAGTGATTGTCTTATATCAAATATTTATGATTGTTGTCCATGTTGAATACCTATATATTTCATAAAAGCAGAACAATTAACAGCTTATTAATGTGGTATTGTATCGATCAAGTTCAAAATCGAAAGGAGTGTTACTGTGACTTGACTGTTAGTGTTGCTCTCCACCTATTGCAACTTATTCAAAATTCTGACCAAATTGCAATTTGTTTTATAAAACCAAACTGTTCAACTGGTCAGAAATTTGAACAAACTGCTGTAGAAAACCACAGTCTAGCCATAATGCTTTCTTGAACATTTTTAGAAAGAAAAAAAAAACAGTAAGAAACTTCATTAAGTAAATGCGACAAAACTGTCAATACAAGTTCCTTAATGTCATGAATCTATGAATAATTTCAATAGTTTGGAAAAAGGACACAAACTTTCAAGTCAATACTTGTCCATTGTTGAAGGCAGTTATTTTCCATCTAGATGTCAATTGGTCACTTTTGCCATTAGAACCCACATATCCAGAAAATTTTCAGTTGATTATATCTCAGAAACAAAGACATGGACCTATCATTTTTTTCTAATTTTTAAGTTCTCTTATTTATATTCTATCAATTTATAATGGTCTTTTAAAAAGCTTGTTATTTTGAAACAAAGGAGCGAACATCCTTAATGTAAAAAATATTCAATGTGGGTAATATTTCAGCAAGATAGATATGGCAAACACCAACTACTTCTTCATATAAACCAAAATGCCCTAATTCTAAAGTCACTGAAGCATATCCCACATATTTGTTTATACAGATGAGACATAGAAAAATAAATAAACCTGCTGTCATTATATTCCTCTTTTTCTTTTTTTTGTCAGGAGGCTTTGCTGAAAATAAAAAAAACCATTGTTTTTTCTACAGAATGAAAAAATAACAATTAGTCAAAGCACATATCGATGACAAAAAAAACTTATATCAAAATTTGATAATCAACTTTATAAAATAACAAGTTATGATTACAATTTAAGGATTATAAATTATAAAAAAAAAAGACAATCAATAGCCATCTTCAGAGTTAACAATGCTGAAAAATAACAATTTAAAGGTTGGGGAATTCTACCGTTTCAAAGAAATTAGGTTGTCGTTGGTTCATGTCTGTTGTATTTGTTTTTCATTAATTGTTTTGTTATAAATTAGGCCGCTAAATTTCTAAATTGAATTGTTTCATATTTTTCATGTCAGGGCCTTTTATAGACGACTATACAGTATGGGTTTTTATACGAACGCAAAAAAATTTTGTATGACGTTGGCGCCGCCGTCATCGTCCGGAGTCGTCCGAAGACACATTGGTTTTCGCACTCTAACTTTAGTTTAAGTGAATGGATCTCTATGAAATTTTACCATAAGGTTCAATACCACAAAAGGAAGGTGGGGATTGATTTTGGGGGTTATGGTATCAACAGTTAAGGAATTAAGGGCCAAAAAGGGGCCAAAAATAAGCATTTTTGTAACTTCCAGACATAACTTGTGTGTTAGTGTATTGATCTCTCTGACATTGTACCACAAGGTTCCATATCACAAAGGGAATGCTGGGATTGATTTTGGGGGTAATTGCCTCAAAATTTTAGGAATTAGGGGCCAAAAAGGGGCAAAAAACAAGCATTTTTCTAGTTTCATGACAATAACTTGTGTGTAAGTGTATGGATCTCTATGACATTGTACCACAAGGTTCCATATCTCAAAGGGAATGCTGGGATTGATTCTGGGGGTAATTGCCTCCAAATTTTAGGAATTAGGGGCCAAAACGGTAAAAAAACAAGCATTTTTCTAGTTTCATGACAATAACTTGTGTGTAAGTGTATGGATCTCTCTGACATTGTACCACAAGGTTCCATATCTCAAAGGGAATGCTGGGATTGAGTTTGGGGGCAATTGCCTCCAATTTTAGGAATTAGGGGCCAAAAAGGGTAAAAAAACAAGCATTTTTCTAGTTTCATGACAATAACTTGTGTGGAAGTGTATGTATCTTTATGAAATTGTACTGCAAGGTTCCATATCACAAAGGAAAAGCTAGAATTGAGTTTGGGGGTAATTGCACAAAATGTTTAGGAATAAGGGGCCAAAAAGGGGCCAAAAATAAGCATTTTTCTAGTTTCCAGACAATAACTTGTGTTCAAGAGTATGGATCTCTCTGAAATTGTACTGCAAGGTACCATACCACAAAGGGAAGGCTAGGATTGATTTTGGGGGTAATTGCCTCAAAATTTTAGGAATTAGGGGCCATAAAGGGGCAAAAAAAACAAGCATTTTTTCAGTTTCAGGACAATAACGTGTGTGTAAGTGTATGGATCTTTATGAAATTGTACTACAAGGTTCCATATCACAAAGGGAAAGCTGGGTTTGAGTTTGGGGGTAATTGTCCTAAACATTTAGGAATAAGGGGCCAAAAAGGGGCAAAAAAAACAAGCATTTGGTCCGAGTACACAGTTATCATCCTTTGATTTTCGTTGTCCACGAATAAAGTCCCTAGTGTGGACAGTGTGTTGCTTGCCAATTTTTTAGTACCCCTTCCAAATGTATTCCTTCATGTTTTATGCCTCAAATAGCAAGTAGGGGGATGAAATTACACTGTAAAAAAATTTGGGTCATGAATTGTTAAGTAAAGTAGTGATTTGGTCCAGCTGAAAAAGGTTAGAAATTAGCACTTCGGAAGCTGTCAAAAGATTTCAAGACCCCCTTAACATAGAATTGTCCATATTTTGAGTTAGAGCCGATGAAGTTTTCTATAATTTTGATATAATTTGTCCCAAAAGTAGAACAACACACTGTAAAAATATTATTGAGAAAGCGCAGGTGGGAATTTTTTTATTTTCATTTATTGTCTAAAAGAAATGCACTACGAAATAACTGTGTACTCGGACCTAAGAGGCGAAATCAGTAAATATAGAATCTGTACTTTGGCAACTTCCCTGAATGATTTAATGGTGTCAATTTGTCAGATAGCATGAAACTAAAGGATTTAAACTTTTATTTGATAGAAATTCTGCAAAAATTACCCATTTTGGCATTATATGGTCAAAATAAGCATTTCAAAGCTTTTTTAATTTTGATGCATTCTGACTTTCTATGTGACAGGTTTTCCTGTGTCAATATTTGTGTTTCTATGCTTTAACCCAGTTGTATTACTCATTTGTGAACTCTGAATCTACAGAAAATAAGATTATCTCAGACAATATGTGCAAAATGTGTTGTATAAATGACCCTCGTGTAATGGCCTGTTTGGATCAAGTTAAATGTGAGGACCTAGGTACATAAAAGTTGAAGTCCATAATAAACATTTCACTAAATTTGTATTAAAAGCACTTCACAATGTCTTTTGTACCTGTTTCATTTCACATAGTATCTTTCTTTCCTTATGTTAAATAGCAAGTGGTTCAAATATAAGCCTGCTGAGGCTAAAATTGCATGCAAGTTTTTCACTAAAAAGTGAAAAATCTTTGTATCAGACCATACTGTCTGCAAAAAAAGTTGAATGCAAGAGTCCTTTTATGCTCAGATTTATTGTATCATGTAACCTGAGTATAGAAATTATAAAAAAGACACAAATTTTTATTTCCTATAGCTTCAGTATGCATTTTTAAATGTAAATATGTGCTACAGCCTGAATTGACCCTAAATTATTTTCAGTCTTACTTGGCTTAAGACCCTTTTATACTAATATGGTATGCTATTTGTAATTTTTCTTTCCATTTAAAGTACATTTAATACATATGTAAGGATTATTTATAACCAAAAAACTCCACAAATTTTAAAATTGCTGGAAAATAATACATCTTCATGTAAGGCCCCCCTTCATTGGAAAACCTCCATTTTTTGGCACAGGCTCATATAAATTTGACTTTTAAATAATTGTGATAAGTCTGATAAATCAAATGAGTATTCTATTGCTTTAAATACATAATATGTCATATATTAAGGCCTTTAAATAAAATGTAATTTTTTGCAATATTTTAATTTTTAAAGCCCCAAATGTTGATAGTTGAAATTTTTCAATTTAAACGTCAAAATTTAACACGCGAAGTTGAATATAGAATTTATCATATTGTCTATAATATATATCCTATTGCCATGAAACTTTGTCAGCAGTCTCATAATTTATTAAGCTTTAGTCATACCAAGTTTTATTAAGATTGGTCAAATTTTTCTATCCTATTAGGTCCGAGTACACAGTTATCATCCTTTGATTTTCATTGTCCACGAATAAAGTCCCTAGTGTGGACAGTGTGTTTTGCATGCCAATTTTTTTAGTACCCCTTCCAAATGTATTCCTTCATGTTTTATGCCTCAAATAGCAAGTAGGGGGATGAAATTACACTGTAAAAAAATTTGGGTCATGAATTGTTAAGTAAAGTAGTGATTTGGTCCAGCTGAAAAAGGTTAAAAATTAGCACTTCGGAAGCTGTCAAAAGATTTCAAGACCCCCTTAACATAGAATTGTCCATATTTTGAGTTAGAGCCGATGAAATTTTCTATAATTTTGATATAATTTGTCCCAAAAGTAGTACAACACACTGTAAAAATATTATTGAGAAAGCGCAGGTGGGATTTTTTTTATTTTCATTTATCATGTTTATTGTCTAAAAGAAATGCACTACGAAATAACTGTGTACTCGGACCATTTTTCTAGTTTCCAGACAATAACTTGTGTTCAAGTGTATGGATATCTCTGAAATTGTACTGCAAGGTACCATACCACAAAGGGAAGGCTGGGATTTAGTTTGGGGGTGATGAATCATAAGGGGGTTCAAAAAATTTGGGGGGGGGGGGGGGGATTTTTTTTCCTTTTTTTTCTTTAAAATTTTCCATTTTTAATTGGTTATTTCTGATTTATATATAAAAGCAAATAATAATGATATGGTTGAATAGGTAAATTAAAAATTTTTAAGTTCTTAGACCACATTCATTCTGTGTCAGAAACCTATGCTGTGTCAAATATTTAATTACAATCCAAATTCAGTGCTGTATCAAGCTTGAATGTTGTGTCCAAACTTGCCACAACTGTTCAGGGTTTGACCTCTGCGGTCGTATCAAGCTGCGCCCCAGCGGAGCATTTTATTCTCATTGTTGAAGGTCGTACAGTTGCCTATAATTGCTTACATTCATTTCATTTGAACTTTGGTGGATACATGTAGTTGTCCCATTGGCAATCATACCACATCTCCTTATTTTTATATAGAATGTTCTCAAAAAGGCAGGGATATATATAAACCCACTATATATCAATAAATTGGTCTTGCCACCTAAAACAGGACTAGAGGTACTGTGACCAAAGCTTACAAAATAGAACTTCCAGTCCTTGTATTCTTTTTTACATATGAAGTATTAATTAAGACATTACAGACATTCCATTCTTATTGGCAACAAACCGTCTGGTGGTGGACAACAATACAATCAAGTGTTATTAATGTCTTTTAAGGCAATCAAAAGATCTGAGTCAAACTTTTCTGCATTATGTTTATGACCCTTACCATGTAGACAGACATTCCAACCTTAGGGGACGACCATTTGATATTCTGGGGGGGGCCAGGAGGATTTTGAAAATAAATAACTCAGCCTTGATAATCACAAAAATAAATGGTTTGTTCTGTGGTAGTTTGAAAATAAATTACCTGACTTGCAATGTATTGAAAATAAATAACTCAGCAGGTCTAATCGAAAGTATGAGATGGCACCAGATTCTTCATAAATTCATCTTTTTTCCAAAAAAAAAATCGGGAAACACTTCCCATATCTTTTGATGTTGTTCCTAGAAACTTAAGTCTTACACTGAATCTATAACGTGATTTTGCTTTGAGACCAAAATATTGTCATACAATTATTAAAACAGAACTTGCATTTTCAGTTTAAGAAAGGGTCTGGGGAACACCCAGAAGGCATGATTTTGCATCATTTCTTCTATAGCTTCTTGGGCCTTCAGCGGTTCAAAAACCCTTCAAAAAAAAATTTAGCCTCGCTCCGCTCGGCGAAACATGTTTGCCAATACTTTTAAAAGAGCCTTAGTTACAACCAAACTTTAATACTGTGTATGTATGCAATACATGTATATGCATTGGGGAATATAGAAGATTCATTTCTGCAGAGGATAATAATTAATTTTGATTAAATGGTACATAATGACTTGACTATACATGAATTATTTATAATAAACAAATAATTTAAAAATTGTATGTTTTCGAATATTATGTTATTATATTAAATATAGTTGTGAAAATAAATAATCAGTCCCTTGCTTTAATGAAAATGAAAAATCTGGCTTCAATAGTGCGGAAAATAGATAATCTGTCCTCTTAGTTTACAAAAAATAAATAACCGATCCAAAACAAATCCTCCTGGCCCCCCCCAGAATTTCAAATGGTCGTCCCCTTACTCAAAACTTGCTCTCTGGTCATTAGCAACAATATTTCATAGTAAAATCAATATCCTTTAAGGCATTCAAAACATTCAGGTCAGACATGATTGTATATTTGATAATTGGGCTGTAAAATTGAACCTAGTTTGTGACCTTGACCTTTCAGACATAAACTGTCTGTTCATTTATTTTTGTAAGCACCAATCTTTTTGGATTATATCAGTTTTTAAAATAGAAAAACAAGTTAACACTAATAGTCATTATTTTATGGGCAATAACTTCTGAGAGAAGTCAATAATTGGTTCCTATCATTTTGAGTTTTTTGCAAATCTTGTATAGGTGATAAAAAATAGATACAAATATTATTCATGAACCATAACCTTACAGGTTTTAGAAATGTTTGAAGTTTATAATCAATTATTTTTTATATATAATTCGTCTAAACAACAGCCCAACAATGTTAGATCTGTAAATTTGCGGAAGCAAATTTTTTTTGTTCTTCCCTGGCCGGGATTCGAACTCATGCTACTGAAATATCGTGGCACCAAATCGCCTTGCACTATGCCAGACGCGCTAGACCACCTAGGCTCTATATCATAATAAAGCTTTCCGTGGCCGGGTGTTACCTTTCCTTGTCAATTTTTATCTAGCGTCGTAACACAGTACATGATATATAAGGCATGAAGATGGAATTGATACAGATCAGCTGAATTATCTATTGTAAAGGATCCTACAAATTAATGTAAGATGCAGTCACAGAAATAATTATATTATAAGTAAGTCTGAACCAGTGACGACTCTACAACAGATTTTATCCATAGGATCACCAGCAGTGATGGTGATGCAAGGCTGAAAATACATTCTGTATATATAATTTGTCTAAACAACAGCCCAACAATGTTAGATCTGTAAATTTGCGGAAAGCAAATTTTTTTGTTCTTCCCTGGCCGGGATTCGAACTAATACTAATGAGATATCGTGGCACCAAATCGCCTTGCACTATGCCCGACGCGCTAGACCACTCGACCACCTAGGCTCTATATTATAATAAAGATTTTGGTGGCCGGGTGTATCTATAAACATAACCTTTTACATAATTACCTGTAATATCTTCTTTATCATTAGTACCCGGTTTAACTATATCACTTTTATTAATATTAATTGCTTCCGTCTTGTTGATTATAAAAGATGAGGATTCTGCCTAGTAAAACAAAAGCAGATATTAAGATAGTTAGATGCTCAAATTCTTTAACTCAGGCATGGTAGAATACTTTTCTCCAAATGTTGTTTATTATTTGATTATAATCTTGTGCTTTTTGTATTTGTGATCATGATGTAAATTATTTTTTGCTCTTCTCAATACAAAGTTTCTAGGTAAGGTGCTTAGCATTCTCAGATATATCTAAGCTGTGATAGGGAAGTTATTCCTAACAAGATTTGATTTGATTTGATTTTTGGTGTTTTAACACCACTTTTAAGCACCGCTTTTGGGCTATTTTGTGGCGGCCAGTTTTTATTGGTGGAGGAAGACGGAGTGCCTGGAGAAAACCACTGACCTTCGATAGGAAAACTGACAATCCTAGTCAATTAAGATTGGAGTCAAGTGCACCCGCACGAACGGGGTTCGAACTCACAACCTCAGTGTTGACTGGCTAGTGATTACAGTAGTAACTACTTAGACCTCTCGGCCACCGAGGCCCCTTCCTAACAAGACATTCATCCCTTTGCTAAAAGTACTTACATAGATTTTATGCCAAACAATTGCACAAATGACATAATATTATGTTCTCTTCAACCAAATACTTTGACTAAAAGATAGCCATTGGAATTCAGTGAATCTCTTTATCATGAAAGTATACTTTCATTGAAAATTCAACAAACCTGTCTTGTGGACACTATAAAAATCAAGTTCAATTGAGCAGTCATAAAATTGTTGTGTATATCTTTATATTGTCCTTCCTTCTACAGTCCTGACAAAAGAAAATAAAAACAGTAAACATCATAGAGAACTCACCTCTGTTTGTGGTTTTTCCACATTTTCCAAACATTTTCTTTTTCTGATACTCTTTTCATCAACAATCTCCAGATCTGTAAGAAAATATCATATACAGTATGATTGATAAATATAATACAGGGTATAAAATATAAATGGGAAATGTGTCAATGGGACAGAGATGATGCCCCGCTTGCATATCATATAAAGTTATAAAGGGACATAACTGAAGAACAGTAAAAGTGACAAAACTTAATAACCCCGCTACGGCGGGGGCATAAAATTTCTCAGCTTAAAGCTTTCAAAGTAACAAATTTTGCTTGCTGTAATATTTAACTGATCATAGAATTATACTATCGTTTCAATAAAATGTTATAAGGAGGTTAAGAGGAGATGTGGATACAAAATTAGTACCCCTAAATAAAGCCTTGAACAAACATTTTCACGTTTACAGTATGGATCATGTGACTTTCTTCTGCTGACATTTGACCAGTCTATCCAAAATGCATCAGCATACCAAATTATATTGCTGAATTGTTAGTCATTTCTAATTAAATTAAGGTGGTACATAACACTACAATGTAAATATTTTGTAAAAATTTTATGAAAACGGGCCAAATTAATTTTAGTCAAGGTGTTTGGTACCACCTTAAGGGGTAGGAGTATAGGCTCTGAGAAACATGTATTGCTCACCTAGTTTGAGAATACCCCATACTACATAACATGTTAAAATGAGATTTTCACTTGACAATTCCTCAGCAATAGATGTAATACTAATATTCTATCTAAGTTTAGGAATTGTCAATTTTTCAAATAAACTGCTTCGTCAAGTGCAGCTGGATACGACCGCAGAGGTGCAACCCTGAACAGTTGGGGCAAAAATGGACACAATATTCAAGCTTGTTGCAGGTCTGAATTTGGATTGTAATTAAATATTTGACACATTAAAGGTTTCTGACACAGAATAAATGTAGTCAAAGAACTTAAAATTGGTTATATGATTTGATTTTATATTAAATTGAAGATCTTGCTTTTGTGGAATACACTGTGCTGTTGCGCAATATTTAGTAAATCTGTTTTCAGACTATATACAAAGAATTAGGAATTGCGACCCCCAATTTTTCTTTGGAAAATTGACAATTTCTTAAATCTTGAAGGAAAAAAATTGACACCCTCCCAATAAACTTAAGCTATTGTCCGGAAACCAAATGTCTTCGGACGACAACACCGCTGACGACGACATGATAGCAATATACAACCCCAAAATTTTTTTGCGGTTGTGTAACAATTAAAAGGGACTTTTTTTATTGATCATAGTATAAACACTGCATAACAAATATGGTCATCGGTTGAGACAATCTTGACTTATCAACATATAAGTGCTGACAAATGTGGTGATTTCTACAGGACATCCCACCTAGTTAGCGGGACCATAATAATGTAAATAAGATGCACATGTTGTTAATGTGGAAAAGTCCAAGTTTTATAAATGAACATTTGGTATTGAAATTTTAGTAGAAGGTAAAGTGATGAGCACACATAATATCCAATTCTTTCACTGCCCCCTGCCTTTGCTAGATAAGTGTGCAAAAACATCTATTGAAAAGAAATATACCTGGAGTGGAAATGATTGCTTGATTAACACCAGTATCTTTTTCTTTCCTTAGTAAAATATATATTCCTCTAAAACGTGTTAATACAGAAAATTCACTTTTGACTTTGTCCAATCTTTTTGGTTCATTTGTAACAGAGTCACCTTTATAAAAATAAGAAGATGTATGATTGCCAATTAGACAACTCACCACAAGAGACCAAATGACACAGAAATTACCAACTATAGGTCACCGTAAGGCCTTCAACAATGAGTAAAACCCATACCGCATAGTCAGCTATAAAAGACCCCGAAACGACAAATGTAAAACAATTCAAACGAGAAAACTAACGGCCTGTATTAATAAGTACAAAATAATGAACAAAAAACTAATATGATATACAGCAAAAAACAACAACCACTGAATTACAGGCTCCTGACTTGGGATGGGCACATATAGAATTACCCTTCTTGTCTCCAGGATTATGTAATATCTGTGCTGTGTCCATTTCCATTTCTGAATTAGATAAATCAGCAACATTTTCTTGATCTAAATCAACATTTTCTGTTCCTAAATCCCATGGTCTGTCCAAGGTGGCTTTCATTTGACCCCTACCAACTGTGCAGTAAGCATGCTCAGATACATTTACTTCAGATGAGAATCTGCCAACTTCCTCTGTTCTACATTCTTTTTTTGCGATCTTTTTCACTAAAATAACATTTAGTCAAATAAGGAATTTTTGTGATTTTTTTCATCAGAGTAATACCATGAATACTGGTTTACTGCAATAATGAGCTATGTTGAAAAGTTTTTTCTCTCTCTGTTAATTTGTAAATCATCTTTGACTTATATAAATATAGTATTTGAACTTCAAACAACTTGTCATCCAATTCAAGTATTTAGCTAAAAATAAAGCTAAGGTCAAAGGTTATTTGAGTAGCCTGAGCCCTAATATTGCAACAAATCTTAAATATACATGTATCATTATAAAATAAAACAGCTATTGAGTGGAACTGATCATCAGTGAGAAAAAGATTGAAAAATTATCCCTAAGATATGAGCTTGTAGGTTCAATACATATTAATGAAGCCTAAATATAGGTCAGAGTGACTACTTTTCCTGGTACATGTTCATGAAGTTGTTATACTTTCTCAGATGCATCCTAACAATGAATTTATGTGATTGTAGGTTACTGATTGAAAAATGAGCTTAAACTTACTACTCAGTATAAGTCAATGAAATATACAATTGGGGGTCAATATACATTACCTAAGATCTACACTAGATGTAAAACTTAACAGTAGTTAATTAAGCTTAAAAAATTAGGTCAGAGTGACCAAATTTCTTTGGGAAACTGTTATTAATTTCAAGACACATTGTTCCACAATGTTTAATAGACAATAGACAATATTTTATCAGAACAAATGCAATTTCAACAATTGGTAAAGGCTCAATTTAGAACATTGTATAGAAATACATAAAAAAAAATTACAACAACTAAATAATCAATACTTTCTAAACAGAATATTGATACTTAATATTTCTAACTTTGAACATTTTGTCTATCACAAAGTGACTCAAGCACTTTTAAATTAGTCATTTCTAGGATCCTGAATTGACACTTAAACAATATGAACTATAAGTGATCATAAGTATCATAAAAAAATAGTTCTTCCTCACTCTAAATCCCTATTCATTTTTATATCATATTTTTACTTGTCTAAATATGGTATTAAAATTTTGAACAATCTATGATTGAGGTCAATTGCGAATCTGGAGACAAAGTAAAGGTCATATGGCATTAATTTTGTTATTTGCTTTTCACAATAGCATTGCATTAGGAAATCTATGCCTACATCATTCTAAAGAAAGCAACTTGTACCAAAATAAAATGAAAGAAAAAATAATTCAAAATTCACGAAAATGAGTAATTAAAATAAAAGCTATAGATTGATTGATTGGTGTTTAACGCCACTTTAAGCACTATGGCGCTATTTGGTGGCAGTCAGTTTTTATTGGTAGAGTAAGCCAGAGTGCCTGGGCAGAACCACCGACCTTCAGTAGGACCTAGCCCTAACACTAAACCCTAACCCTAACCACCTAGTTGGCGGGACCATAATAATAACAATAAGATGCACATGTTGTGGATGTGGAAAAGTCCAAGTTTTATAATTGAACATTGGGTATTGGATACAAAGTGGAAGAAAGTATACTGATGAGCACACACAATATCTAACCCTTTCACTGCACCCTGCCCTTGCTAAACTAGTGTGCATAAACATTTATTGAAAAGAAATATACCTGGAGTGGAAATGATTGTTTGATTAACACCAGTTTCCCTTTCTTTCCTTAGCGAAATATATATTTCCCTATTACGTGTTGATACAGAAAATTCACTATTGACTTTGTCTAATCTTTTTGGTTCATTTTTAATTGAGTCAGCTTTATCCTTCTTTTCTCCAGGATTATGTAATATCTGTGCTGTGTCCATTTCTGTATCTGAATTTGATAAATCAGCAACATCTTCTTGATCTAAATCAATATTTTCCGTTCCTAAATCCCATGGTCTGTCCAAGGTGACTTCCATTTGATCTCTACTCTTTGCCTTTGAAGAGAATCTGCCAACTTCCTCTGTTCTACATTCTTGTTTCGCTGTCTTTATCACTAAAATAAATGCATATATGTTCAAATATGCAGTTAAATTGAGAAACTATTGTGATTTTCCCCATTAAAGTACTACTGGTTTGCCTGAATGATGAGCCATGTTGAAAGTAATTCTTTTTCCCACTATAATCTATGTAAATTTGTAAATCATCTTTGACTTATATAAATATACTACAGTATTTCAACTTCTAACAAACTTGTCATCTAAGTCAAATTTTCAGCTAGTAATAAAGCTAAGATCAAAGGTTATTTGTTTATTCTCATAATAGCCTTGTATTGCAGCAATTCACTAGTTACTACTGATCAAAGAAAATAACTCACACCAAAATATATTAGAGTGGTCAATTAAGTATTCATGCCATGATATTTATAAAGAGCTATAGATTTCTATGATGCATTTTAAAATACATACATCATTGTTGAATCTTATTTGTTTGATATCGAGCTGAATGTCACATGTTGTTTGAAGCTTAACTGTGCAGGTTTTTCTAGGGTGTTTTACTTTTGCAACAAATGGCCTAGATAATCCACAGGTGGAAGGGATTGTGTGCATATAAAATTTGGTAAAAAAATCCAACATTTCTTGCTTGTACCAAGTCAAGCTAACTGGACTATGCATTGTTTATTTTTGTTTGTCTTGATTTGTACATTCATCATTTTCAAACGGATTCTGGTGTTCCTGGGCTGTACTATCCAAAACTGTTTGCAGTTCCTGTTATCTTTTCTATGTACATGTACTATAATTGAAAAATAAATACAAACTATGACTAGCACCCCATAATTTTTATACAGAAAAAAAAGAAAATAAACCTTTTGTCCATTTTTTCTTCTTTCTTTTTTTCTTTGGAATCTTTGCTGAAAAGAAATTAAAGTGAAATATATAAATTCAAAAAAGTTAGTTTAAGCATAGCTGCATGTAGCTAATCTACAGTTATAAAATTAACTATGTTCCCAAATTGGCTTAATAAAACTTATATACAAGTATAATTATAATTATAATAAATGACTGTAATTGACATGAAATTGATCACCAAGTAGTGAGAAAAAACTGCAATGTTATCATGAAGTATCCAAGATATGAGCTTGGAGGTTCAATACAAATCTATGAAGCCTAAAATATAGGTCAGAGTGACTAGTTTTCCTGGTACATGAATTGGTTACACTTTCTTAGATGCATCCTTACAAACAATTTATGTGCACTTACTACTAAATATAAGTCAATGAAATATACAATTGGGGTCAATATAAAGTATCTGAAATACACTAGGGCTTAGAACTTAACAGTATTAAAGCTAATGAAGCTTAAAAATTTAGGTCAGATTGACCAAATTTCTATGGGAGACTGTTACCGGTAATCATTTCAAGACACAATGTTTAATCGACAACAGACAATAATTTATTAGAACAAATATAAAATAAACTGCTTCGCCGAGCGCAGCTGGATACGACCGCAGAGGTCCAACCCTGAACATTTGGGGCAAAAATGGACACAATATTCGCGCTTGATACAGGTCTGAATTTGGATTGTAATTAAATATTTGACACATAAAAGGTTTCTGACACAGAATAACTGTAGTCAAAGAACTTAGAATTGGTTATATGATTTGAATTTATATTTAATTTTTTTTGCTTTTGTGCAATACACTGTGCTGTTGTGAATTGACCCCCCTCCCCCCACAAAAAAAAATAAATTTTCACCCCCCCTTTTTTTTGCTTTTATGCAATACACTATGCTGTTGCGTATTGACCCCCCCTTTTTTTTTGCAAAAATAGAATTTTTCTGAAATCTGAAATGAGAAAAAATTTACCCCCCACAATTTCTTTACCCCCCTTTTTCCCCCAAAAGAAATTCTTTCCCTCAAGATATGGTCATAATCTCAATTCAAATTTCCAATGGAGTTTGCAACCATAATAACCCATTTAAATACATCATAAAAGTCTTAAAATAGAAAATGACATACATAATCATGGTTATACAATTAGATTCCTATATATAATTAGATATAACTTCTAAAAATAAATTGACAGCTAATCATCTCAAGACAATACAACATTTCTGTATACATAATTTAAAAGCAGTGTAAGGGAGGTAATCAAAATGTTGTGTTTGGATTACCTCCCTTACACTGCTTTTAAATTGTCTTAAATTAAATTGTCCATTTACCAGGAAACCCTTGTTTTTCCCCCTTTTTTGCCCCTAATTCCTAAACGGTTTGAGCCATAACCCCCCAAGGCAAATCCAAACCATCCCTTTGTGGTATGGAAACTTGTGGTATAATTTCAGAGAGATCCATACACCGTTCCACAAGTTATTGTCTGGAAACTAGAAAAATGCTTATTTGGGCCCCTTTTTGGCCCCAAATTCCTAAACTGTTAGGACCATAACCCCCAAAATCAATCCCAACCTTATTTTTGCGGTTATAAACCTTGTGTTTAAATTTCATAGATTTCTAATTAATTATACTAAAGTTATTGTCTGGAAACCAACTGTCTTCGGACGACGCTGACCACGCAGGCGACGACGTGATACCAATATACGACCAAAAAATGTTTTGCAGTCATATAATAAGAAGATGTGGTATGATTGCCAATGAGTCAACTCTCCACAAGAAACCAAATGACACAGAATTTAACAACTATAGGTCACAGTACAGCCTTCAACAATGAGCAAAGCCCATACCGTATAGTCAGCTATAAAAGGCCCCGAAATGACAAATGTTAAACAATTCAAACGAGAAAACGAACGGCCTAATTTATGTACAAAAAAAAGAATGAAAAACAAATATGTTTCACAGCAACAAACTACAACCACTGAATTACAGGCTCCTGACTTGGGACAGGCACATACAGAATGTGGCGGGGTTAAACACGTTTGAAGGTGCCAACCCTCCCCTAACCAGTATTGGGACAGTGGTGTAGAACAAAGGCCATTATAACAATTGGTAAAGGGTCAGTTAAGTACATTATCTAGAAATACATCAAAAAAATTTACAACAACTAAATAATTCATACTTTCTAAACAGGATATTGATATTTAATATCATTAATTGTTTTGTAAAACATTTTTTTCTAACTTTGAACAATTTGTCTATCACAAAGTGACTCTGGCACTTTTAAATTAGTCATTCCTCATAGACCCTGAATTGACACTTAAAACATATAAGCTATGAAAAAAGAGAATTCTTCTTCATTCTTAATCCCTAATTTTTTGTATAATATATTTTAATTGTTTTCCTAATTTTTTGTATAATATATTTCAATTGTTTCCCTAATTTTTTCGTATAATATATTTTAATTGTTTCCCTAATTTTTTGTATAATATATTTTAATTGTTTAATTGTTTGAATATGGTATTAAAATTTTGAACAAACTATAAATGAGATTGAGAGCGGATCTAATGACAAAGTAAAGGTCATATGCTATCATATTTGTTATTTGCTTCTCGCAATAGCATTGAATTAGGAAATATATGCCTACATACTTTTAAAGAAAGCTTCTTGTACTAAAAAAAAATATAAGAAAGATTAATTCAAGATTCATAAATGTGCATCATAAAGAGTTATAGAGCTCCATGATACAGTAACTGTCTAATCCGATTTGTTTGATATCACATCACTAAATGTCATTCAATGTTGACACTACCATCAAAAATTTGATAACCCTATGACTTGTACTTCATAATTTTTGATACCGATGATTCTAAAAACCAATAAACTGTTATCACAGAGATATGTCTCGCCTATTTGTAATTTTGATAATGCAAATGTTGAAATCAAAATAGCAATACTTTAACATGTAAGTTATGCAAATATTCAAGTCGATGAACCATGACTGAAGGTACATGGCTAAACAATCTCCATGAAATGAGATGTGCCAATGCTAATACAACTGCATACCAAATACCATTGACTTATTATAAGTCGTTCCCTTTAAACAAACCTAAACACAAACATTAACTTGTAAATTATGTAAAAGTTTCAAAGTCAACGAACCATGATCAGGGGTGGGGCTATATAATCTCCAAGGAAAAGATACTTGCCAATGCAAATATCATTGACTTAACATTAGCAGTTCATCTTAAACTGATCTAATCAAAAACTAATACATGTAAACTAAGCAAAAGTTTCAAAGTCAATAGACCATGACTGAGGGGGCAGGGCCAAATATTCTCCATGGAAATGAGATGTGCTAATGCTTATACAACTGAACAGCAATTAACATTGGCCTACTGCTAATGGTTCCCCTTGAACTGACCTAATCACAAACTAATACATGTTAACTAAGCAAAATTTTCAAAGTCTATAGACCATGACTTAGGGGGCGGAGCTAGATAATCTCCATGAAAATGAGATATGCCAATGCTTATACAACTGCATACCAAATATCATTGACGTACCACTAGTGGTTCCCCATAAATTGACCTTATGACAAACTAATACATGTAAACTATGAAAAGTTTCAAAGTCAATAGACCTTGACTGAGGGGGCGGGGCCAAATAATCTCCATTGTAATGAGATGTGCCAATGCTAATACAACTGCATACCAAATATCATTGACCTACCACTAGTGGTTCACCATGAACTAGACCTAATCACAAACTAATACATTGTTGACACCGCCCCCACCACCACCGCCGCCGTCACCATCGTCAACGCCGGAAACAGCATACCTATGTCTCGCTTTTTGATTCCGTCAAGGCGAGACAAAAAAATGTGTCCATAGGACACCATGCCAAACTCACCTTTTATATGTCCATGTTCAGTAAACCATAAAATCAAGGTCAAATTCATGACTTGGTATACAATTTTAAAAGGTCATCTCACAATGAACATGTATTCTAAGTATAAAGTTTATGTAACCACAACTTCATGGTAAACTACCTACCAAAAACTTTAACCTTAGGGAATGACCATTTAACTTCAAGGGGGGTTATGGTTTTTTCCTAAAAAAATATTCTGATCCCCAATTTGATGAAAACAAATATTATGGTCAAGCAGATGACAAAAAAAAATATTCTGAATCCAGATTTTCCCCATACCTTATAGTGTTAAATTTTGAAAAAGATAATTTGATTGATAGCGTCAAAAAAAAAAAGCGTGAACAAATTTTTCTGACTCAGACAAAAAACCATAACCCCCCCCCCCCCCTTGAAGTTAAATGGTTGCTCCCTTAGAAGAAATTCTTTTTACACTTTTTTAAAAGAGACATGTACATGAATGAAACCTAAACTCAATCTGTAGGTCATCATTATATACCAATAATTTAATTTGCAGTGGCAGATCCAGAACTTTTTATAAGGGGGGCCGCTCAAGTCATGCTTCAGTGATTCCCTATATAATCAACCAAATTTTTCCCACAAAAGGGGGGTCCAGGCCCCCCTAGATCAGCCTATGATTTGGAATTTAACTCTTCTGATTGGCTGAAAGTTTTTTGTCTATCAGCTCATAGACATAATTTTGTCATGTGCTCGTGATGTCATCAACGTTTTTTCATGATTTCCTCCTTAAAATGGAATTTAGAATTAATTTATAAGGAAAGACTGTAATATTTTCTGTCTAATCGAAATAACCTCAAAAATGTGGTGCATGCTTTTTAATAACCCGCTACCCGGGCTATTCAGTGTGCACCACAATTTTTTATGTTATTTCTTCATAGAAAAAATACTACAGTCATTCCTAAAAATGTACCAAAAAAGTTAGCTCATTATAATAAAAAATAAGTGCAACTTTAATGACATAACACATCTTCTTATCAGGCGAAAAAAAGATATTTTAGAAGAGAATTGAAAGGAAACAGTGTGATAAAGGTTTTCATATATTTCCCACATTTTTTTTACTGAAATTGGCAATTTTTTTTTCTATTGAAGATGTACGTGTACAAGATTTTTTGAGGCCATGACTTCACTATAAATGTATTTTAATATAACTGCATAAAAAGAACTTTAAAACATTGTCAAGAATTTTGCAATTTTAGACTTTCAATTACTAATCAACTAAGAAATAAAGAGCACCAGTGCAAGAACCAACAAAATAATTTTTAATGTAAAGTGTAAAGGTGTCAATAAAAAAAAAACCATTTTCTTTTAAATATTGACTTAGTTCTTTTTCAAAATATTTCCTTTTCACAAATTTTATTAAATCTATGCACTGAGTGACATTTAAAGCATTTCTCTTTTTTTTTGTAACCTTGAAATTTTTGTGAACATTTAAGATATCACATACCCATCAATCATTTGAAAGAAATTTTAGTCTAGACTATCAAATATGTGCTAGCACATGTCTCCTTTCAATTTTTTTAACTAACAAAATATCATTTTTTGAACTTTATAATTTTTTCTTAAAAATACTTACATATAGATTTCTCCCCCCAAAAAACATAGCCACTTTTGAAAAAAGAAGAATGCCCTATTTTACATACTATCTTAAGAGGTATTTGAGTATAGATAAATAAAAATATCCAACTTAATATGACCCCATCATGAAAGTTCATTCACCCTTAACTTAGATTACACTTCACCTGTACATTTGAACATAAGATTCAAATCGATAACTTGTATCTATTAGTAAGACAGTTAAAAAATGCATACTTTAGACATGTGACTTTGAGTGTCACATTGTTTATTCATATATTTCACAATTTCCTTCAATCCTTTCATTTATACTTCCTGGATTGGAGAGTGACTATCCTGTTACCGGTAATTTAAAGCAATATTATTTTTATGGTTATTTTGATTCTCTAGTAATTTACACGTAAAAGACATATAAAACAATATACAGTCTTTGTGAGTATGAATTTAACATTATTACATTATTTCATTTATCATATATAGTCTTAGAGTAACTAAAATTCAAATTACTATGAATTTAAATTGCTTATACTATTTTAAATTCAGTTTAAAAATACATTTTTAATTTCAGTGTCAGTACATTTGTGTGTACTTTCATTTCAATAAAACAAAACTGAATTTATAAATAAAATGTTACATCTTTGGTTACTTGCAAATGACTACAGGTAATTACATATTCACCTGACATAATATACATAAAGCATAACATATGTCATACATATGCATGCACATGAAGCATGGATGAGAATATGCACATTAAGCATGCATAAGTTTTTCTCTGGGGATTGCCTTGTGAACTTAGCACATTAAAATAATCTGACTCAGCATGTATGTCTAGTACAAAGCATGCTTCATCTTCATATAATAACATATTCTCATCGTAAATATAAATTTAATTAACCACTGGACGATGAGCAGCGACTTTTTTAAGTCTTAAATATGACTGTATTTCATAATTATACAGGTAGAGTAGTAACGATTTTTATGATGGCTATGAAAAAGACACTGGTACTTGCAGTTTTGTTTGTTTGTTTATCATTGGTTAATGGTTTGAATGAAGAGGCTGTCAATGAAAATGATATTAAACAATATACAGGTAAATTTCTTCTCACTTTATCAAACTGCGTGCACATGGCCCTGTACTTGTGTATAAATGATTTTTAATTTCTAAATCGTATCCCTGATGTAATTAAAAAAAATACACTCTTTCAAATAAGTAAATACATATGGCAAAGTTCATGTTTTGCAAGGGGAAAACTTTAAAAAATATCATTCTGATTAATAAATCTAATATGTAGTGTAATTATAAATTGCTATTGAGTTCTGAAGATTTATGAAAGTTTCAATGAAGAGACGTTACAGATACAAGATTCATATCCAAATTTGTAAATATTGCAAAGTCCATACTTCTCTATGTGATCAAAGTCATTCATATCCAAAAATAAAATTGGAGATGTATACTTTAGATTATCTGTTAGGAAAATGATTCTATGGATGATATCTAGCATGTAGATTAAGGAGTTGTTGATATCAGATGTCCACTCTTTTGTGTAGATATGGTAGACATCCACAGTGTTTTGTAGATTTACATGTTTTACTATTAAATGCCGCACACAATAAAGGGTGAAAAATAACTAGAGGCTCTAAAGAGCCTGTGTCGCTCACCTTGGTCTATGTGCATATTAAACAAAGGACACAGATGGATTCATGACAAAACAGTTTATCTCTATCTATAACAATATTCAAGACAAGAAATGATTGTAACAGGATGCTGTTACGAAGTCTCCCAAACGAAGCTCCCATAATTCGTAATTCCCAGTGTCGCCTGACATTGGACAAAGTCCAGTGAAAATTGGTTTGGTCCAGTAAAGTTAGTGCATTAGTGATGCCTGGGGACTAACCCTGTAAATCATTCAAATCATCTTGGCATGACAAACCAGAATATATATGGTTGAGGGGTGGGGATCTCGACCATTTACAAGATACTAGAACATTGGGGGTGGGGGGAACCCCCGGGGACTGACCCTATACATCATTCAAATGTTCGAGAAACGACGAACAGGAATATATATGGTCTAGGGGTGGGGTTCTCGACCATTTACAAGATATTAGAACATTGGGGGTGGGGGGAACCCAGTGGGGACTGACTGTATACGTCATTCAAATGTTCGAGACATGATGAACAGGAATATATATGGTTTAGGGGTGGGGATCTCGACCATTTACAAGATATTAGAACTTTCTCAAATGGCAGGAGGTCGGGATGACCCCTGGGGACTAACCCTGTATATCATTCAAACCATCTTGGTATGACAAACCAGAATATATATGGTTTAGGGGTGGGGATCTTGACCACTTACAAGATATTAGAACTTTCTTAAATAGCAGGGGGTGGGGGTGACCCCTGGGGACTAACCCTGTATATCATTCAAACCATCTTGGTATGACAAACCAGAATATATATGGTTTAGGGGTGGGGATATTGACCACTTACAAGATATTAGAACTTTCTTAAATAGAAGGGGCTGGGGGTGACCCCTGGGGACTAACCCTGTATATCATTCAAACCATCTTCGCATGACAAACCAGAATATATATGGTTTAGGGGTGGGGATCTTAACCACTTACATTAGAACTTTCTTAAATGGCAGGGGGTGGGGGTGACCCCTGAGGACTAACCCTGTATTTCATTTGATGTGCTTTATCATGACAAACCAGAATATATATGGTTTAGGGGTGGGGATCTCGACCATTTACAAGATATTAGAACTTTCTCAAATGGCAGGGGGTCGGGATGACCCCTGGGGACTAACCCTGTATATCATTCAAACCATCTTAGCATGACAAACCAGAATATATATGGTTTAGGGGTGGGGATCTCGACCATTTACAAGATATTAGAACTTTCTCAAATGGCAGGGGGTCGGGATGACCCCTGGGGACTAACCCTGTATATCATTCAAACCATCTTAGCATGACAAACCAGAATATATATGGTTTAGGTGTGGGGATCTTGACCACTTACAAGATATTAGAACTTTCTTAAATGGCATGGGGTGGGGGTGACCCCTGGGGACTAACCCTGTATTTCATTTCATGTGTTTTATCATGACAAAACAGAATATATATGGTTTAGGGGTGGGGATCTCGACCATTTACAAGATATTAGAACTTTCTCAAATGTCAGGGGGTGGGGATGACCCCTGGGGACTAACCCTGTATATCATTCAAACCATCTTAGCATGACAAACCAGAATATATATGGTTTAGGGGTGGGGATCTCGACCATTTTCAAGATATTAGAACTTTCTCAAATGGCAGGGGGTCAGGATGACCCCTGGGGACTAACCCTGTATATCATTCAAACCATCTTAGCATGACAAACCAGAATATATATGGTTTAGGGGTGGGGATCTTGACCACTTACAAGGTATTAGAACTTTCTTAAATGGCAGGGGGTGGGGATGACCCCTGGGGACTAACCCTGTATTTCATTTAATGGGTTTTATCATTTAGAACATTTTCAATTAAAAAGATTGTGTCTATCACAAACGGTTTTCAATTTATAATCATTTGAAAATTAAAAACTAGAGGCTCTAAAGAGCCTGTGTCGCTCACCTTGGTCTATGTGAATATTAAACAAAGGACGCAGATGGATTCATGACAAAATTGTGTTTTGGTGATGGTGATGTGGTCATTAAAGATTGCATATTTTGGCGTTAATATTGATTCACTTATAGGGTCTTTGCATCGGCACTAAACACATTTATTTAAAAACCAGTTGTTGGCATGACACGGGTTATGTTCTTCTCATATATGTTATGATGGTATGATACTAAACCCCTAACGGGAAGGATTGTGCTTGATATTCATATGATGAAGCCATAATCTTTCAATCAGTTTAATTGAAGTTTGGAGCTGGCATGTCAGTTAACTGCTAGTAGTCTGTTGTTATTTATGTATTATTGTCATTTTGTTTATTTTCTTTGGTTACATCTTCTGACATCAGACTCGGACTTCTCTTGAACTGAATTTTAATGTGCGTATTGTTATGCGTTTACTTTTCTACATTGGCTAGAGGTATAGGGGGAGGGTTGAGATCTCATAAACATGTTTAACCCCGCCGCATTTTTGCGCCTGTCCCAAGTCAGGAGCCTCTAGCCTTTGTTAGTCTTGTATTATTTTTAATTTTAGTTTCTTGTGTACAATTTGGAGTTTAGTATGGCGTTCATCATCACTGAACTAGTATATATATTTGTTTAGGGGCCAGCTGAAGGACGCCTCCGGGTGCGGGAATTTCTCGCTGCATTGAAGACCTGTTGGTGGCCTTCTGCTGTTGTCTGTTCTGTGGTCGGGTTGTTGTCTCTTTGACACATTCCCCATTTCCATTCTCAATTTTATATTGTACATCTTAATTTACTGAACATTTTTCCTGCTTACAATTATCTCTATCTATAATTAACTTGGCCCAGTAGTTTCAGAGGAGAAGATTTTTGTAAAAGATTACTAAGATTTACGAAAAAATGGTTAAAATTGACTATAAAGGGCAATAACTCCTAAAGGGGTCAACTGACAATTTCGGTCATGTTGACTTATTTGTTGATCTTACTTGGCCGACATTTATCGTTTTTTACAGTTTATCTCTATCTATAATAATATTCAAGATAATAACCAAAAACAGCAAAATTACCTTAAAATTACCAATTCAGGGGCAGCAACCCAACAACGGGTTGTCCGATTCATCTGAAAATTTCAGGGCAGATAGATCTTGACCTGATAAACAATTTTACTTCATGTCAGATTTGCTTTAAATGCTTTGGTTTTTGAGTTAAAAGCCAAAAACTGAATTTTACCCCTATGTTCTATTTTTAGCCGTGGCGGCCATCTTGGTTGGTTGACCAGGTCACGCCACACATTTGTAAAACTAAATAACCAAATGATGATTGTGGCCAAGTTTGGTTTAATTTGGCCCAGTTGTTTCAGAGGAGAAGATTTTTGTAAAAGATTACTAAGATTTACGAAAAATGGTTAAAAATTGACTATAAAGGGCAATTACTCCTAAAGGGGTCAACTGACCATTTCGGTTAATTGACTTATTTGTAAATCTTACTTTGCTGAACATTATTGCTGTTTACAGTATATCTCTATCTATAATAATATTCAAGATAATAACCAAAAACAGCAAAATTTCCTTAAAATTACCAATTCAGGGGCAGCAACCCAATAACGGGTTGTCCGATTCATCTGAAAATTTCAGGGCAGATAGATCTTGACCTGATGAACAATTTTACCCCATGTCAGATTTGCTTTAAATGCTTTGGTTTTTGAGTTAAAAGCCAAAAACTGAATTTTACCCCTATGTTCTATTTTTAGCCGTGGCGGCCATCTTGGTTGGTTGACCAGGTCACGCCACACATTTTTAAAACTAGATAACCAAATGATGATTGTTGCCAAGTTTGGTTTAATTTGGCCACGTAGTTTCAGAGGAGAAGATTTTTGTAAAAGATTACTAAGATTTACGAAAAATTGTTAAAAATTGACTATAAAGGGCAATAACTCCTAAAGGGGTCAACTGACCATTTCAGTCATGTTGACTTATTTGTTAATCTTACTTTGCTGAACATTATTGCTGTTTACAGTTTATCTCTATCTATAATAATATTCAAGATAATAACCAAAAACAGCAAAATTTCCTTAAAATTACCAATTCAGGGGCAGCAACCCAACAACAGGTTGTTCGATTCATCTGAAAATTTTAGGGCAGATAGATCTTGACCTGATAAACAATTTTACTTCATGTCAGATTTGCTCTAAATGCTTTGGTTTTTGAGTTATAAGCCAAAAACTGCATTTTACCCCTATCTTTTATTTTTAGCTGTGGCGGCCATCTTGGTTGGTTGGCCGGGTCACGCCACACATTTTTTAAACTAGATACCCCAATGATGATTGTGGCCAAGTTTGGTTTAATTTGGCCGAGTTGTTTCAGAGGAGAAGATTTTTGTAAAAGATTACTAAGATTTACGAAAAATGGTTAAAAATTGACTATAAAGGGCAATTTCTCCTAAAGGGGTCAACTGACCATTTCAGTTATATTGACTTATTTGTAAATCTTACTTTGCTGAACATTATTGCTGTTTACAGTTTATCTCTATCTATAATAATATTCAAGATAATAACCAAAAACAGCAAAATTTCCTTAAAATTACCAATTCAGGGGCAGCAACCCAATAACGGGTTGTCCGATTCATCTGAAAATTTCAGGGCAGATAGATCTTGACCTGATGAACAATTTTACCCCATGTCAGATTTGCTCTTAATGCTTTGGTTTTTGAGTTATAAGCTAAAAACTGCATTTTACCCCTATGTTCTATTTTTAGCCGTGGCGGCCATCTTGGTTGGTTGACAGGGTCACGCCACACATTTTTAAAACTAGATACCCCAATGATGATTGTGGCCAAGTTTGGTTAAATTTGGCCCAGTAGTTTCAGAGGAGAAGATTTTTGTAAAAGTTTACGGACGACGGACGACGGACGACGGACGACGGACGCAGGACGACGGACGACGGACGCAAAGTGATGAGAAAAGCTCACTTGACCTTTCAGGTCAGGTGAGCTAAAAAATAAAATCCCATAGGGTTCTATAGTAAAACCCTCTTTTCTTTTTGCCCCTCAAAGTACCCCTTTATAAACCCCATTGCACAAACAAAACCCTGATTGCACCACTAGACATGTTAGTCTAACATATTGTGAAACCCTAAGTTAATCTGACAAGCGGTTTTGGAGAACGGGTGCGGACAAGTTCAAATTTAAAAGCGGCGGAAGAGGAAGAGGAAGAGGAAGAGGAAGAATAATAATAATAATAATAAGAACTGAGCAAAAACAATAAGTCTTCCCAAACTTCGTTTGGGAGACTTAATAATAACCAAAAGCTGCAAAATTTTCTTAAAATTACCAATTCAGGGGCAGCAACCCAACAACGGGTTGCCTGATTGGTCTGAAAATTTCAGGGCAGATAGATCTTGACCAAATGAACAATTTTTATCCTCATCAGATTTGCTCTAAATGCTTTGGTTTCAGAGATATGAGCCAAAAACTGCATTTTACCCTATGTACTATTTTTTAGCCATGTCGGCCATCTTCGTTCGCGGGCGGGGTCATCGGACACATTTTTTAAACTAGATACCCTAATGATGATTGTGGACAAGTTTGGTTAAATTTGTCTTAGTAGTTTCAGAGGAGAAGATTTTTGTAAAAAATTACAAAAAATTACGAAAAATGGTTAAAAATTGACTATAAAGGGCAATAACTCCTTAAGGGGTCAACTGACCATTTTGGTCAAGTTGTTTTATTTGTAGATCTTACTTTGCTGAACATTATTGCTGTTTACAGTTTATCTCTATCTATAATAATGTTCAAGATAATAACCAAAAACTGCAAAATTTCCTTAAAATTACCAATTCAGGGGCAGCAACCCAACAACGGGTTGCCTGATTGGTCTGAAAATTTCAGGGCAGATAGATCTTGACCTAATGAACAATTTTATACTATCAGATTTGCTCTTAATGCTTTGGTTTCAGAGATATGAGCCAAAAACTGCATTTTACCCTATGTACTATTTTTTAGCCATGTCGGCCATCTTGGTTCGCGGGCGGGGTCATCGGACACATTTTTTAAACTAGATACCCTAATGATGATTGTGGACAAGTTTGGTTAAATTTGTCTTAGTAGTTTCAGAGGAGAAGATTTTTGTAAAAGATTACAAAAATTTACGAAAAATGGTTAAAAATTGAATATAAAGGGCAATAACTCCTTAAGGGGTCAAATGACCATTTTCAAGATATTAGAACTTTCTCAAATGGCAGGGGGTCAGGATGACCCCTGGGGACTAACCCTGTATATCATTCAAACCATCTTAGCATGACAAACCAGAATATATATGGTTTAGGGGTGGGGATCTTGACCACTTACAAGGTATTAGAACTTTCTTAAATGGCAGGGGGTGGGGATGACCCCTGGGGACTAACCCTGTATTTCATTTAATGGGTTTTATCATTTAGAACATTTTCAATTAAAAAGATTGTGTCTATCACAAACGGTTTTCAATTTATAATCATTTGAAAATTAAAAAAAATAAAATCCCATAGGGTTCTATAGTAAAACCCTCTTTTCTTTTTGCCCCTCAAAGTACCCCTTTATAAACCCCATTGCACAAACAAAACCCTGATTGCACCACTAGACATGTTAGTCTAACATATTGTGAAACCCTAAGTTAATCTGACAAGCGGTTTTGGAGAACGGGTGCGGACAAGTTCAAATTTAAAAGCGGCGGAAGAGGAAGAGGAAGAGGAAGAGGAAGAAGAATAATAATAATAATAAGAACTGAGCAAAAACAATAAGTCTTCCCAAACTTCGTTTGGGAGACTTAATAATAACCAAAAGCTGCAAAATTTTCTTAAAATTACCAATTCAGGGGCAGCAACCCAACAACGGGTTGCCTGATTGGTCTGAAAATTTCAGGGCAGATAGATCTTGACCAAATGAACAATTTTTATCCTCATCAGATTTGCTCTAAATGATTTGGTTTCAGAGATATGAGCCAAAAACTGCATTTTACCCTATGTACTATTTTTTAGCCATGTCGGCCATCTTCGTTCGCGGGCGGGGTCATCGGACACATTTTTTAAACTAGATACCCTAATGATGATTGTGGACAAGTTTGGTTAAATTTGTCTTAGTAGTTTCAGAGGAGAAGATTTTTGTAAAAAATTACAAAAAATTATGAAAAATGGTTAAAAATTGACTATAAAGGGCAATAACTCCTTAAGGGGTCAACTGACCATTTTGGTCAAGTTGTTTCATTTGTAGATCTTACTTTGCTGAACATTATTGCTGTTTACAGTTTATCTCTATCTATAATAATGTTCAAGATAATAACCAAAAACTGCAAAATTTCCTTAAAATTACCAATTCAGGGGCAGCAACCCAACAACGGGTTGCCTGATTGGTCTGAAAATTTCAGGGCAGATAGATCTTGACCTAATGAACAATTTTATACTTATCAGATTTGCTCTTAATGCTTTGGTTTCAGAGATATGAGCCAAAAACTGCATTTTACCCTATGTACTATTTTTTAGCCATGTCGGCCATCTTGGTTCGCGGGCGGGGTCATCGGACACATTTTTTAAACTAGATACCCTAATGATGATTGTGGACAAGTTTGGTTAAATTTGTCTTAGTAGTTTCAGAGGAGAAGATTTTTGTAAAAGATTACAAAAATTTACAAAAAATGGTTAAAAATTGAATATAAAGGGCAATAACTCCTTAAGGGGTCAAATGACCATTTTCAAGATATTAGAACTTTCTCAAATGGCAGGGGGTCAGGATGACCCCTGGGGACTAACCCTGTATATCATTCAAACCATCTTAGCATGACAAACCAGAATATATATGGTTTAGGGGTGGGGATCTTGACCACTTACAAGGTATTAGAACTTTCTTAAATGGCAGGGGGTGGGGATGACCCCTGGGGACTAACCCTGTATTTCATTTAATGGGTTTTATCATTTAGAACATTTTCAATTAAAAAGATTGTGTCTATCACAAACGGTTTTCAATTTATAATCATTTGAAAATTAAAAAAAATAAAATCCCATAGGGTTCTATAGTAAAACCCTCTTTTCTTTTTGCCCCTCAAAGTACCCCTTTATAAACCCCATTGCACAAACAAAACCCTGATTGCACCACTAGACATGTTAGTCTAACATATTGTGAAACCCTAAGTTAATCTGACAAGCGGTTTTGGAGAACGGGTGCGGACAAGTTCAAATTTAAAAGCGGCGGAAGAGGAAGAGGAAGAGGAAGAGGAAGAAGAATAATAATAATAATAAGAACTGAGCAAAAACAATAAGTCTTCCCAAACTTCGTTTGGGAGACTTAATAATAACCAAAAGCTGCAAAATTTTCTTAAAATTACCAATTCAGGGGCAGCAACCCAACAACGGGTTGCCTGATTGGTCTGAAAATTTCAGGGCAGATAGATCTTGACCAAATGAACAATTTTTATCCTCATCAGATTTGCTCTAAATGCTTTGGTTTCAGAGATATGAGCCAAAAACTGCATTTTACCCTATGTACTATTTTTTAGCCATGTCGGCCATCTTCGTTCGCGGGCGGGGTCATCGGACACATTTTTTAAACTAGATACCCTAATGATGATTGTGGACAAGTTTGGTTAAATTTGTCTTAGTAGTTTCAGAGGAGAAGATTTTTGTAAAAAATTACAAAAAATTACGAAAAATGGTTAAAAATTGACTATAAAGGGCAATAACTCCTTAAGGGGTCAACTGACCATTTTGGTCAAGTTGTTTTATTTGTAGATCTTACTTTGCTGAACATTATTGCTGTTTACAGTTTATCTCTATCTATAATAATGTTCAAGATAATAACCAATAAAATGCTTCGCTGGGGCGCAGCTTGATACGACCGCAGAGGTCGAACCCTGAACAGTTGGGGCAAGTATGGACACAACATTCAAGCTTGATACAGCTCTGAATTTGGATTGTTATTAAATATTTGACACAGCATAGGTTTCTGACACAGAAAGAATGTGGTCTAAGAACTTGAATTTTTTTAATTTACCTATTATGGTCCAATGTCCAAAATCAAAATACATGGTTAGATTCAGCATATCAAAAAACCCCATATATTCAATTTTTGTTAAAATCAAACAAAGTTTAATTTTGGACCCCAACTTGGACAAACTTGAAAACTGGGCCCATAATCAAAAATCTAAACACATGTTTAGATTCAGCATATCAAAGAACCCCAAGAATTCAATTTTTGCTAAAATCAAACTAAGTTTAATTTTGGACCCTTTGGACCTTAATGTAGACCAATTTAAAAAAACGGGACTTAAAATTAAAAATCTAAATACACGGTTAGATTTGGAATATCAAAGAACCCCAATAATTCAATTTTTGATGAAATCAAACAAAGTTTAATTTTGGACCCTTTTGACCTCAATATGAACCAATTTGATAGCGGGGCCCACAAATAAAAATTCTAAATTCATGGTTAGATTCAGCATATCAAAGAACCCCATATATTCAATTTTTGTTGAAATCAAAAAAAGTTTAATTTTGGACCCCAACTTGGACAAACTTGAAAACTGGGCCCATAATCAAAAATCTAAACACATGTTTAGATTCAGCATATCAAAGAACCCCAAGAATTCAATTTTTGTTAAAATCAAACTAAGTTTAATTTTGGACCCTTTGGACCTCAATGAAGACCAATTTAAAAAACGGGACCCAAATTAAAAATCTAAAAACACGGTTAGATTTGGCATATCAAAGAACCCCAATAATTCAATTTTCGATGAAATCAAACAAAGTTTAATTTTGGACCCTTTTGACCTCAATATGAACCAATTTGATAGCAGGGCCCACAAATAAAAAATCTAAATACATGGTAAGATTCAGCATATCAAAGAACCTCATATATTCAATTTTTGTTGAAATCAAACAAAGTTTAATTTTGGACCCCAATTTGGACCAACTTGAAAACTGGGCCCATAATCAAAAATCTAAATACATGGTTAGATTCAGCATATCAAAGAACCCCATTTATTCAATTTTTGTTGAAATCAAACAAAGTTTAAATACTGGACCCTATCTTGGACCAACTTGAAAACTGGGCCCATAATCAAAAATCTAAACACATGTTTAGATTCAGCAAATCAAAGAACCCCAAGAATTCAATTTTTGTTAAAATCAAACTAAGTTTAATTTTGGACCCTTTGGACCTCAATTTAGACCAATTTAAAAAACAGGACCCAAAATTAAAAACCTAAATACACGGTTAGATTTGGAATATCAAAGAACCCCAATAATTCAATTTTAGATGAAATCAAACAAAGTTTAATTTTGGACCCTTTTGACCTCAATATGAACCAATTAGATAACGGGGTCCACAAATAAAAAATCTAAATACATGGTTAGATTCAGCATATCAAAGAACCCCATATATTCAATTTTTGTTGAAATCAAACAAAGTTTAATTTTGGACCCCAATTTGGACCAACTTGAAAACTGGGCCAAAAATCAAAAATCTAAATACATGTTTAGATTCAGCATATCAAAGAACCTCATATATTCAATTTTTGCTAAAATCAAACAAAGTTTAATTTTGGACCCTTTGGACATTAATGTAGACCAATTTGAAAACTGGACCCAAAATTAAAAATCTAAATACACTGTTAGATTCGGCATAACAAATAAATAAATGTGATCAAAGATTTTACAAATCTAATGCGCCATACTGTGCAATTAAAGATTACTTCTTGAAATTTTTCAATATTTGAAATTTGAAAAAAAAATAATATTTGAAGAATAATTCTTTTTAATTTCTGAAATCTGAAATGAGAAAAAATTGGCCCCCCACAATTTCTTCTTATCCCCCCCCCCCTCTTTTTCCCCCAAAAAAATGCTTTCCCTCAAGATATGGTCATAATCTCAATTCAAATTTCCAATGGAGTTGGCAACCATAATTACCCATTTAAATTTACCATAGTGCTAACTTAATCTAATTTATAAATTTATAATAGAATTAATAAAAATATAGTGTCAAATCTTTCATATGGATTTTTTTGTAAAAAAAAAAGATGAAAACATTTGCAGATATTTTTACTGGTCTTCCTTTATAAATATGCATTTCTTTAAACATAATTTAAAAGCAGTGTAAGGGAAGTAACCAAAACGTTGTATTTGGATTACCTCCCTTACACTGTTTTAGATTATCTTTATTGTTCATTAACCATTACTTTATACATAATTTAAAAGCAGTGTAAGGGAGATAATTTCAATGATGTATTTGATTTATCTCCCTTACACTGCTTTAAATTATGTTTTGTACTAAAGTATTTGTCCATTAACCAGGACAACCTTGTTTTTCCCCCTTTTTTGCCCCTAATTCCTAAACGGTTTGAGCCATAACCCCCCAAAGCAAATCCTAACCATCCCTTTGTGGTATGGAAACTTGTAGTATAATTTCAGAGAGATCCATACACCGTTCCACAGTTATTGTCTGGAAACTAGAAAATGCTCATTTTTGGCCCCTTTTTGGCCCCTAATTCCTTAACTGTTGGTACCATAACCCCCAAAATCAATCCCAACCTTCCTTTTGTGGTATTTAACCTTATGGTCAAATTTCAAAAAGATCCATTCACTTAAACTAAAGTTAGAGTGCGAAAACCAATATGTATTCGGACGACGACGACGACGACGACGCCAACGTCATACCAATATACGACCACAAAATTTTTTTGCGGTCGTATAAAAACTGCAAAATTTCCTTAAAATTACCAATTCAGGGGCAGCAACCCAACAACGGGTTGCCTGATTGGTCTGAAAATTTCAGGGCAGATAGATCTTGACCTAATGAACAATTTTATACTTATCAGATTTGCTCTTAATGCTTTGGTTTCAGAGATATGAGCCAAAAACTGCATTTTACCCTATGTACTATTTTTTAGCCATGTCGGCCATCTTGGTTCGCGGGCGGGGTCATCGGACACATTTTTTAAACTAGATACCCTAATGATGATTGTGGACAAGTTTGGTTAAATTTGTCTTAGTAGTTTCAGAGGAGAAGATTTTTGTAAAAGATTACAAAAATTTACGAAAAATGGTTAAAAATTGAATATAAAGGGCAATAACTCCTTAAGGGGTCAAATGACCATTTTGGTCAAGTTGACTTATTTGTAGATCTTACTTTGCTGAACATTATTGCTGTTTACAGTTATCTCTATCTATAATAATGTTCAAGATAATAACCAAAAACGGCAAAATTTCCTTAAAATTACCAATTCAGGGGCAGCAACCCAACAACGGGTTGTCCGATTCATCTGAAAATTTCAGGGCAGATAGATCTTGACCTGATAAACAATTTTACCCCATTCAGATTTGCTCTAAATGCTTTGTTTTCAGAGATATAAGCCAAAATCTACATTTTACCCTATGTTCTATTTTTAGCCATGGCGGCCATCTTGGTTGGTTGGCCGGGTCACCGGACACATTTTTTAAACTAGATACCCCAATGATGATTGTGGCCAAGTTTGGTCAAATTTGGCCCAGTAGTTTCAGAGGAGAAGATTTTTGTAAAAGTTTACGGACGACGGACGACGGACGCAGGACGATGGACGCCAAGTGATGAGAAAAGCTCACTTGACCTTTCAGGTCAGGTGAGCTAAAAAGGGACATGTAAAACAGTATCCGAACAGGTTCTTTAGATTCTGTGAAAGATTCGTTGAAATCAAGTGAGTGTTCATTAGGAGTTGTTTTTAAAAATTACACTTCTGATAGACACATGAACAAACACATGAACACACACAATAATTCTGCATCCCTGCTTCACTTTATAGCAAGAGATCGAGAGTATGAGAGAATTTTCCAAAATTGATTAATTTTCTCTCAAGCTCTTTTGTTTCATTTTATAGACACCCCTAAAAATTGGCTACAATCAATCTAATTAAAATTAGTTCTCTGCACTTGCTCCTTATTTTCGTTCAGTTGTTTATATGTTTCAATGAGAACACTACAGTAAGTAATGTTTATAAACAATACATGCATTTAATTAACATTTGAAAGATTTTTAACATGTTTAAGCTACATTGACATCAAAACAGTATTAAACATAAATACAGCTTTAAATATTTTACCACAAAGTTATTTCATTCAGATTGTGGTGCAGCCAGAAAACTTGGAGGTTACATGAAGAGTGGTGTATACAAACTATGGATGAATACAACAAAAACTTACTTCAAGGTATGGAACATTTTATTAGGCACATCACGTGTTTGAATGTATGGCAGAAATAACTTAAAAAAAAGACCTTTCAAGAAAAATATCAAAACATCATATTTAGACGAAACAAACCCCCTCAGCGGTCTTGTTATTGTTGTTCAGTGATTTCCCAAGTACAAGAGTACATTTGTCTGATCTCTAGGCTACAGCTTTTAAATTTTACTCTAGATGGTTTAATGTGGATTTGATTATTTTCATGGATATCAGTTTTTGTGGATTAAGGAAATTATATGCATTGTTACATATTTTTAATTTCGTGCATAATTCTGCATACAAACCTATATTAGAAAATTTGTTGAACATTAAAAATAGTTGTTAACCTATAACCACGAAATCCATAAAAATTGATATCCGCGAAAAATACTGAATCCACAGTACCTTAAACCAAAAGTTTAACTTACCTTAAACAAACCTTTAGTAGATATAGGAAGATGTGGTATGAGTGCCAATGAGACAACTCTCCATCCATGTAACAATTTATAAAAGTAAACCATTATAGGTCAAGGTACGGCCTTCAACACGGAGCAATGGCTCACACCGAACAGCAAGCTATAAAGGGCCCCAAAAATTACTAGTGTAAAACCATTCAAACGGGAAAACCAACGGTCTAATCTATATAAAAACGAGAAACGAGAAACACGTATGAACTACATAAACAGACGACAACTACTGTGCATCAGATACAGGAGGGATGATACAGAAGGGATGGACAATCAGATGGATGGGTAAACACTGGAAATCATAAGGCCCCCTCTTCTATTGTTGGTGAGGCATTAAAACTTGATTAGAATAATCTCTTTAGTAATTTAATTCTTTTTTACTCAACCCTTAGTTACTTTCATATTGAAGTATTTTTTATTTCAGATAATCTGTGAACATACACCAAACAACTCCTTCAATGTAATTCAACGCAGGATTGATGGTCGAGAAAACTTCAACAGATTGTGGCATGATTATGTAAATGGTTTTGGTACTTCTCAGGGAGATTACTGGGCTGGTCTTAATTCAATTTATTACTTGACAAATCATCAAGGTAAGACCATACTAAAATTTTGTGAGTTAGGGTTTTTTTTCTTAACAAAAATAGAGCAGAGGGATTTTCTTGCAGTGTTGAAGACCCATTGGTGGCTTTTGGCTGTTTTCTGCTCTTTGGTCAGGTTGTTGTCTCTTTGACACATTCCCCATTTCCATTCTCAATTTAAATAGGTTGGTAGGAATTTTATTTTCATTCTGCTAGATGTTTTTTTTAACCTGAGTATATAAGGAGACCCAGATATTTGTCAAGATTCACTACCAAAAATTACAATAAAAATTAAAAGGTAGACATTTTATTAATTAAAAATTGTAAAGGGTCCCGCAGTGTATGTAAATGATTACTGTCAAAAATAAGGTCCATCAGTAAAATACTGTAAAGGAAAATATGATTTTTGTATGATGTACCTTAGGAATCACTTACTTATACAATACCTCATTTTAAAGTGATAAAAAAAATAAATGTGGAATGTGTCCATGGGACACAGATGATGCCCCCACTTGCATATCATATAAAGTTATAAAGGGACATAACTGAAGAACAGTAAAAGTGACGCTACCCAAATTTGTACTTGATCTGAGTTTTGTGGTAATAAGTATTGTGTATAAGTTTCATAACATTTGGCTGAGGCAAACTTAAATTAGAGAACAGAAACAAAATATTCAGCAATTTTTCCATTTGTATTAAAGGGGCATAACTCTAGAACAATAAGTGACACCACCAAAATTCAAATTTGTTCTATATTTTGTGGTAATAAGCATTGTGTACAAGTTTTATAACATTTGGTTGAGGCTGAATGGAAACGAAAAATTCAGCAATTTTTCCATTTGTAAAGGGGCATAACTCTAGAACGGTTAAAGAGACGCCACCAAAATTCAAACTTGATCTGTGTTTTGTGGTAATAAGCATATTGTACAAGTTTCATAACATTTGGTTGAAGCAAACTAAAGTTAAAGAATGGAAACAAAAAATTCAGAAATTTTTTCGGTTGTAAAGGGGCATAACTCTATAACGGTTAAAGTGACGCCACCAAAATTCAAACTTGATCTGTGTTTTGTGGTAATAGGCATTTTGTATAAGTTTCATATCATTTAGTTGAGGCAAACTAAAGTTAGAGAACGGAAACCAACTTTGGGATGTATGGATGGACAAGGGTAAAACTTAATGCCCCCTCCGCTACGGAGGGGGCATAAAAAGATGCAATCTCTCCAATCAAAACTTTTTATCTAGAAGGATGAACTCCTTGACTCCACTGACTGAGAGAATCCTATAGATTCATGTATTCTGTTTGGTTTATTTCAGGTAACAGCATTTTGACAGTAAACTTACAAGATTGGGCAGGAATTAACAAAAATGCTCGCTACAACTACTTCAAACTGATGGATTCTACACACTACAAGCTATCAATCGGTGGCTACAGTGGTGATACAGGAGACTCAATGTCACAAAACAACAACATGCTGTTCGCCACACCAGACAAATTAGACACCCACAGATGTGCCGCAGGCTACCAGGGAGGATGGTGGTTCAATTACTGTACCTACGCATTTCTGAATGGGAAGTATTATTATGGTGGACCCTACACACCTAGTGGACAGTACTATGATGGTATTTACTGGTACAGTTGGGGAGGATATGGATATTCTATGAAGTTTGCACAAATGATGGTGTCAAATTCATAAACTATGCAAATCATGATGATTTCTTTTACAATATATTCACATATGCAAACAAATAAACAAAAGCAAAATTCAACATAAAAGAAACAGCTATCAATTTTGTTCATTTATGCATTTCATTTAAATTTACTTATATATATATATATAATTAGTTTTCAGAGATGCACATTTTTGTACAGAATCTCCAATTGTAAAGGAACAGTTCCTGTCATGATCAATGTAAAATAATTCAGATTCAGCATAACAAGTTTTCAAAACTGTTATTGTTTATGTATATCTAATCTGAGTTGTTCTTTTTAATGCTGATTTAAATATATTTTAAGTGTACCATATTTCATATAATACTTTTACAAAGGAGATAATTCAGTAATATCTAAAAGCAAATCATTGAAAATGTATTAGTCTTCAAACTTCTATGTGCCAACTAACAGAGGGTAACTGTTATTCATGCAACTGAACATAAAATACAAAATTTGTTGATTAATTCTTTTTTACATGCATTTAGTGAATTTTTCATATTTAGTTCATTAGTTATTTTATTTTTTTCAGTTTTAAAATCAATAAATTTTTATTACGCTTCTAGTTGTTTATCTGCATGTACTGTACATATTCAAATACATCCAATTTTCAAACCTCATACACTAAAACACAATTCAAACAACTGAACCCTTGAGACCGAAAAATCTGTCTGTGTGGACAAAAAAATAATATATCCAAATGATAAAAAGGAAATATAAATTGACAAATGTAAACACACAAGAGACAGATTATTTGGTCTACTGAACCCTTCATAGCTGTGCTGTGTAAATGGACCTTAGTATCTAATTTGAACAATGTCACATAGAACTTCTTTGAAGATGTAAACAACCATCATATATATATTGTAATGCTTCAACTCTGCTGATAAAAATATAATGACAAAAAAATGGAGAATGTGTCCCCATGGACACAGATGATGCCCCCGCTTGCATACAACATTATAAAGGGACATAACTCAAGAACAATAAAAGTGACCCTACCCAAATTTGTACTTGATGATGATCAGAGTTTTGTGGTAAAAATTATTGTGTAAAGGTTTCATAATTTTGGTTGGGGCAAACTTAAGTTACAGAACGGAAACTAAAAATTTTGCAATTTTTCGATTTATAAAGGGTCATAACTCGATAATGATTAAAGTTACACCAACAAAATTCAACTTGATCTGTGTTTTGTGGTAAAAAGCATTGTGTATAAGTTTCATAACATTTGGTTGAGGCAACTTAAGTTAGAGAACAGAAACTAAAAATTTTGCATTTTTTTCCATTTATAAAGGGGCATAACTCGAGAATGGTTAACAGTCAGGGGACTTACTTAAATGAGTGATTTTCTAAATCACTGATTCAAGTAACATAATGTCCATAAAGGTTGGAAGTAAGAGTTGTCTTTCTTTAATAATCACCTATTTAAGTAGTACAAATTAATCACTAGACTAAGTGATTTAATTTTATTGTCGCTTTAAATATAGAATACTAATGATCCAGGGACTAATTATGTTGCTAAAATTATCAGAACCAACATCTGTGTTGATAGAATGACCGGGTCATGTCAGGTGATGACCTTGTATTAAATCTAGGATAATGACATAAAAATCACTTGTTTAAGTATCATACCTCAATTTCCTTCCAAAAAATCACTTCTTTAAGTATCATTATTTTAATAACCCCCACTAATTTCAACACCCCCAAACAGTGAAATTTTGATTGCGAAGAGTAGAATTTTATTACATAACCTATAAGATGAAACCTTGAATTTTACAGGAAAAATACTCTGCTGGGAAAAATCTGTTAAGAAAGTATCAGTTCATTATGTAAAGCCATTTTTATAGCATTTTTTCAACTAAAATAGAATTTGCAGCTAAATGATTGCATCAAAGGCATAACCCTTGCTGCTTAAAAGAAGCAAAAAGTTCATTTTTTTCAATTTTACTAATGAAAAGATATTATCTAAACCTATGTGTTTAAAATTTTGGTAAAACTACAAATCACAATTTGCGACAAAACTTCGAATTTGCTACTTAAATAAGTGATTTAAAAATTCGTAAGGGTTCCGCGGAACCCAGTGTCTCGCCTACTTTTGCTGTTAATTGCAGGCTCAACAAAAATGAGGAAAAAAATCAATAAAAATATTCCTTTAGATACTATCTTTAGATTGTAAGAAGCTTATGTCAAAGTTTGGTATAAATCCAGGATAGTTTATGAATCTAATAAATGTTTTAAAAACTTTAACTGCAGACTGTATTTAATGTTAACTGGAAAAAAACTAAGTCCATTTATAAGTAAAATACGGATAAACAGGTACAAATTTTAACAAAATTTCCTTCTAGATACTAGCTTTTGATCATAAACAAGCTTCTGTCCAAAATTTGGTACAAATCCAGGATAGTTTAAGAAAGTTATTAAAATTTTAAAAACTTTAACCACAGAGTGAATGTATTGTTTCCTGGCAGAAAAACTAAGTCCATTTATAAGTAAAATACGGAAAAAAAGAACTTTTTTTTTTAACAAATTTACTTCTGGATACTATGTTATGATCATAAACAAGCTTCTGTCCATGTTAGGTACAAATCCAGGATAGTTTAAGAAAGTTATTAAAATTTTAAAAACTTTAACCACAGAGTGAATGTATTGTTTCTTGGCAGAAAAACTAAGTCCATTTATAAGTAAAATACGGAAAAAATGAAATTTTTTTTTTAACAAATTTACTTCTGGATATTATCTTATGATCATAAACAAGCTTCTGTCCAAGTTTGGTACAAATCCAGGATAGTTTAAGAAAGTTATTAAAATTTTAAAAACTTTAACCACAGAGTGAATGTAATGTTTCCTGGCAGAAAAACTAAGTCCATTTACAAGTAAAATACGGAAAAACAGGAATTTTATTTTTACAAAATTTACTTCTGGATACTATCTTATGATCATAAACAAGCTTCTGTCCAAGTATGGTACAAATCCAGGATAGTTTAAGAAAGTTATTAAAATTTTAAAAACTTTAACCACAGAGTGAATGTAATGTTTCCTGGCAGAAAAACTAAGTCCATTTACAAGTAAAATACGGAAAAACAGGAATTTTATTTTTACAAAATTTACTTCTGGATACTATCTTATGATCATAAACAAGCTTCTGTCCAAGTATGGTAGAAATCCAGGATAGTTTAAGAAGGTTATTAAAATTTCAAAAACTTTAACCACAGAGTGAATATTTGTGGACGCCGCCGACGACAACGACGACGACGACGCCGACGGAATGTAGGATCGCTATGTCTCGCTTTTTCGACTAAAGTCGAAGGCTCGACAAAAATCACTTATTTCAATAAGTCCCCTGACTGGTTAAAGTGACCCAACCAAAATTCAAACTTGATCTGTATATTGTGGTGATAAGCATTGTGTATAAGTTTCATAATATTTGGTTGTGGCAAAATTAAGTTAGAGAACGGAAACTAAAAATTTTGCAATTTTTCCATTTATAAAGGGGCTAACTCTAAAACAGTTAAAGTGATGCCACCAAAATTCAAACTTGATCTGTATTTTGTGATAATAAGCATTGTGTATAAGTTTCATAATATTTGGTTGTGGCAAACTTAAGTTAGAGAACGGAAACTAAAAATTTTGCAATTTTCCCATTTATAAAGGGGCATAACTCGAGAATGGTAAAAGTGACGCCACCAAAATTCAAACTTGATCTGTATTTTGTGGTAATAAGCATTGTGTATAAGTTTCATAACATTTGGTTAAGGCAAACTCAAGCTAGAGAATGGAAACCAATTTTGGGACGTACATACATACTTTACAGACGGACAAGGGTAAAACTTAATGCCCCCTCCGCTACGGCGGGCGCATAATAACATGTATAAAAACAAATCAGTATATTTTGATACAGGAAAAAAGTAATAAATCAAGGAAACCCTGATGGATGACAATATAAATAGGAAGATGTGGTATGAGTGCCAATGAGACAACTCTCCATCCAAGTCACAATGTATAAAAAGTTAACACCACTGTAGCCACCTTTATAGGTCAAAGTACGGCCTTCAACATGGAGCCTTGGCTCACACCAAACAGCAAGCTATAAAAGGCCCCAAAATGACTAGTGTAAAACAATTAAAACAGGAAAACCAACTGTCTAATCTATATAAGAAACGAGAAACACCTATGAACCACACCAACAAATGACAAACGACAACCACTGAACAACAGGCTCCTGACAAGTATAGATTACTGCTGTACAACTTCACTACTGTAACAGATCCAGACTAACTTTTGTAAGTTGCAAAAATGATGGGGTACACTCAATCTACCAAGATAATATAAACAAGTGGCTCTCAAGAGCCTGAATCACTCACCTGTATTTCAGAGGAGAAGATTTTTAAATGTTAGCAAACTTGATGAACAAATTGTGTAAAATTGTCTTTAAAGGGCAATAACTCCTTAAGGGGTCAATTGACAATTTTGGTCACATTAACTTTTTTGTAGATCTTACTTTGCTGAACATTATTGCTGCTTACAGTTTATATATATCTATAATAATATTCAAAATAATAACAAAAAACTGCAAAATTTTGTTAAAACTACCAATTCTGTGGCAGCAACCCAACAATGGGTTGTTTGATTCGTCTGATAATTTCAGGGCCGATAGATCTTCACCAATTAAACAATTTTACCCCATGTTACATTTGCTCTAAAAGATTTAGTTTTTGAGATATAAGCCAAAAACTGCATTTGACCCTTATGTTCTATTTTTAGCCATGGTGGCCATGTTTGCCGATGGATACAAACTTTGGATACAATTTATAAACAAGATACCCTAAGGAGCATTTAGTTAAAGTTTGAAGGTAATTGGCCCAGTAGTTTCAAAGGAGAAGATTTTTAAATGTTAGCAAACTTGATGAACAAATTGTGTAAAACTGTCTTTAAAGGGCAATAACTCCTTAAGGGGTCAATTGACAATTATGGTCATATTAACTTTTTTGTAGATCTTACTTTGCTGAACATTATTGCTGCTTACAGTTTATATATATCTATAATAATATTCAAAATAATAACAAAAAACTGCACAATTTTGTTAAAACTACCAATTCGGTGGCAGAAACCCAACAATGGGTTGTTCGATTCGTCTGAAAATTTCAGACCTGATAGATCTTGACCAATTGAACAATTTTACCCCGGGTCAGATTTGCTCTAAAAGCTTTAGTTTTAGAGATATAAGCCAAAAACTGCATTTGACCCCTATGTTCTATTTTTAGCCATGGCAGCCATGTTTGTCGATGGATCAAAACTTCGGAAACAATTTATAAACTAGATACCCTAAGGAACAATTAGTTAAAGTTTGAAGGTATTTGGCCCAGTAGTTTCAGAGGAGAAGATTTTTTAAATAGTTTACGATGACAGACGACGACAGAAGACGACGGACGCCAAGTGATGGCATAAGCTCACATGGGGCCCTTTGGGCCCCTGTAAGCTAAAAAGAAGATATGGTATGATTGCAAATGAGACAACTCTTCACAAGAGACCAAATGACACAGAAATTAACAACTATTTGTTGCCGAAACGTACATAAATATTATCAAGGAGAAAATTAACAGCTTCAATCATCTCATCACACCTCCAGTAAGTATATCTAGCATATTTTCCTTTCTCATTAGACTATAATAAGTGAACGGCAAAATGTGGGTCAAAACCCAAATTTGAAATCAATTTAAAAAAGTTCACATAATTATGGACAACTAGTAAATTTTATGTTGATCTGATTAAACAACCTTAAACAAGAAATTAACCTGATATGGGAAGGATGAACAGGACACACAGGTTTTAAGAAATTCCTTCTACTATGGCAGATTTGGTATAAAAACAACTAGATGCTCCCAGGAGTCTGAGATTCAATTCACAAAAAATCTTAGGAGAAAAAATACTTGTAAGTCATGAACATTTCAGTATATATCTTATGATCAACATGATCAATTTGTGTTGTAAATTTTCCCCCCTGAAATTTTATTACATTACAATGATGAGGGCTGTAACTCCTGAATGACAAAAATGAAAATAGTCAATATCAAACTTGACCTCCATTTTGTCTTCAGTAACAACATATTAAAATTTTATTGGTTGGATGCTGCTCAAGATATTGCACAGTAACAACATAAGTGGACATTTTTCCATCAATCATAAGGACCATAACTCCTGAATGGAAATAGCAAAACTCGTTATTATTGAACATGACCTAAATTTTGTCATCCATTCCAAAATATTAAAGTAAGAAAAGCTTTGAAAGAACCAATCTCAAATTATTACATGAAAACAACTTAAATCGTGTTTCCAATAATTAACATATTCAACATCCTGTTTCCATACACAATTCTGCTACTTATTTCTTTTTCTCAGTTTTAATTCAAGGGAAATCACTGGCCTTAAATTTCATACAACAAATTTATTGGGATATCATAACAAACCTTCTCCAAAAAAATGCCCAGTCACTCCATCAAGGGATATTCAAGTTTTCATCAGGTGTTTGTGTAATCTTAAGGGAGTAACCATTTAACTTCAAGAGAGGGGGTTATGGTTTTTTGTCTGAGTCAGACATTTTTTTTTTGCCCAAAGCGCAAAGATTTTTTTTTTTTTTTCCATGCTATCAATCAATCAAATTATTTTTTTTTCAAAATTTAACACTATAAGGTGTAATACCACCAAATCATAGTACGTCACATCCGGTTGCATACGAAAATAGGTCGAAAAAAAATATTCCCTTGAATTTGACAGTTGTAGGTAATTGATCCTACATTTCATTGCAGTAAAACATTTCTGAGTCATAAACATATATCTTGGGTATTTCAAAGCACCATTATTTCTTTATTTGGGGTTTCTATAGAATATTTTGGAAACTTGAGGTTACATGGTTACTAAAGCTTGTACACAGGTTAAAAAAGGGGGAAAATTTGATTGGTTAACTTCCAGTGATGGTTATTTTCTTATATGCAATGAAATGTTATGTGAAATTTTTTCTATAGTACTGGACAGGATAAAACTTTACTCATGCCAAGTATTTCTTTATTTGAAACAAAGATAAATTCTGCACAATTTTTTGAAAAGTGCAAATTTAACAAAGACTAATAGGGGAAAATCAATGGTGGTATTACACCATAAGGTATGGGGAAAATCTGGATTCAGAATATTTTTTTTTTTTGTCATATATGCTTGACCACAATATTTTTTTTCATTAAATTGGGGATCAGAATATATTTTTTAGGAAAAAACCATAACCCCCCCTTGAAGTTATATGGTCGTTCCCTAATGTAACACAATTGTTCACATCTTGGTCCTTTGGTCTATGGATAGTTGTCTCATTGGAATTGATACCACATCTCCATAATCATTTTAATGTTTCTTTTTATTCCAAAAAAACCTCTGGTTTGGCATGTATTCTGAGAAATTTTGCAATTTTCTATCTTACTAACCTTGTGACTTTTGTTGTTTGTTCAATACAAATGGATGATCTTGAGGCTTTGTTTGCACCAATAGCTGAAATGGTGGTTTTTGTCTCAATAATTTAGCTCGAAGCTGTGGTTGCTCCAATAGTTTAGCTCGAATCTTTGTTTTCACAGATACTTGAGGTTGAGGAAGTTTTTGCACCAATAGCTGACCCTGAGGCTGTGTTGGCACTGATGGCTGACCTTCAAGATGTGTTTGCACTGATAGTTCACCTTCAGGTTGAATTTGCACTGAAAGGTGACTTTGAGGCTGTGTTTGTACTGATAGCTGACCTTCAGGTCGAATTTGCATTGATAGCTGACTTTGAGGCTGTGTTTGTACTGATAATTGACCTTGTATTGTTATGCTTGCTGGCAATGTATTCTTTTTACTACTCATTGTAATGTTTTGTAATGGTAAACAATGTTCAACTTTTTTTTCAGTGTCAAACATATTTTCATTTTTATCTACAGGCAGAAAAACTTCAGATTCAACCATAGCTTTATTGTTTGATTGGTCACTTTCAATATCCATGGAATCCTCAATTTTTATAGTATTCTGACACTCAGTAAATACTGTCCCAGCACAGAAACTACTGTGCTTACAAACTTCAGTTTCAGATGTATTTTCAATTTTCATTTTATTTGAGGTCTTTGCAGAGGCGATGATGTTTTCAAACTGTCCACATTCTGTTTCAGATACATTTTCTATTTTTATTGGTTTATTGACATTTACATATTCATCAGCTGTTAAATGATCATCTTTTTTTCTAGATGATTCCAACGTTACGAATGATTCCTTTAAACATCTATTTTGTCGATCAGTCACATGGCCTGCACTCTGAGGCTCCAGCGGCAACTTACAAACAGTATCCTGATTTTTAATCACATTGCTACTTTCTGTAGTACTATGAGGAGTGCTACGTAGGACTAATATATATGTAGGATTTGTACTGTTCAGAGTACCAGTAAATGGTACCAATTTTGAAGAAGGGTTCAGTGTTATATTGCTATGTACTAATTTTTTATTTACATTCTGAGATGCAGCGGAGGGTGAAAGAAAATTTTGTAAGATTGTTGACAAATTTAAATGTTGAGACCCTGATGCTGCATTCTGTTGTGTTGTGGATGGACCAAGTGTAAGGCTTACTGTTGAATTTGTAGCTTTTGTAGTAGCTGGCATCTGCAGTTTTGTTGTTGCAATGAAAGTAGGCTTACTAGCTATAGGTACATTGTTCTGAGATTTGGTAGAGGGAACAAGAGTTGTTCCTTTAGTTGACAATGGTGCCATAGTAAATCCTGGTGTGGAGATTTGTTTCTTATAATCAGGAAAATGTGAGATGTTTCCTTTAATGCTATGTGGTTTGGTTAAAGGGTCACATTCTATCCTTGAGTTCATATTCTGGACTAAAGGAACAAGAACTGTTTCCTGAGCCCTCTCATTAAAATTGACTGAAGATTTTGAAAATGCATTCTGAAAGTTTGCAGAAGGAACTGGTTTGACTTTTGTACCTGAACTGGCAACTGTTTGCATTGGTTTTGGCACAGATTGAATCAGTTGACATTTTGTGACTTCAGGAATTGGTGTTGAGTTAGAAGCCAGTAGAGAATCTTTCTCTGCAGAGACTTGATGTTGACTTGCATCTTTATCGACTACTACTTCACCACCAGGGTACTCAAATAATACTTCCATTTCACCATTTTCTGTCTTAAATGTGAGTGTTGAATCTGTTGCATCATGCTCTAAGCCATGATCAATTTCTGATGTTGTCTTTACAGCTTCATCATGTGGTGCAAGTTTTGCTTCAACTTTATTATCGGTATCAACATCTGTTCCTTTCTTATTAATATCAATATTCATAGTGTTGCTGTTTTATCACATCCTTTGCTTTGCTTATATTTTTATTAAAAGCACATCTGTGAAAAAAAGGAAAAGAGCTATTAATTAAAGAGTAGTAATAGAATAATGAATTGCAATATTGTTTATTGTATAAATTTTTTTTTCTCTAATTCTTACCGGTACTCGATTTATCCTTTTCCTGACCTGTTGATTATTTTTATTTAATCAACATGTGGTTCATTTGATCTCAGTTCTTCATTCATGTCATTGGTCAAAATTTGATTATGACGTCAATTTTTCTTGCTTTCCTCTGAATTTCCTATTCTGACAGCATGAATATATATACAGGCGACCATGCCTGATTAATTTTACCTAGAAAGAACACATCTCTTTGCTGACCATTCGAAAGGAAGGATTGAATTTGTCTGCATATCGTTTAAAAATCATTAGAGAAACAGATTCCAACACCAAATCTTGTGCATTATGATATTTATCCACTCTCGACAGTTAAATTTTAAATATTTAAAACTCTCAGCAGGCCTCACATTTTAACATTGAAAATTAAACTGTCTTGAGTGAATAAATATCACACTCACTACAGTGGTAGAATATATATATATCAGGTAAATTTGAAGTACATTCAGGGCTCAACACAACACTAGCAAGTCATGTATTTAAAGTGGGTAAACTGCTAGTTTCGCTAGTTTGGAAATAGAAAGTAGGTTTTTTCAAACTGAACAGCAGATGTACAGAAGTAAAAATAAATATATAGTTGACATCTATACTTATAATACTGATTCCTTCAAACCAGCAAACTTGTACATAATAAATACTACAAAATCATATTTTATGTTATAACTATGAAATACTACTTGTTGTATTATTATATTCTATGTTATAACTATGAAATACTACTTGTTGTATTATTATATTCTATGTTATAACTATGAAATACTACTTGTTGTATTATTATATTCTATGTTATAACTATGAAATACTACTTGTTGTATTATTATATTCTATGTTATGACATACTACTTGTTGTATTATTATATTTTATGTTATGACTATGAAATACTACTTGTTGTATTATTATATTTTATGTTATGACTATGAAATACTACTTGTTGTATTATTATATTTTATGTTATAACTATGAAATACTACTTGTTGTATTATTATATTCTATGTTATAACTATGAAATACTACTTGTTGTATTATTATATTCTATGTTATAACTATGAAATAATACTTGTTGTATTATTATATTTTATGTTATGACATACTACTTGTTGTATTATTATATTTTATGTTATAACTATGAAATACTACTTGTTGTATTATTATATTCTATGTTATAACTATGAAATACTACTTGTTGTATTATTATATTCTATGTTATAACTATGAAATACTACTTGTTGTATTATTATATTCTATGTTATAACTATGAAATACTACTTGTTGTATTATTATATTCTATGTTATAACTATGAAATACTACTTGTTGTATTATTATATTCTATGTTATAACTATGAAATAATACTTGTTGTATTATCAGTCAGGGGTGCTACTTAAACAAGTGATTTCATCATCACTTATTTCAGTGATTTGATAAATTCAGTTATCACCTATTTAAGTGATTTTAGTGTTTTCTTTGATCTTCAAATGCTAATTTCATTGATTTTCCATATTTTCACAATCTTTTCTATAATTTTCCTACATAAATCAATTATCCCTTTTTCTTTGTATATTAATTTCACCAGTGCGCTTGGGCAGTAAGTTAGTGCGCTAAAGCTTTTAAAAGTACCCTTGGGAATTTTTCTGTAATCAAAAATTCATTAACTACTCTTACTATCAGACAAAGATCAACAATATTAGGTAACCTGATTGGTTTTCTTTAGAGTTAGAATGATCTACTTCAAGGTTATGACCTGATCTACAAACTATTCCAGTTTTTGCATATTTTAAAAAAACTGTAAAAGTGTCAGGCTTATCAAGCAAAAGACAATTTCTGCATATACATAGTTGTTTTTTCAATGGAATTGTTGTCTTTTTACCAATAAAAAAATCAAGCTTGTGGGAAAAATATCAAGAAAATGTTATAAACACTTATTAAAGTGATTACATTTTAACTTCTAAAATTACTTGTTTCAGTGATTTTAAAAAGTCTGTGAGAAAATTTTTAATATTTCACAGCCAAAATCACTCGAGGGAGTGATTCTGAAATCACTTGTTTAAGTAGTACCCCTGACTGATTATTATATTCTATGTTATAACTATGAAATAATACTTGTTGTATTATTATATTCTATGTTATAACTATGAAATAATACTTGTTGTATTATTATATTTTAAGTTATAACCACAATCATGACAATGGAATAAATACTTTAAGAATGACGATATGTCCCTTGGACGATGTGGTGGTATGGCCGACACATCCTATGGACGACGTGGAAGTATGGCTGTCGCGTCTCGAAAGCTACTAACACCCTGCATAATATATATATAAAAAGTTCTTAGTCTTAAACTATAAAAATACATTTTTGTAAGGAGATGTGGTATGATTACCAATGAGACAACTATCCATCAAAGTTCAAATGAAGTGGATGTAAGCAATTATAGGCAACTGTACAGCCTTCAACAATGAGAAAACCCCATACCATATAGTCAACTTGGCTATAAAAGGCCTAAACATGACATATGTAAAAAAATCAATTGAGAAAACTAATGGTTTATAACAACAAAAAAATTTGTGAAAAAAAAACAAATATGACAGACATGAACCAACGACAACCACTGAACTACAGCATGTACAGGCTTCTGACCATATATGTCCATTCAAGTTATTAGAAATTTATCGGGTTTGTTTTGCCAGGTGAAAATTTTGCATGTTTGTTGATTTAATGTTGTGGAAAGAAAGAGAGAAGGGGTCTTTATCATCGCATGAAACAAGTGCCTGTAACATGTGAAACAGTGTAATATAGAGTGTATTATCATTTAGCATGTACACAGTTTCATCACAAGCTCAGGTATTTGGGTCTCTTGGAATTTATGAATTAAATATCAATTTTTAACAATGTCATTTTGACTATGCCTGTTCTGCATGGTATGCTGGTGTCAGCAACAAATATAAAGATAAGTTACAAGTATTACAAAACAAATGTGTTAGATTTATAAAAAAATACTGGATAATTAGATCAAAAGTTGACCATAATGTATTGAATAGTATTGGTTATGTTAATATTGAAAATAGTGTTAAACAATTGAGATTAAACCATGTTCATAATATTTATTACCACCATTGTCCTAATTATATGTATACAAATTTTACAAAGGTGAGACATTTTCATCATTTCACACGAAATAGTGAATATAACTTCTGGGTTCCACCAGTAAAGAGTCAACAAAAAGATACATTTTATTTTAATGGCATACAAGATTGGAATATGTTGCCAAATATTATGTTAAAATAATAAAGAAAATAAAGGATTTCAAAATTAGCGTCAAAGAGTACTTGACCAAAAGTTATAGTGCGGCTTCAGCAGACTTCTTTTTATACTATTAAAACTTATTTTTTATTTTATTAAACTTAAATCTCTTTAAATTATTTTTATATGAAGTTTTTATGTCATATTAATTTGTGTAATATCATTTTTTGTATGTCGAAACTATAAGTCGTTTACACGAAGGGACCCCATTGGAAACAAGCCTTAGAGCTTTCATGGGTTATCCCTGATAAAATATCAGCAAATTTTTTCCATGCACTTACATTTTTTGTAAGGATACTACACTCATAAAATGCCATTATATTTTACAAAGTATGTGTTAGTATTGTCTTTATGTATCGTATATAATTGAGTATTGTATTAACTCATATGCTTGATATTTTATTGAATAAAATATTATTATTAATATTATTATTATCTTGTAGTCCAATATTAAATTATGACGTCTTGAAATGCTATTTTTTTTATAGCCCCTATTCCTTTATCTGTACATAGGTTTATATGTTCCTTTATGTTTTAAGGTGTATCAGGAACATATATATTGATATATTACTGTTCCCAGGGTGTATATAATTGCTACAATTATACCCTATACATGGGTAAGTGCTCCACAGTTAATGAATTAATGGAGGAACATACAAGACTCTGAAACTGATCAGATAGCATATTTACCAAATTGGAAACGGTAGTCTCATGTTTAGCATAGCATAAACTGCTCTTTGCTAACAAAACTTCTATAGAATTTTAATTTAAAGCGCATCATGTATTATCTGTTGTAGTTCGTTCTTGGGAAGGGGAGAGCAGCTTGTTTATTACGTATTACACGGAAAATTTTCAGTCTTCTTCCGTGAAGCGTCCAGATATTACACACGATGATGGCAGATTTGTAGCATTTTGTTTTTGTTTTTCTTGCCTGCAGTAATAAATAAGCTGTGGCATAGCATGTTTGTATGTAGAAATGTTGAAGACAAAGGTATCCACAACCTCCTTACAAAAGTCATAAAGTGTTTGGCTTCATCTTGTATTTACTACAGCATGCCGAAGGGGAGCATCCCTTTCCATAGGCATAGTCCAATTGGCAAATAATAATGACGTCTTGAAAGGCTATTTTATTTTTTTGCTTTGACGCCTTCCTGTGTCGAAATGGGATATAAACATGATGAATTTTATGTAAAAACACAGCATGTATAATTTATCTCAATATCTTTACTACAGAGTTTTTTTGGGAGATTTTATTCGTGATTTGTTTTAACAATGTTTAATAGAAAAAAATTTTAGAATCAAAGATGAAGAATAGAGAAAAATGGCATATAAAATTAAAAACATTAAAGAATACTTTGCAGTCCGGTAGTCCAAATAATTATGACGTCTTGAAAGGATATTTTATTTTTTTGCTTTGAAGCCTTCCAATATTCTGTAATCTGTAGGTGTCGCTGTTGACACTGGATTGTCTCTCTTGTAAATATAAGTCTCGCATGTACGATTTTCAATCTGGTAAACAACTCACTTGTACTTTAATACATTTAGGTGGCATCTGTATTAAAATATTAAGAAATAAAAAAGGAAAAAAAAAATATGATTTAACATTTGTAGTAAAAAAAAAAACTAAAAAAATTTCTTAATCAAAATGGCGCGACTCGCGGATAAAATCACCCAACAACCGCATTAGTGTCTCTAGAGACAGAGGAGTTGTCGTTTTTTTCTATTGACAATAAAAGTTCTAAATCAATATGTACCCGTGTTAAAAAATATCTCATGTATACATAGGTTTCTGTCTAGCCTCTTCATAATTTTCACAAAAAAGTAAATAATCAGGGTAGGAAACTCACTGGAAATGTCTACCAGACCACAGGGCTGGCTGCATAAAAAAATTACCTGTCCTGATCAAAATTTACCAGCCCTGAAAATTAATGCAATAAAAATCCAACCCATTTTCCTTCAAGATTCTAAATTATGTTTTTGTGTTTTGAGATGTTTTAATGTACTTTCGATTTCCTCTAATATTTATTTTTTATTTAATAAACGCGATCGCGATTGGACGATTCAATACCAGCTAGCCAATGAGTGCAGATCTTACAAACAACAGGTATCACCATGTTCGGTTCCAATTGGCAGTCATGATTCTTACGTGCTGTTATGAATGGGGTAATACTGAGAACTCATTCCAAAAATAGAAAAAGGTAATCCCAACCTGCAAAAAATAGACCGTCCACCGGACTGTTTATATTTAATTTTTGACCGCCCGATCGTAAAATAGGCCGTCTCGGGCGGTCAGGCGGGCTATAATTTCCAACTCTGAAATAATGTTCCACGGTTTCTAATTGACCACATTCACACTTTGGATCTACATATGAATTGATTTTGTTTTGATAATTTTTTAGGTAATATCCTGATCTTAAATTTCTAATAATTTTTGATGTTTTATGATCTGGAAAATCAAGTGTTAATTTTTCATTGACATTATGGTGGAAATTATAATAGAATCTTACTGTATCAGAATTGTCCCAACGATGTTGCCATTTTTTATTCACTAAAATCCTTGCTGCTGTTTTTATACGCCCGTTTATGGGACGTATTATGGTATACCGTTGTCCGTCTGTCCGTCCGTCCGTCTGTCCGTCTGTCCGTCCGTCTGTCCGTCGTCAACATGTCGGACATTAACTCAAAATTGCTTAAACCAATTTGCATAAAACTTTGGTGAATTGTTTATATCTATTGACGTGAGCTCCCTTTCGTTTTTTATAAAATTTAGATTTTACGTTTCCGAGTTATGGGGTTTTATTCATTAAAAAAAGGGTGATTTTCCAGTTTTCGGACAATAAGTCAAGAATGCTTTCACCAACTTGCAAGAAATTGTGGTGAATTGTTTATATCTATTGACATGAGCTCCCTTTTGATTTTTATAAATTTTAGATTTTACGTTTCCGAGTTACGGGGTTTTATTCATAAAAAAAGGGGGGACTTTCCAGTTATCAGACAAAAACTCACAAATGCTTTCAGCAATTCTTATGAAACTTTGGTGAATTGTTTGTATGTATTGATGTAAGCTCCCTTTAGAATTTTATAAATTTTACATTTTACATTTCTGAGTTATGGGGTTTTATTCATTAAAAAGGGGTGATTTTCCAGTTTTCTGACAATAACTCAAAAATGCTGTCACCAATTCTCATGAAACTTTGGTGAATTGTTTATATCTATTGATGTAAGCTCCCTTTTTATTTTCATAAATTTCTAATATGACATTGAGAATTAATTATACTTTATTTGTTTATAGTCTGACAACAGATTTACTAAGTATTGCACAACAGCAAGAAATCTTTAATTGAACATAAATTCAATTCATATAACCAATTTCAAGTTCTTTGAATACATTTATTCAGACACCTATAATATGTCAAATATTTAATTACAATCCAAATTCAGACCTGAATCAAGCTTGAATATTGTGTCCATTTTTGCCCCAACTGTTCAGGGTTGGACCTCTGCGGGCGTATCTAGCTGCGCTCAGCGAAGCAGTTTATTATATCTTTGTTTTGTAACTATAATATGGGCTTCTTTTTCAATTTCATTCACCTCTTTAGCTTCTTCTTTAGCTAGTTTATCAGCTTTTTCATTTCCTCTGACATCTGCATGTCCTGGGGTCCATTCAAAACTAATTTTTATTCCATGGTGTTTTTGGATAGATTTAATAAGTGAGATTATTTCATGAGAAGTGGATCTGTGATTTTCAATTTTCCAGTTTAATGATAATATTCCAATAGCTAATTGACTGTCTGAAAATTGGAATATCGAAAGGCTATTTTAATTTTTTTGCTTTGACAAATCCTTCGACGGAAGGCGTCAAAGCAAAAAAATAAAATAGCTATTCAAGACGTCATAATTATTTGGACTAGCAGTACCGTAAATCCGTGATCGGATGTATTTCTGCTTAATTATATACAAATTGTATCAAATTTAATATAAATTGATTTATTGACAAATCAAGTTTGAGTAGTTAATCTCATTTCCCAAAAAATATCTGAAATTAATTTTAAAATCAACAAAACATGTGGGTCATCCGTGTTTTTATTGGAAATGTGTTTGTCCAGTAATCCCCCATGTGCAGTAAATATGTATGGAGGGTCATTTTATCACATTTATCACATTTTTATGAAAGGAAAAAGTGATCTATTAATAGACCACTTATAAGGGGATCCAAGATAATCCCAAAAAAAATTTTCAAGTCAGAAATGAGTTTTGTAAGCAATGATATGATTATCGTTAGCTTTAGGAACTGTATTATATATATCACTAGATATTTTCGTAATAAAGGATTTTTGTGTCTTAACATGAAATAGAATTTTTCAGTTTTATTAAGCTATTATCATTCCAAATTAATCCAAAGGAAAGCAGAAAGCTCATGAAGTCAAAATATGACCGATCTACCTATTTTTGTTCATAAAAAGTCATTTTGATCATTTTTAGCTGGGATTCATCTACCTCCCAAAATCTTGTTAGGGACTATAGATAGATTCCTTTGAAAACTCATATATACAATCAGGTATTCAAAAAAGTTGCCAACCAAAAGTTGTTGCCTTTTATGTAATCATTTGCAATTTGCAATATTTTCCCTTGAATAAAAAACAAACTGTTGTCATCCCTACCTGGGACCTGCAGTTATGTTAGATAACCTCTAATGGTATATATGCTGAGGCTGTCAAAACAAAAATGTTTGCTGAAAATTTCTGGCATTTTTCAAATTACAATTGTCAACAAACATGACAAAAGAGATTTTGTTCTGAAAAAAAGTGTTATTAAAAATCTACGAAGTCACTTTGTGTATAATACTGTTGTGCCAATTACAATTTGACACACAAAAATTAAGTCAACATTTTTTTTTCAACCTGAAGCATACCAGTTAAATGTTAAATGGTTCGGTGGGTTTGTTTCTTTTTTCTTTCAGAACCAGTAAATACTACAATATACCTTCCTTCCAAGTTTGTATATACTTTTTCTTCAATCAAGGTTTTTTCCTTCAATCTGATGCTGTGGGATTGATGAATTTCTAATGAGAGGCATCATGTAAGGTCACCGCAAACGGAAAGGCTGTTAGTGAATCAAAGTGCAGGGAGGCAATAATTCAAAAGCAGTACATTTCTGAAGATTTTGATAAAATAAAGGATTTTCTGTCAAAAGAAAGTCTATGTTTACATGTTATGTAATAAAAGTTTGACATTCAAGTAGATGTACATGTATATATATAAAACATATTCATATTTTTGTTAAATTTAAAGATTAGATCATCGTGACTAGTCTTTAATCATAAAAAATGCTGATATTTAATATAATGTTTCAACACCATATTGTCTACTTATGAAATTTCATCAGAAAAAGAAAAAAAAGAAAAATAACATACATTTTATGTAATATTATACCACTGTTTCAGGTTAGGGTGAAGGTGTTAAAACGTTTAAACCTGCTGCATTTTTATGCACCTGTCCTAAGTCAGGAGCCTGTTGTTCAGCATGTTCAGTGGTTGTCGTTTGTTGGTGTGGTTCATAAGTGTTTCTCATTTTTTATATAGATTCATGAGATCAGACCGTTGGTTTTCCTGTTTGAAATGTTTTACAGTAGTCTTTTTGGGGCCCTTTATAGCTTGCTGTTCGGTGTGAGCCAAGGCTCCGTGTTGAAGGCTGTACTTTGACCTATAATTTTTTACTTTTTACACATTGTGACTTGGATGGATAGTTGTCTCATTGGCACTCATACCAAATCTTCTTATTTATATATATGGGACTTGGAACCGCGATGGTCACGCTGAAATGCGATGGTTTGACGCTGAAGTGCGTTTTTGATCACGCTGAAGTGCGATGGTGGCATTGTGACGCTATCTTGTTTGTAACAACGCCGAAGTGCGATTGTGGTTACGCTGAAGTGCGATGGATTACATAAACTATATTTTCAGTGTCGATGAAAAAGTCAATTTGTTTGTTAAAAGCAGCTTTTCATCTTTATTAAGTAAATCATCTAGAATATTAACCCGTTTAATTAAAGTCATGATAAATATTTCCAGTCCTAATTGTAACGTTGAAGTTTACTTTGGACAAAAATAAGCCAACGTTCATACAATTATTCAAAACGCTAAATACAACATGTACAAAGGTTATTTTCTATAAAAACCAGTGCTAATTTCAATGACTGAAAATGTGATACCGGTAGCTGTTTAGAATGCAATATAATAAGGGCCTTATAAACTTATCACCGTCAGTGGTTTTTACTGCAACTGGAGAAAATATGGAATGTTTTGGCATACTAGTATTCGACATGAATACAACTTGTAAACAGATTTTAATACTAACGGAAAAGGGAAATAATTAGTAGACAGGGGAAATTTGATGATTTAGATCCTTTTTCGAAATCTACAGAAGTTTCGTTTTTTACGTACTATGGAGCTTTGAATTCTCTAACTACATATGGGTCCGCAGAGAGTTTTTCCGTATTATGATATTACGGTAAAAGTGGAACTCATGAGAGCTAAGAGCTGAGATTACGTTAAGATAAACTGTTAAAGCAGAATAATGTCCCCATGCAGCAAATTTAAAGAGAACTATCTCTCATTTAGTATGAAACTGTAACTAATGACATTTATAGACCATTGCACTTCAGCGAACAGACCATCGCACTTCAGTGTGACCATCGCACTTCAGCATCCCCATTGCACCTCCGAGTCCTACATATATATATGACATAGGTTTCCACAATTTTATTTAAAATAAAGAAGTTTTTGATTGGCCACTTCAGTTGATTAAAATTTCTGACCAGTTGGAACAGTTTGTCAGATAAAAAAATGAAAACAACACATTATAAATTTTATGGGTCAGAAGCACTTTTCTGGATTTACCTTCATCAGGAATGCTCAAATGAACAAATTACAATTTGATCAGAATTTTGATTGAACTGCAATACATTTTTTTGAAGGTGGAGAGCAACACTTACAATCAAGTCACAGTAAGAAAATTATCAAGTCAATTTGCAATTTCCCCAAAGGTCTTTTATTGTTAAGGAACTGGTCCACATCTTTTATATATATCTTATGTACAATGATGAAGTCTCTCTGTCTCTTATTTACTGGTTTTAGTAATTAATAATAATAACAATAATAATAATTCTTTATTTCAAGAGGGTTACACAGTTAGCTATAAAACTAATCTTCCCTCAGGCCCTCATGAAATACATTGAAATATAACAAACAGAAAATTATAAAATAACCAAACAAACACACCCATAAGAAAAATCATATAAGAAATTGTTATGAAACATACAATTTTCAAAACCGGTAAAAATGATGAATTCATATAGTATTGACATCATTCAAACTGCCTCAACAATGTTTAAAGTTTAGGTAAGTGTGTGAAAAATTATTACCAGTATGCATATAAAAGCAATATATATGCAATTAAAGCAAGGGACCTTCTAGATCTATCAAGCATCTGACTCACTGTATATTTTTGTTTTCTGTTGTAGGAAAGATATAGTTACATGGCAGTTTAACACTGACAACATAAGTAAAAAAAAAGACATGGCAAATTATGAATTATTTTTGGAAGGATCCAATAAACTATTGAGTTTTGTTGTGCAAACTAAAATAGAAAAAAACAAATATGGAACAAAACATATGTAATGTAAAGCTTTTATATATGCAGTAGAGAAAACTGTAATAAATGCAGTTGTACAGGATAATAATTGTTTAGATAATGCAAAATATTTGATAGCAACTATTCTATATAACTGTAGAAGGGTTATAAACAAATAAAAAAATGGATGAGTCTGCGAGAATTGTGATGTGTATTGGTGATATTATAATTAAAAGAGAACCAGATGAAGAAGAAGAAGATGAAAAATATGATGCAACACTTCACAGTGAAAGTGTAAATAGAAAAGCAGGTGTTGATGATTCTAGCTCAACATTTGATAAAGGCAATTATAGTAATTCTGTAATTAAAAGGGAGTCGATTGAGAATGATCACGGAAACTGGATGAATACATGTACATCAGGAAATTTTCCACCTGGTTTATATCCAGCAAAAAATTTCCCTGGTCAACTAAACACACAGGGTACCATTAAAGATCAGAACTATGATGTAATACGACAATTGTTAGCTCAGAGGTCAAATACATTAGAAAAAAATAGGATGACAGATACAAATAAACACCATGACAATATTGAAATGTCACATGATTCCAGCAAAGGAAATAATAAAGATATACAACAGTATATTGCAAGTAACCATAGTAACATGGAAGAAAGAGGCAGGAATTCCAATAGACAAGAAATAAACTCTTCTTTGAAAAAAACCCCAATAACATCATTGGCCGATGTTGTTTATGTAAAACCTTTAAGAGTAACGCAGCCCGGAAAAAATGATGAGTATAACTGCATAGAATGTGGCAAGATGTTGAATCCTCCTTACCATCAACAGTAAGTATGATTTAAATACATTTGTATGCAAAGGCAGAGGCTGTTACCATGGTTACATTAAGGTTAAATGTAGTAAACTTATTTTATTTAACAATTTGTGGACTTTTAAATGTCCATAATGAAATTGTAAATGTACTTCAATGCAAGTTTAAAAAACGACCACAGTTAAACAGTTTGAGAAAAATACAATATTTCTGGTGAATTTCTTATTACAGTTGGGGTAATTTAAAGTTTTTAATAACTGGTCTTCATTTATGAACAATGTTATAACTCCTTGTTGACTGGTCACTATTTTATATATGAGCTAATGTAAGCAGGTTACCATGACCAGTTACCATATGAATTAAGATCACTCACAATTTTATTTGTTCTACATGTTGTAGGTTAACATTCAGTAGAAGTTATGTATTATTTGCAATTTCAGTTCAGTTTGAAAATTTTGGATTTTTTGGGGGAAGGCATTGTAAACAAAACTGCTAATTAAAAATTGCAGGTATAATATAAAAACTGCTATTACCTGGAATGACATTTTTGTACAGCAAAATGGAAGGGAGGCTGTACTTCATTAATATGATACTACCACCCATATTACCCTTAAAAAAAAAATATGTGGTGTCCGACCCTCCCATACATTTTTGTCGAGCCTGCAACATTTATGTTGCGAAAGCGAGACATAGCGATGCTAGATTCTGTCTGCATCGGCAGCGGCATCAACATTTAGGTTCAGTCTGTGGTTAAAGTTTTTTTTAGACTTAAATAACTTTGTCAAACCTTCATGGAATTTTAGAGATTTGGACAGAAGCTTGTTTATCATGTTTATGACCAAATTACAGTATCCAGAGCAAAATTTTGAAAGTATTTATTTTCATTTTTCCATATATATTTTACTGATAAATAAACTTAGTTTTCTTACAGTTAACAAGTAGATACAGTCTGGAGTTAAAGTTTGTTTCACATCAATTACTTTGCCAAACCTTCATACAATTTTATGAAACTTTGGCAGAAGGTTTTTTGTCTCGCCTTGACGGAGTCAAAAAGCGAGACATAGGTATGCTGTTTCCGGCGGCAGCGGTGGCGTCAACAATGTATTAGTTTGTGATTAGATCTAGTTCATGGTGAACCACTAGTGGTAGGTCAATGATATTTGGTATGCAGTTGTATTAGCATTGGCACATCTCATTACCATGGAGATTATTTGGCCCCGCCCCCTCAGTCAAGGTCTATTGACTTTGAAACTTTTCATAGTTTACATGTATTAGTTTGTGATTAGGTCAATTTATGGGGAACCACTAGTGGTAGGTCAATGATATTTGGTATGCAGTTGTATAAGCATTGGCATATCTCATTTCCAAGGAGATTATTTAGCTCCACCCCCTTAGTCATGGTCTATAGACTTTGAAAATTTTGCTAAGTTAACATGTATTAGTTTGTGATTAGGTCAGTTCAAGGAGAACTATTAGTGGTAGGCCAATGTTAATTAGTGTTCAGTTGTATAAGCATTAGCACATCTCATTTCCATGGAGAATATTTGGCCCCACCCCCTCAGTCATGGTGAATTTACTTTGAAACTTTTGCTTAGTTTACATGCATATGAATTAGTTTGTGATTAGATAAGTTTAAGATGAACTGCTAATGTTAAGTCAATGATATTTGGTATGCAAATTTATTGGCATTTGCAAGTATTGTTTCCATGGAGATTATATAGCCCCATCCCTGATCATGGTTCATTGACTTTGAAACTTTTACATAGTTTACAAGTTAATGTTTGTGTTAAGGTTTGTTTAAAGGGAACGACTTATAATAAGTCAATGGTATTTGGTATGCAGTTGTATTAGCATTGGCACATCTCATTCCATGGAGATTGTTTAGCCATGTACCTTCAGTCATGGTTCATCGACTTTGAATATTTGCAAAACTTACATGTCAAAGTATTGCTATTTTAATTTCAACATTTGCATTATCAAAATTACAAAAAGGCGAGACATATCTCTGTGATAACAGTTTATTATGATTAAGAGATAATAAATGAAGAAAAATTTAAAAAATATATTTTTTTCATTTTCAATATTTTTCTGATAGACAGACTTCGTTTTTTTACAGTTTACATTTACAGACAGTCTGGGATTCAACTTTTTTGACATGATAAATTTGTAAACCTTCATGGATTGTTATGAAACTTGGACAGTAGCTAATCTTCCAGACCATGAAATAGCATCTAAAGAAAAAGTTTGAATTTTTTTTTAAATTCTGTATTTTACTGATAAATGGACTCACTTTTTAAGTCAACATTATGATTTTCCATCACTGTATTTGATACCTAGACAACATAAGTGTCCTTACAAACAACGTTATATTGCAGGGTCTTCCAAGTGCTCCACGAAACCTCTTTCTAAAATATTAACATCAATTTTATCAGCAATCAAAGTCAGGCTTCAAAGTTATTGTGAAACTACTTATTCTAGTGGTGGAGTGAATCAGATGTGGATACTAAAAAATTCCAAAGACCTTTTAGAGTGCATACAATCTAAGACTCTTTCATCTTGCAATACATGTAGTATTAAAACATTTGACTTTTCTACACTTTACACAAGTATTCCCCATTCCAAACTAAAAGACAAATTGAAAAAGTTACTCCTGCTTCGTTTCATAAAATAGAATGGCCAATGTGGATACAAGTATCTTGTCTTAGGGAGGGATAAATCATACTTTGTAAAAAATCACTCTGATTCAAACAAAAAATTCTCTGAAACTGACATTGTCAAGATGCTTGATTTCTTGATTGGCAACATATTTGTTACGTTTGGAGGACGTGTTTTTCAACAAGCAATTGACATTCCAATGGGAACTAACTGTGCTCCTCTTCTTGTCGACTTGTTCCTTTATTCATATTAGGCTGACTTCATACAGGAACGTCTTAGACTTTCCGCTACATAGATGTTCTCTTCCTAAATAATTCAAAATTTGGTGACTATGTTGAATGCATCTATCCCATCGAACTTGAGATAAAGGATACAACAGATACAGTTAAGTCTGCCTCATATCTTGACTTTAATCTAGAAATTGACAATGAGGGTCGGTTGAAAACAAAACTTTACGACAAAAGAGGTGATTTCAGCTTCCCAATTGTGAACTTTCCATTTCTATGTAGCAACATTCCAGCAGCGCCTGCATACAGAATATATAATATCTCCCAGTTGATACAATAATCCAGGGTTAGTTTTTCATATCATGATTTCCTTGAAAGAGGGTTGCTGCTCACAAGGAAGCTATTAAACCAAGAGTTCCAAGCTTAAGTGTAGAAGTTGAAATCATCCCTTCGTAGATTTTACGGACGCCATCATGAGTTGGTTGACCGTTATGGAATATCCGTTTCACAGATGATATAGCGGATATGTTCCAGTTGTCGTAACTACAATCCTGTCCCCTTTTCCCAAATGTGACCTAACGAATTAGACTTATTACCGGGTTGGTACTTACATGAGCAACACGATGGGTGCCACATGTGGAGCAGGATCTGCTTACTCTTCCGGAGCACCTAAGATCACCACCAGTTTTTGGTGGGGTTCTTGTAACTCAGTCTTTAGTTTTCTATGTTGTGTTTTGTGTACTGTTGTTTGTCTGCTTGTCTGTTTTTTTTTTTAGCCATGGCGTTGTCAGTTTATTTCGACTTTTGAGTTTGAATGTCCCTTTGGTATCTTTCGCCTCTCTTTTACACTATTACACTGCCAGCTGTCGTAGGCTAGACACAGGGAACCCCTTACAAATTTTTTTCTTGGAATAGCCATAACTTTCATCTTTTGTCAATGTTTGTAGAACATAAATATAATTTTAAACGCAAATATCGGATTTTAATTTTTCTCATCGATATAAGCTATTTACAAATCAGTGCTTCATTTTTGTCCCCTATATGGCATGTTGCGGGGGACTTAGACATACTGGGCATCTGTCTGGTCTTGTTAGCGCTCTCGTGTGCACAATTCTTGCCAGATTTGTATAAAGCTTGATATATATCATAGGTTTATATCAGTATTGTCTCGGACAAGTTCGAAAATTAGTGCGGATCAACAATTTTTATTTAAAAGATTTCTAGAAATGCTCTTTGGAAATGTTTATTTAATAGAAAATTGCGTTGTTAGCGCTCTGATGTGTACAATTCTTGCTAGATTTTTATGAAACTTATATCATAGGTTTGTATTATCAATGTCTCGGACAAATTAGAAAATCAGTGCCCATCAACAATTTTTATAAGAGTTATGCCCCTTGGAAATACCAGTTATATGGAAAATTTCATTGGAAGCTCTCTCACTTGAACAATTTTTGCCAGAGTTTTATCAATTTTATATCATCAATGTCTTTGTCTTGGACAATTTTCAAATTCAGTACTGATCAAATATTTTTTAAAGTCATGCCCCTTTGAAATATTAATTACATTGGAAATTTCATTGCATTGCATTTGCTCTCAAGCCTTCATTTCTCTTAATATAAATATAAGGAGATGTGGTATAATTGCCAATGAGACAACTATCCTCCAAAGTTCAAATGATGTGGATGGAAGCAATTATAGGCAATCGTACAGCCTTCAACAATGAGAAAAACCAATACCGTACATGTGTACTCAGCTATAAAAGGCCCTGACATGAAAAATATGAAACATTCAATTGAGAAAACTAACAGCCTAATTTATAACAAAACAATTTATGAAAAACAAATATGGCAGACATGAACCAGTGACAACCACTGAACTACAGACTCCTGACTTGAGACAGGCACATAAAGAATGTGGTGGGGTTACACATGTTTGTGAGAACTCAAACCTCTCCTAATCTGGGACAGTGGTGTAACAGCACAACATAAGAACAAACTATAAAAATCAGTCGAAAAAGGCTTAACTCATCAGATAGATACAAAGAAAAACATCAAACAAAAATACAGACAAGACATGGCAGTGTATATATCCATCCCTCATCCCTAACAATAAAAAAAGACACTAAGTATAGGTCTGAGAGTACTTGCAGTTACTGACAGCTAGTTCAAAGCCAATAGCAGCTAAAAAAAAAAACATCATGACCATGTCTAAGACTTGAACATGTTAAATATTTATAAAAAAATTTAAAAACAAAAAAAAAAAGTTTTTTTTTTCAGTTATTGCCCTTGGACAACATATTAAATTTTAATTTTTTATATTAATTTAACCTACAAGTATTTACAAATTGGTGTTTTATTTTTTCAGTTTATGGCAGTGTAAAAGTTGCTCCTTTGCCAGTGTTTGTATGATTTCATTCAAAGCCCACTATAACAGATGTCATAATGGTTCTTTGGGTCCATTGAACAAAGTTAACCAACCATGCATACAGGATATGTCTGTGGACACCACTTGGCTTTTGTGTAGAAATTGTAAATCTTTTTATACTTGCAATCCAAAAAAAATGGGTACGTACTATATGTACTTATATGTATTTTTAACTTGTACTTTCCTATAAATTTAATCTCTGGTATCAAGGGTCCATGTCCTTAACCATTCCTGCTAAGGGATCTTTTTTCCCATAATTTTGATATGACCACTACAATATTTACATATAAAACATAATATCAGCAATTCCACAACAATTCAAACACCTGCTGATGTTTTAAAATCTTAGACTACATGTATGTTGTAAATTTTTGTTACCGTAATCGGCCTTGTAAAGTCTGCACCGGTATATTGTCCAAACCCCCCTTTTCGCCAAGGAATATTCAGAGAAAAAAAACTGTTACTTCTTAAAAACATCTAGTGAAACTCTGGTAATTTCAAAGCATGCGTGATCGCTTGCGGTATTTTCATGGAAAACCCTATTTTCCATCATCCAGTAGAAGTTGAAAAGGCTTGTAAATGGTTCTAGAACTCTTCATGAGTGTTAAATTAAACCAAAATCAATAGAAAAACAATTGTACAAGTTGTGAATGACATTAACCAGAAATCAAAATAGAATGTTTAATAGCAAACAATTACTGTGTGAGAGTGTGGAAAATCCGTGCTTAAGAGATATCACTTAAGAATACGACTATGAAACTAAAAACAGTTCCGTCTTTTTGTGAAATACTATCAGATATATTCATCACATTAATGTTTGATGGACATATAGCTATAACAAAACATGCAGCAGTATGTAACACCAAAACAGAACAAATAACTGATTACGTTTTGTAGTTTATACATCGTTATACTTATACATAAGCTGGCTGACTTCTTCATTTTTTTCGTAGCGTTATTAACAAGCGGATTCCAGTTAAATGTATGCAATTCTGTGAAAAGAAATGATATAATTGTAAAGAAGCATATGATTTTGATACATATCAGATAATATTGGATTTTTAAAATTAAAATTGCATATAAATATGGATTAGGTAAATTATTAGTTTTGAAAAGAAATAAAGGCGCCCTCTATAATTACAATAACAAACATGGCGGAATATAAACAAACCTAGAGAAATCAAGTTTTTCCCCTATTCCTTGCTTATAGTACATATATACTCTATAATCTGAACCCCTGCCTGGAAATTTTAATTTTGGAGTAAAATACAACGTAAAATACACGACTGAATTCGGTAATGTTATTGAGTTTAAGTAATGTTTTCTCTATATAGACTTGATCTTTTATCAAATTAGGAAATACTAAGCAACAACTTTTGGTCAGTGTTACTAACAAATTATTCTATTTTGCATTATGGTAAAAAAGAAACCTTTTTCTACTATCGCAATTAACATCCTAAGATTCAGAAAATCCAACTGAAGGAATACCCAAATGAAAACTATCAAGAAAGACAACTGTCGTAAATAATCTCCCACCCATTCCCTTGACTCAAAAAATCCAACTGAAGGAATACCCAAATGAAAACTATCAAGAAAGACAACTCTCGTAAATAATCTTCCACCCATTCCCTTGACTCAACTTATTTACAATGATTGACACTTATGTGTTTTACATAGATTTGTATGTTGTCTTTTTACAAAGATTGTTTTACATAGAATTTTTGTTTTCTTTGCCAAAATAAACTTTTTATATAAAATTATTCTTACAGATGATCATTTAAATAAATGTGCTAATGGAAACAAGAACTGTATTCAATCAGGTAGGTCTAATATACAAAAAAACAATAAGTTCACATTTGGTAATTGAAATCTATCCATTCCATTCTTACATTAGAGCATATAACATAATATCCGCTAACATTTGCATAAGACTAAGAAAATAAGGTACAGGCGAGACATTTCTCTTTGTCAACCGCTTATTATTTTGTATTAAGATAAGGAGATGTGGTATGATTGCCAATGAGACAACTATCCACCAAAGTGCAAATGAAGTGAATGAAGCCCTCTACTTGCATGTACTTTTTGTTGACCTCCCCAAAATAAAAGTTTAATATTGCCATGTGTGATTGACCTATTCCATCTATTCAGATGAAACAAAGTATCCATCAACAAATCTAGTTTTTAACTCAATTTTGAAGTAGTCTCAATTAGTAGGGTGCCCAGTGTCCAAAAAGTCCTCTAGTTAATGAGTTTCAGTTAACGAATAACACACGGCTATTTTTGTTTGCAAATTATAGGAAAATCATTATATTTTACAATCATGATTGTCGTAAGTTCCCATGGTCATGAATCGATTTTCTAAATTTCGTGTTTTTACAGGGTACCTCCAAATACTGTATTGTACAGGAAATCTTTAACATGAAAAATAAAATTATTACACTCTTTGTTGTTTGTTAAAATAGTACTTATAATATAGTTTATACATTAGATATATCATATAACAAAAGCGGAAAGTATTTAAGTGATTTTAGTATAATTATTTCTAGCATTTTAGTCAGACTAAAATTTTACCTTAAATTTACCACATTTACATCGAAGGCCAAATTATTATGTGTATCATCACAATAATTTTTACTCTGATTAAAGCAATAAGACACGGTGCATGTGTGTGTGTCAAATTTCATGTGCGAAATAAAAGTAGTTTTGAAGAAATTATCATTAAAAACACGAATTAAGTCAACATTTTGGCATAGATTAAACATGAATTATCCCGTGACATCAATCATTTTGTTGCTTACACTATTAGGTCATTAACAAGGACAGTGGTCACTCATAACATTTCTCATTATGGCTTGTTGTGTGGTTGATTTATTTGTTTTGAATAGCAAGCTAACTTTGTAAATTATTATTTTCTTCGGAGGAATATGTTTTTGTATGTTTTTTAATAAAATACTTTTAACTATTTATTGAAATGATATTTTTGTTATAATTGTAGTATAAGAATCAAATCGATAGGTTTCGTAACACATCCGGAATCAGGAATATGGCACATCAAGTCTATGTTATGGTCTTGCATGATGTTTTGGACCTAAACCCCCCTTGGTGTGAAAGACAATTGTTCGAGCAAACCACTGAAGCCCATGACCTATATGTGCCAAGCTAGCAGCATGAAACTTTTTTCCGGATTGACCATTTTGTTCATCTGTTACTACGCATTCTTATTTATTAGCAACTTTGCTGCGCGAAAATTAATTTTCACTTTTGTACACATTTATATCCTTAAATATCCTGCATTTCATGTTGCAGAGTATTCATTTTCATCCCGTCTTGTGCAAAGTCACTGATTTTCATACCAGGTCAAGTTATTGTTTTACAAAATCCTCCTCTCCTCCCTCCTTTAGAAATCAAATGGTCAGTTCCTTAATGAAAGCTAATGAAAGGACGTTATCAATTTATAGTGTGAGGCCTATATATCCGGGTCTTTCATAGCCGACCATACAGTATGGGTTTTTCTCATTATTGAAAGCTGTATGGTTGCCTATAACTGCTTACTTCCACATCTCCTTATTTTTATATTATACAAGTATTACATAAAATTAACATTATCAATGTTCCATGCAAATGAGGTAAAGACAGATGAACTTGGTCACAAAGACATGCACACTTTGCTACCATTAATTCTATACACCAAATATATTTTACCCACTACTTCATGTACTTACAGTATCTTAGATAAGGACTTGACCACTAAAACTTAACCTTGTTCACTGATTCATGAAATGAGGTCGAGGCCAGGTGAACCATGTTTGACCAACATGTTGACCTTGCAAGGATGCCATATATTAGTAACCAAATATTGTTATCCTAGAACTCATGATAAAAGAGATGAGAAGGATCCTGGTCACGGCACCAATGTAGATTAATGGGTTGCGTTGTGTATTTTGATCGTAAGCTTAACTAAAGCGTGACAGATAGAACTACGTCTGCCATTATAAGTTTCTATTCAATAAACATAATTCACATCACAATAACGCGACGTCACAAAGATAGCGGCCGCACCGCAAAAGGGTACGTTTAACATTAGCGCAATTCTTAACATTACCAAAGGGACATTAAAACTCACGAGTGAGACATTCACAAGACAAAAAAAAAACAGTTTTTTAGCAGTCACTAAACCATGAAAATGAGCTCAAGGAAAATAATTATATGACAGACGGGAACTTTGTAACACAATGGATCTATATACAGTCAAGGGTGCAAATTAAATAAGTTATTAGAGAAAAATAACATACATGTGTTATTACAGATACTTTCATGAGTTGTCTACTCTTTTTTTCTTAATCTGTAGTAACATATGTTTGTTATTAGTTTAATATATCATAAATATTTTCATTTTTAGTGGGCACTTGCCACTTGGGAATTCTTGAAACTTTGCACAGCTTAACCTTGATAACTAATTTTCCAATTCAATTGATACGATTTTGATCAACCATAGTAAACTAATGAGACAAGGCTTTTAAGGGATAAACTAAGCTGTAATAACAAGGCTTAGTTATTACAGGCATGTAATTTTTATATGTAACACTTAAGAATTACTTGGAATCTTGCGCAGAACCTCATTACATGCTCTGATCAATATTTCTTACAATAAATTAAAATACATTGTGATATATGTCTGTGCAAAGGCTTTGAAGAGATGTAGAGAGGCTGTAATAACACCCTTTAGTTATTACAGGCATATATTTTCTGTAATAACATAGGAGTGCTATGCATGGTTGGCAAAATATGAACTGTATATCTTTCTAAAGTTTAGTATACATAAAGACAATAATAATATCAATAGAACTTGTATACAATTTAACAAAATAAAGGATGTATATTGCCCCTCTGAAACATGTAACATACATATGTTATCACAGTTTATTTATTTTCAGTCCACAATAACAAATGTATGTTATTTTTCTCTAATAACTTATTTAAGTTACACTCTTGACTGATATACAAAGTATGGTTCATCCCATTCCTGTACCCTCTGAAATATAAAGATATACAAATAGTTTACGGTGTTGCCGCCTCCACCATCAGATTGTATGCTGTATGCCTCGCATTCTGCAACTTGCTTCGAATGCAATTTAAAAAAAGCAACTGAAATTAGCTCTCTAATCTAAACCTGGTCAGTGGGCTTTCTTTCAACTCAACAGTCGACAATGAAACGTAATAGCTACTGCTAGCTTAGGCAATTTTTCTATGTTGTTTCAATCTGATTGAAATTCTGAACTATATTAACTAGCATGCTCGTATACATAAACTCATATGAGGATAACGAAATCAGAGATCTATATTTTAATTAGATTGATGTTGTTACAACCCTCTTTTTGTATATAATCTTTAACTTCATGTCAACACACCTAATCGCTATTTATTTCATTCCGGATAAGTTCTAAAATTACACAACTTTTTCATCCAGTTGAAGCTATCTGGGGCCCTGTTTAAACAATGCACCATGCATGATACTTTTTAATGAGACCTGTTTAAAACATCGTAAATACTTCAAACAAAATATTTTTTTGACTATAATTTGAGTTTTGAAAAAGTGGATCATAATCTATCAAAGTTTCCTATTGATAGCTTTCTAAATTTTTCCCTCCCTCAGCTCGTTACTGATGACCTTTGTTGTTTACCCTGTTGACCCAAACAGGAAGTTGTCTAAATGACTGTTTTTTCCGGATTGGACTAAATAGTGATAAGGTGTATTGTAGGCCAATAAATGTTATTTCTATAAAGCATAGATATACTCAGACCTGCTAATTCAATTCATTATACGTTAATATCACACCAGTTTTGGTACAATTTTATGTGCTTCCACACTCACCAAAAGAAAACTGGATATCTTCCCTGAAAATTATTACGAACACCTATCAAAAGACGGAAAAATAGCATTTTGGAAGGACAACTTATACATGTTAATATCTAAAAAACATCTCAAGAGATCACTTGTATTGAATCTTATGAAAAAATTCTGAATTTGGAAATTTTAATAGGTCAAGGTCACTGTTGTTTAACAGCTGAATGAAAATTGTTAATGTGCACCCTATTAGTATGAATGTCAATCTCGAACCATATTTGTCAACATGTACGTATATCAAATTATCCTTATAAGAAACTACAGTTATGATCCTTTGAATTATTTGAATTTATTTTGCTATAAAGGCATATATGTAGGGGTGACCAGCTGTCTAAACGTGACTCTGCATTTTCCTTGAAATTTGAGGTTTGATCTTTGGCCCAGATTTAAGAAAATCGTGAACACTGTAGACAACGACGACATCAATATTTCGATGAGGCTTGTTCTCCTCTTTCCAATGATATCAAATACAGCCGTGTGTTATTCCGTTAACCCAAATCAATAAAATTCATTGACTGGACACCCTACTAAATGGAATTTATTCCTAATTTGTCAAGAGAGTAATTTCAATTTAGAGCTGTACACTTGTCTATTGTTTGAGACTATGTAAAAGAATGAATGAATGAATGAATGAATGAAGGAAGGAAGGAAGGAAGGAAGGAAGGAAGGAAGGAAGGAAGGAAGGAAAGAAGGAAGGAAAGAAGGAACCAACCAACCAACGAATAAATAAAAACAAACAAACAAACAAACAAATGCAAAACATGATACAGCAACACAAACAAATTGTATATGGCTAAAAAGAGATTTTTTTTTCTAAATGAAAATTTTATTAAGCCTCATGCCTACAAAGTTTTCATCAGATTGTCTCAAAACGAAATTGCAAAAAAAAAAATCATTTAAATAGTGTTTTTATGACATAAATATTAGAAAAATTCTTTAGGCTCTGAAACACAATGAAAAAAAGTCTTCAGAAATATTATGCTAACCTGCTTTAATGGATTTTATGTTAGTGTGCTATTGATAATGTTAGTGGAGCATCTGTTAGCTCTGTTTTACTTGTTTTCAATGCAAGTATTTGTAGAAATATTATTTATTAAACAAACTTACTTTGAAAACTATATTAGACACAATTATTACAGGTAAAACTGACAGTACTGCCACTACACAAACTGCACCTTTAAATCCTGTATCAGAACTAGTAACTCCTTTACAGAATGTCCATAGTCAGGTAAATTCATTACAGGTAAGTCTTTCATTACGGTATAAGTTTTGATGTCTTTATCTCATTTTTCTTTTCAAATATGATAAATCTTGCCTCGGTATTAAGGTAGTAAGTAGCCTGATTGGCTTTATTGCAAGTAATTTGATACTGATTGTGTCAAATATAACACACATGCTTTTAATGTCTAGTGTTTACTGCTTTCAAGAACAGGGCTTAGTAATTCTTTATCTCTTTTGAGAATTCGAAAATGTAATTTATTAACTAATTGGACTATGATGTCTTATTTAAGACACAAATAAAATATTAATTTAATTTGCTATTATAATAGACATTCATAGTACCTATGGAAGGCATTTTGAAAATAGAGTAACTACATACAGAAGAAATTTTGGAGACCAGAATTCATTTGTAACTTGCTGAACAAAGTATTTCACACCCGCTCATACTGGCAAACTAAAATAGCCTTCCTTTTTTTTATTGAACAGACTTTATCATCATTAGTCCTTTATCTAGGTAATATCTCTGGCAAACTAAAATAGCCTTCCTTTGTATTTATTGAACAGACTTTATCATCATTAGTCCTTTATCTAGGTAATATCTCTGGCAAACTAAAATAGCCTTCCTTTGTATTTATTGAACAGACTTTATCATCATTAGTCCTTTATCTAGGTAATATCTCTTGCCAATTACAATAGCATTAATGCATTAAGCATTCTACTTCATGTACACCAACTGGTTTTTTTATAACAGGCTAGTAATTCTATTCTCCATGGTATGTTAAATGAAGGATACAGTGCTTACAAGATTCTACAGAAAAGTAAGTGAATTAGGTACTGTAAATTCAGAAATTATTGCGAGGTTTTTATTAATGCGAATAATGCGACTTATTGAGTATAGCAATAATAAGAATTCACATTCTTATATCAAACACATTTATACGTATGTAGCTTTTCCTAAAATTGCAATAATTAAACATGCTTTTCTGTTCTTTTTTCAAAATTCCCAATAATAAATGCACGCAATAATTTCTGAATTTACAATATCTCAAACACCTTGAAAATCACAAAAAAAGAATAAGTACATGTTCATGTCTTTAACCAAATTAAATTGACTTCACATTTGAATGCACCTTCATCAATTTTTGTCTCGCCTTGTGTATTAGTTTGTGATTAGGTCTAGTTTATGGTGAACCACTAGTTGTAGGTCAATGATATTTGGTATGCAGTTGTATTAGCATTGGCACATCCCATTTCCATGGAGATTATTTGGCACTGCCCCCTCAGTCATGGTCTATTGACATTGAAACTTTTGCTTAGTTTACATGTATTAGTTTGTGATTAGGTCAGTTTAAGGGGAACCATTAGTGGTAGGCCTATGATAATTGTTATGCAGTTGTATAAGCATTAGCACATCTCATTTCCATAGAGAAAATTTGGTCCTTACCCTCCAGTCATGGTCTATTGACTTTGAAAATTTGGTTAGTTAACATGTATTATTTGTTATTATATCAGTTAAAGATGAATTACTATTGTTAAGTCAATGATATTTGGTATGCAGATGTATTGACATTTGCAATTCTCATTTCCATGAGGAATATATAGCACCACCCCCTCATCATGGTTAATTGACTTTGAAACTTTTGCATACATGTAGTTTACAAGTTAATGTTTGTGTTTAGGATTGTTAAAAGGGAACGACTTATGATTAGTCAATTGTATTTGATATGCAATTGTATTAGCATTGGCACATTTCATTTCTATGGAGATTGTTTAGCCATGCATCCTCAGTCATGGTTCATTGACTTTGAATATTTGCATAACTTTCATGTTAAAGTATTGCTATTTTGAATTCAACATTTGCATTATCAAAATAACAAAAAGGCAAGACATATCTCTGTGTTAACAGTTTATTAATATTCCTACTTGAATCAAAAGCAGCATTGTGATTAAAAAGCATCATCAGTTGTGACACTAACTATTTCTATGACTCATAATTCCTAGATAAAATGCCATAGTCACCAATAAAACAGAACTTCCAAAATAATCAAAACACAACTAAAGCATGTTTACAAGAGACTAAATGGGCAAGAGATTTTCATGAAATTTTCACTATCAAACTCAGAAATATTTGCAGTTTCTTATGGTTACTGTTAAATGATTTTCATTTTTTTGTTTTAAGAGTTCATGATTTAATTGCAAACTTTACAAAATTCAAGATTTTATAACTGATATCTAACAGATATGTCTGGTGAACATCTGGAGGATTTATAATATTATAAAATAAGAAATTATTGCATGTATTTATTATCTAGAATTTTGACGAAATGGACATAAATGTAGATTTATTATTGCGATTTAAGGAAAAGCTGGATGCAGATCTTCATCAGATATCAGAATGCAAGTTCTTATTATTGCAACACTTGTCCCGTTGCATTATTCCAATTAATTAAAACCTCACAACAATATTTACAGTTTTTTGCAATTTTTTAAATCAGGGGCTAAAAGGTGACTTTATGATGCCATCTCCTTACAACCTAATAGGAAAGTGAAACATTGCCTCATGCTTACAAGGTTTTGAAATTGAAAGCAATAACCATTTACAATGCAATATTATATTATCATTTGAATTTTATATTGGCAGTGCTTACAGAAGCAAATCGTGCAGAGTCAAAGGATTCATCAACAGCTCCCGTAAAAATACCAGCAGTTAATCAGAACATTGATCCAAAAGAAAATCCCGCGGTACAAAAGTCCGAATTTCCCAGTCAGTCATATACACCACATCAAGATATATCTTCAGATGGACAAGATTCAGTACGGTATGGAATAATCCATCGTTAAAAATAAAGAAGATAACAAATTGAAGGATAACAAAAATATAAGAGCTAGAACTAGATATACTTCATCAACCATTATATCTTTTAAATGTTTCTAATGTTTATCCCTCTGCTTTTAACGAACATCAATGTAAAATTTTACTTGAAGAAAAATTCAAAGACTATATTAGACTTGTAGAGGTTGTTTTGTAGAATTAAGCAAAAGTAATAATGTATTAACTAAGCTTTATTTCAATTTGACATTTAGGTCGACAGAACCAAGAGAAAAACTGACTTCCATTGCCTCTTATCTTAATACAACTCAAAGATTTACGAAAGTTGTCAATGTTTTGCATCAAAAACCTGGACTCCAGTCTCAAAAAGTGCCAGGTGTTTCGAAAGAAACTGCTGTACCAAGATTATTGCTGGCTAACAATGATAAAAGAACTGCAGTACCAAGATTGTTGCTGGCTAACAATGATGGCAGGACTGCAGTATCACCACATGAAGATTTAACCTCTGAAAATTTTCCTCCTCATTTCAAATCTGAGAATTCAGTTCCAACATATTTGAAACCCTCTATCACACCTGGAAATTCTGATGTTTTAAGCCATCTTCCTCAAAATCCAACTCAGGGTATGGCCCCAGGATATACCTTGAATCATGCTCCCAGTACTTTAAACACTGTTCCAGGATTGTCAACAGAACCTTCTATAGTATTGCTTAATGGAGTACCACAATATAAGTTGTTTACATATAATCCAGCTGGCATATATCAGAATACATCACCAACGTCAACGGTTTATTCCACTGCAACACACCAGAATACACCAAATACATTTTCACAGGGACAGTCCTTAGGACCATCAGAAACACATTTAACTTCCATGTCAGAAAATAACTCACTACATTCATGTATGCCTCAACAGCTAAATACCAGTAGAGAGGATTCAGTTCAGGAAAATATGGCCGCTTCCTGTTCTGCTCAAGTAAAAGTTGAGAGTACAGATACTTCTGAAAATATCCACTTTTCTGCTGGACCAGTTAAAACTGAGAGAATACCAGTACCTGTTGATGAAAATGTTGAGTTGGAAAAAGATGGCACAAGAGGTGAAAATAATGTTGGATTTGGATTTAGGCATGTATTACAAGGATTTGCTACACCAGCTGGTACTGCTAACTACCAAAATATCAACAATCAGCCAGTTAGTATAGTCAAATTTGTGCGACAACAAAATACATTGCAGATGCAAGGAATAACAACACAGACAAATATCAACAATTCACAGCAACTTCTACAAGGTTTTTATAATAAGATTTTTATATGAAGATCTGTATGGGGTTCAAAATAGCCCAAAAATAAATAGCATAATTGGTTGCTTAAATATAAAGAATAGAGAATAATGTCTAAAATTTTCAAAAATACAGAAAAAATAAAGAATACAGAATTGAAGGACCTCTTAAATGTTTTCTAATTTAAATAAGGTAGTGTACAATATGAAAAATTCAATTGAGAAATCTAATGGCCTAATTTATAACGAAACAATATACGAAAAAAAACAAATATGACAAAAATGAACCAAGAACAATCACTCAACTGCAGGCTCTTGACTTGGGACAGGCACATAAAGAATGTGTCCTGGTGAAACATGTTTGCTGGCGCAAAACCCTCACACTAGCCTGGGACAGTGTTGTAATGGTACAACATGAAAACAAACTATAAAAATCAGTTAAAAAAACTATTTCAAGTCGCAGTTCACAAAACACCAATTAGAAAACCAAAGCCCGAACAACATGAAACCTATATTAAAAAACCGGAGTAGACATTGATACACAGACATGATAGATGTTACAAAATGTTACTTCAATATGATTTTATTGGACTGCAAATGCAAAGACAGGAGAGCAACACTTGCAGATTAGTAGTTTAGTATGCAATTATTTTTTTGATACTTAAAAAAAATTCTCAGGAGAAACAAGAACACTTAAGGTCTGCAGATTCTGCTCCACTAATTACACCCATCATGTTGCTCCTGTCAGTGAGTCATATCTAGTTATTCTTAGCAGTATAAACTATGCATTGGAGTAGTTCTTGCCATCCTTCCAGTTGATGGTTTGAATTAAGACTTATCATTTGTTATTTTAAAAGGTAAAATATTGTATAAGTTTTAACAGAATATTATTATTTTACAAATGTTAATTATACATACTAAAAAAATGAAAATGGCAATTGCAACCTTCTCCAGTTATTCATTTAAATAGAAATAAGAAGATGTGATATGAGTGCCAATGAGACAACTCTCCATCCAAGTCAAAATTTATAAAAGTAAACCATTATAGGTCAAAGTAAGATAAAGTTTATGTTATGGGGTCGTTTTATTTTTAGATTTTAATAACTTTTTCTTTTAGGTGCAGCTCTAAGTCAGATGATAGCACCAGTACTAGAACTTAAAGATGGAAAAGTACAACTAAAACTCTGTCTGAGGTATATATGTATCAGTTATGATTTTCATTTGCAAAAAGAGACAATAAATTTAATTTACAAAGTGATGTAAAAGTAAGATACTGCAATCAGATATGAAAATTAATATTCCACTTATTATTTATAACAACAGCCGATTGCGAGGCAGATTGATATTTTTAATGATTTTACAAAACAAATGCCATGCAAGCAATTATTGGTTTAAAACCACTTAAACAAGCCATCATGACACATTGTTATCAAATTATAATATCCCCGCTCAGTAGGGAAAAGGAGAGAAAGGAGGAGGGGGGATACAGATTTCTATCCATACATACCACAAATATATCTTGGAAGTTTTCCAAGGAACTGCAAAATAGAGCTTCCTGAACATTGCTAGCACTCTTCATATGACTTATTGATGTCAGTCTGCTTTATATCTGCAATATCAACATTGGATTTTCATATCACATTCTGACAAAACAGGCTCTGGGGAGAAATTTCTTCTCTGCAAACAGTAGTAAGCAAAATAACAGTGCATATGTTTAAACCTACCATGTTAATTTGGTGTGTTTCAGACAAAACCTTGATTTCTTTATTACAGACAACCGAATCAGATGGCTGGAGGACTGATCCAAAGTCAATCCAATAATTTTGTATCATTGCCTTTAAACTCAGTTAATGAGAGGGGTCAACACCAGACTAAGCAAAGTATAAATCAGACAAGCAACTTAGCTGAAGACTCAGTATTGCCAAGTTCCCAGAGAGAACAAGGTATGATCTTTATTTACATTCCAGCAGACGGTATGTTGTGAAGACAATAAAGAGAAATAAAAATAAATGTTAAAGGCTTCTCCAGATCTGAGCATCAACTTGCGATTTACACACACAAAGATTACTAACTTTATTGTTTTGATGTAAAATGTACAAGTAATTTGTTAATTTATCAATAGGTTAAAGTTCAAGGTCACTGTTCCTAGATATAGAAAAGAAAGATTGTTTCTGGATGGTAACTTGAGTTTAACTTGATTGATTGGAATGAAACTTGTACTGATGGAAGATAAAGGAAAGGGAAAGATTTTGGGGTCAATAAGTCGAGGGTCAACAACACATTAACAAAAAGAATATTTGTTTAAAAGGGGAATTCAGGATTGTACATTTAGTTTCATTTTTGGGTTTATAACTCGTAAAGGTTGAAGATATAGAAAAGGGAAAGAATACTAATGATTTCAGATCAAAAGATCAAGGTCATAGTCCCAATTGCCCAAATAGATTATAAATAAAGAAAACAAATAATTGCAATCTGTTGTTTCTGGTTGAAGTTTAAAGAAATACTTGTTGGATTTTAATTACAGTGTTTTTTTTTTTCTCACTTAGAAACAAATCATATGAAAAGAAAAACAGAAGATTTGCTGAATACTACAGGTAAATATGATAGTAAAGTATTGAACTGTAAGCAAAGCTGACACAATTTTAAAAAACATAAAACTTACCATACTAGACTTTTCCAAAATAGATTAAATAAAGAAAAGAATAGTTGCAATTTGTTGTTTCTGGTTGAAGTTTTGAGAATCACTTGTTGGATTTTAATTTAACTGTTTTTAAACCTGTTTTCATTTAGAAACAAATCATAAGAAGAGAAAAGCAGAAGATTTACTGAATACAACAGGTAAATATGAAAATTATTTAATTGTAGTGACACAATTAAAACATAAAGCTTGCCATACTAGATTTTTAAAAACCATTTAGCAAAAATATTTACATTTCCATATGTCAGAGCATGTGATAAAGATTCATCAATTTCATGTTTTGAAGATCATTAAAGATTTTATTTGATTTTGTACAAGGTGTGTTTAAATTGAGCTGTGTCAGGTAAAAATCAACGTTACCCTTCTCTCTACAAAGTCTGTGACTTGAAAATTTAGTTGTTATACGAACCCTAAATAACAGACTATGAATTCATCTTTTATTTCGTATTTAAATATTCCAAAATCAATCAAAGTCTTATACATGGACTTTCACTAAAAAGCTGTGTATAAATTTAACAGAGAGTTGAAATATTAATGATCAAATATGCAAAATACATACACAATTTTAAACAACATAAAAAACTGTACTTAATAAGCTATGTTCCTTGGAAGCACTTTTCCTTCTGGATTAATCTTCATCAGGAGTGCTAATAGTAAACTTTTCAGTTTTAGGAGTGGTAGAAACTTTTTGCACTTACACATGTTATCAGAGTTGTTGAAAACTTCGTCTTTTTAATTATAAAAAAATATCTGAGTTTGTTCATTTGTTTTTTACTTTGTAGGACAAAAGAGACTACAATTAGTGGATGTGAATAAGAAAATAAGAGGTAAGTTCCCTTATAAATATATATAAATACAATAAGATTTTAAGGCACAGAGGGGAAAATATAAGAAAACAATTTTTTGAGAAATCTATAATAGTAAATGAGGAGACCTGTTGTTTTTTTGTGTGTCTCTTTTCCGTGTTCCATATCAAATCAATCAACATGGTCCTCTACCTTAAAGATAGCATGCAAACTGTTGTTGTTATCATCCCTGATGGTAATTTATTTTTGATTATTTGAGCAATTATCTGAAAACAAAATGAATTCCGATGGTCCTTTTCTTCATAACCATCAGTTTCAAATTTTATCCCTGCCTCCTCTTCACTCTTAATGTGTCTGCCCATAGGAATCTCGGACTATAAAAAACTAGGCTTATAACAAAATTGGTCTCGGACCCTTGGCCTGTCATTGAATCAGCTTATTACAAATTCAGATTATAAGAGAAATTTAGGACTAAATGAAAATATTTAGTTTATTTGAAGACAATAAATGAAATTAAATTAAATTTTATACAATTTACAGAATTACTAATGTAAAATTCAAATATTAAAAGATATTTTGAAGAATATTGGTTTGAATTAGCTGATACTTATACATATCTGATATAAAAAATGAGATTGGATTACTTGGGCCATGGATTTTTGATTTGTGCGTTTTTTCATATGAAATTTTAGTTCCAAATATGATATTGCTCATCTGTTTTAAACATACAATGCATGCCATCATCATATAATTTTGTAAAAAGGGGGGTATATCAATGGACAAACAGGAAAATAAATGGTAATTTCAAGAACGAGAAAAAAAACAGCTACACTTTTCTTTTTGATCAACTTTCAGGAAACATGGTGAATAATGAGCTTTAAGCATGAAAACGTGAAATAAAATTTCAAAAACGTCACTCATTATATAGAAACTAAAAGAATAATGTAGACAAAAGAAGGAATAAGCTATTTCTGCTCCTCTTTAAAAATGCACAAAACCAAGTAAGAAAACAATGACTGGTTTAGAAAGCTTTTACAAGCAGAGAAAACTGTCAACCTAATTCACATACAAGACTTCATAATATAAAAATAGGCATACTAAAAATCCAGGCTTAAAATAGACGTATTATTTCAATTCAATCACAAGCCTGCGATGTTGCAGGATTGTTCTAGTTAAATAAATCTATGTGGCTAATATTTATGAGGTAGAACTCCATATATGGTTATCGAAAATATTACCCCTTTTTTTCAAGTTTGGTGAGGGTTGAGTGCTTGTAACCCTGTTAAACAAGCTTTTTTAAGGCTTTAAAATGAAATTCACAGCTAGAATGTCTTTGGTTGGGTTTTATTTATTGTATTTGTAAATTTGAGTTGTTGTTGGGTTTTCAACCCATTCAACAACTGCAATATTTCCAGAATTTAATGTTATTTGATAACATGCAATTGTTTAAAGTGCAGATCTTTGTCAAATGAATATCATGAGATTAAATATAAATGTCAATCACAATGGACAATTAAATTAATGGTACCAATTTTACTGCCCCACATGCCTGTTTGGACAATTAATTACTCTTAAAGTTAAACATCTATATAATATGTCAAGCTACAAATTGCCAAGAAATTAACATACAACTGTGGATTCATTTATTTTCGTTAGTACCAATTGTTGTGGATTGTGGACAACTTGACTTTTCGTGGACATGTGATTTCATGGTTTTGCCAAAGTTTGCATACAATCTGACAGAAATTTGTATTTCGTTGAACATTTAAATTTGTGTTTCACCATTACCCATGAAATCCACGAAAATTGGTATTCAACATATAATAATCAGTGTTCCAGCTTGATCGTTTTCACAGGGTGGTCCGCCCGTCCTTTCCAGACTGCCTCCCTGTGCCCTTTTTCTGATGCCCTGTACCCTTTTTAAGATGCCCTGCACTTTTTCGCAAGTTCATGCCTTTATTGTCATAATATTTTGATGAAAATATTATAATTCTACCTGTCTTCTTGTTTCTGACAAGTTTATGATCCTCAGCTATAAATTAACATTTAAAGCAGGTATTATAAGTTGTGATTACAGGTAATCCGCTTATCGCCATTGAATCATGTATGGGTCACTAATCCATTAATTAAACCTCTTAATTGACCATTATTTTAATTTTTCCCAGTAAAATCGGTCAGTCTGCATTTCAATTTCAATATTTCTTAAAAGACCACAACTTGCAGTTCGTTTATCCATAGATGTTTTTTTTTTTGTAAATTGACAAAACAGATGGTTTGCATTTTGATTTCGTCAAAATTTCTCCAAAGATCACTTTGCAGCTCGGATGACATAGTTTCATCATTTGAATGTATTTTCGTCACATTTTATATAACTTTTCATTAAAATCATTCGACAACATCAATTATAAAGATAAAACTTAATTCAAAACGTTCTAAAAGTACAATGTATTTTCAAGAGTCAAACAAACATGTGCTTTCTTTATCATATACCGCACATGCGTGAACGTATTTTTTTTTTTATAAATTTAATAGACACTAAAACGTAAAATACGAAATCACTTAGTATCAAATTAAATGAGAGACAAATATATTTCTTACTGACCAACTTAATTTAAGAAATGACAATTTCCTGCCTTTTTGTTAAACACAAACCAATCCGTAGATGAATCCGGATTCATTCTAAATTTATCAATCTGTGTGCTAAAGTGCCCTTTTCCTGATTGGCTCCCTGCCCTTTTGAAATCCTAGCTGGAACACTGATAATGAATCCACAGTATGATAATCTATTTTTTTGCTTTTTTTTAATCAGAAATGTTAAATCATAAGATCAGAAAAAGAGAAGATATACATTCAGAAACTGAGGGTAAATATAATCAAAAAGAAAAATGAAGATACTGTTAGCAGTGCTGACACATTTAAAACATAAAACCTGTCACACAGGATCTGATCCTGCACTTCAGAAAGAGATTATTTATACCTTGCTTATATCATTGCTCACACATTTAGAATATAAAACCTGTCAAACTAATCTGATCAGAAAGAGATTATTTATACCTTGCTCATATCATTGAAGATGACGATGGATTTATGACATTGTGCATTTGGTAGATTTGCATCCAAGATTTAGGTTCTTCAAAATGTTATATTATTTCGTACTAGATTATTTGGATTGCCAAATGTATGCTTGTTATAGTTTGACCTTAAAAAAGGATTTTTACTATTTGAATTAAGGATGTACTTAGGTGAAATTAAATAAATCTAGAATTTAAAATTGATACCATAAGTCAGAAGAGCATTTGTTAAGGAACAAAATAAGCTAAAAATATTGATAGGTAGTGGAGCTCCTTTTCAAGGTATTTGATTTTTTTTTAATTGCAGGAAAAGGCTGACTCAGACTTTAACCTTAAATTTGCATTGGTATTATTTGGGTCGCAAATCGAAAGAAAAGATATCTGGAATCTGCTTAAATTTTGGCAAACACCTTTTATGAGCTATTGAAATCTTGTATGAAAAGAAAAATGGGTGTTATGGGGCAAATATTTTACCCTGTATCGTAGAAAAACCCCAAGGAGTCCAAACATCTGACAAAAATTTCTAAACCTGACCTAAGAACATCCTTAAAGGATAAATGTAAATGCAGAATTGACCATTGAGAGAAAAACCAAACCTTCAATGGCAATATTATGTGCATACTCAGAACAAGAAAAAATTTACATTAAATACAATTGATAGGTTCTGTAAGCAATAACATTTAGTGGTCAATCATTTTTTGGTAGGGATGAACAGCTGAGACATCAAGTACACACCATTTTTATATATTTTGAATAACAAAAATATATAGCCTATGAAAAAAAAAGCAACTAAAACTATCATGATAACGCTATTTCATGGAGAAATAAAAAAAAAAAATTGACAAATATCTTATGTTTTACAACTGTGGTTTTAATTTCATCTGTAGAAAATTTTGAAATTGATTAGTTTTAGTTACTTTTGATTTAATAAGGAACCTTATGATATATTTCATCTTAATTTCTCGACCTACAATTACCAACCCTAGAAAAGGTTACCTACTCCAGCCCCTCATCCCTACCACTCATTACATAGTAATTGCCCCCTGAGACATGAACAAATTAACAATAAATACAAAAGTGGTTCTACAAGTAAGGGCTATTCCATTAAAATATATATGGGAGGGTAGGAAGGGACGTTCAAAATATCCCTACAACCAAGAACTATTTTTTAGATAATTTTTCATAATGGTAATAGACGCATACTGAAAAAAGACCCATGACCCACATTCAATAATTAAACTTCCCTTCCTACCCTCCCACACACATTTTAATGGAATAGCCCTAAAGATTTCTATGATTTTAACAATGGACAAAATGGTATACTATACATACATATATATAATATATATATTGACCAGAAATTATCATATTTGTTGTCACATCTTTTCTTCAATTTTTTTTTCACACAGTATTTGGTCTGATGAAAAAACAAGCAGCAGCAGGTAAATATAAATATAAAAATGTAATTCTTGAACTGTTTTCGGAGCTGATACATTTTGATTATTTTTCTGACATACTAACCATTGTGGTAGAATTTATTTCTTTTTTCTGCCATACTGTTCTATTCCTGTTCTTCCCAAAAACCATTGTGGAAGAATTAATTGTTTCTGCCATACTGTTCTACTTTTGTTCTTCATAAAAACCATTATGCAGGAAATGATTATTTTTTTGCCATACTGTTCTATTCATGTTCTCCACAAAAACCATTGTAGTAGAATTGATTATTTCTCGGCCATATTGTTCTACTCCTTTCTTCCAAAAAAAAGATTTTTTAAACAGTGCTCATGCCAGTGAAGATTAACATGTGATTAATTTTCATCAGATATTGAAGATCCTTCAAAATGTAACTGTAAATTCAGATATTATTGTGAGGTTTTAGTAATGTGAATAAAGCAACTGGGTGAGTATTGCAATATTAAGAAAACACATTCAGATATCTAAAACATATATGTATGCAGATTTTTCTCAAGTCGCAATAATTAATCTCACATTTTTGTCATTTCTGCAAAAATCGCAATAATAAATGCACAAAATAATCTCTGAATTTAAAGTAAATGATTTTGTATTTTAAAAATGTATTTAAATTCTAATTTGGAATTCCAAATATGTGTTTTAATAGTTTGACCTTTATAAAGGATGCTTGCTATTTGAATTAAAGTATTAAAATGAAAATGTAGAATTTGAATTGAGACAGAAACCTAACTTTCAATGGCAAATATTATGTGCATATTCTGGACAAAGGAAACATTAAAAATAAATACAACAGGTATGTATTGCTGTCATGAAATAGAAGTTCCTTCATAATATAAGTTCCAAGTGGAATACATATTCTGTAATATTATTTCCATTGGAACAAATATTACAGTATATGGAATAAAGGGTAAAGAATATTTGTTCCAATAGGAACAGATATTATGACATTGTTTAAATCAAATTTTCCAGGGGAACTTCTGTTAGGCATAGCAAATATACGTTGACACTGCAAGCAAAGACATTTCGAGGTCAACATACAGATTTCAACAATAGACAAAATTCTATACAGTGTATACATTTCAAGCTCTGCATTGACCAGAAATCATCATATTTGTTGTCTTATCATTTCTTTTACTTTTTTTCATAGTAACAAATCGTATAAAGAAAACAGAAGATTTACCGGAAACTGGAGGTAAATATAACTATAAAAAACTATTGTATGGTTATAATAGCAGATCTCACACATTAAAAACATACAATGTGTGGTGATGATCTATTCATGCTCTTCAAAAAATCATTGAAGAGGAATTGATTATTTTTCATCACATATTGAAGATCCTCCAAAATGTTATATGATTTGTATAAGATGTCAAAATTTGATTATGACATCAAATTTTGTTGCATTCCTCTGAATTTCCTAATATGATGTCATGAAAAAGGCGACCATGCCTGATGATGTCACATAGAAAGAACACATCTTTTTTATATGATTGCAAAAAAATTTTTGCGTCGTATAATGCTATGATGTCGTCGTCTGCGTCGTCGTGCGAATACACATTTGGGTTCCGGACAATAACTTTAGTTTAAGTGAATGGATCTCTATGAATTTTTACCAGGTTCAATACCACAAAAGGAAGGTTGGGATTGATTTTGGGGTTGATGGTACCAACAGTTTAGGAATTAGGGACCAAAAAGGGACCAAAAACAAGCATTTTTGTAGTTTCAGGACAATAATTTGTGTGTAAGTGTATCGATCTCTCTGAAATTATGCTACAAGGTTCCATATCACAAAGAGAAGGCTGGGATTGAGTTTGGGTTAAAGGCCCCAAATGTTTAGGAATTAGGGGCAAAAAAGGGGCCAAAAACAAGCATTTTTCTAGTTTCCAGACAATAACTAGTGTATGGATCGCTCTGATATTCTACTACATGGTTCCATACCATAAAGAGAAGGCTGGGATTGAGTTCTGGGATAATTACTGTAAATTCAGAAATTATTGCGTGCATTTATTATTGCGATTTTGTCATTTTAGACTAAAATGCGATTTTAATTTTTGCAATATTGAGAAAAGTCCTATTTAATTCATATAAAAAATTTCAAAATGCGAGTTTAAATTATTGCGATTATAACCCTGTCGCATTTTTCGCAATAATAAAAACATCGCAATAATTTCTGAATTTACAGTACTCCAAAAGGGAGGTGGGAGTTCAAAAAGTTGGGGGGATTTTTTTTTTCAATTTTTTTGAAGGGGTTCATTTTTTTTTCTGCAAAATTTTTGAAATTTCAAATTTTTGAAATCTTCAATTGCACAGTATTGCGCAATAGCAAGAAATCTTCAATTGCACAGTATTGCACAATAGCACAGTATTGGCCAAAAGCTAGAAATCTTCTATTGCACAGTATTGCGCAATAGCACAGTATTGCACAATAGCACAGTATTGCGCAATAGCAAGAAATCTTCAATTTCACAGTATTGTGCAATATCACAGTATTGCGCAATAACAAGAAATCGTCAATTGCACAGTATTGTACAATAGCAAGAAATCTTCAACTGCACAGTATTGCGCAATACCAAGAAATTTCAATTGCACAGTATTGCGCAATAGCAAGAAATCTTCAATTGCACAGTATTATGCAATATCACAGTATTGCGCAATAGCAAGAAATCGTCAATTGCACAGTATTGCACAATAGCAAGAAATCTTCAACTGCACAGTATTGTGCAATAGCAAGAAATCTTTAATTGCACAGTATTGGGCAATAGCAAAAAATCTTCAATTGCACAGTATTGCGCAACAACACAGTATTGCGCAATAGCAAGAAATCTTCAATTGCACAGTATTGCGCAATAGCAAGACATCTTCAATTGAAAACAAATACAAATGTTTTAACCAATTTCAATTGGATAAATTAAGTTTTTAATTTTTGGGGGTTCTAACCTTGTATAATTTTTTGGGATATTGGGTCCCATTTTTAAATTGGTCTACATTGAGGTCAAAAGGGTCCAAAATTAAACTTTATTTGATTTCATCAAAAACTGAATTATTGCAGCTGTATGATTTGCTGAATCTTATTGTGCATTTAGATTTTTGTCGAGCCTGCGACTTTTGTCGCAGAAAGCTCGACATAGGGATAGCGATCCGGCGGCGGCGGCGGCGGCGGCGTTAGCTAACTTCTTAAAAGCTTTATATTTTAGAAGATGGAAGACCTGGATGCTTCATACTTTGTATATGGATGCCTCATGTTACGAAGTTTCCGTCAGTCACATGTCCAATGTCCTTGACCTCATTTTCATGGTTCAGTGACTACTTGAAAAAAAAGTTCAGATTTTTTGTAATGTTAAATTCTCTCTTATTATAAGTAATAGGATAACTATATTTGGTATGTGCGTACCTTGCAAGGTCCTCATGCCCGTCAGACAGTTTTCACTTGACCTCGACCTCATTTCATGGATCAGTGAACAAGGTTAAGTTTTGGTGGTCAAGTCCATATCTCAGATACTATAAGCAATAGGTCTAGTATATTCGGTGTATGGAAGGACTGTAAGGTGTACATGTCCAACTGGCAGGTGTCATCTGACCTTGACCTCATTTTCATGGTTCAGTGGTTATAGTTAAGTTTTTGTGTTTTGGTCTGTTTTTCTTATACTGTATGCAATAGGTCTACTATATTTGGTGTATGGAATGATTGTAAGGTGTACATGTCTAGCTGGCAGGTGTCATCTGACCTTGACCTCATTTTCATGGTTCAGTGGTCAAAGTTAAGTTTTTGAGTTTTGGTCTTTCTTTCTAATACTGCATGCAATAGGTCAGCTATATTTGGTGTATGGAATGATTGTAAGGTGTACATGTCTAGCTGGCAGGTGTCATCTTACCTTGACCTCATTTTCATGGTTCAGTGGTCAAAGTTAAGTTTTTGAGTTTTGGTCTTTTTTTCTAATACTATATGCAATAGTTCAACTATATTTGGTGTATGGAAATATTTTATGATCTATATGTCAGTTACGCAGGTTTTATTTGACCTTGACCTCATTTTCAAGGTTCATTGCTCAGTGTTAAGTTTTTGTGTTTTCGTCTGTTTTTCTTAAACTATAAGCAATAGGTCAACTATATTTGTTGTATGGAAGAATTGTTAGCTGTACATGCCTGCCTAGCATGGTTCATCTGACCTTGACCTCATTTTCATGGTTCATTGGTCAATGTTTAGTTTACTTGCTTAATGTTAAGTTTATGTGACAGTTGTAATAAAGCTTTATATTTAGGACTATCAACATAATATCAATGATTAGTTAAGAAGGCGAGACATTTCAGCGTGTGCACTCTTGTTAATTTGGGTCCTATTTTCAAATTAGTTCATATTAAGGTTTGAAGGGTCCAAAATTAAACTTTGTTTGATTTCAACTAAATTTAAATTATTGATGTTTATATGCTGAATCTAACCATGTTGTTAGATTTTGGATATCAGACCATTTTAGGTAAATTAAATGTCCCATTTCAAATTTTTAAGATCTTTGACCATATTTGTTTTGTGTCAGAAACCTATATTATGTCAAAAATTTGATCACAATCCAAATTCAGACAGTACTGTGCTCAGTGAAGCATTTTATGGTAGATCAATCGAATAGAAGGATTAAAACTGTCTGTATATTGTCCAAAAATCATTAGAGAAACAGATTCCACAACCAAATATCGTTTAACACTTGATGCAGTTGTAGAATCTACTCTTATACAAATGTGCAAGATGCAATGTACACAGCCATGCTCATTTAACAACACTAATATTAGACTAGAAATGCCTCATTTTAAGAAGAAGTAGAAACACATTGCAATGAAATATTATTAGACCTATGCAAAAATATGCCATGTTTGTTTTTATATTGTAGGACAAAAGAAATCTGATAAATTTAGTGATGTTAATTTCAAAATAAGAAGTAAGTTCCTTATAAATACAAATTAACTTTAAGGATGTACTTTATAGGTCAGGTTTAGGAATTTGTGTCGGATGTTCAGATTCCCTGGTTTTTGTCGAGCCTGCAACTTTTGTCGCAGAAAGCTCGACATAGGGATAGTGAGCCGACGGCGGCTACAGCGGCGGCGGCGTTAGCTAACTTCTTAAAAGCTTTATATTTTAGAAGGTGGAAGATCTGGATGCTTCATACTTTGTATATGGATGCCTCATGTTACGAAGTTTCCGTCAGTCACATGTCCAATGTCCTTGACCTCATTTTCATGGTTCAGTGACTACTTGAAAAAAAAGTTAAGATTTTTTGTAATGTTAAGTTCTCTCTTATTATAAATAATAGGATAACTATATTTGGTATGTGCGTACCTTGCAAGGTCCTCATGCCCAACAGACAGTTTTCACTTGACCTCGACCTCATTTCATTGATCAGTGAACAAGGTTAAGTTTTGATGGTCAAGTCCATATCTCAGATTCTATAAGCAATAGGTCTAGTATATTCGGTGTATGGAAGGACTGTAAGGTGTACATGTCCAGCTGGCAGGTGTCATCTGACCTTGACCTCATTTTCATGGTTCAGTGGTTATAGTTAAGTTTTTGTGTTTTGGTCTGTTTTTCTTATACTGTATGCAATAGGTCTACTATATTTGGTGTATGGAATGATTGTAAGGTGTACATGTCTAGCTGGCAGGTGTCATCTGACCTTGACCTCATTTTCATGGTTCAGTGGTCAAAGTTAAGTTTTTGAGTTTTGGTCTTTTTTTCTAATACTATATGCAATAGTTCAACTATATTTGGTGTATGGAAATATTTTATGATCTATATGTCAGTCACACAGGTTTTATTTGACCTTGACCTCATTTTCAAGGTTCATTGCTCTGTGTTAAGTTTTTGTGTTTTGGTCTGTTTTTCTTAAACTATAAGCAATAGGTCAACTATATTTGTTGTATGGAAGAATTGTTAGCTGTACATGCCTGCCTAGCATGGTTCATCTGACCTTCACCTCATTTTCATGGTTCATTGTTCAATGGTTAGTTTACTTGGTTAATGTTAAGTTTATGTGACAGTTGTAATAAAGCTTTATATTTAGGACTATCAACATAATATCAATGATTAGTAAAGAAGGCGAGACATTTCAATGTGTGCACTCTTGTTTAACTATGATACAGGGTAAAATATTTTGCCACATTACATACATTTTTCTTTTCATATAAGACTTCAATAGCTCATAAAAGGTCATTTACCAAAATTTAAGCAGATTCTAGATTTCTTTTCTTTTGATATGAGACCCAACTAATACCAAAGCAAATATAAGGTAAAAGTCTGAGTCAGCCTTTTTCCCGCCATTTAAAAAAAATAATTATCTCGAAAAAAAGCTCTATAACCTATCAATATTTTTAGCTTATTTAGTTCCTTAACTAATGCTCTTCTGAACAAGGGACGAAAGATACCAGAGGGACAGTCAAACTCATAGATCGAAAACAAACTGACAACACCATGTCCAAAAATAAAAAGACAAACAGACAAATAATAGTACAGATGACACAACATAGAAAACTAAAGACTAAGCAACACTAACCCCATCAAAAACTGGGGGTGATCTCAGGTGCTCCGGAAGTGTAAGCAGATCCTGCTCCACATGTGGCACCCGACTTATAGTATCAATTTTAAATTCTATATTTTTTTAATTTCACCTAAGTACATCCTTAAGGCATAGTGGGGAAAACACATGAAATTAGTTTTGGAGAAATTTGATAAATATATGAGATAGATCTCCAAATAGGGTACATTAAAGTGTGCAACGTTTATTCCCAGTTTAGAGAATATTGAAATCTCTGAAACCTTTTTAACCCTGTCAAGTACTAAAAATGTTATTCATGTCCTAAGTCAGCAGGTTGTAGAACAGGGTTTTTGGGACCAAGTATTGGTGAATGAGTCTAAGGTGTGGGTCTATCAAATGACAAACCTATGATTATTGCTATCTGCTGCTTTTAAGAGTAATATTTTTAGGTGTTATACCACCAAATCATAGTACGTCACATCCGGTTGCATACGAAAAAGGGTTGAAAAAAAATATTCCCTTGAATTTGGCAGTTGTAGGAAATAAAGCCTACATTTCGTTGCATTTAAACATTTCTGAGTCATAAACATATATCTTGGGTGTTTCAAAGCTCCAATCTTTTTTAATTGGTGTTTTTATACACCTGTCAAAATTTTGACGGGACGTATTATGGTATACAAATGTCCGGTGTCTGTCTGTCTGTCTGTTTGTCCGTCTGTCCGGTGTCCACATGTCGCACCGTAACTTGAGAACAACTTATCCAAATTTCATGAAACTTAAGATAGTTGTTTCTTATGATGGTCAAACGATCTGTATACTTTTTGGTGAAAATAAGATTAAAGATTTTTGAGTTACGGGACTTTGTAACTAAAACAGGGGGGTGTTTTTTTCACATGTCGTGCCGTATCTCAAAAACGATTTATGATTATTGCTTAAAACTTTACACACTTCTTAGTTATATTAATCTAAAGATCTGTATACTTTTTGGTGATGATTCAAAATTTTATTTTAGAGTTATTGAATTTTTTGTAAAAAAAAAAGGGGGGGGGGGGGGTTTCACATGTCGCGCCGTATCTCAAAAACGATTTATGATTATTGCTTAAAACTTTACACTCTTCTTAATTATATTAATCTAAAGATCTGTATACTTTTTAGTGATGATTCAAAATTTTATTTTAGAGTTATTGATTTTTTTATAAAAAAGGGGGGTTTTCACTTGTCGCGCCGTTTCTCAGAAATGATTTATGATTATTGCATAAAACCTCACACAAAAGACGACGGGCATTTGATGCGCTCGTGGCGCAGCTGTTTATTAGAATATTTTGGAAACTTGAGGTTACATGGTTACAGGAAAAAAAGGGATGAAAATTTGATTGGTTAATTTCCAGTAATGGTTATTGTCTTATATGCAATGAAATGTTATGTGAAATTTTGTCTGTAATACTGGACAGGATAAAACTTTACTCATGCCAAGTATTTCTTTAATTGAAACAAAGATAAATTCTGCAAACTGTTTTGAAAATTAGTGCAAATTTAACAAAGACTAATAAGGGAGAAACAATGTTGGTATTACACCAGAAGCCAGTTAGATATACAGACTCCCTATAGCCCCTTATTTCTATTTTGTGACTGCATGATATTGCTTTTCACATGCTCAAGATTTAAAAAGAAAAAAATATAAGATCTCAAAATCAGAATATAACAGGAAACATTTTAGATTACTTTTTTAACATCAGTTAATGTTAAATTATTAAACATTAGCAGTACATATATATAATAATTTAATTTGGTTAGCTTTTATTGTTGAAATAAAAACTTTTCTGAATTATAATATATATACGTTTACGCCTAATGTATTTTTCAATAAATTAGGATTAATAATTTGAGAAAAAATAAGTATAAAAATAAATATCTTATTTTTAAATATATACAAGAAAAAAATTAAATAAATAAAAATGACAGAAATTAATAACTATAAAATTTGTTTCCTTTATTTTTCTTAAGGTCTTTCCAATTATGAATCAATTCCTGTATTGGCCACAGGGACGCTTGCTTGTAGGATATGTCCAAAAGAATTTTGGCATCTTGATAGTCTGCTACAACATCATGAGATGGAACTTCCTGAAAAAAGGACTGACTGTGGCCATAATCTATATTATCTTCTTGATTGTCATGTGTGCCAAAGTAGGAAGGGTATATGGGCAAGAAGAGGAGACTGGATCACATGTTTTTGTGAAACTTGTGATAGGAGCTTTACATCTCTCCGTCAATTTAATCATCATGTAATCGTACTCCATGGGGAGAAAAAACAGTGCACTTTTTGTAAAATAGACTTTACAATAAAAAGAGATTTCAAAGATCATGTTTGTGGAAGATTGAAAAAATTAAATCAAAGTTATAAGATGGATAAGTTTGCATTTTGTTATCAGAATGATGGATCTTTATTACAAAAACCAGCGAAACGGCAAAAGTTGAATGTGTTGCAAGACATGATTTTTACAGATGAAGAATTAATTCATACTGAAAAAAGAAATAGCAACATGTCAGAAAATGTTCACAATATTATCACACACACTTATGGTAACTGTGAGGTCAGAAGTGTAAATGGGTGTAGTCGAAAAGTTCAAAAGGTCAATGGAAGTAGTGATACTAACAATGGTATAATTAGTAATAATTATGAAGCAGAATGTGACAACGGTACACATAATTTAGCAGAAGGTGACAACGGTACACATAATTTAGCAGAAGGTGACAACGGTACACATAATTTAGCAGAAGGTGACAACGGTACAAATAATTTAGCAGAAGTCGACAATGGTACACATAATCTAGCAGAAGGTGACAGTGGTACACATAATCTTGCAGAAGTCGACAATGGTACACATTATCTAGCAGAAGGTGACAACGGTACACATAATTTAGCAGAAGTCGACAATGGTACACATTATCTAGCAGAAGGTGACAGTGGTACACATAATCTTGCAGAAGTTGACAATAGTACACATAATCTAGCAGAAGGTGACAACGGTACACATTATCTAGCAGAATATGTCAATGAAGATGCATGTGATACAGTAACCGCTGATGACAGTGAAGCTACCGAATATCTTTTAAAAGATTGTAACCCAATAGAACAAAGAGACTTCAAACCTACCCCTGGTATATGCGATCTATTGATAGTTGACACTAGTAAAATAAAAGTCAGAAATGTCAACAGTAGTGACATTATAACAGAAAGATTTAACAACTTTGTATATGAGAGTGTTGACACAAGCCATACTGACATAGAGAGTGCTAGTACAAGTTACACTTTATCAGACAGTATTAGTAACACTGAGGAAAAGAGGGTAAACATAGACAGTGCATCTGAGATTGTGAAAACTCCAATAGAATTAATCATAGACAGTAACACTTTAACAGATAGCATCATCAAAAGTGAAACTGAAGCAGAGATTGTCACTAGAATTAACACTGAAGCAGAGATTGTCACCAGAAGTAACACTGAAGTAGAGATTTTCACTAATAGTAACACTGAAGCAGAGATTGTCACCAGAAGTAACAATGAAGCAGAGATTGTCACTAATAGTAACACTGAAGCAGAGATTGTCAACAGAAGTAACACTCAAGCAGATATTGTCAATAAAAGAATCACTGAAGCAGAGATTGTCACTAATAGTAATACTGAAGCAGAGATCATCAATAGAAGAATCACTGAAGCAGAGATTGTCACTAATAGTAACACTGAAGCAGAGATTGTCAACAGAAGTAACACTCAAGCAGATATTGTCAATAAAAGAATCACTGAAGCAGAGATTGTCACTAATAGTAATACTGAAGCAGAGATCATCAATAGAAGAATCACTGAAGCAGAGATTGTCACTAATAGTAACACTGAAGCAGAGATTGTCACTAATAGTAACACTGAAGCAGAGATTGTCACTAATAGTAACACTGAAGCAGAGATTGTCACTGATAGTAACACTGAAGCAGAGATTGTCACTAATAGTAATACTGAAGCAGAGATTGTCACAAGAAGTGATACTGAAGCAGAGATATTCAATAGAAGAATCACTGAAGCAGAGATTGTCAATAGAAGAATCACTGAAGCAGAGATTGTCACTACATGTAATAGTAACACTGAAGCAGAGGTTGTCAACAGAAGTAACATGGAAGCAGAGATTGTCATTAGAAGAATCACTGAGGCAGAGATTTTCACTAATAGAAACACTGAAGCAGAGATTGTCAACAGAAGAAACACTGAAGAAGAGATTGTCAATAGAAGAATCACTGAAGCAGAGATTGTCACTAATAGTGACACTGTACCAGAGAGTTTCAATAGAAATAACACTGTACCAGAGAGTTTCAATAGAAATAACACTGTACCAGAGAGTTTCAATAGAAGCAACAATGAAATCAAGATTATTTTTAGACGTAATACTGTACCTGAGAATTTTGAAAGTCGTTGTACCCAAAATAATGAGATTCAATTGCATGATTCATTAGTTAAAGATCAGGTAAAAAAAACAAATGTAAATTGTTTATGCAGCCCATGTAAAGTATTTTTTACTTCTCTTAGCAAGTTAAATGCACATGTTTGTTATGTTCACAGAAAGGGACTTCAGTGTGTAATTTGTAATACATATTTTATATCGTATAAAGATATGTGTAATCATGAATGTGCTCGAGTGTTTTTACAAATGAAACTTAATCCTTTGACTAGAATAGTTTTACATTTTGGGTCAGAAGATAAAATATCAGAAAGTACAGAGTATGGTAGTGATCAATGGCACATTGTCGTAAAAGATAATCCAACGACATTAGAAGAGACTAAAAATAAAGAAATACGTGTATCATGTTATTGCAGAAAATGCAAAATAGGGTTAATTTCTCTTTCTCAATTAAATGATCACATCTTCAATGTGCATACAAAAAGAGAAGAGTGTATATTTTGTAAGATGGATTTTAAATCAACTGAAGAAATGGGCAATCATTTTTGTGAAAAATTGAATACAAAGTTGAAAAACAACATTTTAACAGAAATAACTGTGTGTCCTATTTGGGATGCTAACACCAAAAATCACAAAAAAGGAGTTGAAGTGATTACATTGCCATGGCTGAAAATGAAAGTAAAGACTCTACGACAGCTTGCACAGGAGAAGTTAGATGAAAAAGTTATGTTTAAAAAAAGACAATTTGAAAAAAAGACTAAAGAACAAAAAAAAGTGGCAACGAACAAAATTTCGCCAAAGGAAACACAATATGTCAATAGAAAATCCTGTCCAGTTTGCCCTTTGTTTTTTAAAGCAGAATCTAATCAAAGTCTTTACGAACATTTTTATAAAAAACACCAAAAAGACACAAAGTACTGTCGTTTTTGCCAACAGGCATTTCTTGCTGACAATCATGAATGCAAGAAAGAAGAAGAGGAAAGTTATATGAAAAGGAAAGAAAATAAAAACAAAATAATAGAAGAACTAGTTGGAGAAGAAAGCATCAAATTGCAAAAATGTCCGCAATGCTCATATATGAAATACTTCTGTAAAGAAAACATTCATAATCAAGCTTGTACTAAAAACGCCTGCATTCCTTGTAAAAACTGCTGTGAATGTGAAGGTATAAACTGTTTTTACTGTGGAAAAATTTTTCATTCTGAAAGTTTGACCTGGAGACATGTGGATCAAAGGCACAGGTCAACAAAAACCGGTATTTTTCACTGTTACTTATGTAACCTCTCAATCAACACTTTAGAACAATTGCAACTTCATGTAAAGAATGTTCATCCTCTCATGGATGCCTTAACATGTCAAGAGATTTTTCGTAAAAGATCGAAATATAGAAAATGTCGCCAGAAAAAAAGGAGCGTTGAACAATTATCAGCAGATCATGAAAAGCAAAGGAAGAAATATCAGGAAAAACACAAAGATAGGTACAAATGTGATGTTTGTCAAGAAAAGTTCACTTACTTTATGATGATGAAGAAGCATATTGCAAATGAACATAACGGTGAAAATTTTGGCTGTAATGATTGTAACATGTGGTTTAAGGATAAAAGAACATTAAAAAGACACCAAATGAAGGAACATTTGAAAGGATGTGTAAAAGAGCAATCTACCTGTTATGTTTGTAACCTGAAGTTTCGCAGTGATATAAGTTTGAAAAGACATAAGTTAAAGGAACATTTAATTGAGGACAAACACCTTTCCAAGTCTAGGGAAAATGTTGCTTGTGAGCAATGTGGTAAAATTGTGACGAGAAGGAGTATGAGGTTACATTTACTTGTTCATCGAGAAAAAGAGTTTATGTGTGAATATTGCGGAGAGAAGTTTCGTAGACGTGATGTAATGAAACAGCATAGGCAAATACATTTAAGAAAAAAAAATGTGGTCAAGTCCGAAACATCTGGGTATGAATGCTTAATATGTGGGTTGATTTTATCTACCAATGGTGCATTAAAAAGACATTTTAGTTGGAAACATTCAAGTGCAAAGTTTTCTATACCATGCAAAACCTGTGGCAGATTATATGCAAGTAAACCTGTGTTATCCATACATATGAAACTGAAGCATTCACACCAACCTTTTTACTGTGAAATATGTAATAAGAGATTCTATTACAATTACATGCTTAAAAACCATGTAAAGATCGTGCATGAAAATTTTAAGCCTTTTCAATGTGACATTTGTAATTTCAGGTGTTATATGAAATCTGCACTAGTATCACATATGAAATACAATCATTAATTCAGCTTTATCGTATTGCTGGCTGTTGTTTATGTGCATTGGTTAATCCAGGGAGCTGTTCTGAGGTTGGTTAACCCCCTTTTGTTTTCGATTAAAAAAAAATGATGTGAACGTTTCATGGTGTTTCAGGGTTGAAATCTCCCCCCTTTTAAATGGCTGGATCCGTGACTGATGTGTACTGAATGATAGAAGCATATACCAACCTGTAATTATTTAAATTTTAGTGCAATTGAACCATTATTATGCTAATGTTAGTCATAGAAAAGAACAATGAATGTTAGATTTTTTAAAATGTGATTTTGTCATGTGTTTCTCATTCTATATAGCGAATAACTTATTATACCAAAATTTTTGTAAGCAGAGGTGTATATTGATTTTTATGTCAATTCATCCATCTTCACTTTTGTATCCACAATGGCACCTAAAACGAGATTGGATCACTTTGAAACTTGCACTGAATCTTAAGTCATTTCTATTTTATTTTTTTATCCAACCTATTTTTAGCTCACCTGGTCCAAAGGGCCAAGTGAGCTTTTCTCAACACTTGGTGTCCAGCGTCTTCTATTAACTTTTTCAAATATCTTCTTCTCTGAAATTACTAGGCCAAATTTAACTAAACTTGGCCACAATCATCTTTGGGGTATCTTGTTTAAAAGATGTGTCCGAAGACCCATCTTCGCTAGCCAAGGATTACGATCCAGTCCCCTCCTCTACTCTATTTTGAAAACCACAATAAATAGAGAAAATCTGACAGCGGCAAATATGTTTAGAATATTGTCCATTTAAGTCAAAACTATAAGATGACTTCTTATAGGAGTTATTGCCCTTAAATGACAAATTTTACCATTTTTTTTTCATTGTTGCTTATTTTCTTTAAAACTATAATAGATAGAGAGAAACTCTTAATTATAAAAATGATCAGCAAGACAATATCAACAAATAAGTCAATAGGCTGAAATTATCAGATGACTCCTTATAGAGTTATTGCCCTTAACAGACGATTTTTACCATTTTTTGGTGTTTTTGCATATTATCTTAAAGACTACTGTAACAATAGATTGATAGAAACTTTAAAAGTAAAAATGATTAAGCAAGACAATATCTACCAATAAGTAACAATAGAAATTCTTCAGTCGACTCGTTATTGGAGTTATTGCTCTTTATTGACGATTTTTACCAATTTTTAGTGTTTTTTACTATTATCTTTAAGACTACGATAGATAGATAGAAACTTTAAAAAACAACAGTGATCAGCAAGACACAATCTACAATAACTCAACATGGTCAAAATTGTTTGTCAATTCATTATTGGAGTTTTTGCTCTTTAGTAACAATTTTTACCAATTTTTGGGGGTTTTGCCTATTATCTTGAAAACTTTAAAAGATAGATAGAAACTACTTTTAATAACAAAAATGATCAACAAGACAAAAGTTAGTAGGTTCATTATAGGAGTGATTGCCCTTAAATGATGACTTTTTTTTAACCCTCTTGTGTTTTTTTGGCAAAAAATAAAGAAGATGGAGAGAAATTGTAAACTGAAAAATTTATCAGATCAACTGAAAGGGATTTTTGTAATTAAATCTATTCTAGTCTACTGTTGAAGATGCACATAGACCTATGTGAGCAACACAGGCTCTTTATAGCCTCTAGTTAAGTTTATCTAGAGCAGAATTTACAAAAAGGATATAAAACATTTTTTCAATGAACTTTCATACAATCTGTATTTACAGTAGGTGTTGAAATCATAAAGATTCTGTTTTTTATTGGTTCTAAGACAAACAACCTGATTCTGTTTCTTTTACATGTTTCCAATCTAAATATAAGCAACCCAAGCATAGAATATTTTAGCACTGACTGCCAACCTAATTGTTTTTGGAACCAAATATGTTTGGAGGCCTTTGCCCAAAAAATATGGACTTTGCCATATTAATATAAAAAAGAGGTATAAGTATGAATATGTGACTCTTCTGTTTTTAAAGTTAGCCAAATGAATTAATATTCCATATATATATATATATATATTTCTCTAATTCTTAGATGATTTATCCTTTTTCTGACCTGTTGATTATTTTTATTGAGTCCACATGTTTTTTTTTTTATTCCTTTCATCTGAATTTCCTATTGTAATGTCATGAAAGAAAGGCGTCCATGTCTGATGACGTTATACAGAAAAAAACACATCTGTTTGCAAATCATTGGAAATAAGGGATTAAGTTTGTCAGCAAATTGTCTAAAAATCATACAATATTTCTCCACTGTCACCAATTAAATTTTAGATATTTTAAGCGCTCAGTAAGCCTTGCTTTTAAAATTTAAAAATTTAATTGTCTAGAGTGCATAAATATTGTATCACACATTGATGCAGGGGTTCAAATTAATGTGAGTCTGAGGTCCAGGACCTGTCTTTTCTAGGAGAGGACTTTTCATTTTTAGATAACAAAAGCCAAGGACCTACCATTTTTTACACTGATGCTTGATTTCTTATGGAGGACCCTTCACTTAAAATTTCAAATGGTTTTGGACCTTTTATAATTTAAAGCAAATTTGAATGATGCAGTGATAGAATCTATTATATATAAGTACATGTAAATATAGCTTGAGATTAATGACATCATGATGACATTATTATATTTGGTTCTTGATTTTCAATTGATTGTGTGGCCTATTTTACTTTGATGTCTAAAAAGATAAATAATTTTACATATAAGTTTTTTGTATCATATGTAACTATTTTTTCTCTGTTATGTTTCGATTTCAATCATGATATTAAAGTTGATTTTACACAGTAAAATATGAATATGTGACCCTTATGTAAAATGTTGTATACTTAATTGTTTAAATTTAACATTGTATTAAGTGACTGTTATTTTGTATTTTTATGTGTGAAAGAACACATTTGAATAAAAGAAGGAGAGAATGATGAGACTATTGGTGTGTTAAAACATAAATATTAGAGAATAATGGGTATTAAATATAAAGAGTTGGGGAAAAAATTACCTAAAAATTTGAAGAATACAGAAATAAAGGACCCCCACCCCCACCCCCTTTCCAGAAACTCTTATATGTCCTTAACCAATTCAATTTTTTTAAACTGATAGTTTACATCACGAAAACAAACAATAATGCAAAATTTAAAATGGAAGAGTTTAATAAACAGATCATACCTTGATTGATTGATTGATTTTTGATTGCTTAACGTCCAGTTGCAAATATTTCATGCATGTTCAAGACAACAGATCATACAGAAAAGCCAGCAAAGTTAGGAATAGGAAGTTTCTTTACTATTATAAAACTAAAGCTTAGATTCAAAGGTTTTTAATTGCAATTCTAAATTTTTTGAAGAAAAAAAAATTGTTTCAGAATTGAAGTGAACCAAATATTTTGTTACCTTTGAAAACCAGTAGGAAAAATTTGGTATTACTGTTTTAGTGGACTAAAACTTGTGTCTCCTGTTTATCTCAAGAAGTCATTCCAGTAAAGAACTGAAGGTGTAACAAACACATTATTTTACTGAAAAGGTAAAATGTTTAGTTTACATCAAAAAGTCAGAGGGAAAAATATGTCATTAGCACGAAAAAAAGTAACAAAAAATAGGTTTTATAACCTTAATATAAAACGGTTAGGTCCTTATGACCTTTTGCATGGACAAATTTTTTATTGCATTGGAAATATTTGGCTGTTGCAAAAATAATATATCTGGTATTATGTACACACAAAAAATATTTGACCTTTAATGTCAATGTTATCTTTTATTGTACCGAGACATCGTCCTGATGCCAAATATCAAAAGCCAGTGTCAAAAGATGAAAAAAAGGTACAGCCTGGACAAGATTGTATGAGAAGCAGAAACCAGACGAAACCCTACTAAAACGTAATCTCCCTCCGTCAAGGGGTGACATAATAAAAGCAGCATTGAGTTTTTTTTAAAAAAGGGGTCTTGTGTCTGTTACCAAAAAATGTGTTTCTATTAAAGGAAAAAAGTTTCAATGTACAAAGAAATTTTCTGCACATAAGATCTGGTTTTCACGCTCCAATCTCATTGGAAAATGGGTGGCTTCTCGGTAGGATATCAATATTTAGTTCCTTAATATTGATGTCCTAATGAGGAGCCAACCATTTTTTAATAACATCGTCTGTGCTATAAAAACGGAGTCATGATACTAAAGGGAAAATCAAAAGTCTAGGAAAAAGAGACTACAAAATACAACAAAGAAAACTATAGACTGAGCAACACAAACCCCACCGAAATCCGAGTGTGATCTCAGGTGCTCCAGAAGGGTAAGCATACACTGCTGCACATATGGCACCCGTTGTGTTACTCATATGGCAAGTACATATTCGGTCTAAAGATATGCAGTCTAAATTTAAAGGCTCACAGATAATCTAAACCTGATCTCAAACTCTAAATCTAATGTTTTATAAAGAGACTATCCATTATTTGTGTTCTACACCAGATATTCCAAAGGACAAAAAACTTCAAAGAAAAAATCTACAGATAACCATCGATGAAGTTCCTATGGTGGAAAAGGTACAGGAACATTCGGCGAGATTAGATCGCCTAGTTATTTTTGCAACCCTTTAATTTCTGGTTCAGTTGAATGAAAAAGGTACACAGAGGAGTATGCGAAATCTTCAGAAAAGAAAGGACACTTATCTGTATACATGTATAACCTGATCGGAATAACGGACAAAAAACCGTATAGGTACACGTCAAGACAATCCTTAAAAATTCCGTTACAGGAAAAGCATACTGACGGTATGTTAATTTTTCAAATCAATTCAAATCTTTATTGCCATTACACTATATATTTATAGCATATGACACAACATAACAAAATAAACATAAACAATATCATCAAGATCATTAATATACATAATAAAAGTAAATATTTCAAGAGTCCCCTGTCCTCAGTTCTATAGACTGTTTTAAAAAGGATCCTAGCTTATTTACCTGAATGTTTGATCTTGGGTTTAGTATATATGTAATTTTATCTATATCATTTAAATCAGTAAAGTGCATCTTCTCATTTATCAAAAAATAAAAATAAACTTTTCTATTATTACTGCACAATATAAAAAGAAATGAATTTCATCTTCAATTTGTTTGCAGTTTTTGCATAATCTTTTTTCTCTTGGTATTTTAAGACATCTTCCCTTTTCTATTAATAAATTGTGGTCACTTATTCTAAATTTTGTTATCAGTTTTTTAAATTCAAATTTTGAGCAAATTAAATATTTTCTTCTGTTTTATTTAGTTTTACATGTTTATAAATAGTGAGTTTGCTGTTATCCTTTATATCTGATATTTTATCATTTACTAGTTTTTCATAAAAATGCTTCAATTTTATTTGTTCTCTTATAGTTTTAGTTATCTTTTTGTGAGGGATATTTCTTTAAAGTGTCCTAATCCATACCGGTTTCTCCTAAGACATGTTTTACATATGTTAATAAAAGTTCAAAATACTTTACTTGCTGACATGGACCCATACCGTTAATTTATACTTTCTCTCGTATTAACGCGAAAAAAAAACGTGGTTGTACTTGAAATGATTCGATCAATTCACTCGAAAAAAAACACCAACAATATCGACCAGACACTTTACCTACCGTAATACTTTTCATTGCAAAAATGATAATGGATGGCTGTTAAGCGTTAAATGAATATTCAGGACGAGATCATTTTATTGCGATATGAAAATTAACCCTGCTTTTTACTAAACCAACTCGCTGAACCAGATTCCTTACCTGCTATATTTATGTAGTTCACAAGTTAACAGTCTATAGGAAGACATGTCACTGTGCCTTCCCAGACACAGTATTTCTATTCTAGACCGACCAATCTTATCTCTATTTAAAATAAAATATTGTTGTAAACAAAATAAACCATAAGGTGGAATTTTTACTCAACAAAAAAAATACACAAGGATCAGAGATAAATGATATAAACAATGAAGAGCTGCGCCATGAGCGCATGATACGCCCGTCGCTTTTTCAGAGAATAAGTTCCAATTATATAACTCATCAATGTCCTATCAGAAATTTATTAAAAAAAACGTAAGGGATATTATTTTAATAGATATAAAACAGTCACCAAAGTTTCATGAAAACTACTCGAAGCACTTTTGAGTTATTGTCCTAAAACTGGGAAATCACCTCTTTTTATGAATAAAATTACATAACTCGGAAACGTAAAATCTAGTATTTATAAAAATCGAAAGGGAGCTCACGTCAATAGATATAAACCAATTCACCAAAGTTTCATGCAAATTGGTTAAAACGTTTTTGAGTTATTGTCCGACATGTTGGCGACGGACGGACGGACAACGGTATACCATAATACGTCCCATAAATGGGCGTATAAAACAGGCAGGTATATTCCAGTGAAATATTCTGCAGATCCCAATATTAAACTCATTGACAAACCTATAATAAACATGAACACCTTTTGTAGGGTCGAATAGAACTCAATATTGTTAGGACTATGTATCAACACGATGATTCATTCTGGTCTTGACATCTGAAAATGGTAGATGTACGCTTTTAGAGGGAGGATTGGGGTCTGATAAAGTGGTCTTTTTGTACACTTAAGAAAATGGTTGACAATAATGGATGACCGCTAACGTAATGCCGCTTAGGAGAGATACAGAAAATACTAACTTTCTTTGGCAGGCGTTTTAAGTCACGACCTCCCACAACTGATGCGAACAGAGAAGGGTTGACATACTTAAGATCTGGATATAGGGACAAAAAATGTTGGGATGTGAGATATAGGAAAAAATAAAGTGTGATCTGGGTAAAAGTTGGAATTGGAAATTTTTTTTCAAAGAAGGATTCGGGAAAATATGCACCCTCGTGTCAGCTAGTCCATCCCCTCAACAATCTAATTAAAATATAGATCTCTGATTTCGTTATACTCATATGTAGTATAACGAAATCAGAGATCTATATTTTAATTAGATTGTCCCCTCAAGAGACATCTGAAGTGGTTTCATTGCAACTTGTATATGTTCATCTGTATTTCAGGCGCCATTGATTAGTCAGTTTAGTTATCAGAATCTGAGACTACTATGACACAGTGTTATAATAGTCAGAATCTTGTTAGAATTGAGGCCCGTGTTGGTAAATCATAAAAATAGATATGATTCATATTTTTTCTTATGTTGTGAAAATGCTGTGTTTTGTACTGCTTTAAAACCCACCATAGTTTCTGTTTTGCAATACAGTTTTGTCTTACCTGTCACTAGGCCACAAAATATTGACAAAATTTCAGATTGCTGTTCGAATCCATAAAAACCAATTCATACTTCGCGCCACGAATTAAATTGCATTATTTCCCTTTTATCCTCACAACAGCGTAAACAAAAAGATCTTTTATGTTGCGAAGGTGTTAACCTGCTTCACAAAGACGAAAATCTGTTCGATTTTAAAGGTAAGTATTACTTACTTTAGAGGTCGGAATGAAATTTAATTTGCTAGTGAAGTATATTGGGCATCACATACAATGTAATGTTTTCAATCATTTCATATATGGAATACCTAAGTAGGTTATTTCCCTTTAAACATGTTAAACATTGCAAAGCAATAGTAAAGTATAATGGCTTTGAAAACGAATAACTGCTTGACGTGAACAAATTATATTGTAAACTAAATTACAGATCACATGCGATCTTGCTAATTCTTGGTATGCATCGTCCTCGATATGCACGAACTATTTGCCACTGGAATTTAACCAAACAGGCATATTATATATATTTTTATTTATATAGTAGTTCTACCAGCTAACTAATTATGATAATTTATCTCGTTTCTAGATGTTTGGGACCAACTGGCGATTTGTCATTTTTTAATGTTCTATTAAAGGATTCCACTATAGTCAAGTCAAGGATTTTTATAGTATATAAATCTGGCTTGGTCGAATATTGTCAAAATTCTTTTTTTTATGTCTATAGAACCAGTTATCTTTTAGTCGGTAAAGCTTTTCAGTATGATATAGAGGGCATTTTTAGGGGTATAAACACAAATTAGACAAAAAGCTCATTTACAAAAAAGAAGATTAGATATGGTGTTGGCGGTTCTGATTTTGCAGAACACCCATAATTATTCTAAATTGTAAACATGCTAAATATGTCTGGTATAGATCTACCGATATTTGAAGTTGCCTATGTTTTCAGTTCAGACCTCACCCGACTTATATAGATGTCATGTATTATCATTTAATTTTTCTTTCACGCTTAATTTTTTTCAGATGGTATCTGAAGCGCATGTTTTAAGTATTCTTCGTAATTTGGAAAAATGCTGGACTTTAGAGCAATATCTTGATTTTACTATAAAAGCCAAAGATGGAAGTATCCAGTGTCATCAAATCCTGTTTTCCAGTTTATGTAAACTTTCTCATAAAAAAGAAACAGCAACATCTTGTGAAAATTCTTTGAATGTAGAAACATGTCTCAATAATGTAGCACATTTTCTATCAATGCTCTATAAATCAACAATAAAACCTCAGGATTTTACCGACATTTTTTTATCAACAGCAAAAATGTTTGGGTTGCCAATACCACATCTGACAAAGGGCACAAGAAAACAAAGCTGTTTACACGAAGAATTTGTTAAACAACGAAATTTGACCTTTGGTGACACACTAGCAAATGCAAGAAAGAACAATATATTATCTGATATAACTATTCTCATACAAAAACAGAAATTTTTCTGTCATAAGGTTATTTTAGCGGCTTTTTCTGCATATTTTGACGCCATGTTTTCTTCGAAGCTCAGCGAGCTTCATCAAGATGAAGTTATAATTCATGATGTAGATAAAAAGACGTTCAGTAAGATTCTTGACTTTATGTATACTGGGGAAATTACAGTTACAATACAGAATGTTCAGGATTTGATGTCTACCTCATCATATTTGCAAATTCCTTTACTTCAAGCTCAATGTGAACGTTTTATGGTACGCCATATTGAAATTGACAATTGCATTGACGTGGTAAAACTCGGCGATGCAGTTGGATCTGATTATCTGATGTCTAAAGGGATCAGCTTTGTGTGTCGCCATTTTAGTACTGTGTCTAATAACAAAGAATTCCTTACACTTACAAAAATCATGATAAATAGAATCTTGCAAAATGACCAGATAAATGCAGAAAATGAATATACGATCTTAAAAGTTTTACTATTATGGATTAAACACCAGAAAGATAAAGTCGAAATTACTGATCTTATGAAAAATGTTAGACTTTCACTAGTTTTAGAAAGTGCGTTAGAAAAAACTTTGGAAAATCCTTTGGTAAAAAAAGACCGAAACTGTGTTCAGTATGTCAATGATGTAATAAAAAACAAGATCAATAAAACTGAACAAACCAGAACATTTGAAACAGAAGACGTCATGGTTGTTATGTGGTCCTCTAGTTATATACCAGGACTTCATTTAGCATGCTTTAGTTTTGTAAACAACACTTGGTACCAGTTACCGGGGTTACCAAATCATTCGACAGGAGGTTCGTATGGCGCATGTTCCAACGACAGTGATATTTATATATGCGGAGGTAGTGGAAATCCAACAGCTTTTCACCGATTCAATTTTCCTTCAAATAAATGGCAGAAATTAGGTCCAATTGAGTTTAAATATGGACGCGCAGACCATGCCATGGTCATAAAAAATGATAATCTGTATATGATTGGTGGAAGTCAGGATAGAATCGTAGTATGGCCATTTGTAGATAAATACAATATAACGGATAAGTCATGGAATCGCATGGGTGCTCTCAGTATTGCAGTATCTAATCCTTCATGTGCAATATTTAATGAAAGCATTATAGTGTTTGGGGGTAATAAATCCTTTGGTGAGTTTGTTTCTGCTATTCAGGTATACGATTTAACAACTAACTCGTGCACCTCGTTTTCAAAGTTACCAATAATGTGCAGTTTTAGTGGACTAGTAATGAATGAAGATGTAGCATACATTGTTGGTCCTAAAGGCGATGTGGTTTTATATGAACATGGTAAAGATCCGGTTGTTTTAGGTTCAGTGCACAAACAAACAATGTTTGGATTCGGTACAGCATTTTATAATGGTAAAGTGTTTGTAATAGGTGGAAGCTCGGATCGCATGGAGTCAACTGAATCAAGGGCGTTTGATATCGTGTCTAAAACTACTTCTATTACAAATAGGAACATGAAAGTACCTGCTAAAAAGGAATCAAACCAGTATTTCATGATCATCCACAACATTCGCAAATCATTACTTATACCAGACAATCTATACAAAGATTGACATGCAGGGCCGTAGCACAATGGAGGGAAATTAATTACTTTCACATGTGGAGCAGGACCTGCTGGCCCTTCTGGAGCACCTGCTATCATCCCGGTTTTTTGTGGAGTGTGTGTTGCTCAGACTTTAGAGTTATATGTTGAATTTTGTAGACTGTTGTTTGTCTTTTGGTCGTTTTTCGCCATGGCGTTTGTCAGTTTGTCTTCGACTTATATGAGTTTGAATGTCCGTTTGAAATCTTCCGCCTTTACTTTAAAACGGCAATGATACATGGATGCGAAGAATTGTTTATTTACGTAACGTAACTTACAGAATTTAACATTATAATCATGGAAGTAAGAATGATAGTTGATATTGTATGACTTCACGCAACAGTCGTACGAAAGCGTAGAAATTCATCTTTTCTTGAAAACCGTCGAACCACAATTCAGAATTGTACTCCAGCGCGAACTAGTCTATAGGAAACTATAAAGATTACTGACAGCTATTTCCGAATGTTTATTTAACTTTGAATCTACTTCTTATCCTTCCATTTACTTCTGTTTGCTGTGAAAGGTCATTTTCAAGTTGAATGTGTTAATATTAATCCTCATCGCTGAGGACTTGCAATATTGCACGTTCACATGAACACAGATATGGAGAGGATGTTAAAAGCATTTGATATTTCTGGCAATATTTAAGACAAGAAAATTTTATTGAACGCTGATACGGAACACTAAATGTTATAACAATAGAAATAAAAAAAAATCATAATTTACAATGTACTCTGACAATTGTTTATATTATAGTGTTCTCTTTATGCTCAATTCCACTCAAACATATTGTGAGGAATAACGACTCTTTTCATCTGTAGTCTTATTATAATTCATTTTTTTACGGGAATGATAAAACGTATTAATACACATTTTGGTATGCATGAGGTTATAGTAATTTAATAGACAAACGTGATGCTAAGATAGAATCAATAATCATGGGAGACTGGTTTCTTCAAAATTGATAGCAATGACGTTTATAGGTGGTAATAGTTAACCTGTTAATATAACGTCCATACGGTTATAATCTCTAAATATGATGCCAATATCCCTTTTGGTCATCAAATGAAGACGTCATTATATAGGGAAACCCATTGAAAAGACAATGACGAACACTCCGTATTTCAAGGAAGACAACGTCACAGCAATCTAGCATGGCTGAGTAAATAAGACCAATCAGTTTGACAGCGATCTCAGATAATTCTATTTTACCCCCCCCCCCCCCCCCCCAAAAAAAAAAAAGATTAATAAATGGATTCTTTAAACGTCAGAGTGATAATTATTGTTTATTACAAGTCGTCTATATAATCAGTGTATAGATCAAATATATTATAATAGTTATATACATGGTCTGCATTTTCGATAGACGTTCAGAATTTGTCAAACGTTTTAACTGGAGAAACGGCTGTCTTCTGTTTGACATTGAAATACTCTTGACGTCTGCAGAAAATACAGACCGTAACTGCACATGTGGTCATAATTACAAAATACAATACAATATCGATTGATTGATTGTTGTAAGCTTTACGTTCAGTTATAAATATTTCATGCATGTTCAGGCCGACAATAACGAAAAAATCCTACACTGAAGCTGATACGGGTGGGGTGTTATATACCCATGGTCCATCCTTTCATATATTTAACATCATGAACTAGAGGCTCTAAAGAGCATGTGTCGCTCGCATTGGTCTATGTGCATATTCAACAAAGGACAATCTTCAACATTGTAGATGAGAATAGAATTCATGACAAAAATCTCTTTTTTGTTGATCTTGTATTGCTGATCATTTATTCTGTTTAGTTTCTATATATATGGCTATCTATCAGTGCATCATAAGCCTATTTGGCTGGCTGAAAATCAATTGTATATTTGAATATGATTGTTTGTTACAATTCAAGTTGCACTTTAATATAAAAATATTTTGTTCTTGCTCAAAACACAAAAGAGGGTAACTTGAAAAAATTCCTTGATTAAGGGCAATCACTCCTATAAAGAGTGGCAGTCTACTATTTATATCAGCAAAATTTGACGTGTTAGTAGAACTTGACTTGCTAATAATTTTTGTGATTTTAAAGTGTCATATAAGGTAAAACGCCAAAAAAAAAATCCATATTATCATAATTGAAAATCTTGTCTTGCTGATCATTTTTGCTTATTTCATTTTATACTATCTATTATAATTTTTAAGATACACTGTATAAGGCAAAAACGCAAATAATTGATATTAATTTTCATCAAAGGGCAATAACTCTAATAAGGAGTAGACTGATGATTTCGACCATAAGACTTATTTGTAGAACTTGTCTTGCTGATCATTTTTGCAATTTAAAGTTTCTCTCTATCTATTATAGTTTTCAAGAAATAGGAAAAAAATGGTAAAATTTGTCATTTAAGGGCAATAACTCCTATAAGTTGTTTGACAGTTTTGGCGTATATAAACAATTTGAAGAGCTCAACATTCCGAACATTTTTGTCTTTGTCAGATTTTCTCTACTTATAACCTTTTTCAAAATATTAGACAAATCTTGCAATTTACCCCTATGTTCTAGTTTTAGCCATATCGGTCATCTTGGTTGGCAGGTGGGATCATCGGACTCTTTTTTAAAACTAGATACCCCAATGATAATTGTGGCCAAGTTTGGTTAAATTTGGCCAAGTAGTTTTAAAGGAGAATATTTTTGTAAAAGTTAACAGACGACGACGGACGACGGACGCCAAGTGATGAGAAAAGCTCACTTGGCCCATTGGGCCATGTGAGCTAAAACGGACATCGGTATAGAACTTATTTAAAGGAGTTACCCTACAATAAACATTGAACTTTATGTTTGTGCAGCCGTCTGTGCATGCCAGATAGTATGGTGATTCCATCACATATCCACAAATCTGAGTACATTTCTGCATGGCCACTCGTCTGTCTAAATGTCCATTAGTCTGTCGATCTTGATGGCCAGTAGTCTGTTAACATGTCAACCAATCTGTGTATATGTCCAAAGATCCGTTTACATGTTCAACAGATTGTGTATATATACTAACCAGTCTGTCGACAGGCCTACAAGTCTGTTTACATATCCACCAGTCTGTGTCACAGGCTCCTGTCTCTGAATTTTTTTCCTTATATACTATAGTACCTTTATATAACACAAGGTACTTAACTCGTATTTTTGAAAAATGTAACCCGGTCGCGAACTTCTGTTATATTTCGATTTCTCGGTTATCTACCCACTAAAACTTGTTATGCCATAAATTTAAATTGATTTATCTACACAATGGTGTATAACACGCCTACCTTTTTTGTCGGGATCATTAGCAGGCCTCCCCAAGTATTTCAACCGTAATTATTTCGTATTCCCACAGCTCAGCCGATTGGAGTAAATGATTAATTATAAAATGTATTTCAAAAATACCTGTTGGTTTTTGTCTGAATAGAGCTTATCATCCAGATAGTAAATTTGTAAAAGATTCCGTGAAAAAAAATCTAACAAGTGTTATATTAAGGTATATAGGAAAAAAATTCAGAGACAAGTGCCTGTGGTCTGTGCGCCTCCGCAAGTCTCTCTATATGTTAACCACTCTGTCTACATAACAACCAGTCATTTGACATGTTCATTAGTCTATCTACGTGTCCGCCAGTTCGTCTACGTGTCCACCAGTCAGTCAACATGTTCACCCACCGGTAAAGTTATGTGTCCATTAGTCTGTCGACATGTCTAAAAGTCTGTCTATGGGTCCACCAGTCTGTTAACATCTCCACATGCAGTCTGTTAACATCTCCACATGCAGTTTGTTTCCATCCTGTAATGGATAATTAATTTCCAACTGACGTCACCGACGTTACTACAAGGGGGAAATTAGATTTCGCGTTACTAGGGGGAAAGAATAGGCCTGATCCTTGTCCAAAAAAAATCTTAATAATAACCTTTTTTGCATTTTAAGTTGATTCAAGGAACAAAATGAATTAAAACAATAGAACAGAATTTGATTTATATCTTTTGATATACTTTTCAAAAATATGAGTTAAGAACAACTGAATCTAGTCATGTCACAGGACTTAGGTTCTAGCTTTCTTCAATGCCAAAGTCTCATCAGACTCTGCACATGAGGCACCGTCTGATAGGCCTGTCAATGTACACTCATTGGATTTGTATCTTGGTTTTTAAGTTGAAAAAAGTTTTTTCAAATGCAATCAATATGATTGCCAATGAGAAAACTCTCTGCAAGAGACCAAAATGACACAGAAATTAACAACTATATGTCACGGTATTGCAAGTATTGTTTTTTTCTTCATATGATCAAATATGATTTTGTGAATTTTATGGTACATAATTTTTTTTTTATTTAAAAAATATTTTTTGTTAAAAAAATTACCAGTATGGTATTTATTATAAAGCAACAGAATAAGGTCGGAAAACAAGGTACTGATTTGTCTTGGTCCCAAAATGTCTCCTGCTGCGTTGCCAAACTGTCTATTAATCATGTCTATGAAATATGTCTCCTACGGTGCCAAACTGTCTATTAAATTTGGAGCCCAATGTTTTCCGAGCTGGTGACGAACTGTCTTGAAAAGTTACCTTATATACAAAGCGCATCCATCGCTGAATGATTCATCAGTAAGACTGGTTTCTGAGAAAAGTATGCCTTTTACCTCTTAAAAAGTACTTGACAAAGAACCAGTTTTAAAGTATCGATTGCAAGTAAACATGTCAAATTAATACTTGTTTTTATCTTATTTTCTTGTTTTTTGTTTATAATTACTTTGTTCATCAAAATTGGATTAAATTTATTTTCTGCAGAATAATTTTACTTGTCCCGTCGGACAAGCTTGATATAGCTTTTCAGGCGCGTAGCTGCCTTTACGCAAAAAATCATTTGCTTGCACATTTTTTTTCACAAAAAAAATAATTCTTAAATTAAATTACGAATGAGTAGGAAGACAGGTCAACCGGGCTAACTATCCAGCTGACACTCCAAGTCAGTATTGGAAGCGAGTCTTGTATTTCTCCTTTCTTGACTATTTCATTGAGGAACTCACAGGACGTTTACTGGATAACTCTGATCGTTTTCAAGGCCAGAACCTTATACCTGCACGTTTGGAATCTTTGACAGCAGAGTGCATAGATAAACTATACGAAACATTTAGACACGACTTGACCGACAATCAAGAAACCTTCAACTCTGAGGTAAAGAGATGACAGAGACGCTGGTCGGGTCCAGATGTTATAGAGTAGCCCAAATCTCTGATGTCGTCTCTAGCAGTGACTAAAAAGGAACTATATCCTTCAATAGTTTGCAATCGTGTCAATCCTAGTTACAATGCCAGTAACTACATCAACTACTGAACGGTCATTTAGTGCATTACGGCGACTGAAAACTTATCTCCGTTCAACCATGGTATAGGACAGACTATCTTCGTTGGCGCTCATACATGTTCACAGAGAAATGAATATCGACACCGAGAGAGTTCTGCGATCATTTGCCTTGGCAAAAAATAGATACACGGACTTTGGATATTAACTATACTTTAAGTTTTACATGCAGTATTAACATTTAATAATACAGGCTCAATACAATAACCTTGAAAACATCTTAGATTTATATCCCTCACTTATAAGTCAAGACTTAAAAGTCGCCGTTTGATTTCGTAAATTCCCATTGTCCATTCGTCCAAAAGACTATTAATTCACCTTGGGTATCTGTGTCCCAAGTGACCTTCTACCGTTGTCGTAGAAACCCCTCCTTTGATTCGAAAATGACCTTTGTTAGAAACGCTACGGTCGGGTGTCTTGCAAGAAGCAGGACCTGCTTACCCTTCCGGAGCACTGGAGGTCGCCACATTTCTTTTTTGGGGTTCGTGTTTTTTATATGTATTTAGTTTCAATATTGAATGTTTTTGTTTGTTCTTTTGTGCCTTATCTGTTCCCGGGTTGGTCATGTGTCCATTGATTGCCCTTCTATTGATAAACGCTTCGGTTGACTTGTCGACTGATCTTCCCGTTTTTTAAAACTTATTTTATATTTGAAAACAACCATGTTAATAAGGAGTAATGTGAATTTCATAAGCATGGCATACTAGTACCTGGAAAATGACCGAAAAATAATAATTTTCTACATAAAAAGGTCCCAAATATTTTTTGGCCTCGCTCCGCTCGGCGATACAAGACTTATGCTTGCACTTTATTTTAGGCCAGCTACGCCCCTGCTTTTACTTGTCCGACCTTTTTTCCTCTGGTACCGGACAATCGGACAAGCGTTATTGTCGAGGCCTGCAACACACCTAGTCAAGATTTAATACGAGCTGAAAATAGTCACAAAGCAGACATGTCGCCCAACACATCATTTTAATTTCTTACTCTAAACTGATGAGTCATTGCTTTTTCTTCTATACATAAATAAATTCAGATTTAAAAAAAATTCGTTTGACCAACGACATCCTGTATTCGAGACGAAACTTCTACTTTCTACTTCAAGACAATAGAGGCCTGTTGTCAATATTGGAAAGTTATCTTTTTATGGGGGGGGGGGGGGAGATATACACATCACGAGTTTTACTCGCTTGGTTTCTTGTGCGGTTTGTCACCCAATTTATGTATACCTTACATCTCGCATTAGCAAAACATCTATGCAGGCCTAAAATTTGTTTTTGATGATTTTTAAATATTAAATGTGTAATAAACAACAATGTCAAAGCAATTGAAGACATAATATAATTAAAAGTTTAGTATGCTTTATTTTTCACAAAGTACTTCTAACATTGATGACTTGACTGTTGTTCTTCAATGGTAATACTTATAGTCAAATTTCTGACCACATGGAACAGTTTGATTTGATGAGATTGCAATTGGGTCAGTATCGAATGAACTGCAATGTAGAGAGGAACACCTACAATCGATTCACTGTTATAGATGCATGAGAATTTTTGATATTGTCTCATGTAGATACGAAAGCATTCATAAAAACAGAACAGCTTACAACATAGGAGACAAAAATAACAGATGTGACCTATGACAAATATAGTCATCTTTTGGTTATATCCATTTACATGATTAAGGAACGTTGACTTAGAACGAGTACGCAGTTGGTATCACGGTACAAAAGTTACCATAAAGTAGTGACTTCAAAATGATATGCTGCATGTTATACTAATATTTCCATGGTTTTATGTCTCCCGGTTTCTTTAAATTCAGTTTTTTTTTTTTACTAACTTAGAGATAACGTTTCGAGATATTTCTTATTAATTACAGTTTTCACGCAGCCGATACCAGAAGCTTTCTCTGGCAGGACATCTGCTGATATTGACGAGGTTGATGTTAGAAGATCAAAGGTAATGCAGTCCCCATATGAATGGTCAGAGTCCATACCACCAAGGACAATAATTGAATTATTCTTTAACACTGCACCAAAGCTATAGCGGTCAAATCCGGGTATTTTTCCTTTATCTTCCGTTGTACCGTCTGCTGAAAATACGATAACATCACCATCTGGGCATACGAGATAAATTTTATGGTCATGTGATATTGCAGACGATAACCTACAGTATACGGGAAGTTCACACACTATATTGCACGTTTTTAGTCTAGTATCAAAGCATTGAACAGTTTTTGTGTCAAAATCTTCGCGTGTAACGCCTCCAAACAAATATATTTTCTCTCTATCTACCGCAACGGACGCAGAACGCACAGCAACCGAAAGATATCCGGCATCTTCCCAACTTCCAGTTGCTATACTATATTGTTCAATACTCATTAAAGTTCGGAAGTCGTCGTCATTATTGTCATCATACCCTCCTAATACGTAAACATGTTCCCCAACTGCCACCATTGCATGGCGTCGGCGTCCAAGCAACATAGGTTCGCAATAAACCCATTTGTTTTGAGTACTTATATAGCAGAGCATAGCATTCATTTTTGTGCTGCCACCGGAAATATAAATAGCATTGCCATATGAACAAGTTGCAAATTCTACACCCGGATCATGTGGCATAGATGCCAACGAGAACCATTTACTTCTCTTTTCACTGTAACATATCACACGCTGTGTTGTCTTTGAATTGTCATCTGTTCCACCAACACAAACCACTACCTCCTCAAAGTCACCGAAATTCCGAAAACTCATTCGAGGCGAAACAAACTCTTGTCTTCTGGCGGGCAACAAATGGTATCGTTTGGCTTCTTCTAAAACATCCCGACAGGGTTGGTTGTGCTTAATCAACTTATTGTGTTCGAGCACATCGATTAAATATTCCGGTTGTATAAGGGGGAGACGCAGTTTTTCAAAAATTCGGGGAAGGTCTTTCTTTCTGTTATCAACATTAGAATGTACCCACCTCATAACAGCTTCGCATACCAGCTCTTCACTTTTAATGTTCAAATTGTTATTATCAATTATTTGCAATAATTCGTCACAATCTATAGCCAAAAAATCTTCAGTTTTCCATATTTGTTCAAAATAATACAATATAAATTGGAAAGCCCTCTCCGCAAGACACGAACAGCCGTGACCTTGGGCTAACTTCCAGGCACCTAAAGAATTTTCAGGATCAAGTTTCCCCACCATATATTCTTCACATCTCTCTTGCAGACATTTTATCTGTAACATAACTGCCGCTTGCAGAAGGGAATCAACATTTTCTGTATCTATAACATCTTGTCCACCGTAGATAAATTTTAGGATCTTCTCGAATGCCCCACTTTCAACATTTTGAAGGTGAACGACGCCATCTCGGCATTCCTTCATTCCGGAAGCGAACATTGCACTAAAGTACGGTGACATAATTGACAAGACTATACGATGACAGTTAAATGTTTTATCATCAATAATAATTTTAATGTCGGTAAACTCTTCATTACTTAGTGCCTGTGCAAGGCCATGACATATTTCTTTATGGTAACGTACTCGCCATGCTTCACAACTGTCATCAGTCCAGTTCATTCCATTGTTGTCATTCATTTTAAGCAATCTAAAAAATTAAGACAGTTAACATAAACCTATGAGGTAATTTTTCGTTATCTTTAACTGGTTGCTTAATTATAAAAAGACATCTTTCCAATCTAATTAAAATATAGAAATCGGATTTCGTTATACTACATACGGTGTATTCAAATCAAATCCTATTTTGCCTTGCAGGTATCATAGTTGAAGGCAAATTAAGAATCTTTTTGTTTTAATAAGATTGCACGTGAAATAAATAACATAAAAACATGTTGCACTAAAATACCTCTTTACCACCTTCTTGGAGGATCATGGTGGGCCATTAATAGAATCAAAATTACAATTTATCAAAGATTATTAATAATGAATAATAATAATAATAACGTGAACGACGATGTTATGATAATGATATCGACAATGACGATGACGACGACAATGATCATACATCACTGAAAAGTTGAAAACCAATGTCTAGTGTATATTTCCTTTACTACTTTCCAAACTGAGAATAAACATTAAGAGGCTTATAAAAAGTGAAAGCGTAGCAGTTACAGGTTAGCTAGATTGCACACCCTTTTTTTATTTATGCTTATTCATTTCTTCTCTATCACTTTTTATAATTGCATGTTGGGTTATGCTAATAATCAACGTTCTATAATATAACTATCAATAAAAGCAGAGACATATATACACATGTGTGTATATATGTCTCTGATAAAAGTAAGTGGACGTTAATAATTTGTACATGATCCTTTTTCTATTCGTTACCACCACATATCACTTAATAAAAGTAACAAGGGCCCTTAATTACATTGTACAATGTAGTGGTAAGGTAACTTAGGTTGAGCCGCTGGAATAGGTCACTTTTTCGAGCTTGAAAATATATCAAAAGGTCAATAAATTAAGATGAAATATATCATAAGGTTGCTGATTATATCAGAATTAAGTGTCTAAAACTAATCCCTCTAGTTTTGATATTTTTCACAGATGCAATTAAAACCACAATTGGAAACACATAAGATATTTGCCAAATCTCAGATTTCAGCTCTCTCAATTAATGAAATATCATAATCATGATAGAAAAACGTGCATTTAATCAAGGATTTGTATAGTAAGACTATAAGTCACTTTTTCGAGCTTGAAAATATATCAAAAGGTCAATAAATTAAGATGGAATATATCATAAGGTTGCTCAGTGATTAAATCAGAAGTGTCTAAAACTAATCAGACTATAGTTTCGATATTTTTCACAGATGCAATTAAAACCACTGTTGGAAACACAAGATATTTTCCAAATCTCAGATTTCAGCTCTCTCAATGAAATATCATAATCATGATAGTAACACGTGTATTGTTTAATCAAAAATTTGTATAGTAAGTCTTACTATACAAATCCTTGATTTTATTAAAAAATATATATGGTGTGTTTTTCATTTATTCAAAATATATGAAAAGGGTGGGGTACTGGATGTCTCAGTTGCTCATCCCTACCAAAAAATGATTAGAATGTCTTATGTCTACAACAATTTAAATAAAATTATGTTTTACAATTATCTTTTTTTGTGTTAATACCTTTACTCTTCGTGTTGTCTATAAACTTTGTTGTTTACGTTGGTTACACACGTTTTTATGTACTTAAATAATGATTGATTGATTGGTTGACACACCTTGTGATTAATATATAATTTCTGAGAAGTGTCATCAGTTGTTTTAATCCAATTAAAATTTTATAAGAAAGATTAAACATCTTCAATACAAATAACTTACATTGAGGAGCGGTTGACTCATTTCTCAAGGGAGACAATTTGTGATTTGAGACATCATGTGACCATCATATGCCTTCCGGATTCATTTGTGAAACGGAAATCGCTTGAAATGGAGCTATCGTGGATATTAAAAGGAATGTGCTTGTCTTTAATGACAAGATTTGCCCAGGTAGTATTAAAAAAAGTCGAAGTAGTTTAATGTCTGCAGTTGTTGCTTAGGAAGAATCATCGAGGAACTCGACACTTGTTTATCACGTTCAAAGATGTTCATGTTTATATAATAATATTTATGAAATACAGTTATTTAATAATTTGTCAAATGAAAATTACACATGAGACAACCAAAGTTATTATAGTGTTTGTTGACATGAACAGAATTATGCCATGGCAATGACGACATGTTGTACATTAATTATTACAAAATATACACATTTATTTACTTAATTACACAATGTGACATTGTTTACTTTTTGGGAACTTTGTCAAAAGATTGTCACCGGTTTGTTAAGGGTTTAATTTGATAATACATTAAGATTTTTTAAGACACTAAAGATGCAATTAGCGATTTGTGTAGGTCTGGATGGGTTTTACAGAATAGAGACTGGCTACAGAAAAATAGGCCAAAAAATAAAGAATAGAGAAAAATGGCATGAAGAATAAAGAAATAAAGACCCTCATTTGAAACGTGTTTGTGAATGATACCACATCAGAATTAGATGCTATTATAGCTATAGGATGAATTGGGACTACTTTTTCTGAGACTTTTACATTTTACATGGTAACAAGAGATCTCTGACATGATCTGTTTGACCTAGATTTTCTGAACATATTTCTGAATGTATTTTTATTTCAAATGTACATTATTATTTATAAAACTAGATATTTGAATTTCTGTTTTATGTTAAGTCTACTTTTTGACAATTATGATCTACTTACATCATGTACATGTACAAGTACCACAAGAAAAAACTTGATATTAAACCATGGTAACCAGAGGGTTGAGACTTGAAGAGACTATTACACTAAACATTACATCACATTATAGTCCTTTGAATTATAACTAAATGAAGCATTTGTCATTTGTTTCTTGAACATGTTAAATGAGCTAGTTAAAGAATTGAAAATTTTGATTCTATCACAGGTCTTAGGGACAGGACAACCTTTTACCCTTTTCCTTTTTTCAAAAATCAATTATTTTTGGTTTTGTTAATTTCTATTTGAAACTTAAAAAAGACAAAAAAATAACAAATTTGGAAAAACAGAGAAGAGCAAACAAAAATTTGTCCTGTCCCAGAGAAAAGGTGGATTTTATATGAATTTAATTTAATTTATAATAAACTTTAAGATGGATCATTTACCAGTTTATTTAATTTTGATGTGATGCTTTTTTAAAACTCAACGAAATTATGCATGTAAAGACTTCAAATTAAATTAACTTACCAGTGATAATAAAATGGCAATATTTCTATACTTTTATGATAAATTATATTGTCATGATTGTTTCAAACCTTTGAGGTGGAAAGAATATTTTTTACTTTTTATCCCAGAAAGAATTGTAAGTTCAAAAGATGATACATATACATTGTTTATATATCTAAATGCTTCAAGATTAATATTGTAATAAAACATGTAAAACTGAAACATGAAAACCTATTTCAAATTTTAGTCATAACATACTTGTAAAACATATAAAAACACAGGATATGGGGTATCCATCCATGACACAAAATCAGTACATGCACAGCTAAAAAAAAAGAAAAAAAAAAGCAAAGGAACAGTGCTTTTATCATGTTTATTGCTGTTTTTCATCTCAAAGTTACAGTGAGGCCTTCAACATGTATGCTTATGATAAATACCTTCATACAGGAACCACATTTATTAATCATGTTAATCTTTCATTATTACAACATTAAAATGCTAAATTATATTTTGATTTTTAAGGTATTTTTAGCAAAAACTTTCAGACTTTGATTATAATTTTATGAAACAACTTGATTTTATTTTTAGGGTGTAACGTTCTGTCCAAGAGAAACATGTTATGATAATGACTGTAAGTACTTAGGGAGGGAACAGAAATTTTGTTCTACTTTATATAATTTTTGTACACAATCTAAACATGCTAAAGTAATATTTTTGTTAATGATTTGGATTCATAATGGCATTTGGCATGCAACTTGTCCAGAAATAAATATCGGATTGTTTATTATAAATTCACTAGTACATGTACTATCCCAACTAGTTCTTAGTATCATTAATAATTTTCTATTGATATTCAGTCTCTATTCAAATTTAATTCCTCTTTAAAATTCTTCATACTAAGAAAAAAGATTGTGTATGTCTGTTTATAGTTTCCGTACCCTCCCTTATTTTTGTGACTACCTTTTCTCTTCTCATCTCGATTTTTAGTTTAGAAACTGGAAGATTGAGAATATCAAAAGGAAGATTGTTTCCTTGTATACATGTAGTTTGTATAAAATATTTTTGAAAAACGTTTTTGGGTAAAGATTGCATGAAATGCAATCAAAACCCTATGGTCATGATGGTACTGACTTAATATCTAAATCTTCCAAGGTTTATCACTACCTTTCATAGTTTAGACAAAACAGTGCAGTGAAGTGATCATTCTTTAGATCCTATCCAGTCAATGTCAAGCAATTAATTAATGCCAAAAAAGAGAGAAATTTTTAGTGTTCATTGCTTCTTTTTATTAGAGATACATTGTAAATGATTATGAAATTTCACACCCAACACCTAGAAAGTCAGAATTACTAAATATTTCTTCTTTGCCATCCCTTGACTTTGGTAAATCTGGTTAAGATTACAGGTAAACTTATATAGGTAAAAGGCGCAAATGTCTGGTCACTTTGGTTCAGGTGTATCAAAGTTTAAAGCACAAGTGTCTTGTGTTACAGGTAAAAAAGTGCAAACATCCTGTGCCCTTTTCATCTTTATAAGTGTGGGTGACATGTCCCCTTAGGGTGTATATTTAGCAAAATGAAACTAGAAATTATATTTTCCAATTCATTATACTAATGCACTACCTTAAAATGCATTTTTTTCAATCTTTGGATTGATTCAAATAAAGGCTGAGAAATAAACAAGGTATCCAAAAATTTGCGAAACTGTATTCTGCTTATATAGCTAACTGTAGTTTCATACATTATTGCTAAATATATAAATTTGACACAGATTAAACATTGAGAGTCATTTTCAGAGGATAAACAAATTATTATTATTATATGAAATTATTCAAGAAAAGGAAAATCTTTAAATTTGTTTATCCTCTGAAAATGACTCTCGATGTTTAAACTGTGTCAAATTTATATATTTAGCAATAATGTATGAAACTACAGTTTTTATTTACTATTTTGTGTAGAAATAAGCATGTTGAAGGCTGTACTTTGACCTATAATGGTTTACTTTTACAAATTGTGACTTGGATGGAGAGTTGTCACATTGGCACTCATACCACATCTTATATCTATAAACATTCATATTGCCAAGTATTGCCCTGTATTATCCATTTCATGCAGTATTGGCCAACCTGACAAAACCAGGTCCAAGGTAATACTTTGCCAACCCTGGTATATATGTATATATTGCTCCCAAAAATAACCAGTCTTAAAACATGTAAAACTTGAAACCATCAATACTGATACATGTAGCTACAACATATGAAACTGAGTTCTGTTATTTCAGATTATTGCTGTGATGGGTGGTGTTGTCAAAATTATAGTGTTTATCGAGTTTGGTGTAAGTAAACAACTTAACATTAGTATGTAATATTTATAAAACCTAAATATGTTTTTTGGTAGTACATTATTTGTAAATAAGAGTTAATGTACAGTTTTAAATGAGTTCACCCACAGTTTTCGGTGGGGTTCTTGTTGCTCGGTCTGTAGTTTTCTGATTGATGTTTTGTTGTTGTTTATCCTTTCGCCATTTTTATACGACTGCAAAAAATTTTTGCGATCGTATATTGGTATGACGTTGGCGTCGTCGTCCGGCGTCGTCCGAAGACACATTGGTTTTCGCACTCTAACTTTAGTTTAAGTGAATGGATCTCTATGAAATTTTACCATAAGGTTCAATACCACAAAAGGAAGGTTGGGATTGATTTTGGGGGTTATGGTACCAACAGTTAAGGAATTAGGGGCCAAAAATAAGCATTTTTGTAACTTCCAGACATAACTTGTGTGTTAGTGTATGGATCTCTCTGACATTGTACCACAAGGTTCCATATCACACAGGGAATGCTGGGATTAATTTTGGGGGTAATTGCATCAAAATATTAGGAATTAGGGGCCAAAAAAGGGGCAAAAAACAAGCATTTTTTTAGTTTCATGACAATAACTTGTGTGTAAGTGTATGGATCTTTCTGAAATTGTACTACAAGGTTCCATATCACAAAGGGAAAGCTGGAATTGAGTTTGGGGGTAATTGCCCAAAACGTTTAGGAATAAGGGGCCAAAAATAAGCATTTTTCTAGTTTCCAGACAATAACTTGTGTTCAAGTGTATGGATCTCTCTGAAATTGTACCACAAGGTTCCATATCACACAGGGAATGCTGGGATTGATTTTGGGGTAATTGCCCAAAACGTTTAGGAATAAGGGGCCAAAAAGGGGCCAAAAATAAGCATTTTTCTAGTTTCCAGACAATTACTTGTGTTCAAGTGTATGGATCTCTCTGAAATTGTACTGCAAGGTACCATACCACAAAGGGAAGGCTGGGATTGAGTTTGGGGGTGATGAATCATAAGGGAGTTCAAAAAATTTGGGGGGGGGGTTTTTTTTTTTTTCCTTTTTTTTTTCTTTTAAAATTTTCCATTTTAAGTTGGTTATTTCTGTTTTATATTTAAAAGCAAATAATAACGATATGGTAGGAGATACACACCAAACAGGATGTGTAAATTATTATAAAATAAGTATTGTGCAATAGCAAGAAATTTTCAATTGCACAGTATTGCACAATAGCAAGAAATCTTCAATTGCACAGTATTGCGCAATAGCAAGAAATCTTCAATTGCACAGTATTGTGCAATAGCAAGAAATATCAAATAGCACAATATTGCGCAATAGCAAGAAATTGTCAATTGTACAGTATTGCGCAATAGCAAGAAATATTCAATTGCACAGTATTGTACAAAAGAAGATACTTCGTATAAATTGCTTATTTCTTGACCAATTTCAATGGGGTTTTATTCTTGAATTCTTGGGGTTCTTTAATATGCTGATTCTAACCATGTATTAAGTTTTTGGATTTTGGGCCCCGTTTTTAAATTGGTCCACATTGAGGTCCAAAGGGTCCAAAATTAAACTTTGTTTGATTTCATCAAAAATTGAATTATTGGGGTTCTTTGATATGCCAAATCTAACCTTGTATTTAGATTCTTAATTTTTGGTTCTGTTTTCAAATTGGTCTACATTAAGGTCCAAAGGGTCCAAAATTAAACTTAGTTTGATTTTAACAAAAATTGAATTCTTAGGATTCTTTGATAGCTGAATCTAAACATGTATTTAGATTTTTGATTATGGGCCCAGTTTTTAAGTTGGTCCAAATCGGGGTCCAAAATTAAACTTTGTTTGATTTCAACAAAAATTGAATATATGGGGTTGCTGAATCTAACCATGTATTTAGATTTTTGATTTTTGGGCCCCATTATCAACTTTGTCCACATTGAGGTCAAAAGGGTCCAAAATTAAACTTTGTTTGATTTCATCAAAAATTGAATTCTTGGGGTTCTTTGATATGCTGAATCTAACCATGTATTTAGATTTTGGATATTGGACCATAGTAGTAGAATGTCCAATTTAAAATTTTTAAGTTCTTAGACCACATTCATCCTGTGTCAGAAACCTATACTGTGTCAAATAATTAATAACAATCCAAATTCAGAGCTGTATCAAGCTTGAATGTTGTGTCCATACTTGCCCCAACTGTTCAGGGTTCGACCTCTGCGGTCGTATCAAGCTGCGCCCTGCGGAGCATTTTATTATTTTTGGTAATGTTATTGTCTATTTTTATTGGACTTGTGATTTTTAAATGCCTCCTTGGTCAAAATGTTGGTATGTATCCTCTTTTTTTTTATATGTTCATTTTTGGATAACCTTCATTTATTAGGAATTTTTGAATAATTAGTTGATATTAAAGGGCAGTCAAAAGCAGGATAAATACATGGTTAGGGAGCTACCATTTGATTTTTAGAAGGGGGGGGGGGGGGCTAGGATGAATAATTTTGTCCTGCATTTTTATTTTTCACTCTATTCGGTCCTGTCTTTTTTTTTAATAGCTTATCCTGACTTTTTTTACATTAATTGTCATCCTGCCTTTTTTTGGCCAAGTTGCTCATCCTGCCTTTTTGTCGAGCCTTCGACTTTAGTCGAAAAAGCGAGACATAGCGATCCTACATTCCGTTGTCGGCGACAGCGGGGTCCACAAATATTCACTCTGTGGTTACAAGTTTTTGAAATTTTTTACTTTCTTAAACTATCCTGGATTTGTACCAAACTTGGACAGATTGTTTATGATCATAAGATAGTATCCAGAAGGAAATTTTGTTAAAATTTTGTACCTGTTTATCCGTATTTTACTTATAAATGGACTTAGTTTTTCTTCCAGTTAACATTAAATACAGCCTGCAGTTAAAGTTTTTAAAACATTTATAAGATTCATAAACTATCCTGGATTTATACCAAACTTTGACAGAAGCTTCTTACAATCAAAAGATAGAATCTAAAGGAATATTTTTATTGATCTTTTTCCTCATTTTGTTGAGCCTGTGATTAACAACAAAAGTAGGCGAGACACTGGGTTCCGCGGAACCCTTACAAATTTTTTTTAAAATTTCATCCTATACCCCCCCCATAAAAATCAAATGGTAGTTCCCTTGAATTTTTTAAATATAGAAAATAAAGATAAACCATAGGACATTCTTAAATATCTTCAAATAAGGACGAATATAACCATGGTTTAAAGAATAAAGGGAAATAAAATGCTCCGCAGGGCGCAGCTTGATACGACCGCAGAGGTCGAACCCTGAACAGTTGGGGCAAGTATGGACACAACATTCAAGCTTGATACAGCTCTGAATTTGGATTGTGATTAAATATTTGACACAGCATAGGTTTCTGACACAGAATGAATGTGGTCTAAGAACTTAAAAATTTTAAATTGGACATTCACCTATTATGGTCCAATATCCAAAATCTAAATACATGGTTAGATTCAGCATATCAAAGAACCCCAAGAATTCAATTTTTGATGAAATCAAACAAAGTTTAATTTTGGACCCTTTTGACCTCAATGTGGACAAAGTTGATAACGGGGCCCAAAAATCTAAATACATGGTTAGATTCAGCATATCAAAGAACCCCATATATTCAATTTTTGTTGAAATCAAACAAAGTTTAATTTTGGACCCCGATTTGGACCAACTTGAAAACTGGGCCCATAATCAAAAATCTAAATACATGTTTAGATTCAGCATATCAAAGAACACTAAAAATTCAATTTTTGTTAAAATCAAACTAAGTTTAATTTTGGACCCTTTGGACCTTAATGTAGACCAATTTGAAAACGGAACCAAAAATTAAGAATCTAAATACACGGTTAGATTCCGCATATCAAAGAACCCCAATAATTCAATTTTTGATGAAATCAAACAAAGTTAAATTTTGGACCCTTTGGACCTCAATGTGGACCAATTTATAAACGGGGCCCAAAATCCAAAAACTTAATACACGGTTATATTCAGCATATTAAAGAACCCCAAGATTTCAAGAATAAAACCCCATTGAAATTGATCAAGAAATAAGCAATTTATAAGAAGTATCTTCTTTTGCACAATACTGTGCAATTGAATATTTCTTGCTATTGCGCAATACTGTACAATTGACAATTTCTTGCTATTGTGCAATATTGTGCTATTGGATATTTCTTGCTATTGCGCAATACTGTGCAATTGAAGATTTCTTGCTATTGTGCAATACTGTGCAATTGAAGATTTCTTGCTATTGTGCAATACTGTGCAATTGAAAATTTCTTGCTATTGCACAATACTTATTATATAAAAATTTACACATCCTGTTTGGTGTGTATCTCCTACCATATCATTATTATTTGCTTTTAAATATAAATCAGAAATAACCAACTTAAAATGGAAAATTTTAAAAGAAAAAAAAAAGGAAAAAAAGAAAAAAAAAGAAAAAAAAAAATCCCCCCCCCCCCAAATTTTTGGAATCCCCTTATGATTCATCACCCCCAAACTCAATCCCAGCCTTCCCTTTGTGGTATGGTACCTTGCAGTACAATTTCAGAGAGATCCATACACTTGAACACAAGTTATTGTCTTGAAACTAGAAAAATGCTTATTTTTGGCCCCTTTTTGGCCCCCAATTCCTAAACGTTTCAGGCAATTACCCCCGAACTCAATTCCAGCTTTCCCTTTGTGCTATGAAACCTTGTAGTACAATTTCAGAAATATCCAAACACTTACACACAAGTTATTGTCATGAAACTAGAAAAATGCTTGTTTTTTGCCCCTTTTTTGGCCCCTAATTCCTAAAATTTTGAGGCAATTACCCCCAAAATCAATTACAGCCTTCCCTTTGTGATATGGAACCTTGTGGTACAATGTCAGAGAGATTCATACACTTACACACAAGTTATTGTCTGAAAGTTACAAAAATGCTTATTTTTGGCCCCTTTTTCCTTAACCGTTGGTACCATAACCCCCAAAATCAATCCCAACCTTCCTTTCGTGGTATTGAACCTTATGGTAAAATTTCATGGAGATCCATTCACTTAAACTAAAGTTAGAGTGCGAAAACCAATGTGTCTTCGGACGACGCCGGACGACGACGACGCCAACGTCATACCAATATACAACCAAAAATTTTTTAATTTTTGCGGTCGTATAAAAAGAGAAAGAAACAGTGGTCCACAAAACTATTTCAGGAAGGGTTAGCAATTCCTGCTTAACTAGTGTACCCATCATGTTGCTTATTAGATAAAAAAAATCCAGTGATAAGTCATTCTTTTGTAAGTAGTGGTAGTGATGACTTTAAACATACAAATTATGCAGTAAAAAAAATGGGTCTAAGCTTCCCTGTGGATGTCGGTCCACTCAGAGAATTATTTAATACTCCTTGTCATACAATAAATTTATTTTTGTTTTTTCAGGGTTCTGGTGTTTATGGGTAGTGGTATTTTTACTCATTGTTAGCTGTGTGATTTGTATCCGACGCAGAAGAATGGCCAGAGCTCGTTATGTTAGAATTGCACAAGTTCCTACTGGTGGCTACAACACAATTGTTACTAATCAAAGTCAGACACAGTACACACATGTTCAGACACCGAGATATTATCAACCACCAACAGCTCCTATGCCACCACAGTATCAACAAACAGAGATTCCGGTAAAAAGCTTTAGATTACTAATTACCTGGCAATTGTATTTTCACTTTCTTATCAAATGTTAAAGAAAGGGAAACTGCATTGACCTTTTTTTAGACAATTTTTAATTTAATGAAAGTGCTAGGATTATCATTTATGTCAAGGATTTTTTTTTTTTTTAAGTTGAAAGATTTTTTATGTTGTCTTTTATACTAATTCCTTTTTTAAACTTGATTTAAGCCATTATTGTTAATGATACATTTTTTTTTTACAGAAACAACCACCACCCCCTTACCAGCAATGAGCAGTGCACAGTATGGAAGATAATGGAAAGGGTATTTATTGACCAATCAGAATAATTTGAGGTTTTAGGATTGCTATTAAAGATGCAGTGAATCAAAATGTATGACATTTAAATGATTATATTACTTATTATTAATTTTAACTCATATTTTGTACATTGTTACATATGCTATTCAGATTTGTTTGTTAAGTTTTGTTATAGAATAATACAATAAGTCATTGAACTTATTTGGAACAGGAAATACAATTGAATTATTATTCTAGTATTCAATTTTTATTTTTGCAAAGTATGGATATGATATTAGTAGCTGTACATTATGTAACGATCAATTGATTATTCAAAACCATTTTTATCAAATTATGCTACATTAATTGTCAACAGAACAATGTATCTTAGGGAGCTACCATTTGATTTTTATGGGGGGCTAGGATGAAATTTGAAAAAAATAGGCAGGATGAGACACTTTGCAAAAAAAAAAAAGGCAGGATGACAATTTAGGTAAAAAAAGTCAGGATAAACTAATAAAGAAAAGGCAGGACCGAATAGAGTGCAAAATAAAAAGGCAGGACAGAGATTACAACTAAAAAAAAAATGCAAGACAAAATATTTCATCCTAGGCCCCCCCCCCCCCCCCCCCCCCCCCATAAAAATCAAATGGTATCTCCCTTATGCATACAATACTTATTTTAATACTATGAAAAGTAAAGATCAGCAGTTTACTATTTAACAAGAAAAATATTTCATAACAAAATTCTCCACTTTCATATCTATTTCATTTTATATAATCTTGAGCATGTTTATTATTTCAGTTTTATTTGTACATCTTGATACTTAAGTAATTTGATTTATACTACAACTAGCTGTGTTAAGTTTGAAATTTGTGTTACAATTTAAATAGCTATCACTGTTTTGATTCAAGTTGCAGTATAAAAACAATATTAGGTCAATGTCAGAAAAATATAAACTTTTTTGTATTCAGCACAAAACTGGGGAAGAGCTCGGTAAAACATTGCCCTTCCCCAGTTTCTCAGCCTCACACAAAAAAGTTTATATTTTTCTGACATTGACCTAATATTGTATATTTTCATAGTGAATTATCAATATATTTAAAATTTATTTGTATACATATGGTTCTTACTATTTTTTTTCACAGTGAACAAATACACGACAAAAGCTGTATTTCATGATGCATACAAATTTTTATGTTTTTCTTTGCTTTGGAGAAATATAGCTATTTTATATTGTCTGTCATATGGTTAAACAGAAATCTGCATTTTACTAATGTATAAAAACCCAAGTAAATAGCTTTAAAGGAAATTTATCAGAATGTTGTTAGTTAACGAAATAAATATTTGTACATTTTACTTCCTTGTTTTATCAATAAACTATAATATTTTGTTTGAAGTAAGATATGTACAATATAAAGGCCATTAGCATTCCTTACATTGCAATCGGGTGAGTAAACTAGTGCTCTGGCTCTTAAAATTCCTGCAATTGAGAGACACACAATGAATTTATATTTTGTCCGGCAAATATGACAGTTTTGGAAGCCTTGCAAGGAGCCTCTTTACTCATGTAATGAATGCATATATGTACGTATTTTAAGTTATTGAATATTTAGTTAAGAGTTATTTATTGATTGATTGATTGATTGATGTTTAACTCCACATTCAGTACTATTGTGATTTTTCATGGCCATCAGTTTTTATTGGTGGAGGAAGCCAGAGTGCCCAGAGAGAACCACCGACCTTATATGAAAACTGACAATCATAGTCAATAAAGATTGGAGTCGAGCACCTGCCACGTGCAGGATTTGAACTCACAGGCTAGTGATACAGTAGTTTGACTACTTAAACCACTGGACCTCTGAGGCCCCCTATTAAGAGTTATTATTTACTTCCTTCAAAGTTAAGTCATCAATCCTTTCAACATTGTTAATTTCACTGCTGAGTGAAGAATATTATAAAGTCGGGTCACTCGTTAAAAAAATGTTTTGATATCAATATTAGACTCTCACAATTGACATTTTTGCCCCCATATTGTAAAATTTTACATAGTTTCTTGGTTAAAATTGGATATGAAAAAACCCTTTTCCAAATGAAATTATTTCACATTCACAAATTTTTTAACATAACATCTGTTGGGGCAAGGGTGTCCCACAGGTCTAGATATCAATAAAGATCTCAAAATATGGGTTTTTTTTTTTGCAATTTTTTCCAAAATTCAAGAATTTTGTTTGCCAGAGCAATATTTGCTTAGCAAGACTTGTGATCACAAAATTCAAGAACAGTGATATGGGTGTATTTGACAGACATTTTGAACATCTGTAGATGTTTTTTTTGCTAGTCATTATACTTGGGACAATTTTGCAATTAAAATAAAAACAAACAGTGGCCACCTACCTTCTCTTTTTTCAGCTTTTTTTCCTACCAGAATACCATACAACTGTTAACAAGAGAGACAAAAGATAGCAAAGGGACATTCAAACTTATCAGTTGAAAATGAACTGACATCATGATGGCAAAAAAAGACCAAAATACAAACAATAGTACACAAACAACAACATAAAACTAAAGACTGAGCAACACGAACCCCACTAAAGATGAGAACAATCTCAGGTGGTCCAGAAGGGTAAGCAGATCTTGCTCCACATGTGGCAACTGTCCTGCTGCTTAAGTACAAACCTGATGGAGAGTAATTCGGTAAGTCACATTTGGGGAAAAAGAGGGCAGGATTGTGGTTATGACGATTTGAACATATCCGTCATCATCTAATCCATGACGGTCAACCAACTAGTGATCAAGTCAAATTTTCGAAAGGATGATTTCAACTTTACAACTTTAAAACGCTTGTTTCAATAGCTTCCTTGTGAGCAGCAAACCCCAATCATTGAAATCATGATAGATATCGCAAGCCCTGGAATAATGTATCAACTAGGAGATATATACTCCATATGCTGGCGCTGCTGGAATATTGATCCATAGAAATGGAGAGTTCCCAATTGGTCAACAAGTGATCAATTCTACCATATATCTATCAAAAGATGTTCGAATAAATGTGGACACAGATGATGCCCCCGCTTGCATATCATATAGTTATAAAGGGACATAACTGAAGAACGGTAAAAGTGACGCTACCCAAATTTGAACTTGATCAGAGTTTTGTGGTAATAAGCATTGTGTATAAGTTTCATAACATTTGGTAGAGGCAAACTAAAGTTAGAAAACGGAAACAAAAATTTGTACTTGATCTTAGTTTTGTGGTAATGAATATTGTGTATAGGTTTCATAATGTTTGGTTGGGGCAAACTTAAGTTACAGAATGGAAACTAAAAATTTTGCAATCTTTCGATTTATAAAGGGGCATAACTCAATAATGGTTAAAGTGACACGACCTAAATTCAACTTGATCTGTGTTTTATCAGTGGAAGTCAAAATTAAACATTGAATTGTATAAAGCATTGATTGTAGTTGATTCAACTATAATCATGGACAAAGGAAGATAACTCCAATTTTAAAAATTACTTGATATTTAGAAGAAACTAAAAATTTTGCAATTTTTCCATTTATAAAGGGGCATAACTCTAGAACGGTTAAAGTGACTCCACCAAAATTCGAATTTGATCTGTGTTTTGTGGTAATAAGCATTGTGTATAAGTTTCATAACATTTGGTTGAGGCAAACTCAAGTGAGAGAACTGAAACCAATTTTGGGAGGTACGTATGTAGACGGAAAAGGGTAAAACTTAATGCCCCCACCGCTACGGCGAGGGGCATAAAAATATGTATGTTAATTTCAAGTCTTAAATTGTTTAAAGAGCTTAATAAACTTTGTTTAGTTGACTCACTTGATGCTGTGTTCAGCAAATCAATGTCAATTTCAAGTCTTAAATTGTTTAAAGAGCTTAATCAACTTCAGTTGCAAGATATGAACAGGTCTATAGTTGCCTGTTCTATCCAGCTCACAAAAAAATCATTCAAATTGAGGTAAAACGATGATTTACATACTTTTTTAATCTATGACTCTTTAATATAAGAAGTTTATTGTCAATTTTGGTTATTTGACTTATTTGAAGGGTTACTTTGAACTGTTTTGCCTTTTAAAGATTTCCTAGCTCTATCTATCATAGTTGCTATGAAAAACCAAAAAAAATGGTAAAAATAATCTTTCAAGGCAAACAGCTCCAATAAGGGATTAATTAATGATTTTGCTCACGTTGAATTATTAGTTCTTACTATGCTGAACATTTTTGGCAAATAAGTTTCTACCCATCCTAGTTTCAGCAAAAAACTAAAAAAAATTGTAAAAAATTATCTTTCAAGGGCCACAACTATAATGATTAATTGAGACACATATAATTATTTGAAGGTCTTACTTTGCTGTTTGAAGTTTCTATCATAGTTCCTGCAAAAAAATGGTCTTTCAATGGTTATTACTCCTATATTAAAAGGTTTAAATGACAATTTCAGTCATGATGACTTATTTGTAGGTCTTACTTTGCTTAACATTTTTAGTCATCTGACAAAGTTTTTGTATATCTATCATAGTTTCAGAACTAAACTTAAAAAGTTTAACAAAAATAGGCTTCTAAGGGAAGTAACTCCTTCAGGGATCAATGGACTAATTCAATCCTATGGCTTATTGGTAGATCTTGCTTTGCTGAATATTTTGCTATTAAAAATTTCTTTTTATCTATAATAGATTTCAAGATCATAAACAAATACTGAGAAATTTCTAAAAGTTATTATTTTAGGAGCAACAACTCTAAATTGGGTTGTCGGATTCATCTGATAATTTTCTAGCAAATAAATCTTGACCTGCTAATTTTTTGTCATGTCATTTTTGCTCCAACTGATTTAAGTTTTTAAAATATAAGGCAATAAAATGCTCCCAGCAGGGCGCAGCTTGATACGACTGCAGAGGTCGAACCCTGAACAGTTGGGGCAAGTATGGACACAACATTCAAGCTTGATACAGCTCTGAATTTGGATTGTGATTAAATATTTGACACAGCATAGGTTTCTGACACAGAATGAATGTGGTCTAAGAACTTAAAAATTTTAAATTGGACATTCACCTATTATGGTCCAATATCCAAAATCTAAATACATGGTTAGATTCAGCATATCAAAGAACCCCAAGAATTCAATTTTTGATGAAATCAAACAAAGTTTAATTTTGGACCCTTTTGACCTCAATGTGGACAAAGTTGATAATGGGGCCCAAAAATCAAAAATCTAAATACATGGTTATATTCAGCATATCAAAGAACCCCATATATTCAATTTTTGTTGAAATCAAACAAAGTTTAATTTTGGACCCCGATTTGGACCAACTTGAAAACTGGGCCCATGATAAAAAATCTAAATACATGTTAAGATTCAGCATATCAAAGAACCCTTAGAATTCAATTTTTGTTAAAATCAAACTAAGTTTAATTTTGGACCCTTTGGACCTTAATGTAGACCAATTTGAAAACGGAACCAAAAATTAAGAATCTAAATACACGGTTAGATTCGGCATATCAAAGAACCCCAATAATTCAATTTTTGATGAAATCAAACAAAGTTTAATTTTGGACCCTTTGGACCTCAATGTGGACCAATTAAAAAACGGGGCCCAAAATCCAATAAAATGCTCCGCTGGGGCGCAGCTTGATACGACCGCAGAGGTCGAACCCTGAACAGTTGGGGCAAGTATGGACACAACATTCAAGCTTGATACAGCACTGAATTTGGATTGTAATTAAATATTTGACACAGCATAGGTTTCTGACACAGAATGAAAGTGGTCTAAGAACTTAAAAATTTTCAATTTACCTATTCATACATGTGATGGACTGTGAAACTCAGATCAGGAGATTGGGAAATTTTGGTCAGGAGATTAGGACTCAGATCAGGAGGTTTTTAATCGACATTAATTTTGTTGTAAATGTAACCGTGTGCTGTAAAAATGGTCTTTTAAAGTGTGTTTTCTTCAACTTTCCAACCAATTTATTATGTTTATAGTACCCTTGTACTTATAAAGTTTCTCCATCTTTATATTCTACATGTTCAATCTAACATTGTTTTTTTCCAGTATGTTCTTTAAATTTTTTACTTCATATTCTATAAAACAATCATTGCAACCAGAACATTTGTTTAGCTGTCTGCAAATAGTTTTTATTTTTTTTTTTTTTCTCTTGCAAATAGTTTTTATTTGCAAACTCAGAAATTCATTCTATCTGAAAAGTTAGGGTCATAGTTATTATATAAATTTCAATTTAAGCCTTAAAAGGAAGTATAGAATCCTCAAATAGTTTTCAAATTATTATTTTTTTATTTGTCCTAAGACATTTAAAATCATTTAATAACCATCCTTTTATGATTATTTGTTCAATTTATATTTTATTTATATTCTTTTAAAAATTTTCATTATTAAAAGGAAAGTAACTTAAAACAGGATAAATCAAGGGAAGTAACCCAATAAATACACAGTTCTTGTTACACAACGGCAGTTAGCCTGAGGTAAAAATCATTGCTTACCAGTATGTTTGACACCCAAGCTGACAAGTGAAGCCATATAATTATGCATGTTAATTGATTTACAGGTAAAATATAACTTCAGGTAATGTCAGTTACACCAGATGCCTGAGATGTTATGTTGGGCAGAAATTTTTCATTCATGAAAAATTTCATACACAGGATTTTTTCAACGGGAGGGGGGAGGAGACCCCTGAAAACGGGATTATTGTACTCCAGTCGGGAGGTTCACATGTATGCCTATTCAAACCATATCATTATTATTTGCTTTTATATATAAATCAGAAATAACCAATTTAAAATGGAAAATGTTAAAGAAAAAAAAGGGAAAAAAAAATCCCCCCCCCCCCAATTTTTTGAACCCCCTTATGATTCATCGCCCCCCAAACTCAATCCCAGCTTTCCCTTTGTGGTATGGTACCTTGCAGTACAATTTCAGAGAGATTCATACACTTTAACACAAGTTATTGTCTGGAAACTAGAAAAATGCTTGTTTTTTGGCCCCTTTTTGGCCCCAAATTCCTAAACGTTTAGGGCAATTACCCCCAAACTCAATTCCAGCTTTCCCTTTGTGATATGGAACCTTGCAGTACAATTTCATAAAGATCCATACACTTACACACAAGTTATTGTCCTGAAACTAGAAAAATGCATGTTTTTTTTTGCCCTTTTATGGCCCCTAATTACTAAAATTTTGAGGGAAAAACCCCCAAAATCAATCCCAGCCTTCCCTTTGTGATATGGAACCTTGTAGTACAATTTCATAAAGATCCATACACTTACAAACAAGTTATTGTCATGAAACTAGAAAAATGCTTGTTTTTTGCCCCTTTTTGGCCCCTAATTCCTAATATTTGGAGGAAATTACCCCAAAAATCAATCCCAGTATTCCCTTTGTGATATGGAACCTTGTAGTACAATTTCATAAAGATCCATACACTTACAAACAAGTTATTGTCATGAAACTAGAAAAATGCTTGTTTTTTGCCCCTTTTTGGCCCCTAATTCCTAAAATTTGGAGACAATTACCCCCAAAATCAATCCCAGCATTCCCTTTGTGATATGGAACCTTGTGGTACAATGTCAGAGAGATCCATACACTTACACACAAGTTATGTCTGGAAGTTACAAAAATGCTTATTTTTAGCCCCTTTTGGCCCCTAATTCCTTAACTGTTAGTACCATAACCCCCAAAATCAATCCCCACCTTCCTTTTGTGGTATTGAACCTTATGGTAAAATTTCAATGAGATCCATTCACTTAAACTAAAGTTAGAGTGCGAAAACTAATGTGTATTCGGACGACGACGCCGGACGACGACGACGACGTCATACCAATATACGACCACAAAAATTTTTTTGCGGTCGTATAAAAACTTAATACACGGTTAGAATCAGCATATTAAAGAACCCCAAGAATTCAAGAATAAAACCCCATTGAAATTGGTCAAGAAATAAGCAATTTATACGAAGTATCTTCTTTTGCACAATACTGTGCAATTGAATATTTCTTGCTATTGCACAATACTGTACAATTGACAATTTCTTGCTATTGCGCAATATTGTGCTATTGGATATTTCTTGCTATTGCACAATACTGTGGAATTGAAGATTTCTTGCTATTGCGCAATACTGTGCAATTGAAGATTTCTTGCTATTGTGCAATACTGTGCAATTGAAAATTTGTTGCTATTGCACAATACTTATTATATAAAAATTAACACATCCTGTTTGGTGTGTATCTACTACCATATCATTATTATTTGCTTTTAAATATAACACAGAAATAACCAACTTAAAATGGAAAATTTTAAAAGAAAAAAAAGGAAACCCCCCAAATTTTTTGAACCCCTTATGATTCATCACCCCCAAACTCAATCCCAGCCTTCCCTTTGTGGTATGGTACCTTGCAGTACAATTTCAGAGAGATCCATACACTTGAACACAACTTATTGTCTGGAAACTAGAAAAATGCTTATTTTTGGCCCCTTTTTCCTAAATGTTTTGGGCAATTACCCCCAAAATCAATTCCAGCTTTCCCTTTGTGATATGGAACCTTGTAGTACAATTTCAGAAAGATCCATACACTTACACACAAGTTATTATCATGAAACTAGAAAAATGCTTTTTTTTTGCCCCTAATTCCTAATATTTTGAGGCAATTACCCCCAAAATCAATCCCAGCATTCCCTATGTGATATGGAACCTTGTGGTACAATGTCAGAGAGATCCATACACTAACACACAAGTTATGTCTGGAAGTTACAAAAATGCTGATTTTTGGCCCCTTTTTGGTACTGTTGGTACCATAACCCCAAAATCAATCCCAACCTTCCTTTTGAGGTATTGAACCTTATGGTAAAATTTCATAGAGATCAATTCACTTAAACTAAAGTTAAGAGTGCGAAAACCAATGCGTCTTCGGACGACGACACCGACACCATACCAATATACGACCGCAAATATTTTTTGCGGTCGTATACAAACAGCATTTAAACTCTATGTTGTTTATAAGCCATGGCAGCTTGGTTGACAGCAGAATTTGAAAAAAAAACACACACTTTATACAGATACCAAAAGGATTGTTCACCCCAAGTTTGGTTCAGTAGTTTCAGGGGAGGAGACCTTTGAAAAAAGTTTAAGAAGACAGAGGCCAAGTGATAGCATTAGCTCATTTTGCATTTAGACCAGGTGAGCTTAAACAATCTTTACAAAATTTATCCAATCATTCATATCTTGTATTGCTGATCATTTTTGCTGTTTAAAGGTTTTTGGTCTTTCTATATTAGTTTTCAGAAGTTGTCATTTTCGGCTTACAAGTTCAAAGATCTTTTTGGTATCTTTTGCCTCTCTTTTTAAGTGCAATAACTTCTACAAGTAGTTGATAAATGGTTCCAATCATTTTATGTTTTTTAAGATTTTGCTTTGATTTGACAGTGTTGTTTCAGTCTGTCATAGTTTTAAAGATGATAGGTAAAAATAAAATCCTTATTTCATAAGAGCAATACAATATACCAGGTCAATTTATGTATTCAGTCATATTGGCATTTGGTAGATCTTGTATTGTTACAGATTTTTTTGATTTTTTCATGGTATGTCCATTTATAATTTTCAAGATAAATACAAAATAGTACTTTAAGGGCATTAACTCTTATAAGGAGTTGATAAATGGGTTCATTAAAATTCACATTTTCCTTTGTCTTTTTTTGTAGTTATTCTATTATGATTTTCCAAGTTTAAAAAGGTAAATCAAAATTGATTGTCATCAGTATCAACATATTAAACTTTCAAAAGCATTGGTTGAACGATTCATAAGTTGCACATAAACAGTTGGTAGCAAGCTACCTATCCACCATACTTCACTAATTTAATAACAGAATTTTTCCTTCAGAAAACCCGTTTAAAATATAAAAATTCGTAAGGGTTCCGCGGAACCCAGTGTCTCGCCTACTTTTGCTGTTAATCACAGGCTAAAAAAAAATGAGGAAAAAAATTAATAAAAATATTCCTCTCTATACTATCTTTAGATTGTAAGTAGCTTCTGTCCAAGTTTGGTAAAAATCCAGGATAGTTTATGAATCTAATAAATGTTATAAAAACTTAAACTGCAGACTGTATGTAATGTTAACTGGAAGAAAAACTAAGTCCATTTATAAGTAAAATACGGAAAAATGGAACAAAATTTTAACAAAATTTCCTTCTAGATACTAGCTTTTAATCATGAACAAGCTTCTGTCCAAGTTTGGTACAAATCCAGGATAGTTTAAGAAAGTTGTTAAAATTTTAAAAACTTTAACCACAGAGTGAATGTAATGTTAACTGGCAGAAAAACTAAGTCCATTTATAAGTAAAAGTCGTAAAAAATGGATTTTTTTTTTTTCAAATTTCCTTCTGGATACTATCTTATGATCATAAACAAGCTTCTGTCCAAGTTTGGTAGAAATCCAGGATAGTTTAAGAAAGTTATTAAAATTTCAAAAACTTTAACCACAGAGTGAATGTAATGTTTCCTGGCAGAAAAACTAAGTCCATTTATAAGTAAAATACGGAAAAAATGGAATTTTTTTTTTACAAAATTTACATTTGAATATTATCTTATGATCATAAACAAGCTTCTGTCCAAGTTTGGTAGACATCCAGGATAGTTTAAGAAAGTTATTAAAATTTCAAAAACTTTAACCACAGAGTGAATATTTGTGGACGCCGCCGACGACGACGACGACGACGACGACGCCGACGGAATGTAGGATCGCTATGTCTCGCTTTTTCGACAAAGTCGAAGGCTCGACAATAAACAGGTGTGCGCCATGAGCGCATGATACGCCCTTCGCATTTTTTACGAATAAAGTTCAATAACTTCTCAATGTCATAAATAATAAAGGTAGGTTATCTTAATGGATATAACCCAGTCACCCAATTTTAATGAAAACTGCTCAAAGCACTTTAAAGGTATTGTCCGAAAACTAGAAAATCACACCTTTTTTATGAATAAAATCCACACCTTTTTTATGAATAAAATCCCATAACTCAAGAAGTGTAAAATCTAAAATTTATAAAAATTGAAAGGGGGCTTAAATCAATAGATATAAACAATTCTCAAAATTTTCATGAGAACTGCCGAAAGCATTTTTGAGTTATTGTTTGAAACCTGGAAAATCCCCCATTTTTTTAATGAATAAAACTCTAAACTCGGAAACATAAAATCTAAAATTTATAAAAATCAAAAGGGAGCTCATGTCAATAGATATAAACAATTGACTAAAGTTTCTTGCAAATTGGTGAAAGCATTTTTGAGTTATTGTCCGAAAACTGGAAAATCCCCCCTTTTTTAATGAATAAAACCCCATAACTCAGAAAAGTAAAATCTAAATTTTATAAAAAACGAAAGGGAGCTCACATCAAGAGATATGAACAATTCACCAAAGTTTTATGCAAATTAGTTGAAGCGTTTTTGAGTAAATGTCCGACATGTTGACGACGGACAGCAGTATACCATAATACGTCCTGTAAACAGGCATATAATGTTTGTTGATATATACTAATATAATGTCTAAACAACAATTAAGACACCTTCAGGATCTATTATGTGAAGTTTTCTTTGTATGAGTTCAGTAGTGGGGGGGATATTCTATAAAGATTATGACTGATGGACACTAAGTAATGGCTTAAGCTCATCATTTAGGCCTTTAAGACTTATGATCTAATAAAACGCCTTCTTGGCCTAGTTTTGTGTCCATGAAGACCAAAACTATTCTTGGTAAACGCAGAAAGGTTGAACAAGATATTTTCTTCAGGAAGTTTTTTTTATTTCACAGCACTATCTCCATGGATCAATGTCACTTAATTTTATCTTGCTGCCATAGACACCTGCCAGACCCGAATCAGGTTGTCTGTGTATCCAGCAAATAGCGTTTGTCCGTCTGATGACCATGCTAGAGATATACACTGTGGAGCTTGTGCTTTGGAGCTTGCTGAAATGACTTCTTGTCTGAGCTCATCAACGACGATCTTTCCTTCAAGATCCTGTAAAAAAAAGTATATATTCATTAAGTGAACAAGAAAATATCTTCTTTATAGTAAAGTTTTGTAAACTTATTTCAGGCATTTCTCATATCCTTGAGGATTGCATAAAACTCTTATTTGTTGAGGCCAACGTTCATATTTTCTTTTAAAAAATAAATGGTTGTCAATTTTTTTAATTTGTGGTTAAAAAACTTTACATTCACACATAAATGGAAAATATGCATTATAGTGAGACACATATACATTTTGTGACTTATTTCCTGTTCCTGTTATAGTCTTTGAATTTGCTAAAATAACCACTCTTGTGTTCTTCTATTGCTAAATGTATTGTGATTTACTTCTGTAAAAGAATTAAGACTTAAACTGGTCCTAGGGACAGCCAAATTGCAGTGAGGTGTCAGCTTTTACTCTATGGAGGAGGCCTCACTGTGGCTTTTGAGATTAAGATCGGTATAAACCTAGTTTTTTTTTACTTTGATTTGTTTCACATTTTTTCATGCCAACCCTTTTAATACAGCTTACTATATGATATGGAATTTGTTCATCACTGAAGACAGTACTGTGCCCTTAAGTTGTTTACAGCATTTGTCCATCATTCGCTGGTAGATAGTTGTCGCATTGGAAATCATAACACATCTCCTCATTGATATATATATATATATATATACTGTAAATTCAGAAATTATTGCGTGCATTTATTATTGCGATTTTGTCATTTTAGACTTAAATGCGATTTTAATTTTTACGAGTTTGAGAAAAATCCTGTTTAGTTCATATAAAATATTTCAAAATGCGAGTTTAAATTATTGCGTTTACAACTCTGTCGCATTTGTCGCAATAATAAAAACCTCGCAATAATTTCTGAATTTACAGTATATAGTTCAAGTTCATACAAGATATTAAAGAATCATACACCCTCATATTTGCAGGATTTTTTCATTGCTGTCAACAATCTGTGAAAATATATAATCATTGGGTGCTCCAATGTATCAAATCAACGTATTCTCACTTAATTAAAATCTCAATGGCATATCTAATTAAGTCAGCATTTAACTACAGTCAAACCTCGTTGTGTCAAAGTCGAAGGGACTGGGCCAAAGTATTCGACTCATCCGAGGTCGAGTGTGTCGTCAAAAATTGTAATGCAAGAAATACGGTATGAGATTTGCGTAAACTAGATACTTTGAACAGTGTGCCTTTTTTCGATATGACACTTTATAATTGTGTATGCAATCGCCATTGTTGGTCCTTCATAATAATCAAGCACACAAGAACATATACAAATCATGCACAAATAAAATCAATAGTCTATACAAATATTTATAAAGGTCAGTCACTATAAATTATGAAATCATTCGTGGAACGAAAAAGTTTTGAACGGTCTCTGATGAGGGTGTCTGCTGTACATTAAATGATCATGAATTTATCATAATTGTCTTAATCCTTTATTTATTGTAATTAATGAGTTTTAATTCTAATGATTGATTTAATCTCGGCTAGTGTCATTTAAATTCGTTTCGTTTTTATATCATGTGAAATATGTTCAACACACTAAAGTTCCGCTTGAACAATCAACAAAGGTGTTAATTACCGTCAACCATAAACATGTCAATTTAACTGTTATACAAACAAGTATGTTTACTCAGCTTTCATCTCTTTTGAAAATGATTAGGTTACATAAGAAATACATTCGATCCGAGTTTTTATCATTAGGTCTGCATCTTTCGAAAATTCTTACTTTCGAACTTCGAGACATCAAGTGAATTTACATTAATTTTATATCGACGGGACTATGAAATTTACTCGACATAACCGAGTATTCGAATCAACCGAGTTTGACTCATCAGAGGTAATTATGCATTGATCAAACAGGAATTTTACCGGGACCGATAAATTACTTTGACTTATCCGAGTTTTCGACACAACCGAGTTCGATACAACGAGGTTCAACTGTATTATATCAATAAATAAAAAAAAAAAAATCTTTTAAACTTTTTAAAAATATTAATCAATCATGGTTTTAAAATACAGTTGTATTCTTTAAATCTTTTATTTCAATCAAAGTCTCAAGGCAAGATCGTTTTTGTTGGTGTAAATCATGCAGGGGTTTTAAAGTCTAGGGGAGAGAAACGTGCGCACATGTTTCGCAATCACAGTCATAAAGACGCTTGCTAGCTAAGCAAGGGAAATCCGTGATTTCAAGCATCCATCTGATCTAGACGCAAAAAACTAATAACCGGAATGCAAACGGTAAAAGATTTAATATCCGGATCTCAAATTGTTGATTTTCTGCTTGAAATGTTATCACTTTTTTGTGCCAATACATTTGAATTACTGAAGTTACATTGTTTATGTCACAAATAGACATGTGTCAAACTTAAATTAATATATTTCAAAACAAAATTAATATATTCCATCAAATTTTTTGTATATCTAGATGAACATGACATTGAATTATCAACACAATCACAAGCTAGTTTGACAAACTAATTAATTTCAAAGGAAATAACAGAGTTCATAATTTCAAATTGAACTACATGTATAAACATGCGATAAAAGGAATAAGAAAATTATGAAAACATTTTTCAAATAATATAAAAATAAGGGAAAGTTCATTAAACTTGTGGGAAAGTGAATTTTTGATACTAACTTTCCCGTGGAAAGTTGCAAATGTATGAAAATCCTAGAACACTGAGGTTTTCATGCATATTGTTGCTGTCTTCTTGATAAATACTCCCATCTCCTTTACTCACATATCTTAAAATGTGTCAAGACTATGAATTATTGAAATAACAAATACATACCCATATTTTGATACTTGGACCGGTAGCAGCACAGAGCCAATATCTGTTCGGACTAAAGGTCAATGCATTGATAACATCACCTCCGTCTAATGTGTACAAATGTTTTCCTTCATTCAGATCCCACAACATGGCTTGTCCGTCCTACAAAACAATTTGTTAAAATAAGATTACTCTAGAACATATCATGGAACCAATCAATTAAATATCAGAAACATGTAAACTTTTATCTATAAACATAATAAAATGCTTCGCTGGGGCGCAGCTTGATACGACCGCAGAGGTCGAACCCTGAACAGTTGGGGCAAGTATGGACACAAAATTCAAGCTTGATACAGCTATGACTTTGGATTGTCATTAAATATTTGACACAGCATAGGTTTCTGACACAGGATGAATGTGGTGTAAGAACTGGAAAAAATTTAATTTACCTATTATGGTGGAATATCCATAAACTAAATTGTTTTTTAATTTCAATATATCAAAGAATATGTAGAATTCAATGTTTGATGTAATGTAATAAAGTTGAAATTTGGACCGTTTTTGTTCAATGTGGACCAATTTGGTAACATGTATAAATAATCAAAAATCTAAATACATGGGAGCCCATTTAAATACATCATAAAGGTATTAAAATAGAAAGTGACATCATAGTCATGGCTAAAAATAAACAAAAATACTTAATCAGCAACATTTAAAGTAATATCTAAAAATAAAATTCCTTTGTAACCATAAAAGCCCATTTAAATACATCATAAAGATATTAGAATAGATAAAATGCTTCGCTGGGGCGCAGCTTGATACGACCGCAGAGGTCGAACCCTGAACAGTTGGGGCAAGTATGGACACAACATTCAAGCTTGATACAGCTCTGAATTTGGATTGTTATTAAATATTTGACACAGCATAGGTTTCTGACACAGAAAGAATGTGGTCTAAGAACTTGAATTTTTTTAATTTACCTATTATGGTCCAATGTCCAAAATCAAAATACATGGTTAGATTCAGCATATCAAAGAACCCCATATATTCAATTTTTGTTAAAATCAAACAAAGTTTAATTTTGGACCCCAACTTGGACAAACTTGAAAACTGGGCCCATAATCAAAAATCTAAACACATGTTTAGATTCAGCATATCAAAGAACCCCAAGAATTCAATTTTTGCTAAAATCAAACTTAAGTTTAATTTTGGACCCTTTGGACCTTAATGTAGACCAATTTAAAAAACGGGACTTAAAATTAAAAATCTAAATACACGGTTAGATTTGGAATATCAAAGAACCCCAATAATTCAATTTTTGATGAAATCAAACAAAGTTTAATTTTGGACCCTTTTGACCTCAATTTGAACCAATTTGATAGCGGGGCCCACAAATAAAAATTCTAAATTCATGGTTAGATTCAGCATATCAAAGAACCCCATATATTCAATTTTTGTTGAAATCAAAAAAAGTTTAATTTTGGACCCCAACTTGGACCAACTTGAAAACTGGGCCCATAATCAAAAATCTAAACACATGTTTAGATTCAGCATATCAAAGAACCCCAAGAATTCAATTTTTGTTAAAATCAAACTAAGTTTAATTTTGGACCCTTTGGACCTCAATGAAGACCAATTTAAAAAACGGGACCCAAATTAAAAATCTAAAAACACGGTTAGATTTGGCATATCAAAGAACCCCAATAATTCAATTTTCGATGAAATCAAACAAAGTTTAATTTTGGACCCTTTTGACCTCAATATGAACCAATTTGATAGCAGGGCCCACAAATAAAAAATCTAAATACATGGTTAGATTCAGCATATCAAAGAACCTCATATATTCAATTTTTGTTGAAATCAAACAAAGTTTAATTTTGGACCCCAATTTGGACCAACTTGAAAACTGGGCCCATAATCAAAAATCTAAATACATGTTTAGATTCAGCATATCAAAGAACCCCATTTATTCAATTTTTGTTGAAATCAAACAAAGTTTAAATACTGGACCCTATCTTGGACCAACTTGAAAACTGGGCCCATAATCAAAAATCTAAACACATGTTTAGATTCAGCAAATCAAAGAACCCCAAGAATTCAATTTTTGTTAAAATCAAACTAAGTTTAATTTTGGACCCTTTGGACCTCAATGTAGACCAATTTAAAAAAACAGGACCCAAAATTAAAAACCTAAATACACGGTTAGATTTGGAATATCAAAGAACCCCAATAATTCAATTTTAGATGAAATCAAACAAAGTTTAATTTTGGACCCTTTTGACCTCAATATGAACCAATTAGATAACGGGGTCCACAAATAAAAAATCTAAATACATGGTTAGATTCAGCATATCAAAGAACCCCATATATTCAATTTTTGTTGAAATCAAACAAAGTTTAATTTTGGACCCCAATTTGGACCAACTTGAAAACTGGGACAAAAAATCAAAAATCTAAATACATGTTTAGATTCAGCATATCAAAGAACCTCATATATTCAATTTTTGCTAAAATCAAACAAAGTTTAATTTTGGACCCTTTGGACATTAATGTAGACCAATTTGAAAACTGGACCCAAAATTTAAAATCTAAATACACTGTTAGATTCGGCATAACAAATAAATAAATGTGATCAAAGATTTTACAAATCTAATGCGCCATACTGTGCAATTAAAGATTACTTCTTGAAATTTTTCAATATTTGAAATTTGAAAAAAAAATAATATTTGAAGAATAATTCTTTTTAATTTCTGAAATCTGAAATGAGAAAAAATTGGCCCCCCACAATTTCTTTTTATCCCCCCCCCCCCCCCTCTTTTTCCCCCAAAAAAATTCTTTCCCTCAAGATATGGTCATAATCTCAATTCAAATTTCCAATGGAGTTGGCAACCATAATTACCCATTTAAATCTACCATAGTGCTAACTTAATCTAATTTATAATAGAATTAATAAAAATATAGTGTCAAATCTTTCATATGGATTTTTTTGTAAAAAAAAAAGATGAAAACATTTGCAGATATTTTTACTGGTCTTCCTTTATAAATATGCATTTCTTTAAACATAATTTAAAAGCAGTGTAAGGGAAGTAACCAAAACGTTGTATTTGGATTACCTCCCTTACACTGTTTTAGATTATCTTTATTGGTCATTAACCATTACTTTATACATAATTTAAAAGCAGTGTAAGGGAGATAATTTCAATGATGTATTTGATTTATCTCCCTTACACTGCTTTAAATTATGTTTTGTACTAAAGTATTTGTCCATTAACCAGGACAACCTTGTTTTTCCCCCTTTTTTGCCCCTAATTCCTAAACGGTTTGAGCCATAACCCCCCAAAGCAAATCCTAACCGTCCCTTTGTGGTATGGAAACTTGTAGTATAATTTCAGAGAGATCCATACACCGTTCCACAGTTATTGTCTGGAAACTAGAAAATGCTCATTTTTGGCCCCTTTTTGGCCCCTAAGTCCTTAACTGTTGGTACCATAACCCCCAAAATCAATCCCAACCTTCCTTTTGTGGTATTTAACCTTATGGTCAAATTTCAAAAAGATCCATTCACTTAAACTAAAGTTAGAGTGCGAAAACCAATATGTATTCGGACGACGACGCCGGAGACGACGACGACGCCAACGTCATACCAATATACGACCACAAAATTTTTTTGCGGTCGTATAAAAATGACATCATAGTCATGGCTAAACATAGCAAAAAACCCTTAATCAGCATCATTTAACAGTAATATCTAATAAAATGCTCCGCAGGGCGCAGCTTGATACAACCGCAGAGGTCGAACCCTGAACAGTTGGGGCAAGTATGGACACAACATTCAAGCTTGATACAGCTCTGAATTTGGATTGTGATTAAATATTTGACACAGCATAGGTTTCTGACACAGAATGAATGTGGTCTAAGAACTTAAAAATTTTAAATTGGACATTCACCTATTATGGTCCAATATCCAAAATCTAAATACATGGTTAGATTCAGCATATCAAAGAACCCCAAGAATTCAATTTTTGATGAAATCAAACAAAGTTTAATTTTTGACCCCGATTTGGACCAACTTGAAAACTGGGCCCATAATCAAAAATCTAAATACATGTTTAGATTCAGCATATCAAAGAACACTAAAAATTCAATTTTTGTTAAAATCAAACTAAGTTTAATTTTGGACCCTTTGGACCTTAATGTAGACCAATTTGAAAACGGAACCAAAAATTAAGAATCTAAATACACGGTTAGATTCGGCATATCAAAAAACCCCAATAATTCAATTTTTGATGAAATCAAACAAAGTTAAATTTTGGACCCTTTGGACCTCAATGTGGACCAATTTAAAAACGGGGCCCAAAATCCAAAAACTTAATACACGGTTAGATTCAGCATATTAAAGAACCCCAAGAATTCAAGAATAAAACCCCATTGAAATTGATCAAGAAATAAGCAATTTATACGAAGTATCTTCTTTTGCACAATACTGTGCAATTGAATATTTCTTGCTATTGCGCAATACTGTACAATTGACAATTTCTTGCTATTGCGCAATATTGTGCTATTGGATATTTCTTGCTATTGCGCAATACTGTGCAATTGAAGATTTCTTGCTATTGCGCAATACTGTGCAATTGAAGATTTCTTGCTATTGTGCAATACTGTGCAATTGAAAATTTCTTGCTATTGCACAATACTTATTAGATAATAATTTACACATCCTGTTTGGTGTGTATCTCCTACCATATCATTATTATTTGCTTTTAAATATTAATCAGAAATAACCAACTTAAAATGGAAAATTTTTAAAGAAAAAAAAAAGGAAAAAAAGAAAAAAAAAGAAAAGAAAAAAATCCCCCCCCAAATTTTTTGAACCCCCTTATGATTCATCACCCCCAAACTCAATCCCAGCCTTCCCTTTGTGGTATGGTACCTTGCAGTACAATTTCAGAGAGATCCATACACTTGAACACAAGTTATTGTCTGGAAACTAGAAAAATGCTTATTTTTGGCCCCTTTTTGGCCCCCAATGCCTAAACGTTTCAGGCAATTACCCCCAAACTCAATTCCAGCTTTCCCTCTGTGATATGGAACCTTGTAGTACAATTTCAGAAATATCCAAACACTTACACACAAGTTATTGTCATGAAACTAGAAAAATGCTTGTTTTTTGCCCCTAATTCCTAAAATTTTGAGGCAATTACCCCCAAAATCAATTACAGCCTTTCCTTTGTGATATAGAACCTTGTGGTACAATGTCAGAGAGATCCATACACTTACACACAAGTTATTGTCTGGAAGTTACAAAAATGCTTATTTTTGGCCCCTTTTTGGCCCTTAATTCCTTAACTGTTGGTACCATAACCCCCAAAATCAATCCCAACCTTCCTTTCATGGTATTGAACCTTATGGTAAAATTTCATGGAGATCCATTTACTTAAACTAAAGTTAGAGTGCGAAAACCAATGTGTCTTCGGACGACGACGACGACGACGCCAACGTCATACCAATATACGACCAAAAAATTTTTAATTTTTGCGGTCGTATAAAAATGGAAATTACATCACAAAGGTATTAAAATAGAAAATGACATCATAGTCATGGCTAAAAATAAACAAAATCCTTAATCAGCATCAGCAACATTTTATAGTAATATCTAAAAATAAAATTCCTTTGTAACCATAAAAGCCTATTTAAATACATCATAACAGATATTAAAATAGAAAATGACATCATAGTCATGGCTAAACATAGCAAAAACCTTAATCAGCATCATTTAACAGTAATATCTAAAAATAAAAATTTCTTTGCAACCATAAAAGTAAAATAGAAAATGACATCATAATCATAGCTAAAAATAAACAAATTTTTTTTTTATTGGCAAATTTTAAAGGGAGTTTATTATACTAAAACAATAAATTTGCAACCATAAACATGATAAAACCCCATTTAAACACATCATAAAAGTATTAAATAATTCAACTACATCATAAGGCTATAAAAATAGATAAAAATGACTTCATAGTCAAGGCTAAAGGTAAACAAAAAACCTTCATCAGCAAAATTTTATATTGGCAAATTTCCAATGAAGTTTATTACACTAAAATTGTTGGCAAATTTCCAATGCATTTATTAACAATAAAGTTATTGGCAAATTTCCAATTTACATAATTTAAAAGCAGTGTAGATGAGATATTTAAATGAGTTTGAATTACCAACCTTACACTGCTTTTAAATAATGTTCTTTACTCAATTATTTGTCTATTAAAATGGAAACCCTTGTTTTTTAACCTTTTTTCCCCTTATTCCTTAAACATTAGAGCCATAACCCCCCCCCCCAAAGCCAATTATTACTTTCCAATGTAACTTAAATTTCCAATATACATAATTTTAAATTTCAATTCCTCATGATATATAACCGTATCATTATTATTTTCTTCCATATATAAATCTGAAACAACCATCTTTAAATGGAAAATTTTAAAGAAAAAAAAGGAAAAAAAAAATCCTACCTCCCACACATTTTTTCAACCCCCTTTTGATTCATCATCCCCCACCTCAATCACAACCTTCAATTTGTGGTATGGTACATTGCAATACAATTTCACAGAGATCCATACACTTGAACACAAGTTTTTGTTGCAAACTAAAAAAATCCTTATTTTTGACCAATATTTGGCCCCTTATTCATAAATGTTTGAGCAATTAACCCCAAAACTCAATTCCTACTTTCTCTTCGTGATAAAAAATAACTAACTTAAAATGTAAATTTTAAACAAATAAAAAAGGAAAAAAAAAATTACCCCTTTTTTGACCCCGCCCCCCTTATGATTCATCACCCCCACCCCCCTTTCCCCCCAAACCAAGCTCAATAACAGCCTTGCCTTTGTGGTTTGGTACCTTGTAATACAATTTTAGAGAGATCCATACACTTGAACACAAGTTATTGTCTAGAAACTAAAAAATGCTTATTTTAAACCCCTTTTTAGGCCCCTTATTACTAAACGTTTTGGGCAATTACCACAACACTCAATTCCAGCTTTCCCTTTGTGAAATGGAACCTTGTAGTAAAATTTCAGAAAGATCCATACACTTACACACAAGTTATTGTCATGAAACTAGAAAAATGCTTGTTTTTTGCCCCCTTTTGGCCCCTTATTCCTAAAATTTTGAGGCAATTAACCCCAAAATCAATCCCAGCATTGACCCTTTGTGATATGGAATCTTGTGGTACAATGTCAAAGAGATCCATATGCTAACACACAAGTTATGTCTGGAAGTTACAAAAATGCTTATTTTCGGCCCCTTTTTGGCCCCTAATTCCTTAACTGTTGGTACCATAACCCCCAAAATCAATCCCAACCTTCCTATTGTGGTATTGAACCTTATGGTAAAATTTCATAGAGATCCATTCACTTAAACTAAAGTTAGAGTGCGAAAACCATTGTGTATTCGGACGACGACGACGACGCCAACGTCATACTAATATACGACCTCAAAATTTTTTTGCGGTCGTATAAAAACAGGTTAAGTCAGAGGCACCAAATGCTTTTGTCAATTTGTTGATATATATTTAAAATGAAGGACATGTTCATATTGAGAACTTATTCAGGTGAAAAATTGATAAAGCCATTTCATAAGTTAATATATGGTGATGAGCCATTATTATAGAAAAATGATTGGATAAGGCAATCCAACTGGAAAATCTATGGTTAAATTTCATGATGGGAGTTTTTAACGACCTTGACTGGCTATACAGCCCTCCCATGGTCAGCATATTAAATTTCATATTTATTTATCTATAGTTATGTGTTTATTTGATTGATTGGTTGTTAGTTGCTAAAGTCCAGTGTATGTTTATTTGAAATGTTGCTGTTTGCTCTTAAAACAAAAATTGACTCCATAATCACATTGATTGGTTTGGCTTAATCAATTATAACCAATCATCAGTTGCAATTTTTCACCGATAGAGCAACATTACATAAGATACACATGATATATTAATAGATTTTTACTATATTTTCAGAGTCATCATATGAACTATTTCAATTTTCATATCCATTTTTATTTTAAGCTATAAGATGCCCTCATATTTGCAGGATTTTTTCATTATTTTTCAATTGAATGTGAAAAAATATAATCATTGGGCATCACATGATAACTTAATACTTTATACCAACATCAGCCTAAAGTTTTGAGTTCGAACTTTATTCTTTCTACTGACAGTGCACCCATTCAACTTTAATTGGCATTTAACAATCTATTAATTCAAATTCAATTGGCATTTAACAATCTATCATGTTTTATTAAAGCTTTTCCTTTATTTGTTTTCTATGTTTGGAATTTTGACCCTTTTTCATGTTAGAAATTTGCCATATAAGACTTGATCGTGTATTGTTTATGATAAGTTGAATGCAATTTCTTACTGAGATTTTTTTAGAACCCTGTTGTAAGTGAGCAATTTAAGACTGAATCACCTACCCTGTAGCAACGTGATGAAACCATTGTAATCAATGATTGTTATATATAAATAAATTGTAATAAAGGACACTTATTTTATTCTTTCATTGAACAGGACCTTTGACATAATCAAGTAAAATATATGCTCTCTGACAAGTCCAACCAGGTAAACTATCACAATTTTCACATCCATTTTTGTCTTAAGCTAACCCAGATACCCTCATATTTGCAGGATTTTTTCATAAGATTTCAAATAATTGTGAAAAAATATAATCATTGGGTATCACAAGATCACTTGATACATGCTAAAGTGTTTTGTATTCTGTACATGCTGTAGGCAAATTTATGCTTTCAACTGTAAGTGTATACCATTTTACAATCGATATTGTTTAAGACGATGTTTCATTTACTTTTATTTTGTAGGTTTTAACCATTTTTAAGTTAGCATGCTAGTTATTCTAATGAATGAAACAATATAAGGGCTGTTCCATAAAAACATACATGGGACCCAGGAAAGGTGCTTTGAAATCACAGGGAGTGAGCTCGAGTGTTAAAATTATTTTGAACAGTGAAAACGTAAAGAAAAATTCTAAATTGCCTCTATAGTTGGTTTCTCCATTTTTAAAGTGCCATCCCTGGGTACCATGTATGTTTAAATGGAACAGCCCTCAGATAAGATAAAGTTTAATGTGCCATATAAGTAAGAATTGATTATGTACTGTGTTTATGATAGGTTTATGTGGTATATACTGCTTATAACCTACACCAGTCCACTTTTGCCTGGCTAAGTAAAAAAACTTTTGTTTTTCAAAACCTACATGATCCAAAATTTTTAAGTTTGTTTGTGCAAATGTACACAGTAATTGAAATTACTGAGAGCTATATGTCAGGTGTGTGTACACTATAGATTTAGTAGCTAACCTGGCTACATCCTGTTTTGATGAGGCCAGTGTTTTTTGAAAATTTTCCAATCTTTCCAAAAAAAATTACATGCTATTTTTCTTGAGCTTGGTGTAGATATCAATAATGCCTCATAGAAATCAATAGTTTCATGTTTATCAATAGCTAATACATGTATTGTAATAATCATTGGCAACACAAACAAAGGTATCTACATCTATCACTATGTCTTCAAAAATATTTATCTATATTTCAAATATTAAATAAAGGATGAAAGTTCCAATTATTATAACATGTAGCAACTTTTTTATCAGTGTTTTTTGGAGGTCATAGAAGTTGACAGCAAAGCCGTGAGATACAATCCCTTGGTGTCAGGTTAGTGTTTTTATTTAGATCTATGTCATACAAACCTTTCCTCCAGATGCACACAGTGAGCCATCAGGAGAAACAGTAACAGTATTCAAGTAACCAGTATGTCCAATGTGGTTGGTTTTCAGTTTACAGTTAGTCAAATTCCAAACCTGTAATACAAAAACACAATTACTGCTATGAATTTTCTGGAATAAAGTTAAATCAAAGTCCCTGAATTATTTAGTTTGCAACAGGTCAAGCACAATTGCATTTATTAAAGACTAAGTAGTTTTGAAAATAAAACTAAGCGAAATGGAAACCAATGCTTTAATGAATAAACAGCTGTGCCATGCGCGCATGATACGCCCGTCGCTTTTTCAAAGAATAAAGTTCAATAACTTCTCAATGTCATATCAGAAATTCATGAAAAACTAAAGGAGGTTATCTTAATCGATATAAACCCATCACCAAAGTCTCATGATAACTGCTCAAAGCACTGTCTGAAAAGTGGAAAACCCCCCTTTTTTATGAATAAAATCACATAAATCATGAAAAATGCTTAAACATTTTTGAGTTATTGTCCAAAAACTGGAAACCCTCCGTTTTTAATGAATAAAACCCATTAACTCGGAAATGTAAAATCTAAAATTTATAAAAATCAAAAGGGAGCTCATGGCCATATATATAAGCAATTCACCAAAGTTTCTTGCAAATTGGTGAAAGCGTTTTTGAGTTATTGTCCGAAAACTGGAAAACCCCCTTTTTGTAATGAATAAAACCCCAGAACTCAGAAACGTTAAATTTAAAATTTATAAAAAACGAAAGAGTGCTCAGGTCAATAGATACAAACAATTCACCAAAGTTTCATGCAAATTGGTTAAAGCGTTTTTGAGTTAATGTTCGACATGTTGACGACAGAAGGACAACGTTATACCATAATACATCCTGTAAACGGCCGTATAAAAATGTGTTTTCAATGTTTGAATTTATTTTAAACAAACGAAAATCAAAATAAATGACATCCTTACCTTAACATGTTTGTCCCATCCACAGGATACAATAATTGGATTGGCTGTATTTGGTGAAAATCTAACACAGGATACCCAATCACTATGGCCTTCATCCTGTAGACAAGACAATTCAAAAGATAATTTCAAATTTCTGCTATCTTAGGTATTAACAAAATAAACTAATGTAATTTGAATTATAAACTTTTATTACATTATTTACTAGCACTGGGTCGATACCACTGCTGGCTGACTTTAGTACCTGAGGTTACCATTAGACCAGAAGTGTTGTGGTTCTACATGAACATGATTTTATATAAACATATTTTAAATTTTCTATTGATAAATTTAGAAATTGTAAGGAAACAAGGGTTCTAGGTCCCTAATGCAAAGTTGACTTGATTTTTTGCTTTTTTTTAAGGTACTTATTCACAGCACAAAGACTAATAAGTAAATGTTAAATTTGTGGGTTTGTAACCTAGGGAATTACTCTCAAGACTGAATATGGTTTCCAAATTTCAAAAAACCCTTTTTAGACCATATAATAATATTCAATGGATACTTCAGGTTATTGGCATCAAGTAAGATAGATCATCTGTTAAAATCCATTTGAAACTAATAGTTATTTACATCAAGTCAAGTTAAAGGCAAGTGTTGGCAGCACAATGACCTAATGTTTAGGAAATTTGCCAAGAGTCAAGAAAACATTCCTGCAGAGTTGTTTGTTTAACCTCATACATTTAGTAGTTTCATGTTGATCAATAGCTAATACATGTATATTTTCATAATCATTGGTAAAAACAGAACACGTGGACTGGAGAGATAATTTTGTTTCAAATTTTGATATTCCCTCACTTCTGCGGTTCTCTCATGTTTTAAATATCCTCTCAAAATTCAAAATTATCATCTATCTATTATATCAGAGGCTTCATAAGAATACTATTAAATCAGATCATCTTTCATTGTAATATTTGAAAAAGTACCTGAATGGTGTATTTACAGACACCAAGGGTGTTCCACAGTTTGATAGATTTATCTCTGGAACCTGAAACAATTTGTCTGTTGTCAGCAGAGAAGGCTACACTGAGGACATCTTTGTCATGGTTGTCAAACAAACGGGTTGTTGTTCCTCTGAAAAAGTATGAAAAGTCAAATTAATATCTTATCACATTTATATCTTACGGAATGATATCAAATTCAGATATATATTAACAATGTGTTTACTCTTTGCATGAAGAAAGTTTTCAATAGATGCAGTAAATTAATTTTATGTATTTCAGGTGTATATTCCATACTACAATTTGACAGGTATTGAGTGTTTGTTCATGATATAATTTCTCATGGTGAAACTTCTTCCGTCTTTGGCATAGTTGTCTCATTGAGGATTATTCAGTCCTTTCATTTTTAGCCCCCCTCCTTTTCAAAGGCATTTTGGATGTGCTCTGATAGTTTGTATGTAACATTGTACATGTAGAATTGTAATGACAAAATGAAATTTAGGCCAAAAAAAAATATATATGTCTGTTTACGGTTACCTGACCGACCCTACTTTTGAGTGCTGACCCTGTCATTTTATTTCCGTCGTAAAGTGAAAAATAAACTGAACTCGTGTCAAAAGCGAAGTTAGTGTTGCAAACAATATAAATCAATTGCCTGATACATCCCAATGTTCACAATCGTGAATGACAGTTGTTTTTAGGAAATTCGCAACTCGTGTGATGAAATAAACACTTTGCCAACCAATTACCAAGGGAAATAATCCAATCATTAAAAATACGGGGAAACTCTGCCCAAGATCAACTCGGACCACGACAAGACGAAACAGCATGACTCAAAATCATGTCACAAAAACTAAAACGAAAAAATAAAATAAAATGGAAATACCGACCTCCCTTCCCTATTTTTTAAAAGTATGTAACCTTAAACAGACATATATTTTTTATTGGCCTTACAAGGAATCAGCTAATTGTACAGAAAAATGATTATCGCTGATTGTGTTTCGTCAAAGACATATTTATTTTGTATTGGTTATCCATTACTTTAAGAGTACAACATTAGTTAACACTAGGAGTCACCTTAATATTGCCATCAGTTGTAAGCTGTCAAGTCAATTTTATGAAACTTTTAAAGAACATTCAAGATTACTATTTAAGCAGACTATTAGAAATGACTTACGCTCCAAGATCCCACAGACGTAGAGTCTTATCCCATGATCCAGACAAGGCAAACTGGCCATCAGATGACATGACTACATCTGATACAAAGTGACCATGACCTCTTAAACATCTGAGTGGTAAACCATAATTTGTTTCATCTCTGGTCAACTTCCACATAATCAAGGTCTTGTCTGAAAATACAAATTGTAGATAAACAAACTTAAATTCGTTATCAACTGACTACACTTTGTCCGAGGCCCCTCACTTTACAGTTAAGAGATTCACAGGTTACCACAAATTGGTCCAATGATTCAGCCCATTAAGTAGATAGTATTTCAAACTTAATTTTTCACAACTAAAATTTACTTATATATATATATATATATCTAGTAGATGCCAGAGTTTTTTAAATCTTTTTTTCCCTAGTGGTCCTTGAAGAAAATCTGCTGGTCCTCACCATTTGGAGCTGTCAAAAGTTCTACCGGCATTCAAAAAAGACAAAAAATGTACATGTAAACATACTAACAGTATGCAACAAACATCGAAAACGTTTCAAATTAAAAATAAGAGTGGGTGCAACGGCTTGAAGATTTATTACAAATGAGAGTATGTGCAAAACCTTCAGGTCATAAATAGAACAAACAGATGCAAGAGATTTTACCCCGAGAGGACGACAACACCATATCAGGATATTGGGGAGTAGTGGCGATCTGTGTCACCCATCCTCCATGCCCTTGGAGGGTCCCTCTAAGCGTCATTTGCTCCGCCATTGTTTTCTTGTTTTTAATGAGATTTCAACTATGATTGGCGCAGATTCGATATAACTTATTTAGTTCGCCATGAACTAAGACGGGCAAACCGGAAAAGGAAGTATGTTCTTAACTCGCTTGGTTTAGAAAAATTCCGATAGGTGTCACTTATTGAAATAGGACACCAGCAAAGTGACTCAGAAACCAGTTTATATTTGCATTAAAAATTTTAATCATTTAAGATAAATAATGACACACATAACGATTCGTTCTTAATTTAGTTATTCGCCATTTTGATTAACCTTATATAAATAAAAATTTCTATTCGTTAACAATTATTTATGAAAGTGACGTCACTCGAGAAGGAAGACACAGCCATTTTGTCGGCGCCTCGATGTGCTGAGACTTGATATTAACACCATTTAAGAGAAAAATAGCGCATTTCTGTATACATTTTGTCAAGTTCAATACATGTAAACATATCTTTTCGAAATGAGTTACGTTGACGATCATGCAACAGCAAAAGAACTTGATACATGGATTGAACAACTTTATGATTGCAAACAACTGACCGAAAATCAAGTCAAAACATTGTGTGAAAAGGTACATACATCTTCATAACCTGTTTTCCCATAGAAGCTACTTACAGTCATAATGACTTTAATGCAATAATAGCAAAATGTATGCCTCTGCTCTTGAATTTCGTGTAAAACGGTAGCATCCCAACTCGCATGGCAACACATTTTGATCAGACTTAATTTTCGTTAAATTTTGTATGGCAACCATAGTTTTCTTTGCTCACGTGTTCTGGAAATGTTTCATATCATATTTAACTAAAAGCCTTGGAAAAAGTTGTTCAAAGATTTCATTCCAGTGTTCTGTAGCTATTTTGAGTCTTCAACTTGTCAGTAACAACCACAATTACCTCAATTCATGTGTAATACACCATTTGACCTATACTAAGTTAGATCTTTGTGTATGTTTTTCTCCTTCACAATAAATCTGAAATTATGATATTCGTGCATCTGTTTGCATTTATCATCCAAAGCTTTGAGAACAACTAAGGGATAAATAACATGTAATAAATTCTAACACCTAAAGCTGTATTTATTGGGAGGAACTAAAAAACAAGCATGAACCTCATCCCAGTTTCAAAATCAGAGTTTTCAGCTCTAAAATCTAGAATTTGATTTAGAGGTATGTCAAATGGTGGCTTTTTTTTATGTGAAATTGGGGTATGATCCACAGATTAAATGGTTATTCTAACTCCAGAACTGTAGTTCTTATTCCTTATGATATTTTTTGATAATTTGCGGACCTTAGAGGTACAGTTTTTTCCTATTTCTAAACGTTTGGAATTGTGACCCAGGTTCAGGTCGCACTTGTTTCCCAAATTTTCATTGTTTATTGCATGTGTATAGCTTGTCAATGTATACATGTACAGTTCGTTTTGTTGGATATTTGTCTATGATATGACATACCTATTTATGTTTGAATATTCATTTTCTTGACACCATTATCTTATTTTATCCTAAAGCTACATGTACAGTTCTGCAGCTATGGTTATTCCTGACCTGTTAAGTCTACTGATGTTTGGCATGAAAGATAAAAGCCAACCATGTTCACTTGGAAAGTTTATAGGAGTTGTTGTCTTACTTGACAGTTAATGTTTATTATTTTAAGTAATAAATCATTGATGGGAGATCTTTGATCCTAGGTTAATGATTAACTATTAAAACATGACGTCTTTTTTCATAATTTTGTATGCAGTGCTCAACTCTAGCATTGTCACAATATAGTTTTAAAAAACGGTTAGTTTGAGACGATGTGATAATAAAAAAAGAATCATTTCTTCTTAAGCAACTTTGTTCATTAAATGGTCCTCTCTGTAAGCTGTCATGGCTGTAAAGAGAATCGGTATAGACAAAAGCTCCTGACTAGGAGTTTCTTAGTATTATGATAGCTGGTAAATAAGATTCCAGGTAACTTAAAATTTATGTAAATGCTCTGCTCATTGAGATTTTTCTGTAGTTGGTACCATTTGTAGTGATGGAAATGGTAGGGTCTTCTAGGTTGTTTACAACTTAATACATCATTGTGCAGCAGACTTTATGTCTACAAGCTTGAAAGAGACAACTGCTGGAGCATCAATGTTGCACTGATTGGTCTTCTGTACTTGCTTACAATAAAGCTGAACATATTCTAAAGAGGTGCACTGTTGTGTGTTGTCCTACACAGAAGATGCTCATTCTTGCTGTGGGCACACTAGGGTCTTGTATCTGGTTTCCTTAACAACTTATAATCTTCAAAAAATGGGCAAATATTAATGATTATATTTTCACCAGTATTGTTCTTGACAGCTATGTTCTTTTTGTATAACCAAAATTCATCCATATATATTATGTAAAACCAAGTTAAAACAAATATCACTGACGGAAAAATACATCGACAAATGGCAGCTAACAGGGAATATAGTGAAGTGCAATATTGGATTGGATTTTGTAATGGGACATGGCTATTACTAGTTTTCAAATCAAATAAAGAAGTAAATGAATATTTTTGCAAGTATAAAGACCATTTTTTTCTCAGCTGGTGACAGTAAACACACATTTTTTAATGGCCTTAGTGGTAACACCAATTATCAAACTGTTGAGCAATATACATTTATACAACAAATCAGTTTTGTGGGCCTTGTTTTTTTCTTCTTATTTATAATTAGTGTTCAATTATGATATTCAGGAACATTTGTTCTCATTTTCTGGCTATTATAATGCATTTTTGCTGGAGCTTGTAATTAAGCCCTAAATGATGAAGTATATATTTTGCATTAATTTATTTCTAAGTCATGTAAGTTATGAAATGATAAATGTTGTTAGATATCATTAGAAAGACTTCCAAGACTTTTATTGTTATAAATGCAAATGTTTGGTTTGTTATTGATGCAAAAATGCATTTTGAAGCACTATTAAGTTTTTAAGGTGGTACCCAACACCTTGACTAATATTAATTTTGCTCGTTTAATTTTCATAAAATTTTGACAAAATGTTTACTTTGACCCTTTGACAAAAATATAAAAATTTCAAAAAATTTGAACCAACCACTTTATCAGAAAAATTTCATTGGTTATATAGCAGTTTGACAAACACTAATTTTGATCATTGAGAAGCTTAATATTTCCTTAACAAAACAATGTGATTAAAACGTTTAGCTGATTTTTACAGAGTTATCTAACCTGTAGTGTTAGGTACCACCTTAACAACACATGAATAAGTTGATTTTTTTTCAGGCTAAAGAAATACTGTCAAAGGAATCAAATGTCCAGGAAGTTAAATGCCCAGTCACTGTGTGTGGGGATGTCCATGGCCAGTTCCATGATTTGATGGAATTGTTTAGAATTGGAGGAAAATCACCCGACACTAACTACTTGTTCATGGGAGACTATGTAGACAGAGGATATTACTCTGTAGAAACTGTAACACTTTTAGTAGCGTTGAAAGTATGTATAGCACATTTTTTTTACACATTTTCGTTAAAAAATAAAACTATATTTTAGCTAATGCAGTCCAATCTTTAAAAGCAACAATTAAAAGTGCATTCTGATTCAAAATGGATTCAAAACGATATTTATTTGATTAAACTTCTTACATTCACAAAACTTGCATCATACAGGATTGAAAGCAATGATTATGCTCTTGGCAATTCAAGTCGTCAGACTTTCACAACAAATCATACCATACATGTACATCCTTGCCTCCAGCCAGTATACAATTCATCAGTGTATAATCTGTATTGGTAAATAATCCCCACATCCCTTTTTGCCACTGGAATTCTCGAAAACATTTTGGTCACTTGTTGAAACTGTTCAGTGAAACTCCTTTAATTTAAATCGCTTGTAAATGTCAGGGATATTTTCATTTTAAAAATCTTGTTTCCTTCATCAAGTAGAAGTTGAAAATATTTGTAAATGATTCTTTTAACACTTCACAAGTGGTAAAATTATTGAAAATCACAAAAAAAAATGGAAAGTTATGATTATCACTAATATAAAATATGAAAAATATGTGTGAATAGCAAACAAATATGGTGATCATGAGAGTGGGCCAATATTCCTTACATAAAAGATATGACATATATAATAATAATAAGACTTTGAAAGTAAAACAGAGCTGTCTTTTATATATTTAGTACAATATTGTTAAATTTATTCAGCACATTAATGTTTGAAGGATCATCGTCAAGAGTAAACATCATATTGAACATGGTAGAATGTAAACACACATTGCAGAATCAAAAGGTTTTCTCTTGTTTCTTGCTTGTAGTACTCTACAATTTGCAACCCTGCCTTGCAATTTTTATTATGGGGTTAAATACCGTTGATAAGGTACATATATATATATGTTGAATACGGTAACTGGAGTTATTAAATTGAATGAGGCATGTCTCAGAAGTTTTTATTTGATCTAAGTAGTAATTATTCTAATATAAAAAGTAATGAAACTAGTATTCTATTACATGTATACTGTAAACATCTATTTTTACCTTAAATATGTATCAAGAATGGTATATTTTGTTGTATCTCTATTAAAATGTCTCCTAAAACTGTCTTCCACGCTTAGGGTGTCTTAAAAGAGTTGCCATGCACGCTAAGCATGCCCCCTGAGTAAAATGATTCCCTGTCCTTTTACAAAGCTGCTATAAACACTACACAAAGATAACAAAAAATCTATAAAATTACAAAGTGTCTTTATACTTCATAGTTAAATGTATCTATAACTCATGATGAGTCTGTAATTTTGTTATAGGTGCGATGGAAAGACAGAATAACAATTCTAAGAGGAAATCATGAAAGTAGACAAATTACACAAGTATATGGCTTTTACGATGAGTGCTTGAGAAAGTATGGTAATGCAACAGTATGGAAATATTTCACAGATTTATTTGACTATTTACCACTTACAGCTTTAGTAGATGGACAAGTAAGTTTAGAGCCTTCTGCTCCTTATGAAGGAATACATATAGTATACTTGTACAAATATACAATAATTCCTCAAAAAGGCAAAGTCTTTGTTATTGTTGAAAAGGTAAATTGTTTGCAAGACCCAAGTCATATAAAACCCAAAAGACATTCTGAGGTCAACATAATGTCAACATTTGATAGCTGTTTGTAAGAAACAAATTATTGGACAAGATTTATTTCCACGGTAGATCAATTATAATATAAATAAGTAGACATCAATAAGACAGCAACCCAATGACTCAAAGAACAAAAACATTCAGATGTCATCATAAGGTTTTAACAATAGATATAGGTATTTGCAGAAACTATTTTTTTAAGTTCAGACTTTTTTTGTTTGAAAAGTAATGTCTCAATTGAATATTCAAATATGACATTGTTGTATGAATCTATAATTTTTATATGCTCGTTTACGGGACGTATTATGGTATACCGTTGACCGTCTGTCCGTCCGTCCGTTGTCAACATGTCGGACATTAACTCAAAAAAGCTTTAACCAATATGCATGAAACTTTGGTGATTTGTTTATATCTATTGACATGAGCTCCCTTTCGTTTTTTATAAATTTCAGATTTACCGTTTCTGAGTTTTGGGGTTTTATTCATTAAAAAAGGGGGGATTTTCCAGTTTTCTGACAATAACTCAAGAATGCTTTCACAAACTTGCAAGAAATTTTGGTGAATTGTTTATATCTAGATTTTACGCTTCCGAGTTACAGGGTTTTATTCATAAAAAAAGGGTGATTTGGTTTTATTCATAAAAAAATTCGTAAGGGTTTCGCGGAACCCAGTGTCTCGCCTACTTTTGCTGTTAATCGCAGGCTCAACAAAAATGAGGAAAAAAATATTCCTTTCTATACTATCTTTTGATTGTAAGTAGCTTCTGTCCAAGTTTGGTAAAAATCCAGGATAGTTTATGAATCTAATAAATGTTTTAAAAACTTTAACTGCAGACTGTATGTAATGTTAACTGGAAGAAAAACTAAGTTCATTTATACAAAATTTCCTTCTAGATACTAGCTTTTAATCATATACAAGCTTCTGTCCAAGTTTGGTACAAATCCAAGATAGTTTAAGAAAGTTGTTAAAATTTTAATAACTTTAACCACAGAGTGAATGTAATGCTAACTGGCAGAAAAACTAAGTCCATTTTTAAGTAAAATACGGATTTTTTTTTTTTTTTTTTACAAAATTTACTTCTGAATACTGTCTTATGATCATAAACAAGCTTCTTTCCAAGTTTGGTAGAAATCCAGGATAGTTTAAGAAAGTTATTAAAATTTCAAAAACTTTAACCACAGAGTGAATATTTGTGGACGCCGCCGACGCCGAGGGAATGTAGGATCGCTATGTCTCGCTTTTTCAACAAAAGTCGAAGGCTCGACAAAAAGGGTTATTTTCCAGTTTTTGGACAATAACTGAAAAATGCTTTCAGCAGTTCTCATGAAACTTTGGTGAATTATTTATAGCTATTGATGTAATCTCCCTATGATTTTCATAAATTTCAAAAATGACATTGAGAATAAATTGAACTTTATTTGTTTATAGTCTGACAACAGATTTACTAAGTATTGCGCAACAGCACAGTGTATTGCACAACAGCAAGAAATCTTTAATTGAATACCAATTTCAAGTTCTTTGACTACATTTATTCAGAAACCTATAATATGTCAAATATTTAATTACAATCCAAATTCAGACCTGTATCAAGCTTGAATATTGTGTCCATTTTTGCCCCAACTGTTCAGGGTTGGACCTCTGCGGGCGTATCCAGCTGCGCTCAGCGAAGCAGTTTATTAACAATTTATTCGACAGCTATTAAGAAAGGATAGAGAAAATACTTTGAAATGAGTACTTCATAATTTTAAGTCATTGACAGAAAGATGATATAGAATACTTTTTTATCTTTCAGATATTTTGTTTACATGGTGGGTTATCACCTTCAATAGACACATTAGATCATATACGAGCATTAGATAGATTACAAGAAGTTCCACACGAGGTAAGCATGCTTTGATACATTTATACTTGTATCCAAAAATTATATAAACCTTGTAAATCAGTTCGTTCACATTTAAGAAAATCTTGCATTTACTATTGGTGTGCAACTTACAGAATTCATAAAAGGCTAGTCGGACAAAATTGAAATGGCAAGGATTCAGCTGACCCACCGAAACACTGAATATCATTTAAGTAATTGAACCTGTTGGAGGATTGTTTAAGATAGCACCTAAATATCATGTAGGTGTAAGCTTTAAAGAGCTTTGCAGTAACTATGAATTTTTTCAATTGTATTTTACAGGGTCCCATGTGTGATTTGTTGTGGTCAGATCCAGATGATAGAGGAGGCTGGGGTATATCTCCTCGGGGTGCTGGTTACACATTTGGTCATGATATATCCGAGACATTTAATCATAGTAACAATTTAACTCTGGTATCTAGAGCACATCAGCTTGTCATGGAGGTATGTATAATAGAAACGCATGATTTGTTTTTGGGGTAAAGATTGAAAAACCCTCTTGCTATTGGCTTGTTATCTACCTGTATATCTTGCTGGGTTTATCATTGCATTTGATAGTTAAAACAACGCAGTGCTGTGAGGTGAACATTCTAGATCACATCCAGCAAATGTCATGCAATTATTAATGATTTGTGATACTTATGTATTTGAATAACCAAACTTGCTAAGACAATTATTTTACTAAAATTATATAAGTTATGCATGGCATTTGAATTTATCTGTTGTAAAAGTAGGTTTTACAACCAATATACAATTATGAACAAAGGAAGATAACTCTAATTTAAAATATATAATTTTTCTGATAAATACGAATCAATGTTGCTAAATGGAAATATAAGCAATCTGTACAATTCAGTGATCATAGTCACTTTTAATTTTCTATTGGATGACACTTAGCATCCATGTGCAGTTCCCATATTTCAGAATCTGTATCAGAGAGGATGGTATTGTTTTGAAAGCATATGTCATGAAGTACAGTTTGTCATGCAAATAGGTCACCATGACATACATTTCATACTTCAGTGCATTTAATTATGACATCTAATGTTTAGAATTCCCATCACTTGTATGCAGCTTTACTTCACTTTTGGAGTAGGTCTGTTTGACCCACTTTCACACTTTACTGACTAGATGGGGATAGGTAATAGTTTACATCAAAGTATATAAAAAAATTGTTTAACATTAACAGAAATAAAGAATGAACAATGAAACCACTAAAAATAACTTAGCTATATATTTAAAAAATGCTTTTACTTTGATAATGACTATATTTGTCCAATTGAAATAATAAATTTTTTAATATCATTTCCTATGCTTATTTTAAGGAATGACACATAAGCAATTTTCACATGTTTACAAATGGCTACATTAAGATTTTTTTACCAATCATTGCACAATTCACATACAGAAAGTTGGTTTATCTCCTGTAAACACTTTTGTTTTATTGTAGGGCTACAACTGGTGTCATGATAGGAATGTCGTTACTATATTTAGTGCACCAAATTACTGCTACAGATGTGGAAACCAAGCAGCAATAATGGAATTAGATGATGCCCTTAAATATTCATTGTATGTATATCTCATAAAAAATACAAATATCTTCACTTTATTATATTTTCACTTATATTGGTAACAACATCATATTGTTCATGTTGTTTGAGTTATTAATTCATATGCATGGTTTCAAGCTTCTTAGGGCCAAAATTGAATCAGATATTGAAATTGTAGAAATTATTGGAACTAAAGTTGCAGACAGGTTGTCAGAGATTAAGTGACCCCTCAAATGCTTACTTTTGTATTATTCCAAAAAATATCTTATGTGTTAACTTGATAAATTGTTTTGTGAAAGAACACATCTTAATTTTTTTCTGAAAATTTGAACATCACAGGACAACAAAAAAAAGAACAAATAAGTTGGAAAACTTTTACGAAAATGGGACTAAAATTGGTATTTGGTATCCCTAGTTTGCTGCAATAAATACCTGACTATATAAGATCTAATATTAGAGTTATAACAAGCCTAAAAGAGCAGTTATAGAACAGAACTACACTAATAAATATGCACATGACAATATAAACCCATGGCAATCTGAAATATTCTCAGACTGATATTAAAACAAAAAATTGACTATTTACTATGGTCACCTTTTAAAATTTATTCTCATCAGATACCAGTAAACGGTAATCTGCATATTTGACAAATCAATCAAAAGATGATATCATTTAGGATTGCTATGAGACTTAGTAAATTGCTTTGGACTTAGCAGAAGGAAGTACTTTGATTTATTACTGTAGCAAAATAGTGTGTGCAACCTTATATTTATCTTGGTTGTTTCTTTTTTACAGTTTACAATTTGATCCTGCTCCAAGAAGAGGAGAACCTCATGTGACTAGGAGAACACCCGACTATTTCTTGTAAACTTTTCATCTTTAGTGCTATCTCTGGACAGATATGGTGCATCCACCATTACACATCTCTCTCCTAGCCTTGATATTGTGTTTAGAAATTATAGCCCAGCATTTTGTAATGCACATTGGACTGAGGGGTATTTTTTTTTCTGCAATCAATATGTTTAAATGTTCAATTTTAATGTTGTTTTTCCAGGCAGAGTTGTGTCTGAAAACTTGTAAATTCATTCTTTTTAAATGTTGATTTACAAATGTGCAATGTCATTCATGTAAATTGTTTTAGAAAAGTTCTCAAAAAAATAGCAGAAAATTGTGATTTTGTGTCAAATTGTAGTGTTCATAATTTTATATTTTTGTAAAGAATGAGTGACATAGACTCTCCCAGGTATTTCTTATTTTACCTGTCGAGCATATCACATGAGAAGAACATATGCATTCATTTCTTCGACCTACATTTCTTTCATAGTAGAAACTAACAATTTATAGCATGAATAATTTGACATTGCATTTGAATTGGAGGTATATGTTTTATTTTAATACTTGCTCATGCAAATTTTAATTAAATTTATTATAAGTTCCAGTGGAATTGCAGCAGTAAAATAATATATTGATGTCAGCAAGTATTCAAATAAAATCCAACTGTCCCCCTGCTATTATGCTGGATAACATTTCATAGAGCATTCTAAGTACCTTTTCTTTTATATCTGCAAATATATCAATTTTGTATACATAGTGAAATGGATTCAAGGTAATCAACATGTAATGGCTTTTTAAAACAAATGATTGGGTTTTTTCAAATTTACGAAATTTTTATGAGACACATCTATCATATGATTTTTTCTTAATGTTCGTGATTTGTACATTTGTTTTGCTGTTTCAAAATATGCCTATTAATGACATTGCTAATTATTTGTGTAGCCAGAATGAATTATAATACTGATTCAAAACATTTTATTTAACAAATGTGTGTAATGGTGGAAGAAATTTTATTAGTGGAATTCTCCATGTTCAGTAAGTTCCAGAAGCTTGTTTTGAATCAGTATTGAATTTAAAATGAATGTTGCAGAATGCTTTAGAACAAATTTGATTTTATATAATGCTCTATTTATTTGAAAGATTTGTTTTTATGAACAAGATAGGTCAGAAAGGCTTTATTTGTCCCAAGCCAATTATTGTGTTGAAGTAAAAAGTTATTTTTTGATTGCCAGATGGAAATGGAAACTAAGGCAAATGACTTAATGTATTATAAATAACTCAGAAAATAAATATTGAATATATTAGCTTTGCTTATGGTTATTTAAACGATAAGGTCTCAACAATAACATTTTGCAGACTTGTTCAGTACCAGCTAGATATTGGATGGTAATCATTGATTAAAAATAGAGGAAAGATTTATTGTGGGTTAATTGTAAATTATTGAGAGAAAAATTATGTTTTAAAAATGAAATGCGAGATTTTGCGTTATCTTGTCATGGTAATGGTTTGTATACATAATCATGGAGAGGACCAATATTCTGAAAGTTCTCCTGTTTGTGTGGAATTGCATTACATTTTCTCAAATTTTTTACATATTGGCATTCAAGACATTTAATTTTTTTGAAGCATTTCAATATTCCATTTTCGTATCTGAAAGATGTTTATGAATAAAAGATGTTTGGAGTAAGGCACTGAGACAATAACACAAAACCTAGAAGAAATGTGTTCTCTACTTTTTCCTGACAAACATTTGGTGTCAAACCAAAGAAACAATGACTAGCAAATAGTTTTCTCTTTACCAAACACAAACAATTCGTTCTGGTGCATTAGACTAGTGGAGTACCCCTTATGTGTGATTGTATATGTTGGTGCATACACATATGGTTCTTGGTGATATTGGCCATGTGGTCATGGGTTTCATCCCAGGTCAGTTCAAACAAAGACTTAAAAGATTGGGATTTCCTGCTTCCATGCTAAGTATATAGCTTATAGGAGTAAGAGCCACTTGGAGGTTAAACAGCCACCATAGAATAAACTGTAATAGCACAAATGAACAAACAAGTAATCTATCAAAGATGTATAGTGTATTTACCTAACGATATCAGGATATGGATATTTAGTCAAATCCTAACAGGAAGTTGTGATAATGTTAAACAAGAGTGTACACGCTGAAATGTCTCGCCTTCTTTACTAATCATTGATATTATGTTGATAGTCCTAAATATAAAGCTTTATTACAACTGTCACATAAACTTAACATTAACCAAGAAAACTAAACATTGACCAATGAACCATGAAAATGAGGTCAAGGTCAGAGGAACCATGCCAGGCAGGCATGTACAGCTAACAATTCTTCCATACAACAAATATAGTTGACCTATTGCTTATAGTTTAAGAAAAACAGACCAAAACACAAAAACTTAACACTGAGCAATGAACTGTAAAAATGAGGTCAAGGTCAAATAAAACCTGCGTGACTGACATATAGATCATAAAATATTTCCATACACCAAATATAGTTGACCTATTGCATATAGTATTAGAAAAAAAAAAAAAACTCAAAATCTTAACTTTGACCACTGAACCATGAAAATGAGGTCAAGGTCAAATGACACCTGCCAGCTAGACATGTACAATCATTCCATACACCAAATATAGTAGACCTATTGCATACAGTATAAGAAAAACAAACCAAATCACAAAAACTTAACTATAACCACTAAACCATGAAAATGAGGTCAAGGTCAGATGACACCTGCCAGTTGGACATGTACACCTTACAGTCCTTCCATACACCGAATATACTTGACCTATTGCTTATAGTATCTGAGATATGGACTTGACCACCAAAACTTAACCTTGTTCACTGATCCATGAAATGAGGACGAGGTCAAGTGAAAACTGTCTGACGGGCATGAGGACCTTGCAAGGAACACACATACCAAATATAGTTATCCTACTACTTATAATAAGAGAGAATTTAACATTACAAAAAATGTTAACTTTTTTCAAGTAGTCACTGAACCATGAAAATGAGGTCAAGGACATTGGACATGTGACTGATGGAAACTTCGTAACATGAGGCATCCATATACAAAGTATGAAGCATCCAGGTCTTCCACCTTCTAAAATATAAAGCTTTTAAGAAGTTAGCTAACGCCGCCGCCGGATCATCCCTATGTCGAGCTTTCTGCGACAAAAGTCGCAGGCTCGACAAAAACCGACACAGATAAAAAAAAACAATGTCAAAATGTTCAGGCTTGTATTAAATCTTTAATTGGGTAAGTTGATGCAACCATATGATCTTGCATTGTGTCTTATACTGTTAGAAGTAAATAATGTTTAATGACTATATTATATAAAATTATAAGCTATGAAAGTCAAGTAGTTCATGCATTTTTATACGACCGCAAAAAAATTTTGAGGTCGTATATTGGTATGACGTTGGCGTCGTCGTCGTCGTCGTCCGAAGACACATTGGTTTTCGGACTCTAACTTTAGTTTAAGTGAATGGATCTCTATGAAATTTTACCATAAGGTTCAATACCACAAAAGGAAGGTGGGGATTGAATTTGGGGGTTATGGTACCAACAGTTAAGGAATTAGGGGCCAAAAATAAGCATTTTGTAACTTCCAGACATAACTTGTGTGTAAGTGTATGGATCTCTCTGACATTGTACCACAAGGTTCCATATCACAAAGGGAATGCTGGGATTGATTTTGGGGGTAATTGCCTCCAAATTTTAGGAAAAAGGGGCAAAAAACAAGCATTTTTCTAGTTTCATGACAATAACTTGCGTGTAAGTGTATGGATCTTTATGAAATTGTACTACAAGGTTCCATATCACAAAGGGAAAGCTGGGAATTGAGTTTGGGGGTAATTTCCCAAAACGTTTAGGAATAAGGGGCCAAAAATAAGCATTTTTCTAGTTTCCAGACAATAATTTGTGTTCAAGTGTATGGATCTCTCTGAAATTGTACTGCAAGATACCATACCACAAAGGGAAGGCTGGGATTGATTTTGGGGGTAATTGCCTCAAAATGTTAGGAATTAGGGGCTATAAAGGGGCAAAAAAAAACAAGCATTTTTCTAGTTTCAGGACAATAACTTGTGTGTAAGTGTATTGATCTTTATGAAATTGTACTACAAGGTTCCATATCACAAAGGGAAAGCTGGGTTTGAGTTTGGGGGTAATTGCCCCAAACGTTTAGGAATTTGGGGCCAAAAAGGGGCCAAAAAACAAGCATTTTTCTAGTTTCCAGACAATAACTTGTGTTCAAGTGTATGGATCTCTCTGAAATTGTACTTCAAGGTACCATACCACAAAGGGAAGGCTGGGATTGAGTTTGGGGGTGATGAATCATAAGGGGGGTTCAAAAAAATTTTGGTGGAGGTTTCCTTTTTTTTTCTTTAAAATTTTCCATTTTAAATTGTTTATTTCTGATTTATGTATAAAAGCAAATAATAATGATATGGTTTGAATAGGTAAATTAATTTTTTTTAAGTTCTTAGACCACATTCATTCTGTGTCTGAAATCTATGCTTTGTCAAATATTTAATTACAATCCAAATTCAGTGCTGTATCAAGCTTGAATGTTGTGTCCATATTTGCCCCAACTGTTCAGGGTTCGACCTCTGCGGTCGTATCAAGCTGCGCCCCAGCGGAGCATTTTATTTCTGAGTAGGTTTAAAAAAAAATTCAAACAAATATACTTTACTGTGGGTTAGCATTCGTTAGCAGTCACTAACCCTATAGATTAACAACTGTTGGTTATATTGATAATTTAGAATCATCATTGAAGCTGGAGCAGGAATGTTGTGTTAATCAATTCTTTTGATGTGTTATTTGTATGCAAGAGTAACATTCCTTTGTACTATGTTTCAATTCCAAAAAGTCTATCAAATCAATGCGTTTTTTGTTTCCCTTGAACAGGTTCATAATTTCATCTTTACGCATAGTTATTTGATTTAATTTTAAATCATTACAACATTTATAAATTTTATAGATCTTAGTATTTATCATTGGTTTATTAAAGACATTTATGCATATCTAAAATTTTATCTATTTGTTTTGAAACGTTTGAAATTATTATATACCAATATAAAGAACCTTTCATAATTTTATAAATATTCTTTAGTTACGTATTACGTTACTTAATCTGATAAGGCGATGTACTGTAAGAGTACAGATAGTGCATCTGTCTCAAACTAATTCAGGTGAATAACACATGTTTCATTCTGCTTTCAAGAATACCAGTTTTAAGTTGTTGTCCGCATCATATAACCTCCACAGCATTGATCCTGCTACTTATAAAAGCATTTATTGTTTTAATATGATATATATAATGATGTCAGAATTCAAATGAAGCAAGCATATTGTCTTAATTTATCTGCATTACTTGAATCCCTAAAGACAAATACATGTATGCTGTGTAACACCCCCCTAAAAACAAACACACACAAGATACACATAGGCACAAACACAAAAATAGAACACCATAACCACCACTTTATTCCAGAAACTTCAAACTTATGTCAAATGCTTTAGTGAGAAATTATGATTGGAACCTACATAAAGCATTTGAACGTTTTTGAAAAAGACTATATGAAAACTGAATTATATTATCTCCCCATATTAAAATGTAGGGAAAATTAAAATGTCAATTGTTCTTGAACAATTGAGAGGTCTTTCCTTTTCGTAATGTAAAATATATGATTCAAAAGGCGTAGAATGAACTGAAAAGCTCAAAAACGCACATAAAACCCTTAAACTATGACAAAAAACACATAATCCGCTTTTGCAAAATGACCTTGACTTTTGACCTTTGTCAAGGTCATTGGTCTACGATGTCAGTATAAAAGACCTCATGGGTCTAGACCCTTTGGTTCAAGAGTTAAGGCTAATTTTGTCTTTTCAGAAACAGTTAACAGGGGTTATGCCCCTTACGGATAGGTAAAATCTCTTCGGTCAAAAAGTAAAGAAGTTGCGCCTTTATGACCCAAACATTTTGCACTATTTACGATTTCTGTAAGACTAACCGTTTTTGAGATATCCAATAAAAAGTTGTAAGGTCAAATGTCAAGGTCAACCTTAAAAAGTTTGAAAACACACTAAAATCTTTTATATAAGGTTAAAAACACTTAATTCGCTATCTGGGACATGACCTTGACCTTTGACCTTGTGACCTTTGTCAAGGTCATTGGTCCCAAATGTCATTGCTGAAGACCCGATGGATCTAGGACCTTTGGTTCATGAGTTAAAGCTAATTGTCGTTTCTAAAACAGTTAACAGGGGTTTTGCCCCTTACGGATAGGTCAAATCTCTTCGGTCAAAATGTAAAAAAGTTGCGCCGTTATGACCCAAACATTTTTCCCTATTTACGATTTCTGTAAGATTAAGGTTCATCTATACACTTCCACAAAAATGACTGTGTTTACACCATGAAATTTTCCCTGAATGCAGACAAAACTGTGTAATTCTAATAGTTTTAAATCCAGGTCAGCACCTAGATATATACAAGTTGTATTCATTTTGTGTTTTCCTTGCCACAGGTGGTGTAAAAATAAACAAAGTCATGTGAAATCTTTGAGATGCATAAAGTGTTTTAACTTTTTAGAACATAAATTGGATGTAACATTAATTTATCTAGGTGCTGCCAGGCATTAAAACTTTTAAAATTACAGTTTTGTCTTTACTCAGAGAAAATTTCATGGTGTAAACACAGCCATTTTTGTTAAAGTGTATAGATGAACCTTAACCGTTTTTGAGATATCCAATAAAAAGTTGTAAAGTCAAAGGTCAAGGTCAACCTTAAAAACCTTTAAATCACACTAAAAATCCTTTAAATAAGGTCAAAAACACACAATTCGCTATCTGAGACATGACCTTGACCTTTGACCTTTTGACCTTTGTCAAGGTCATTAGTCCCCAATGTCATTGCTGAAGACCCCATGGGTCTAGGACCTTTGGTTATATAGTAAAATCTGTTTTTTTTTTCTTTCAGAAACCTAAAGCAGGGGTTATGCACCTTACAGAAAGGTCAAATCTCTTCGGTCAAATGTAACAAAGTTGCGCATTAATGTCCCAAACATTTTTCACTATTCAACACTTCTGTAAGTATTAAGGTTGCTGAGATTATCCCATAACAAGGTTTTAGGTCAAATGTCAAGGTCAACATACCAATTTGACCTTGAGGAATTTTTCAAAGTCACATGAATTGATGATGATTGGTGAAGATCCTAGGTGTCTAAAACTTACGGTTTCTGATTTTTGGTGGCCAACGGACACCGGTTAATTTTCATAGGGGCATGTCGTTGAATCTTTTTGATCCAAATGTAACGAAGAACCAGTGTCTGGTCCAGAACAAATATCACCCTTCAGTATTTTTGTACCTATTACGGTTACGGAGTTAGTATGATAACAAGGTTTTTAGGTTTCGGAGGGATAACTCCGGATCGACAAAATTTTACAACTCACAGGGTGAGTTCCGGGTAGGTATTTATGACACCAATACAAAGTGTGAACCTGAAAGCGACATGGCTTACGGTTACGGAGGGAAGTTTTGTCAAAGTTTGGCGGAACAAAAAGAATAATAATCAGAAGAAATACAGTAAGGTCTTTCCTTATAGAAAAAGGAAAGACCTTAATTAACCAGAGTTATCTTACATTAATCACACAGAGGGGCTAGCAAACAATTTTTAATTAGAGCTTAATTATCGTTAAAACATTTTTCCACTAAAAATGAATGTTACTTTATTCAATTATACGGAATTAGTTAGCCAAAACTTCTTTTATATTATGAATTTTTATGACAATAGATAAACATGCTACGACGTAACTAAATAATTTTTGTGCCATAAGGAAAACCTGGCCTGGTTCTTGTAATTGATCCCACATGAATTTCGGAATATGCAGTATATAGTAATTTGCTCACCTATATTTCTTGTAGATTTATATTAAAATTTATATATAGGCAATGTTGAGTGAGTTAAAAAATCAGCACTGATTTTTTTTTACAGGAGTTGTGTCTCCTAGAAATGTAATTCATATTTAACATTGCATTGTAAGCACTCTCACCATTGTAAACACCTACTTTTATTGTCGATTAAATATCACCCTTCAGTATTTTTGTACCTATTACGGTTACGGAGTTAGAATGATAATAAGGTTTTTAGGTTTCGGAGGGATAACTCCGGACCGACAAAATTTTACAACTCACAGGGTGAGTTCCGGGTAGGTATTTATGACACCAATATAAAGTGTGAACCTGAAAGCGACATGGCTTACGGTTACGGAGGGAAGTTTTGTCAAAGTTTGGCGGAACAAAAAGAATAATAATCAGAAGATATACAGTAAGGTCTTTCCTTATAGAAAAAGGAAAGACCTTAATTAACCAGAGTTATCTTACATTAATCACACAGAGGGGCTAGCAAACAATTTTTAATTAGAGCTTAATTATCGTTAAAACATTTTTCCACTAAAAATGAATGTTACTTTATTCAATTATACGGAATTAGTTAGCCAAAACTTCTTTTATATTATGAATTTTTATGACAATAGATAAACATGCTACGACGTAACTAAATAATTTTTGTGCCATAAGGAAAACCTGCCCTGGTTCTTGTAATTGATCCCACATGAATTTCGGAATATGCAGTATATAGTAATTTGCACACCTATATTTCTTGTAGATTTATATTAAAATTTATATATAGGCAATGTTGAGTGAGTTAAAAAATCAGTACAGGAGTTGTGTCTCCTAGAAATGTAATTCATATTTAACATTGCATTGTAAGCACTCTCACCATTGTAAACACCTACTTTTATTGTCGAACAAATATCACCCTTCAGTATTTTTGTACCTATTACGGTTACGGAGTTAGAATGATAACAAGGTTTTTAGGTTTCGGAGGGATAACTCCGGATCGACAAAATTTTACAACTCACAGGGTGAGTTCCGGGTAGGTATTTATGACACCAATACAAAGTGTGAACCTGAAAGCGACATGGCTTACGGTTACGGAGGGAAGTTTTGTCAAAGTTTGGCGGAACAAAAAGAATAATAATCAGAAGAAATACAGTAAGGTCTTTCCTTATAGAAAAAGGAAAGACCTTAATTAACCAGAGTTATCTTACATTAATCACACAGAGGGGCTAGCAAACAATTTTTAATTAGAGCTTAATTATCGTTAAAACATTTTTCCACTAAAAATGAATGTTACTTTATTCAATTATACGGAATTAGTTAGCCAAAACTTCTTTTATATTATGAATTTTTATGACAATAGATAAACATGCTACGACGTAACTAAATAATTTTTGTGCCATAAGGAAAACCTGGCCTGGTTCTTGTAATTGATCCCACATGAATTTCGGAATATGCAGTATATAGTAATTTGCACACCTATATTTCTTGTAGATTTATATTAAAATTTATATATAGGCAATGTTGAGTGAGTTAAAAAATCAGCACTGATTTTTTTTTACAGGAGTTGTGTCTCCTAGAAATGTAATTCATATTTAACATTGCATTGTAAGCACTCTCACCATTGGAAACACCTACTTTTATTGTCGAACTTAATGAAATTTATAACAGAGGTTTATATCAGCAGGTATTGGAAACGCAGACCAACTATTTTTCTACCCCCGTCGCAGCAAAGGGGGCATTAAGAGTTACCGTATTCCGTTTTTACGTCCGGACGTACATCCCAAAATTAATTTCCGTTCTCTTACTTTAGTTTACCTTAATCAAATGTTATGAAACTTATACACAATGCTTATTGCCACAAAACACAGATCAAGTTCGAATTTGGTTGGCGTCACTTTTACTGTTCTAGAGTTATGCCCCTTTATAAATGGAAAAAGTGCTGAATTTTTCATTTCCGTTCTCTAACTTTAGTTTGCCTCAACCAAATGTTATGAAACTTATACACACGAAACACAGGTGGAGTTCGAATTTGTGTGGCGTCATTTTAACAGTTCGCTAGTTATGTGCAAGCGGGGTCGTCATCTGTGTCCCATGGACACATCCTCCATTTATTATAGAAGTATTCCCTCTTTGAAATATGAACTTTATGGAAAATACAGATCGCATGCCTACATTTCTTGATATTTATTAAAAAGTTAAAAGATCTAAATTTGTTGTTGAGGTATCACCCTTGGACAGATTAAGTACATGGAACACGGGTACATTGGAATAGTGTTCTCTTATTTGAATAGCAGCTTAAGTTACAGGCTAGTTATTATATAAATGTTATCTTCTGATTATAATCATTTCAGTATAACTACTGGTAAACAATTAATATGTATACACCTGTCTTGAAGAGGAGGGATGCAAGAGTTATGCACATATCCGTCTGTCAGACGATTAAGTATTATGTGACCAATTCTTTTCAAATCTAAATACAATTTACCATAAAATACAGGTCAAGTTCGATTTTGAAAGCTTTGAATTTTCTGTCAAGAACTGATATTTTGTTTTTGTATCCGGGTATTCTATTATCAAAGTATTACTTGACAGAAGCGTTGAATTTTAAAATAATGTCACGGACCATAGACTACGATGGTAGTCAAACTTTACATTTATTGATCAAGAGGTATATGCCCCTAATTTTTCTTTTGAACAAATTTTGAATTTATTTGGTTTCTGGATGATGGTTTATTCGCCATTTGAAAAAAACAATCTTTTTGAATTTAAACTCTATCTTTGATCATAATATACTAGTTAGATTTTGACAGAATGCACATTTCCTGTACGAGAATTATGCTGCAAGCTTTTTAGTTAAAACAAAAATTTGAAATTGCATCTATGTGTCTCATTTGCACACAATAAGTAGTGTTTTGTATATTCCTAGATTCCAAGGCTCTTTACGTTGCTATAGCGCATTTTGGGGTGGCGTTTATTTATGGAACGAAGTCTTGCAAAGTTAGAGATAAATGAATTGATACATACAATTTTAATTATTTTTGTGAAGATTGCCATTCAGTTTTGCGCAAAGACACTCTACTTAAAAAGTTTTTTCTTCACAGTGACGTGCCGTAATATCCACATGACATCGGCATAGGCGGATCCAGGGGAGGGGGGGCCCGGGCCCCCCTTTTCGTGGGAAAAATTTGGTTGATTATATAGGGAATCACTGAAGAATGACTGGAGTGGGCCGCCTCCCCCTTTAGGTCAGTCAGCGGTCCCCCCTAATGAAAAGTTCTGGATCCGCCACTGATCAGAATACTGTTGATTAAGCATATGGATAGTCATTTATTCAGAACATGCTCGGGAAAAAGTAATAAATTGGGACTATGATAAAACTGGTAGGACAGAAGTGTACATAGTGAATTTAAAAAAGACGAAACAAATTCAGTTCAGGTTCAATCAATTTGTAGTTGACGTTAAAATAATACAATTCTTGACTAAATTAAGGCGACAGGAGTTTCCCATGTTCGAATCTCGTAAATCGATTATTTATATAAGTAGCCTCGGAGACAGATCTAGGTGAAAAGAATTGCAAAACTTCAAAAGAAACGAAACCGTGCTATGCATGCGTCACTCGATCGCCATACAAATTTACACTCCGTCAAAATGTCCCAATCCTGAATAGGACACTATTGGTAAAATTACAGATGACTATACTGGTATCTTAAGGATGTTCGCTCCTCTTGTTTTTGAAATTTTGCCAGACATTCGGAATCCTCTGGTTTTATCCATTTAATGATATAAAAAATTTTGCCCACTAACCCTTACTTTTCTTTCCATTATTTGATTAAATATAGTTTAAAATGACATCTTTGAAAATTTTATAAAATCCTTGTTATTTTTTTATCGTATTTGAAAGAAAAAAGGTGTCAATGTTAAATGTATGAAAAATCTAGAGATAATTATTTCCCGCCAAATTTTCAATGGCTTATATTTCGAAAACAAGCACACGGACCCTTCTGCTTTTTTAGTTCCTTTATTCATATACTATCAACTTATAACAGTCTTTTAAAAAGCTTGTTATTTTGAAACAGAGTTGCGAACATCCTTAAGATCTAAGGCCGCGAAATCATGTCCTTGTGAGTTAAGACACCCACACATCGTAATATATGACATAGGTTTTTTGTCATAGAGTATGCCAAAACAAAGTTTTCCTACATAATCAGGTGCACTTACAATAGAAATTTGATATTTTGATAAGCCCTATTAAGTCTAAACCATAATGTCTTAGGACGTATGCATTTCTAAGTGTTGTTCATTAGGTATAGTGTATTTAAGATGATTTTTTTTTAATCAATGAGGTCCGATATTTAGAATGCAGTTGAAATTTGCAAGAAGATTTTGATAAGGCAGTCATGAAATTTTCCCGACCTTAATCCTGTACGGTCTTTATTACAGGACCTACCTATTGTATTTATTGTAAATTTGTTCACGTCCTGAACATGTATGAAATATTTGATTTGGAAGTAAAGCAACCAACAATCAATTAATTATGTATTTTGTTGTATCATACTATTGTTGGGATATCTTTTACTGCATACTATATTGTGAAATCTTACTCTTCACGTGCACATCTTTACTATTCTTGGATAGGTTACTAGTATTTTAAAGTTATTGGACTTTCATCGTCAACAATTTAGATAAATGTCATATGATTTCTTGTGAGCACCAGATCTTCTATACTTTCCATTAAAATGCAATACAACTTTCAATTTCCAGCAGTTGTTGGCCATCGTGTAGTTATATATCGTTTGTTGTGTTTGAGCTTTTGATTTTGCCATTTGATAAAGAACTTTCCGTTTTGAATTTTCCTTGGAGTTCGGTATTTTTGTTATTTTACTTATTATATGACTATCTTCACCAACGATAATCCCAGAGTTATTGAACTTTTAATATGAAAGCTAAAAAATCGTCAACAATTTGAAACGAGGATCAGTTCTCTCAATAAAAGAATGCTTACGACTGCAACGAAAACAAAATTGTGCATTAGAAATTTTTTAATATCGGATTAGTTTTCCCAGAGATACATAACTGTAATGTCTGCAACTAAGAAATTCATCAACTACTTATGGACACTTATTCTCATACTTTCGATTGCAATGGAATTTTACAATGTTGTTGACCATTTTGAAAAGTTGAATTTGTATTTTTCTTTTTGCAACTTACTTTTAAATTATTAATCGCTCTAGAGTTATTGTCCTCATCGTTAAAACTCTGAAAATCGTCAATATATGAGCACCAGTTCAACACAGTATGCCTTGGATTGCAATGATATTGTTCACTGTTGCTTACTATTACTTGGAGATGTGCACGACTTTTTTTGACGATCTTTGTATTAATTGTCCCAGAATTAAACATTCTAATTGGCAAATACTCAGAAAAAATTAGAGCTGGGTATTTCAATTTGAATGAGTCTTTTTTTTTTAATACAACATATGATTGTATCTACGTGGGCAATTATTTTTATAAAATTAACAAAATTAAAAAAAAAAAAGAAATCAAATGTTTGTTTGCATAATTTTGTACGAGAAGATGGAGTTTTTTAGTAGCCACACCAGATTCCCACCACCAAAGAATAGGTATTTCAACAGTAAATGAGAAGCCGGTCTCGATGAGATCGAAGATTATGATTTGGAAAGAAGTTTCGTTCGTGTAGCATTTACACACTCGATAATCAATATAACGTTGTTTGTATGAAAGTTATGTAATTTGGGTATCCATTAGGTGAAGGAAGAAGTGATTGAAGTTCCAAAATTAAAACATTAGCAGATTTATGAGTGTTCTTGATGTCCAATTTAGTAAATAAAAATAATATATTATAAATTCCCTGTGTGGGAGCGCATTTCTGGATTAACCTTCATTAGGAACTCATTGCATATGCAAAGTTTTACCAAAACTTGTAAAAATAGTAAATTGTATTATAACGCCTTCAACAGCAACTTGTACTGCTGAATAGTATTTTGATTTTATGGAAAAACATAAAATGATTTTTTGAAACACTAGTTTTAGTTTACACTCTTATTTGAACAGAGAATAAAATATCACAAGTTTGTGATGACATTTAAGTGCTTAAAAATGACGCACCATCATATCTTACTAACAAGTTTCATTGTGTTTCAGACAGAAATCCCCTTGAGAAATGCTATTCAAGGAAACCTCATACTCCCTAAACCAAACACAATTGTTCAAAAAATCTTTTATGTATTCTGGACCATTCTTGTGGAATAATTTGCCAATACCGTTAAGAAATATTACAAATGTTAATTCTTTCAAATACAAAATAACATATCATTTATTGAAATCAACCTAGCTGTATAGAAAATATTGAAAACTGATTATGTCATCACGTTTATTTTTTCATAACATTTTATCAAGTTGTATTGAACATTATTATCATACTTGTCTTTTTATACTAATGTATGCAATGTATATGTTTGCATTTTGTTTGATTTTTATGATGAGGGCCTCAGGGAAGATTAGTTATAAAGCTAACTGTGTAACCCTCTTAAAATAAAGTATTGTTGTTGTTGTTGTTATTTATCAGTTTTCAGTAGAATTAGACATCTTTAATATTTTGACTATGTAAATGAAAGAAATATAGGTAAACAATGTACTAATAATTATCTAATTCCATTTTCACTGTGTATAAATTACAATGTCATACTACTGGGCGTACCACATTTTGTAATGCACATGTCTTGCGCAGTGAAATCGGTTTCATACTTTTTTAATACTTCCACATGGCCTATCAATTCCAAAGAATACCACCCGCTGCAGACTGTGTTAATATTTAGATATTCATGCAAAATATACAAAAAATTATAGTTTTACAGCTTATTTGAAACTCCTTCACACGATTTTGCCGTTTTGGTTGGAACATTGGTTTTAATGCTCTCAAGCATTCGATATATTTCGCTTTCAAAACCTTATTTGTCGACACGCCAATCTGGTGCAATAAAAATTAGTACCATAAATGTGATTACTACTACTGGGTCTATACCTTTGCTGGTGGACTGTTAGTCACCGAGGGTATCATCACCCCAATTGCCAGTACTTCTTTACTGGCATGATCATAAGTTTATTGTTATATTCAAATTTGCAGTTATAAAATTTCCAAATCTTTTTACATTAAGGAATGTATTTCCCTTACGCATAGCTCTGATTCTTTGTTCGGGGTTGGCTTTAGATTTGGTTGTTTTTGGCTTTATTAGCTGTACAACGTTTGTATAATGTTCTGAATTTTCATAAATTTGGCATCACTTATGAGACATTAAAAAAGATATTCGAAAGATACCAAAGATATATTCAAATTCCTGTGTCGAAAACAAACTGGTCATACCATAGCTAAAAGAAAAACGACAAATAGACTACCAACAATACACCGAACACAATTTAGAAAACTAAAGACCAAGAAACACGCACCAGAACAAAACTGGGGTTGATCTTAGGTGCTCCGGAAGGGTAAGCGGATCTTGCTCCACATGTGACACCCGTCGTTTTGCTCATGCAAGTATAAAACCGGTGATAAGTCTAACTCAGTAGGTTACATTCGAGGATAAGAGGACGGGATTATGGTTACGTACGACAATTGGAACATATCCGTCGTCATCTGTGAAACGGATATTCCATAACGGCCAACCAACTCGAGATGGCGTCCGTTAAAAAAGGGTGATTTCAACCTCACCACTTGGAACTCTTGGTTTGAAATAATCATTTCAAATTCAATAATGTATCTCTCATGCATGGCTCTCATTGTTTAGTTTTACTTTTGATCTTTTTGGGTTTTATCAGCTCTTTAACGTTTATATTACGTTTCGGATTTTTATATGTTGGACTCGAGCATCACTGAAGAGACATTTATAATCGAAACGCGCATCTGGTGCAGTAAAATTACCGTTAATGTTATATATTACGTTACTAGCCTTCCTGATAAAGGGTATTCCAGAAACATATGTCATGTTCACATTGTTATCGTTGCTCTATAGTGCTGCTATTGACCTAACATCTATACATGCGACATGTTTAAGGAATTTATATTATCATCTGGTATCATCACTTCTGACAGAAATTCCAGGAACTAAATATTTACCCAATTCAAGAAACCTATTACTAAACTAATTGGTCTGATTTTTATCTAAATTAGTTACTTGTCATTTAAGTTTGCTCAAGTGTAAAACAATCAACATTTTTCAGAACAAACAATAACAGATTATGAATAGTATGAAACATCAATAAAATGTCATAAGACTTGACCAAATTCCACGATTGTCACAACCTAGAGATTTTATTAACGGCAAAATTAAGGAAATTTATAGCTGGTTAAAAGAACATAATCTCTATTTATTGTAAGATGGGTTGTTGGAAAGGGATATATTACTTGACAGCAGGATCGGATTAACAAAGATCAAATTTTTAACTGAGACCTTAAGAAGCAACGCAAACATGACTGTGTCAATTTAAATAAACAGCTCAAGAAGTTCGTTTGTACTTGCATCCATAAGAGAGTGTTTCTTGAAGCTTTCAAACAATCTATCATCGAATTTTGATGTAAACGTCCGATATTGAACCTGTGATTTGGAATCTCTCGACAAACAATTGAAGGTTAAGTGTGACAACAAGCGGGAAATTTTGATTGGCAATGGGAGCAATTATAAGTTTTGAATAGGATATAAAAATTATCATGATAACAGATCACCTTACCACCACTTCCAATAGTTGTCGATTAGGTTCATCACTTGTTATTTGTTTTATTAAGATTCCTTTCCACTGGAAATGATGTGGCTACACACAGGAAATGTCCTTTTACGGAATAGAATGCTTTTTTGGAAACGCAATTTTCATTAGCTTAATCACATTAATTTATAATTTCCTCCCTATGCGCTGTAAACACATATTAATATTTAACACGTAGTTAAAATCTATTAACTTTGAATTTACCAAAAAAAGTAGGAGTCGTTTTCCGAACAGAATAATGAGTGAGTTATACTGGAAAGATCAGGACCATAGACTAATCGTGAATAAGTATTTATACACCATCTGTAGTCAAACGGACAACCCACCAACAAAACTTTTAATGCCTCTTGGTAAGAGTCCACGTCGCGTATTGTATATTAAGTTATATTCAATGACATCATTTTGAGTTAGTACAAGAAAATTTGCAAGCAACAAAAGCGAATTTCCCTTTACGAAGGTATTTTCTTCTTTTCAGCAAAGTAAGGTCTTGTTATGGTGTAATAAAAGTCAAAGATAAATTAATAATATCTGCTTTTTTATAATGTCCATTTTTAAATAAAAAAAAAAAAAAAAAAAAAATTGAAAGTTTGATTTCATTTCTAACATGGTTAAGTTGATATCGTTTTCAATGACATCCAGAACCGTCTTAAGTATCTTTATCTTATAAATGGAGTTGCAACATTAGTTTCAGTACAATTACAAAAGTCTATGAACTTAAAATTTACCGACAAAATGTATCGTTTTAAACGTGAAAAAACCAAAACAATGGCTACTTTTCGGATTGTACCCTTTGGAAACTGGTAGTTCACAAAAGCGTAGGCTTGTTCTCTCCCTTGCAACATACGGGTATCAGAACCAACCAGATACAGGACAGGGAAGCAGTCTATCAACAGCGGTACCGACCCGGTATGTGTGTGTGTTAGAAAAAAAATCAATGGGGGTACGATACGATCGCCCAACACATGTTCATAAAAAGGACGAAACGATCAAACCAAAATTTTGAAAAACAAAAAAATATAAACGTTAATGAGCATAAAAACCAAAAAAGAGAAATATGATTGTAACGCACGCACGGAAAATTTGCCTTATAATATATTGGTTGTTCTGTTTAGGCCGTTTTGTCTTTGATGTCTCAAAATGTGTTGTGTATTTGGCGTTCCGAACTTTTGAAGATAATCGTACTCGATGAAGGTATCTTTTATATATAAAATCACGTTTGTCAACTATGCATTTTTAAATCTGACTAAAAAATAAATATTATGAGTCTCAGTAGATTCATTCGTGTTATTTAGAAGTTTAACAAATAGCAATCGTTAAAGCAGCACATAAAAGATAAATCACAATAAACCCTCGTAAATAATAGTTCTGGAACCAAAGCATGTTTTAAGGCAATTTGACATGTTTTGAATCGAAAGTAAAGTTGATTAATTCTAATTTAAGATTAGTGCCCCGAAGCTGTAATACACGAAAAAACATACATAAGTCAAGTTTACCACACTACAACTTAATGTTCATAAGCTTGGTGATAAAGTGCTTAGTAACAAGCTTTTCCCCCTAAAATATTTCGAAAGTGTTAAACAGAACAAATTCTCCAACTTGTAATGAGTAACATTCATTGAAGTCGTTAATCTGATTAGCTAACCAGTTGTTGAAATCAATCTTTAGTATGTCTTTAGAACTAAACAACTAGACGCCATGAGGTTCAATGAAGCATGCTTTTCTCGATGCCTTTTGCAGATTGGTTTTAAATAATCTTTTACCATCATATTTCGCAACAAAGTCACTGCTTTATTTAGGAATATTGTTTAACAATATGCTTACGGATTTAGGTCGAGTGCCACTGATGAATCGTATGAAGATAAAACGCTCGTATGGTGTATAATATTATAAGACTGGTATATTTAAAAAGTTTATACAGAGATGAACAAATCTATCGTTGAAAGTTTTGAAAAATGGGACCCATGGTTAAATTGGTACAAACAAAATCGACAAGTTCCTACAGTTCCCATGTTTTTCATACAATAAAAAGCTATTCAGTATAGATTTCCGATAAGGGTTAGACAGATAAAAATGAGATTGCGAATAAGGTTCTATCATACAATATTTCTGCCATGAATCAGCAAGAAATGAAGAATCTCTATAGAGACTATTCGATTCAACATTCATTAATGGTAGGAAATATTTCGATCAGAGAAATATAGATATGAAAAAGTCCAAGAGGAATCAAGAATTTCATAATGCAACAATAGTCAAGCTACAAATGAAAACGAAACATAGTTTAATTTGATTAACCCAATATGCAAAATAGAAGATACAAAATAAGAAAAGTAATAACGGATGATGACGGACGCAAAGAAAGCATGTTGAACTGGAATTGAAACTATGTAAATATCTATCAGTAGCTGTCGGGAAAGCATGATGTTTTTAGTATTGTCATTTTTATTGTCATATTAAAGAGCAATCTATGACTGCAAAAGAGAAATAAACAGACTTTTGTTCAAAACTAGAGAAAATTCATAGGATATTAAAATGATTGGAAAATATACTATATCCCAAATTATGTTGATACTATTTTTATCATCTATAGCAGACTAAACAGCCTAGTTCATTCAACATGTTAAAGAAGTGAAGCAATAAAATCAGAAAATTCAAAATTACACTCCTTGTGCTTTATGACAACGGCCATTCATTTTTAGTGAAAAACATTTTAATTGAAATTCAGATTTGATTAAAACAAAACTCTTTGAACATAATACTATACGCCATTTTTAATATTTTTCTACATAAAATGGACACAGAAAATTCATTCAAATTAACGGAAATCATCAAACTGATGAAAATAAAAATCATTCCTACTATTGTAAGAAAACTCATCAATGATACCAGACTTATAATTCGGTACTCAGACATACACGCGTTTCGTCTACATTTGACTAAGCAGTGGTGCTCAAATCAAAACAGTTGCAAAGCCAAAGTAGAAGAGAATTAATAACCAAAAATTTCGAAAAATAAGTAAGAGAGGAAAATTTGTTTTCGAGTTTCAGCATTATCAATGTAATTAATAAGTGTATATTTACAAATTTGAAAATGGTTCAGAGTGAAGTGAAGTGAAGCAATAACATCAGAAAACTCAAAATTACACTCCTTGTGCTTTATGACAACGGCCATTCATTTTTAGTGAAAAACATTTTAATTGAAATTCAGATTGTAATTGTAAACAAACTTATTCACATTAATCCTTCCCCCCTTATTCACCTATCCAGCACTAATGGGTAAAGCTTAAAAGGACGTGTTGCGAGTGATTAATGTTCCTGATGTGATAATTTCATTTTCCAACCAAACCATTGAAAATTGAAAAGACTGACACTCCGACTAAACATTGTCATCAGATGTCAATCCTAAAGACAATTATTGTGCAAACATCTTATCAACTTGGTAGGCAAGTCAAACGAATATTTTTGTCTACATGCAATTGTACACGAGTATGAACGAAAATGAAGAAAAAATACTTGAAACAAAATAAAAGTTTGAGAAACAGGAACCAAATTAAAGCAAGGGTAAGATCGAAGTGTAAGCAGTTCCATTTCTACTTCATGCACCCATCGTCTGACACAAGAATAGTAAAAATCAGGTGATGTCACATTAAAGGATGTCATGAAAGAGGAAATGAGGACAAGTGCGGCAACGATAAATGGAAGATTATCTGTGGTCATCTGTGGCATAGATACTCTGGGTCAACAAAATCATGATGATATCCCTTTAACTTTCGAACTTTCAACTTAATTATTAGGAACCCTTGTTTCAAAATCTATCTTGCAATCAGTAACCAGCTATTGAAGAAATTCTAATAGGAACACAAGCCCTTAAATAAACATAGCATCAACTTGGATATATATACTCCACATGCAGGCATGTCTCTTCATTAGAATTCACAATGTGAAAATTGAAGTCATTCTTTTTTTGTGGTGAAGCTTAGTTCTCAAACCGACCCTCATAAGTAAGCCAAGGTAAGAGGTAGAGCTTACTAAATCTAGGATAATCTTTAAATCAAGTTAAATTGGATAGATGCGATCAACGAAGAGTTAAAGGCCTGAGTTTTTTTTTCATTCTATTCAAGAAGTTTCTTTTGAGGAAGTCTGCTTCATATGTAATAATAGGAATATATCGGCGAAAAGTGTTGCACAGTTGATTCACATAGAAAAATAAAAGTAGTATTTTTTTTTTTGTAAATTAAATATCTTTATGCGAATTTCAGAGAACAGTAGAACAGTTTGAACCAGAGTTTTTTAAATTTGATTTGTCCCTTTGTTCAACATGATATTTATATCTACCGTAGTCATTCCTTTATTCTTCCATTTTTTTAAGTTATGAGATCGAATCCTTGTGTAAAAAGTAGAGTATTTTTTTTTTTGTAAATTAAATATCTTTATGCGAATTTCAGAGAACAGTAGAACAGTTTGAACCAGAGTTTTTTAAATTTGATTTGTCCCTTTGTTCAACATGATATTTATATCTACCGTAGTCATTCCTTTATTCTTCCATTTTTTTAAGTTATGAGATCGATTCATTGTGTAAAACGTGGAGAGGTCTTCTGTTTTAATACAGTTGCACGAAAAATTCCTATTATGATTGTATGTTTGATAATAAACTCATCATAGACACCAGGCTTAACACTTTGTACGCCAGACCCGCGTTTTGTCATTGAGGACCCAAAATTTCTAAAGGTTTTGCCGTTTGAAACACCAAGGTTTTCTACCCCAGATAAAGATAGCCTTTATTTGATTTGGAGCAACTTTTGTATTGTTTTAATGCTCTTCAACTTTGTATATAACTTTGCTTCCCGAATGTCTTGTTTTTCTTTGTTGACATATTTGTCTGTTTTTAAAGTGATTGAGATTATAATCACAATGTTGACTGCTGTATCCCTATTTTTTGACATTTTTACCTATTATGCCTGTTTGTTTTGTGCTTTGTTCACATATTGTTGTCAGTATAATAGAATTTTATGCGACTGTCATACAAGTGAAAGGTTTAGCTAGCTTTAAAACCAGGTTTACATATGGAAATGCCTGTACCAAGTCAGGAATACGACAGTTGTTTTCCATTCGTTTGATGTGTTTGCCATTTGTTCAGCTCGGTTTTTTTGTTGTTTTACTTTTTTTTACACTTGTGCAACTGATTAGTCTTATTTAGATGAAAATCACTTTTGGCGAACTGAATTTTAAGTCTGATATCTTTGATAAGTTTTCACACCGTCACTGTGCAATGGAACCCGATTATGTTTCCTGATAGAATAGGTTTTTAGTAAATTGGAAAAGGATTTCGTTTTACATTTACAGAACCAACATTATAACTTTATTTGTAAGGTCATCTTGGTAATTGTTGGTGGAGTGTATCTAAGGGTGGTAGTTTTCGGAAAAAAAATGGGTCCGAGACTTTTTTCAGGCAAGTTGCCCAATTGGAATTCTATTTTCTTCGATTAAATTGCTCCATGGCATAGTTGTGTGTTAATGACTATATCAAAACAAAACATACAAGTACAAGAACAGATAATTTCAAGTGTATCAAATAAACTCATCATAAATACCAGGATCAAAAGTTTGTACGTTAGACGCGCGTCAAATTGTACTTTATGTGCAAATCGTTTTGGTTTTTATATGATTGAAAAGAGGTGTGGGATATAAGCCAATAAGACAGGAACTCATTGACAGAAATAACCAACAAACATACATGTATCTTGTTTAGATGTAACATCAATATCCAATGAATTCTTCATCTTTAAATTGTTATTTCAACGACTGTCTTTACATGTGATCGTCTTCTTCTTTAAACTTATCGGCCTAAAGGCATTAGAATGATTTTCATAACCTACTGAATTGATTTCTGGTGGTAACAAATGTACTTGATAGACGTTGAAGTGTATATTTACATTTATCCTAAGACATGATGTTTTGCACTCTGTATTTTTTAGTAACTACATTTATTGTTATTTTCTATTTGCTTATTAACTATCTCGAATTACTTTTATTATGTGAAGTTTCTCTTTTGGGAGTCGTCACTGAAAGCAATATGTTTGCGTGGTCAAGTTTTGTAACCGTGATTCTATTTCTCCTGAGTGTAAATGTCTTTCTTAGGCTTAGGATTACACAAGTTTGAAGAACCCTGTAAAAATTATCGGCAATATGCTAATAAAAATTGAACGGAATCACTGTTATATAAAAGAGTAAGATATCAAGGGGACAATAACAAACACAAGTTAAACATATATAGACAACATAATTAGAAATTAGTCATAGGACAGATGGATTTGTGAAACGTTCCTAGCCCACGTGTCTTTTCAAATCAAATTTCGTTATCTGTACTCCCATTTCTTATAATTCGATGTGTTGTTACTAATATTTTATTCCATCTTTATGCAAAAATTCATTAGAAATATTTAGAATAGATTGACAACACAAACACTCTTAGCACATGGCATATTATGGTTGATTCGTGAATAGGAGGTGCTGGGTGACGTCGACACACCCGGCGTCACTCGGTTTTGAGTTTTTGCGATTCTTTAATTTTTTCTTGGGTTGTATATTCACAATAGATTTACAATTTTGTACATCGGTAAAATACTGCTGTCTCTTATTTTTTTGAAAAGATGTAAATCGGGAAATTATGCAGAAGACTGCATAGATTTACCATCGACAATTTATAAATTTTGTGATAAAATTTGAAAATAGCAGTAGTGTTATCAAATAGACGTGGAGTCATTTGTTGAAGAAGTTCTAGAATTACTTCTAATACAACATTAAATAAAATAGGCCATAGAAATTTATTTAATGTGTTTTGTCCTTCCGCGTTACTTGATTAAGTCTTTTTATAACTACAACCCACATTCGTCATAAATTCAACGACATACAAATTAAGTATTTCATCAGATTGATAGTCCTATTGACACGTATATCTTCATTATGCTATTATTGCTTCATCTACTTGGGAACTACATCATCACCTCTTCTTACAATTCCCTCTAGACGTAATAGACAGTAAATGCTCAGTAAACCAGTCTCATAAGTAGTAATTTTCAATATAACTGAGTTACATTACGACACTGTATTTTATGAATTGAAATATAAATGATACTTTTATCAATACTGATATATTGGTTGTACTGAGTGATCACTGAAAATCTAGCCGCTACAAACATTTAAAGTACGAATATATATTTGAAAAACGGATGTTCTGAAAGGGGAAAGGGAAAACATTGTGATCGTTTCCGAAAAAAAAAAAAAGCGTTGTACATTTATGGTAGAACATTGAAACGTTGCCCATTTAAACTTTAGAAATTTTTAATCACAAAAAGCTGAACAAGACCACAACGAATCCCAAGGTATTTATACATCTAATATGACATGGCACACGAATATCTTTAATCATGACGATAGTATGCCAATGTCAATTAAAAAATCAACTGTGGTATCATCGCCTTGTTTGTTGGTAGTTGGTGTGCTCTGTTTGTTGATAGTTGGTGTGCTCTGTTTGTTGGTAGTTGGTGTGCTCTGTTTGTTTGGTTATTCCTGTTAGCCCGTTTCTGTATTATTAAAGAGAAAATGCTTAGGAATATCGTTTCAACTTGAATATTTAATTCTATTAGTTAGGCCTTTTGTTTGCTACAATAATGAAGATTTTTGTAAATAATACATGTTCCTGCATTGAGGACAACATGTAAATAAATACTATAAGGTTGATATTACATTACAATACACTGCATATTCAATCTGTGGTCACAAACTCGTACGTAACTTTTCAATATCCTATCATCAAAAGTAACTTGCTCATTGTTCGTTATGCACATTTACCCTTGTTTAAATTAAAAGTGTTTTTTGAATCATTATTATATCTATATATGCATGTGTTTAGAAGTGTTTCAGAAAACGGAATATTCAAACATTAATGTTGAAAAATGTAGCAAAAGATATATTTGTTTTTACAATTTACTTACCCTTGAAGTATTTTGGAATATAAGAACAAAATATGAAAAATTTATAAACAAAAAACCTCTCTGAAAATACCTTCCTCAACTGAAAAGAATTCTACAATTATTGCTAAATGAAACAAAAGAAATATGAAATCTTTAAAGAATAACGTCTTCGTTTTGTAAGACCGATTGTTAAGAGAGCTTAGGAGAGAATATGATTGATATCTGTTGGAATATGATTGATTGATTGTCTGGTAGGAAATATTTCCGACTTCTTCATGGCTTAAACGAATAAGCAATAAATCATATGATCTGAAAAGAAGTCAAACCTGGGTAAAGTGAGAAATACAATAGATTGTCACAGAATGTATGTTGTTAAGAGGTAGACAGTTTGCTTTGTAAAAAGATACATATGGAGCCCCTAATGTGTGGTGACCACACATTTTTAAGGTTCAGTGTGGACTACAGGAATCTAATTTAACGTCCCAAAGTACAGACGTCCGTACATAACCTTGATCTCAACCGACCCTTATTGTCAATTTCTAAGAAGTCAAGATATGAAGCAGGCTTAACTGTATACGTGGTATCCTTTATTCTAAGTTCAATGCGAAAAATGCGTTCAAAGTAGTAACCAAATCTATTTAGTGAAAGGACATCATCATTGCCGCGGAACGTGAAGTTAAAGGAGAATACTAGTTTCTTTTTACTCTTCTTTAGAAGCTTTGCATGAAGCCTGACTAAAATAGATAAATATAATAAGTCAGCAAGTAGATGAGCACATTTGGCTCTCATAGAAATAACAAGCGCTAGGAACGTAAGGAAATATGTTGTCATTAAGATGATCAAGCATCTTGTTGACCGTTTCTGAGATTTGTTTTGTTTGAATCAGAGTGGTTGGTAAACAAAGTATGGTATGATTTATCTCTTCCTAAAACAAGATATTTGTATCTACGTTTACTAGTGAACGTTTTAAATTGAACTAATTCTTTGAATCTGTCTCTAAGCTTAGAATAGGGAATACAGTTAAAGGTTAGAGTAGTCAAATGTTTTTTTTTTAATTTGTATTGCAAGATGAAAGCCAGTTGATTGTATGAACTCTGATAGATCTTTGGAGGTTTTAGTATACAAATAAGACTTACAACCCACTAGAGTAGGTAGCTTTATAGTAACTCTGAAACCAGGTTTTGATTGCAAATAAAATAAATGTTTAAAGTTTGGAACGAGGTTTTGTTCAGACCCAGCTTTATAACATTGCTTGTAAGGACACTCATGTAATTTTGATATTCACTACAGTAAAAAAAAGATCCAGTTCTTCATCTTTGGTTGACATTCCAAAAGAACATAGAACACACCTGTGATTGTTCAGGATATCCTCTTTGATAAGTGTTGAGGGAGTATATGTTGGGTGTCCAATTAAATGCCAATACCTTATCCCGTTATCAAGTAGTTTATGTAATGTGATATACACACAAAAACGATGTTGTCCTGGCATTTATCTGCGGTCATATGCCTGCATTAGAAAGCGCTTTCATAATCCGTAATTTTTTCAGGTTTTCAATTGAAAAAAATCAAGGGGAGGGGGAAAACAGATAATGAATTATTTGAAAATAATTAAATAAATAGATGGATTCGACTGTTTTGAAATGATGTAGGGTAAGTGTAACCATACAAAGAAATCAATTATACAACATCAAATCCAACCGAAATGGAGTAAATGCATATACAGTACAAAATAATAACATATTAAGAATAATGTACTCTTAAGCTTTATTGTTTCAATGCTAAACATAAGGATTCTTTCCAAAAAAATCCGCTGCCTTTCCCCTTGTTCTCTTATATTTGACAATTCGGTGCTTAATAGACAGAGGATTATTGCATGCAGTGCTATCAATGATTTCCCTATAACAAGTATATACATAAACAAGTATGAAAATGGACCTTTTCAAATACACCTTCTAGGGTGTGCTCGACTTTAATGACTCAGCACGAGGTTTTTTGGATCGTAAAGTTTGTTTTGAATTTTTTGTAGACTGTAAACGTTAGCACATCATGAACAAAAAAGTGAACAATCTATGTTCAAAATTTTACAACGAAAATTTCTGTAATACAGTCTGTTGCCACTTGTTTTTTGGCAAAAATCTTGCCTTTATTTGCCACCAAATCCCCATTTCCTATTAAATGCAATGACAATTTTAACAGTATTGCTTTGAAGAACGTTTGCCTTTCGTATATGTACAAAAAGCACGTCACTTTTATTCTGTATTTAAACTGATAGTGTTGCACTTTGAAAACTTCGTAATACAGAAGGGGTCATTAAACTGAATTGTAAATATTAATTGTACAAGAACGGAAACACATATCAATATCATTAAATATTGGATTGTTAAACATTTAAATAATTTTTAAAATGGTTGGTTGGAGGTAAATCACATTCATCCGCTTTTCTGCCACAATCGCTGATGTATATCATGAGAGCTAATGGATATCAAGTTTAATCATAATAGGAGCACGTCAAGGTAATCAAACAGTCTTCGTACATGTTGGAGTTTGTCGACTACATGTCAATCATGGAGAATTAGAACGGGAAATACATTTAAATATGTAATAATTGGTCTAGTTAAAAGCTCATTTAGTATCTGTGATGAGTTTATTAGACACAAAATGCTTTTAAAAACCACAAATTATGGGTGTTTATTTAGACGTGTAAGTTTTATTTTTTATACGTTTTGATAAGCCTGACAACTTTTGTAAATGTCATTGCGTAAGACTTTTCAGTTGAGCATCATTATCGTCAACTGGACATGTAAACACACTTTTAATAAAACAAAAAGCAGTCAAGTATAGACAAAAAGAGATGACTTTTTTTTGTTTAATGGAATAGTCTGCCCCCGTCCTTTCACGCAAATATATCTACAGCTTCATATATAACCTTCAATAATAGAAAACTGTCTATACAGGTTGTCAACCTCGAAATCGCCCTGAGTCAAGAAAAGTTCTGATTAAGTATGTTATAGTCAAATATACATCCTGCCTCAAATCTGTGGTTATTCCTCCGATCTGTTTCCAGTGACGTCGTTACTTTCAAATCTGTGTTTCTTGACGTCATGGCACAAACATGTGGCCATATGTTCATTCAAATACATGCCTTTTTCTTAAGAATTAAATATCCGCCAAGAAATTTTAAGGATTTTAATACTTGACACTCCCTCCTTCGCTCTTATTCGATATAACACATCCCCAACCTTAAATAGTATCCTGCTCCGCCATTATTCTGTACGCAAGCACGTTTTGATCACTCTGACCTCAACACATGGGAAAGTGCATGACTCTTTTGAAAAGGACACAGATTTGTGAAAAGTAAATACATACGCAAGTATCATGTATATGCAAGAGTCGGTAGTACTAAAATAAGAAATTAATATCAATTAAGTATGGATAAAAAAATGCAGAATTTTTCAAAAAAAAATTAATAGTGAATTAATTTTTGTTTCAACTAGGTAAGAAACAAAGAGAGTTGATGAGACATCACTATATTAATCAACCTTGGTTTCTTTCTCTGAAATAAATGCTTTATAAAACTGTTTCTATAATATGTTCACTTCTTTATATTCAATTTCAACTTTGTTAGCTAAATTTTCTTGCTACTTTACTCTTAAGAATAAGTTTAAAAAGTTTTCAAGACTTCGTTTCTGCCCTTATCGAACATAACGTCTTTTTCAAAGTGCAGCTCTAATTTCCGAACCTTCATCTTGGGAGACCTACTTTGCAAAAACAATGTCTATCTTTTCCCGTCCTGAAGATGTTTTAAATATTTGCCAGAAAGAAACAGCAAATAACAATATATCGATCAATCAATGTATTTCGGCAATTTTCACCTGCGATAACTTGATTGAAACTCGCAAGTTATGTATTATGTGAAATGTACTCATCAATATCATATCTGTCACGTTTGAGCAATCTGTGACAGTCTATTACTAAAAGAGAAGCGAAAGACACCAAAGGGACATTCAAACTCATAAGTCGAAAATTAACTGACATCGTCATGGTTAAAAAAGAAAAAGATAAACAAACAGTAGTACTCAAAACACAACATAGAAAACCAAAGACTTAGCAACATGAACCACACCAAAAACTGGGGGTGATCTCAGGTGAAGGGTAAGGAGATCCTGTTCCACATGTGGCACCTGTCGTGTTGCTGATGCAAGTTCAAACCCGGTGATAAGTACTAATTCTTGAGTTAAAAATACAGTAGATACCGATTTGAAACTTGACTATTTATATGTGAATTAAACATAAAAGTTGTTGATTTTATAAGACTGTCGACCACAGAATAAAAACAATGATAGCTGCTGATGTAGGTATGTTTATATTTAGATTAAAAGATGTCTCTATAAAAATAAAAAGATGTGGTATGATTGGCAATAAGACAACTCTCCACCATTCCCTAATGACGTAGAAGTTAACAACTATAGGTCACTGTACGGCTTTCAACAATGAGCCGAACCTATACCGCATCGTCAGCTATCAAAGAAATGACAAATGTAAAACAATTCAAACGATAATACTAATGGGCTTATATATATGTACAAAACAATAAACGAAAAACAAATATGATATACAGCAACAAACGACAACCACTGGATTACAGGCGCCTGGCTTGGGACAGGTACATACATACATATATGCTGCCCAACCCTTTTTACCTGGGACAGTGTTGTACCAGTACAACATAAGAACAAACTATAAAATTCAATTTTAAGGGCTTAACTCATCAGATCGATACAAAGTACAAAGGACACACACAACAAAAGACACAGAGTACAGATCTGATAGTACTTGCAGTTACTAAAAGCTAGTCCAAAGGCAAAGTCCGTCAAATTAAGATGCAATCATTATTAGTACATGTTGAAGACGACGGCTGATGTACGATATAAACCTAGTTTATACATAATTTAATGTTAAAGTTGAGGGGTAAGGGTCTTAATAAAAAACGAAAGATTATTTTCATCCTTTGTCAGACAGTAGTATATGTGTCATGCTGTTAAAAAATGCATGGGTCATCAAGGTTTTCAAGCTACAAATTGTGCAAAATTATCATAGTATGTAAGGACTATAGATGAAAAAGGTACTTTTGTGTGAATAGAAAGAAAACTACAGAATTATGAAATATAATATGGGAAGATAGCTCTTATAATGTCCTTTAAAAAAAGGGGGGTCACCGGTCTTGTGTTCTAGCTATATACAAAATATTTGAATTAACTCTAACATTCCTTTCTGAAAATAAATTGTCTGACTTATTTAACCCGATGTTTTAAAATTTGTCATCCATGAAAACCTTTTTTAAAAACTTTATCATAAGATAAAATCATATTTTTTTTTCATTTAAATGAAAAGTCTCACAATTAAATTTCATTTTGTGCATTCATTAGGCTAATTTCACTAATAATATACACATGCATACGTATCATTAGCAGCTATTTGAAATGTAAAATTGATTTAAACTCCGATATAACTTAAAGACATTGGCAATAATTGAATCCTATTTTTCTGGAAGCAAAATATATTTTTTTATCGTTTATTATTTTGTATAAATCAGATGAAATGGAATAAATGATAATAATAAAAACATATTCCAAAACGGACATAAAGATTGTTACGTAATTTCCCCCAAGTGTAACAGTGAAAATTGTATTCTATGACTTAAATGCGGTAGCAATAATTTTCAACAACAGCTTATCTGGTAAAACATTGCATTAAAAATGTATTTTTTGACGCTAATGCTGTGGTATTTCAAGATTAACTTTTAATATCCACGTTATCTGAGCTTAAAAATGCATAAACATAAATATCACATTCTAAAAGGTCAAAATATCAATACTAAGATTTTCTCGCTGTGTGGAAGACCGGGTGGCCTTGGGGTGTTTTCTGCTCTTTGGTAGGGTTGTTGTCTTTTTGACACATTTCCCATTTCCATTTTCAATTTTATTGAAGTGCTTAGGTTTCTGTTTGTAAAATAAAAATGGTTACAAACTTTTGAAAGCATCTTCTTTTATTCATATATAATGAATTGAAGTGACAAAAAAATGTGAAGAACTTTAATGCATTTACCTACAGGTGGAACAATCATATACCATATCCATTCGAAAGTAGAAATACGTACAATAATTATTACAGTACACAGTGCAGTTCTCTTAAAATAAAGGTTACGTTAAAATTTTGCATGTTTACCAAAAAACATTTTCTCCTCTAAAAAAAATTATTACCGAAAGCGCATAACTTTTTCATAATTCTACAGGTCGTACTTAAGCGTACTTCAAAATTTCCATTGACGAAAATTGCCATTTAAAAAAATACAGAAACTGAGAAGAAATTGTTTTTAAACAAAAATAGTTCGTACTGCTAAATTAGTTAACATCACCGTTTATTAGATGCAAATGCAATATATGCAGTTGCGCGAAGAACCGCCATCTGAAAAAGGACTCGGCGAAGGAGGCATGGATTTCGAACATATGATTTTGTCTACAGACTACCGATATACCCAAAACAAAACGCATTGATAAATAAAGTTAAAAAGAATCATAAAAATGAGGATCGGGATCATCAAATGATAACGGATAGGTTCTTCATACTACTGTTGTTATACTACAATTAATTTTACTATAAAGCACATATAAATGAAGGCAACACTAGTTTACCGATGTTCAAATCTCATAAAAGGATTAAAAAGATTTAAAAAAAAACCCGAGGGAATTGTTTGAAATCTAAAAGGAGCGAGATCAGATGCATCACCTGCTTTAAGCTACACAAAAATTTCGAAAATAAAAATTCCAATTAAACAGGTCGTTATGCTTTAAGCCAAACACTAACCAGTCATAGTTTACTTTCTTTTCACTTATACTTTTTGTACTTTGTTTATGATTTGATTTGAATGGTTGGAAAAAGTGTTGGCAATATATTGTTCAGTTTTAACGGAAAAAATCGTATCAGAGTGACACTGTTTTTCAGCAGACAGTTGATATTCCTGTGGGAACTAAGTGGGCTTTTCTTATGGCTGACTTGTCGTCCCTTTATTCGTATACAGTGTCTTGATCTTTTGAAAATATGTATATTTTCATGATTATGTTTTTGGATCTAATCAGGTTTTAGTGCCTATTATTGTCTTTGGCTGTGTGGTATTAACCAATATATCTACTTCTATTTTTGTTCTTAATAAGCCGTTATGTATCATTTACTATTTATCAATGTATTTGACGTAGGAGTTTGAATGTCCCTCTGGTATCTTTCGCCTCTTTTAAAAGGACTAAGTAACTATTGTCGGTTCATACAGAGGCTTCTCAAAAAAAAATTGAGACAGGCTAGCAACTTCCTTTTACTTCACTTTCCTCTATAAAAAACTAATGTCCACCGGATGCGGGTTTTTTTCGCTGTGTTGAAGACCCATTGGTGGCCTTGGGCTGTTTTCTGCTCTTTTGTCGGGTTTGTTGTCTCTTTGACACATTCCCCATTTCCATTCTCAGTTTTAATGTTCTTTCCTTTGATAATCAAAAGTTAAATGATTTTAATATTTCCGTTCCAATATTCCAAAATTCCAGCAGCACGGAATATTTACGGTCGCGATTCTGACTTGAATTTTTTAAATTGAAATCGTATTGGAGTCAAATTCGAGGTATATGTTCAAAAAGTTTTATTTCCAGTCAATTTAAATGTTAACATCTTTTTGTTAAAATTTTTAAGAAAATTCATTTAACAAAGTACATTTCAAAAATATCTATTCACTTAATAAAGGCATGATATCTAAATAAGGGCACATGATATTTTCTGTGCAAATATCTTAAGCAGATTTTCCCCGAGACCAAACAAATAGTTTGTGCAAAAATAGTTCTTTCACTTTCGCTTACCCTACTTATTAACATTTACTTTTCAATATTCAAAGTTTTATGGTTGATAGAAAAATCAACCTTTCTTTTGTCGGTTAACTTCTGTCAATACACACGTTCGTAGTTGTTTTCTCAGACAGTATTCTCTTATTCATATTTGCCTCATGACAGAAACAATCTACAAAGTACTTTGATACGTTCAAATCTATCTTCGCTTATCTCAACTGCATGGCAATTAAATTCAGATATATAATATACACGTAGCGGGAATCCTTACAGTTTATTACCAAAATATCACGGCAAAAAGGAATATTTGCGAAATTGCGTGGCTCTAACAGTGAAATGTTTTCCAGTACAATGTTAAAATATGTGCTGCTTGGATAAGTTTTCAATTGCTTCTGTGGTTTAATTTATGCTGACGATAA